>NC_088810.1:9970242-10570242 GCF_011386835.1 Chrysemys picta bellii
AGTGCCCAGGAGATATCCGTGGTCCACCCTGTCGAACGCCTTCTCCTGATCCAGGGACAGGAGGGCGAACGACAGACCATCCCTACACCCGAGTTCCAAGAGGTCCCGGACCAGATACAAGTTGTCGAAGATGGTGCGGCCCGGGACGGTGTAGGTCTGGTCTGGGTGGATCACGTCCACCAAGACGGACCCTAGCCGCAGCGAGATGGCCTTTGCTATGATTTTATAGTCCGTGCTGAGGAGCGAGATGGGACGCCAATTCCGTAAATCACGGAGGTCCCCCTTCTTCGGCAATAAGGTCAGCACAGCTCGCCTGCACGAAAGAGGGAGGACCCCGCCCTGCAAGGACTCGGCCCAGACGGTGACAAGGTCCGAGCCGAGGACGTCCCAAAACACGCGGTAGAACTCCACGGTCAGCCCGTCCATGCCCGGAGATTTATTGGTGGGCATGCGGCAGAGGGCTTCCGAGAACTCGGCCAGAGTGAGAGGCAGCTCCAGCCGGTCTCGGTCGCCCGCGCTGACCGTCGGGAGTTCATCCCAGAGCATTCTGCAAGCGTTAGGATCGGTCGGATCCGGGGGGAAAAGGCCTGCGTAGAAGGCCCTGGCCCTCCTGCACATTTCCGCCGGATCCGTGAGAGGGGTGCTGTCCTCTGCTAGAAGGCAGGTGACGTGCTTTTTAGCCCCCCTCTTTTTCTCCAAGGTGTAGAAGAAGCGGAAACCGCGATCCATCTCCCGAAGGAGACGGATGCGGGATCGAACAAAGGCACCTCGGGCCCGATGGTCCTCGAGGGTCCGCAGCTCTTCCCGCTTCTCCCGGCACGCTCCGCAGAGGGATGGATCACCGGGGCTGGCAGCCAGACGCCTCTCCAGCTCTAAGACCTCCCGTTCCAACTGCCCTATCGCCGCATCCCTCCATCGGCTGGCGCCCCAGGTGTAGTCACGGCAGAAGAGCCGGGCGCACACCTTCCCCAGGTCCCACCACCATCGCGCTGAGGGAATGGCACGCCGCTGCCCTCGCCAGGCTAGCCAGAACTCCCGGAAGGACACCACGAAGCCCACATCCTCCAACAAGCTATTATTAAAGTGCCAATAGGCCGGCCCCGGCCTCTCCGCGCAGAGAGAGGCTGTCATGGTGGCTAGATGGTGATCTGAAAAAGGGGCCGGCCGGACGCTGGAGGAGTGGGCCCGGGAAAGATGGAAGCGTGACATATAGATGCGGTCCAACCGGGAGTGGTACGACCAATGGACCTCCACCCGGACAAAAGTGAATGTCGAAACGTCATCCGGGTGGTGGTCACGCCAGACATCCACCAGGGAGTGATGTTCGACGATCTCCTGGAGGACGTCCGCGGCGGCCTGGTGCAGCTCGGTCCCCGAGCGGTCCTGTTCCTCAAGGGTGGCGTTAAAGTCCGCGCCCAGGACCAGGCACTCGCGAGGATCCAAGGTGCCAAGGAAGGCGGACGCCTGCTGATAAAAACACAACCTCTCCGGGCCCAATGTCGGGGCGTAAATGTTGACGAGATTAACTACAAGCCCCTCCATGCGGACCCAGATGTGCAGCAGGCGGCCCGGCACAGCCTCGGTGACCCCCAGCACCTCGGGCCGTAGGTCGGGGGAGAACAGGGTCGCCACTCCAGCCGTACGAACTGTGAGGTGGCTAAAATAGACCCTGTCCCCCCACTCCAGCCGCCAGCTAGCTTCAGCGGCCAGATCCGTATGGGTCTCCTGCAGGAAAATCACAGAGTACCCCCCCTCCCGAAGGAAGGAGAGCACCTGGCTCCTGCGGAGACCCATCCTACAGCCCCGGGTGTTTAACATTGCGAAGATGATCGGTGCCATGAGGAGGGCTGGGGGGGATCCTCGCTAGCAGAGACACCCACGGCCTCCGTCGGGCCGCGCAACAATCCGTGACCTACCCATAAGCGATTAAGGAGTCACGGAAGAGGCGGACCCATTGGTAGGCTGCGGCGGCCTGCCTCCCGGTCCTCTTACCCTCCCCCATGAGGGCCCTCGCGGCCCGGAGGATCTGATGGAAATCCCCCCATCGCTGGAGTGCAAGCTGTACCTTGTTGCGGGAGCCACGGACGTCCTCAAGGAACTCCCGTAGCTCCTCTCTCAGCGTATGGGGGGGGTGGGGTTATTGATCTATGGCTATCCCCCAGCGGGGCCCCTGTCACAGCTCCGTGGCCCACCGAGACGGGCAAGCAGGGGGCAGACCCTCAACGTGGCGTCCGATGGGCCGACGCCACGTGGCCCGCCTCAGATCCTGGCTGAATGGGGGGCAGCAGAGGGAAAATAGCAGCCCCTGGTGGGTCGGGACAGGGAAAAAACAAAGACCACTCCTTGGGGGTCATCCTCTGGGATATGGAAGGAGACAACCCCAGGGGCGGCAATAGCATCCTGGGAAGTGGAGGGGACAGGGACGGGGTCGGTGTCAGGGGCAGGGTCGGAGTCAGGAATAGGGACAGGGAAAGGGGCGATAGTGGGATCGGGGGCCTCAGCAGCCAGGCCACTGGGTGAGGAGGGTGGCACCCCACAAAGGGGCTCAGGGATTTGCAGGGAGGGAGATGGGCCCTCGGCGATGCCGGGTTCATGTGCCAAGGCAGATGGTAAGGCCATGGCATCCGTAGGTGGAGAATCAACGATGGGGCCCCCACCTGGAAAGGAGGTCGGCTGTCCCTCAGCCATGAGGGAGTCCCCTGGTGACTCGGGTCCCGGTTGCGTGGCACTGGCCGTCGCCTCAAGAGGCTCGGCGGCCGCTGGGATGGTGGAAGAGTCCAGGGACTCCTCGGAGGCGGGAGTGGAAGCAGTGGGTAAGAGGACGGAATACGGGGAAAGGGGGGCCGAGGCGAGGTCGCTCAGATCGAGGCCCGCTGGCAGAGGGTCGTCCTCCCCCTGGGTAACCGGGGTCAGACCCAGGGCCTCGATCTCCTCATAAATGGAAGGGAGATCACCTTCCACCACCCCAGGGCTCTCCCCTCCTGCACCCGAAGTGACGCTCGCCTTGGTGCGTGCAGGGGCTTCAGATTGTAAGGGGGTGAGACGGGCTCCATCAGGGGTTTCCATAGGAAGGGACACCGGAGGAGGGGTAGTGATTTCCTCCGATGCTGCCACGTCTTCCCTAGCCAGCAATGGTGGACAAAACCCACCCGGGGGCAAAGCAGAAGTCTCAGCATCGGTTCCCCCCTTCCTGGTCTTCCGGGGGGCTACCGCATCAGATGGAAGGAGCGGAGCTCGAGCCTTCCGCTTGCCCCGCTTCCCCTGCACTAAGGACCAGCCCTCCATGGCATCATCAGGGGGCTGGCTAACAGGAGTTGGGTCAGGGAGCAAGAGCGAAGGCTTAGGGACTCGGGGAGGCAATGGTGGGGCAGCATGTAGGAGGGAGGATTCTCTCTGGGGCATGCCCTCTTCTATGCCCGGCGATATCCCTACCTCACCCTCCTCCACAGGCCCCGCCAGATCGCAGGTGGCAGAGGCGGGGCCTTCTCGCTCGTCTGGGCGCACTGGGGGAGATACCCCTTGGGCCCGAGCGGGAGCATTGGTGGACCGGAAAGGAGGAGGGGCGGCTTCGGGCGCCGGGCAGCTAGGGGCGCCGGCGATGACGGGGCCGGCGCCCTGCCGGGGCTCGGGGGTCCCGGATGTCCCTCCGTGCCGGGCCAAAGGGCAGTCCCTCCGGACGTGTCCCATCGCCCGGCAGAGGTAGCACCGGGCCTCCCCCGTTGAATAATGTACCCGGTAGTGGGCCCCCTGGTAGGGGACCAAGAAGGACCCCTCGAGCGCCTCACCGTCACGTGCCGCCGGCGGCAGTTGTAACTGTACCTGCCGGCGGAAGGAGAGGACGTGATGGAGGGCGGGGTCTTTGCAGCCCAATGGGAGAGGGCTGACCACAGAGATCGGCCTCCCCAGGGTAGAGAGGGTGGGTAACAAGGCGGCATTTGGAAGGAAGGGAGGGACAGAAGTCAGGACCAGTCGGGGCCCAGGTCTTCTAACGGCTCCAGGGGGACATACACGCCCCCCACTGCCAGGCCCTTCTCCACCGCCTCCTGGGCGGTGGCCTCCGATGCTAGGAAGAAGACGACCTTTCCGTACATCTTGGAGGCCGCCACAATGGCCGTGGGCCCCACCACCCTCGCCAACGCCCACACGTAGGTCTCCACATGGGGCGAGGCAGGTACCAGGAGGCAACGGACGCCGTGCTTCCTGGTCAAGGTGGGGAAGGGGCCCCGGCCGCTATAGATGGTAGCAGAGGCGGTGGATGGGGGAGATGACATAGCGGCAGGCGGGGGAGCCGCTGCCACCTGGGCGTATGCCCTGGGAGCTGGGGGTGGGACACCCATAGAGCTGGTGGAGGGAACAGCAGGGAGGGACGCCGCGGCTTGTTGCGGGGCCGCGGCAGTGGGGGCGGCGGTTGAGGTAGAGGCTAGGGGGGATGATGGTGGGGCGGGTGGAGGAGGGGCAGTAGGGTCTGCCCGAGGGGTCTCACTCTCCTCGTCCCCTGCCATAATGAGGACTGGGGGAGAGCAAACACTGGAGGGGGGGTAGGGAAAGGGGAAGCAGGTCGACCACTCCTCCCCGCTAGGCTGTAGGCAGGGGAGGAGGGCGCCAAAAAAAGTGGGGGGTGGATGGGGGGGCTATCAAGGGCTAGGGGTCAGTCACCGACTCAGGGAAGGTTTCCGGCTCCTCTTGTTGCACCAAGGAAGAGAGGATATAACAGCATTGGGGGGGGAGGGGGTGCAGTGAGATAGATCAAACTAAAACGGAGAGGGGCACAAGCGCATAGGAGGGGACATGGGCGTACGAGGGGAGGCGCTAATCAGGGCAAGGGGACCGCAGGGGGAAGGGAACAACCAGGCGGGAAAAGGGGCAGAGGAACCACGGGGCTAGCTTCGGAGGCTGGGGAGGGTCAAACAAAGGCTGCAGAGGGAAAGGGCGGGGCAGGCAAACAAACTGGAGCTAGCGAGGGGCTGAGGCAAGGAGGAGGGGCAAAAAGCAGCAAGGGGCAAATGGGTAGGCAGCAGGGGCAAAGCTGGGGGCTTGTTGCAGGGGGGAGGGAGTCAGTCAAAAGGGGGGGGGTACGTGCGCCCACGTGCGCTTGCAACAAAAAAGTAAGTCCTTGCAAGCTGGCTGCTGCGTCAGGCCCAATGGTGGCAACAGGTGTGGCAAGCCTTGGGGAGCAGCTGAGTCCCAGAGGCAGGAGCCCAAGGCAGATGGTGAATAGCCAGTGGGGGTGGTGGAGGGGGCAACGATGATGGTGGTGGTGGGGATGCGGGGGGGACACAGATGGATCAGGGGGCAGGCTCCACGTCACACCCCCTGTGTCTCCACAAACACAGTCTAGATCCCCACCACAAGAGCACAGTTCAAAAGTTACTCAGTCCGGGAGGGCCCCCTCCACGGTGGTCTGTAGAATTCCTACGCGCTCCCCCACTGGCAGATGGTCCTCTTCTTCTCCTCAGGGCTCCAACAGCTCCCCAGCAGCAAATGCAGCAGCTCCAGGCAGCAGTCTAGTGGCCAGCAGGAAGGACCCTTCTTAGGTGGAGATGGTGGTGGCATCCTCAGCAGCAGGAGCAATGGTTGGGGTCTCTCCCTCCCCTCCTCCGGGGAGTGGGCCAGCAGCCCCCTCCCCGCAAGGGGCTGTGACTGAGCAGCAACAACCAAGGGGGGGGAGGGTCTAGCAGCCAGCCAGCCAGCAGGTAGCAGAGATGTCAGGTGGAGGGGAGTTAGTCCAGCCAGGGGAGTAGCTGGAGCAGCAGCAACAGACAGCAGTTGTAGGGAAAACCCAGGGCCTAGTAGTAGGAAGAGCAGCTCTCTACCTTCCTCCTTCCAGGCCACTGAGGTACAGGAGTCTGCTCAAAGGCAAACACACTGGTCACTGGCTGAACAGTTGTCTGTTCTCTGAGTGACCAGAGCAAGGGCTGCACTAGAGTAATCAGGAACCTGCTAGAACCAGTTAAAGCAGGCAGGGTAATTAGGACACCTGGAGCCAATTAAGAAGAAGTTGCTAGAATCAATTAAGGCAGGCTAATCAGGGCATCTGGGTTTTAAAAAGGAGCTCACTTCAGTTTGTGGTGTGAGTGTGAGGAGCTGGGAGCAAAAGGCACAAGGAGCTGAGAGTGAGAGGATGCGCTGCTGGAGGACTGAGGAGCACAAGCATTATCAGACACCATGAGGAAGGTCCTGTGGTGAGAATAAGGAAGGTGTTTTGAGGAGGCCATGGGGAAGTAGCCCAGGGAGTTGTAGCTCTCATGCAGCTGTTACAGGAGGCACTATAGACAGCTGCAGTCCACAGGGCTCTGGGCTGAAACCCGGAGTAGAGGGTGGGCCCGGGTTCCCCCCAAACCTCCCAATTGACCTGGACTGTGGGTTCTTCCAGAGGGGAAGGTCTCTGGGCTGTTCCCGAACCCACATGGTGAATCTCTGAGGCAAGAAAATCTGCCAATAAATGCAGTACCCACCAAGATAGAGGAGGAACTTTGTCACAAATCCCATTCAGACTCAGTAGCAGACTCATACATTTCTTCACTTGAATCACCCATGAGAGGGGGGACAAATGCCCTTCTGGATTAATGTGGAATATATTTACATCTTGTTTGAATCTAGAAAACAGGACAGAGTTGAGTTTTCTAGCTTCAGACATGGAAAACTTCTCCCATGTTTGTATGAGCTGAGAGAGGAGTTAAAAATATTCTTAACTTTGGAGAAATCCACATACATGGACTTAATCACTGACCTTGCCTCCCTGACTGATACATTCCACCACCTCAATGAATTGAACAGGAAAATGCAAGGTAGAAATGAGAATATATTCTGCTGCATGGATAAACTGCATGGGTTTAGATCTAAGTTAGAAGTCTGATATGAAAAAAGTAGCAAAAGGCACAATAGAGATGTCCCCCCTGGAAAACATGGCAGATCCTATTGGAGGTATTTTGGTCAATGTCATTTCTCATCATTTGAAAAGTCTGGAAAAATTCAGCTCCTATTTTCCTTCAACCTATATAGAAGATTTTGACCCAGTCTGGGATTCCTAGATTTCCCCTGCAATGGGAAGTGCTAAGAATCTTACAATAATGACTCAAGAGCATCTTGCCAAATTAAGGATGGATCACTCTTTTAAAATTAAGTTTGGCAACATGTCTTTGGATTCATTCTGAGTGACAGTGGCATCTGAGATTGGTGGAGCAAGAACTCTGAGTTGCACTGTCAACATTTCCAGACAGGATTAAATGACTCTGCACACAGGTGCTGATTTTTTATGTGCTGTGGAATGCTCTCCCTGGCTCCGCCCCAGGCCTCGTCCCCATTCCACCCCTTCCCCAAGGCCCCACCCCGCCTCTTCACATCCCCATTCTGCCCCCTCCCCTGAGCGCAGCCCAACCTCGCTCCTCCCCCCATCCCTCCCAGCACCTCCAGCACACCGCTGAACAGCTGATCACCAGAGTGCAAGGAGGCACTGTGGGGAGGTTGAGGTGCTGATTGGTGGGCCACCGCTGGGTGGGAAGCTGCTGGTGGGTGCTGAGCACCCATCTTTTTATGTGGGTGCCTAGGCCCTGGAGCACCCACGGAGTCAGCGCCTATGATTCTGCATCTCAAGACAAGCTCAAATTTCTCATTAAAATTGTTTTGTTTAGTGTATGGTGGGGTGTGATACACAATCTTTTTACTGAAGTAAGAGTGGAGACTGGAAAAGGTTGGGGAAACACTGGTCTACTGGGATTATATCCCTTATAGTTTGGGCAGAGTTGCGCATGATGTGAGTAGGGCATCCAAGACCTATCACTTCCCTTTTTCAGCTTGTCTTTACTTTGTGCAAATTTTCTCTTACATTACTGTATAGGCTGCCAAAGTTTGTGTTTGTTTTATCCACTGAGAATGCTTCAACCCTATTTTCGATTCCACACTTATTAATAAGGTTAATTATTTCAGCTGCAGTAAGTTCAGACATCTCCCCTTTAAGTTTCACAAAATCCACAAGTTTAATTTGCACACACGAACTGCCTTCATAAAGCTTAAAATAGCAAACCAATACAGGAAGCAATTTTACATGTCTGTGAGTAATGCATCAGCGGGCAGTAACACACATTCAACATCTTTCTGGTCATCAATTAGTTCATCATTTGCCCATGGAGCAAAAACATTTGCAACACTTGCTTCACACTTTGTCCATGCACATGAGAATTTTGGAATGCTGAATTTTTTTATTTAAATTGGAAGTACAATCCATTGACCTGAAACTGTGATTATGTCTAACAGTATGATAGGCATATATTCCTTCTTGCTAGGTCATGCTCACTCTGCATTGGCTCAACTTTGTGGGGGGGAAAAAAATCAGTAACAGAACTTGAAACTAGCACTTGCTATAAGAGCAGCTTTATGTTTAGTGATAACTCCGTGTTCTTTTATAGATGTCCTGCATCCACTGCAAACAGAAAATACTGACTGGCCTATTGAACATAATACAGATGTTTCTTTCCAGTTGGTTGTAAATATAGAAAATCCTTTTGAAGCTGGTTAAAGCAGCATTTATGCAGTTTTGACAATGCCATTTTCACTTTGCACCAAATCTTGCATGTGTTCTATGTCATATATCATTCAGTCAGCATCAGAGCTATGGCAACTGCAATAGTGGTGTGACATCTATGTTCTAACAGTAACAATAACAATAATAGAGATAAATATCCAGCATGTTTCTAATGCATTGATGCATTAGACATAATAACCAACATGAGAAATTAAAAGTAAGGGTATTTGGGGATGAGTTTCGTGAACCGGGGACTCTTCCGAGGATTTGGTTTGCCCAGGGACACAGTACCTCATCATATGGTCACCCTAATATAACTACATGACTCACAGGTGTGAAAAATCCACACCCCTGAGTGACGCAGTTATACCGACCTAGGGCCCTGGTGCAGACTGCGCTAGGTCGATAGGAAGGCTTCTCACGGCAACATAGCTACTGCCTCTCACAGAGGTGGAGTACCTACATTGACAGAAGGCCCTCCTGTCAGCATAGGTAGCTCTTCACTGAAGTGCTACAGCAATGCAGCCGCGTTGGTGCAGCATTTTAAGTGTAGGCCTGCCCTCACCAATACAAGTTGGTTCAATAAAAAATATTACCTCACCCACCTTGTCTCTCTAATACCCTGCAACTCACATGGCTACAACAAGGGCCGGCTTTAGGAAGTGCAGGGCCCGATTCAACGGGGCCCCGGCAGGGATGATTCACTCAGCAGCGCTCCGGGTCTTCCGCAGCACTGAGGGACCCGCTGCCGAAGACCCAGTAGGGAACCGCCCGGTGAGTACATTTTCCCCCCCATCCCATCCCCACCCATGTCCTGCCCCTGACTGCCCCCTCAGAAATCGCAACCCATCAACCCCCCGCTCCTTGTCCCCTGACCACTCCTTCAAGACCCCCCACCCTAACTGCCCCCCAGAACCCCACCCCCTACCCAATTCACCCTGTCACCTGACTGCCCCAACCCCATCCACCACCACCCTGACAGACCCCCGGAACTCCCACGCCTACCCAACACCCCACTTCCCCATCCCCTGTCTGCCCCCCCCCAGAACCTCTGCCCGATCCACCCCCCACCCGCTTTCTGTCCCTGGGACTCCCTGCCCCTGCCTCTTCCAACCCACCCCCGGCCTCTTACCATGCCGCTTACCCCCACCACGCCGGAGCCACAGCCGGAGCTGCGGGTCCGGGCCGGAGGGAGCCGCCTGGCTGGGGCTGCTCGGCCGGAGCGGGCCGTGCCACGCCTCCCTGGAGCCCTCCTTGAGCCCCCCAGCCCCAGCTTACCTGCCGCTTCTTGTTTCCAGACTTCCCGCACGAATATCTGATTCGCGGGAAGCAGGAGAGGAGAAGGGGGGCGGAGCATTCAGGGGAGAAGAGCTGGAGCCGGGGGCGGAGCAGACAGCTGCCGCGGGGCCCTCTTAGCCGCGGGGCCCAATTCAGTGGAATTGGTAGAATCAGCCTAAGGCCGACCCTGGCTACAACAACACTGCATGTCCAAACAAACAGACCACACTTGTAAACTTTAAGGAAAAGAAGAGAAAAACCAAACAGACAAACAAGGTCACTCACTTCCAATGAAATGGAGGAAGAGTGGGCTATGGTTGAAGGGTTTACAGAACCACGTAGCCCTCTGTTGTGCTACTTTAGTACAACTTTGTGGACACCTACTGTCATGTTATTGTAACCAAGCTATTATGGGGATGCTGCTCACAACTCCATGCTGAAGTTTGAGTTTGCAGTTAAAGCAGGGATCCAACCTCTATGTTGTATATGAAAAATATAGGAACCTCCCTAGAATCACAGCACTTATTACTGAATGAATTTTCTGAGAATTTAAAAGTAAATTCATTAATTTGTTTGAGTTAAAATTAATTTTAAAATGGGCCCTTTCAAAAATTTAGCTCTCAGTGTCAGACTTTTTTTTTCTCCGAAATGATCTTTCTCAATAATGGAATAACAGATTCTTCAAAGCATTTTTTTGTATTTGTCTCTTTAAATTTTCAGAGTTGTGCAAAATTATGAGTTTTAAGCATCCTCAGGTCCTTGTGTATCTTTATTGGGCCTTTCAAAATCCTTACAGGGCCTTGCCAGGTGGTGGGGTGGGCTGACCACTAAGCACTACTGCCCTTAAGGGCAGGTTACCCTGTCACACTATCTTACTCTTGTTTTTAAATGTCATTCCTGCTTTGAAAGTATTCATTTGGGAAGATGGAAACTGAAGGATCTGGGTTTGTGAGCAAACAGCAGTATTTGCATAGATCTGCCTTTGCATGGTGATAAGCCAGCAGCAGCTAGGACAGGTGAATGGATGCTCTACTATGAGGCAAGCTGCTGGAGACAAAACCGTCCTATTCCAGACTGTTTGAATTCACTAGTTTTTTTTTTTTTTTTTTTTCTCTCTCTCTCCTCTGCATTGCTGTGTACTCTGTTTCCCCCTTGGTGCAGGCCGGAACAGGGAGGTGATAGAGTACAACCTTCCGCGTCAGTGCATCCGTGATTACTTCCCCACACGCAAGTGCTTCGTGTTTATCAGGCCGGCCAGTGAAAGGGACATGAAGCAACTGGAGACGCTCTCTGACAGCGCCTTACAGCCCGAGTTCCTGGAGCAAAGCGACAGATTCTGCCAGTACGTTCTCCGGGAGTCGAAGGTGAAGATGCTGAAAGGAGGGCACCACATCAATGGGCGAAGTACGTCATGGGCATGAGAATAACAAATCAATGTAATTGTCTGTGCAGCCATGCTGTCCCCACTGCACAAGAATAAGAATAGGAAGAACATGTCATCAGTCTCCACTGATTCACTTGGGGATAGAATGTAACTTCTAGTGTCCTAACAAAACACGGGGAATTTTATATCATGTACCCTGGCCTTGTCTGCACCCCATTCCTGCTGCCCTCTCCCTCCTACCCCTGCAATGTGTCTCAGTAGTAGCAGTCATATTTTATTCATTTACTTATTGTTTATTTGTATTGCCGTGGTGCCCAGGAGCCCTAGTCACCGACCAAGACCCCACTGTGATAGGCACTGTGCAAACACAGAACAAAAAGATAGTCCCTGCGTGTAGAAGGTTCGTGCCGGGGCTCGACCCTCCTGGGCAGGAGTGGAGCCACACCGACTCACTACCAGTGAGGCAGTGGTAGAGTTCAGGCCTCAGGCAGGGGCTGAGCAAACAAACAGTTAGTTCAGGGCTCAGGCCCTTTGGTGCAGGGGCTGAGCAAACAAACCATTCAGGGAGCTCAGGTCCATTGGTGCAGGGGCTGGGCAACAATATAACAGTTGGGATAAGCCCAGGCTCCTACACCTGAACGTTGGGTGAGGGGGAAGCCTGCCACCCACGAGCTGGGGTGGCGGCGGGGACGCAGGCCCACCCACTCCACTGCGTCCCAGCCCGGGGCCCTAGCAGCGGCTCGTGTTGCTGCTGGTCACTGGGGTGTCCTGACCGAAACACACTGACATCGGCTCACAGCCGTCCACAGCCTGACCGGGGTCGGCTACACCTGGGCTGCTTCCAGGTTCCCCCTCAGGGCCTACCTCATCCGTGGCACTGGGCCCAGTCCAGTCCTCCAGCATGGGCTCCTCTTGGCCGGGGCTTGGTGACAGGTCCAGCAGCTCCTCAGGGAAAACCGGCCAATTGCACTCGGGCGGCTCCTCCGGGTAACAGCAGGGGCGGAGGGGTACTGGTGCCGTCTCGCCTTTGGGGTTGGTGTGGGGGAGTTCCAACGGCTCCTCCCAAAGACGGGAGCGGACGGGCTCCGGTGGTTCCTCCTCATAATGGGCTCGGGAGAGCTCCGGCCAGCTAGGGCAACGGCCTCGGGCCTCGGAGATCTCCCGGCCGGGAGCTCCCAGCCGCACGTCTACTCCCTGCGGTGGCTGGGCTCTCCCTGAGCACTGACGGCCAGCTTTTATACTTCCTGTCCCGTCCCTTGACTTCCGAGGGGCAGGAACAGGCATCGGTGACTCCACCCACGTGGGTGTCTGTAAGGGCTCTCCCTCTGCTGGGCAGGAGGGGAGCAACACCGACTCACTACACTGCCCAAAGCTTCCAGTCTCAGGGATCGTCTACAGGGTGCAGCTGCACCGATGTGTAATGCGTCTGGTGAAGATTCTCTATGTCGATGGAAGAGAGCACTTCTGTCAGCATAACAACTCCACCTTTGCGCTTAGGTCGGTGTAACTTGCATCACACAGGGGAGTGGATTATTCACACCCCATGAGCAATGTAAGTTATACAGAAATAAGCTCTAGTATAGACCAAACCTAACTATAAGACAAGAGAAACAGGTGACAGACAGAGAGACAGATGGGGGAGCCCAAAGAAATGAGATCATAGCAAATTTCAGTCCCTTCCTCACCATTCACCAGCTGCCCCTTCCCTCTCTTCCTCCCTCACTCCCTGGGAACTGCCCTGTCTCTCTCCCCAGCTTTTCCTGGTCTGATCCCCACCCCCTTCTCAGCTGGCCACCTAGCCATTCCTCACCTTCCGTGTAAACCAGTCCCTTTACTGGCCCCTTGCCAGCTGCCCCTCCCTCTAATAACTCATAAGACTCAGATTATGGGACCACCAGGGACCAATGTATTGTAACCATCTGGTCGGAGCTCCTGCACAGCACAGGCTGGAGAATTTCACCTCATCATTCCTGCCTCCAGCCTGACTACCTGGGCAGAACTTACAGATGGTGAATCCCAGACTTGTCAGAAAACAGAAAGCTTGGTCAGTGAAGCCTATTAGTGAGCAGCGCTCAGTCCTGTGTTACTGGTGGACTTACTTTCCTTAGTTTTTCTGAACAGATAGAAACCCTTATCTGCCCCCAAAGTGTTACGGATTTTGAGACATCAGCATATAAAATAATCCAGTCCCTGAATTTCTATAGGGCACTTTCCCCTTCCCCATAAGCCATACTGCATCAGCCAGGGACTTAAAAATTCTCCAATGTGTCCTGGTCTCTTCCCTATGCCCTCGCAGTCATCCCTTCTCCTCCCCAGCGCTCCAATGGGTTTTGTTCCCTTCCCAACCCTCATCTCACCTACCCCAAGCCTCTCACCCCTTCGGATGTGCCCTGGTACCTCCAGCACACCTCCCAGTTACCTTATCCTTTATGTCACATCCAATGGGCCTTCTCCATGTCCCTCTGAGCTCTGCCTCCCTAACCATCTTAGCACTCAGGCACTGGGGGATCTTAGGGCTGCACTCTTTGACAACCCCATCCCAGCTACCCCTTCCTTCCTGCCTGTCCTGCTCTTTGGCCATCTCTGCTGGGAAGCCTGGCCAAACCACTGCTTTTTCTGGTGTCAGGTGCCAGGCTCAGGGCAGAGCAGGGGGATTAATCTGACACTGGGGAGTGAGCTGTATGTGCTCAGAAATAGCCTTGCCACAACGAGGGTCCAAAGTCACCTTCTCTTCTCCTACCCTCTCTTCTCTCACAAGGCCCAATGCACCATCACCCTGAGCCTTGTGCACTCATCTACACCAGTGCAAGTGAGTGTGAAATGGCAGCAGTTTTCCACTCCCATTTTGCATTGGTGTAAATAGCTGTACAAGGGACCAGACAATGGTGCACAAAGGCCATAATGTCCAAATAGGAATTCCTCTGACTCTTCACAAGACAGGACTGTTGAGGGAAGGCAAGGATGTGCTGTTTTTAGGATCCCTGTTTCTTAGATTTCCCAATAATTACATACTTGTTTGTAATTAGCTTGAAAATTCTTCTGGGCTGCCCTATGGCTGTTCAGGTTGTCCCCTGAGGCCAGAGTACTTTGCTGAAACAAAATGAAATTACATATCTCTGGCTTTCCAGTGAACAATTTTACTATGTCATCACCATCTCCTTAAGAGCTTAGTGTAGACTAGGCTTGTTCAAATTAGCCTTCTGTTGATATTTCCTGGGTTAATTAAGAGATAGGTAAATTTCTTAGGACTAGTCACCATAGGTAAGAAATTAAGGATGATGCTGGAAATACAGCATGGAAATTTATGCATGTCCCTACAGGTATATGTAGATGGGACATTAGTTAGCTAGAAAGATACATGCTGTGTCTCCCTAAATGAACCCCATCACCAGAGTGTCTGAGGACTTATCTCCATGGGGAAATTTACTGGAAGAACTATACACAGGTACATTTATAACACTAGTTATAGCAATACAACTCCCCATGTGGGCACTCCTATAACAGTATAGTTCTGCTGGTAAATTTCCCCATGTAGACCAACATTGAGAGTAAGTAGAAATAGAATGGACAATGACAATCTGTCTTTTTCTTCACAGCATGTAGGAAAAACAGCTTTATTAATTTATAAAAGTTTTTAAAATTTGCAAGTGAAAACAATTTAACAGGAAACCCAAGTCAAAAGAGATGAGTTTCATATTTAGTTCCTAATGTCATGACTGAGGCCTGTGCTCAAATTTCTCACTTGAAGAAGGTTTCCTGGTTCAAGGATATAGATTCATAGATTCTAAGGCCAGAAGTGACCATTGTGATCATCTAGTCTGATCTACCCTACAGCACAGGACAGAAAAGTTCCCCAAAAAGGAGATCTTTTAGAAAAAATCCACCCTTGGTTTAAAAATTGTCAGTGATGGAGAATCCACCACCACCTTTGGTAATTTTTTTTCAGTGGTTAATTACTCACTGTTAAAAATGTATGCCATATTTCCAATCTGAATTTGTCAAGCTTCAACTTCCAGCCGTTGGGTCATGTTAGACATTTCTCTGCTAGATTGAAGAGCCCATTATTAAACAAGACAGTAATCAATAACCCCTTAACCCTTTCTTTGTTAAGCTAAACAGATTGAACTCCTTGAGTCTGTCACTAGAAGGCAGCTTTTCCAGTCCTTTCATCATTCTTGTGGCTCTTTTCTGAACTTGTTTATCAACATTGTTCTTGAAGTGGGGTGGACCAGAACTGGACACAGGATTCCAGCAATAGTCACATCAGTGCAAAATACAGATGCAAAACAACCTCTCTACTCATACTCGAGATTCCCCTGTTTATGTATCCCAGGATCGCATTCGTTTTTTGGAAACAGTGTCACACTGGGAGCTCATGTTCAGCTGATAATTCATGCCCCTCCCCGAGTCATTGCTTGGTGTGGCAGGATTGTTCAAAGCAGACAAACTCTTCTGGTGATATGAAGCTTCCAAGCCTAGATCTGCAGCTGATGTAAATCAGTGTAGCTGTACTGGAGTCAGTGGGCCAGATCCCCAGGTGATGTAAACCAGTGTAGCTCCAGCTGGTGTAAATTAACATAGCTCCACTGGATTCAATAGGCCAGATCTGCAACCAGTGACTCAGCATAGCTACATTATAGCAGAGTGCCCACTCTACAACAGTTAGAGTACTCCACCTTTAAACAGAAACCTTCATTGAACCCTACGTGCTCTAAAATCCACCTGGATTGTCTTGAAATTTGCTCTGGGAGTGGGAGGTACTGTTAGTGGTCCAAATTTCAGGTCATTTGAGCAAGAATTTCCCCAAGATAAGGCCCCCATAAAAACAGCATTTTCCAAAATCATCTCATCCTTCTAACTCTCTTGGCCCACATCTGGGGCTCAGACTATGACTTTGATCCTCCCCAAACCAATCTCATCACTGAACATTTATCTCAGCTGGTGCAGGGCACTCACTGCCTCTTTGGGTGGGTTATATCAAGGATAAAGGGAGTAACTTGAGATGGCGCGTGCCAAGCTGATTCGCCTAAAAGAGTGAATGGGCATGTGCAGCAATAGAAGCAAACAGCGCTGTTGAAGCAAGAGGGTTTGCAAGCAGACAGTTGTTGCAATACATAACTGATGCAGGATAACATGCTGAGAACCTGAGGCACTGTAAGCTTGAGCCCTACCACTGGCAGGTCATAGAGACTGTTTATTGGCCATGTCCCCTGTTCTCTATCTGCAGCCTGGATGAGTTGTCCATCCCTGAGACCAAAATTTCTGGTTTAAGAGTGATATTTGGAAGTGCCCTAAAATCCACATGCAGACTGTGATGGCACTTGAGAACTATAGTGAAGAAGAAAAGCATTAATTAAGTTGAGGAAAGAAGGCCCAGATCCTCAAAGGTATTTAGGCTCCTAACTTACTCTGGGGGGGGGGCGGGGGTCTGACCCCATCTTTCTGCCCCCTGTGTAAGCTTAAATTTGGAGGGCCCTGCTCCTCAGGTGGGATTCTGCCCCACACCCCTCCCCACCCACTGTGTTATCCAGAATACTAAATGCCTGAGGGTAAGGTGATGGAAACTCCCAGTGTGGGTGTATAGAGCCCTTTCCCAGACAGCAGGCAGAAACACAGGGCAAGGACTCTGCATCTCCACTTTGCTACCCCTCCCTGCCCCCAGATGGTCCTCCCAGCCCCACCACCTTCCCAAGTCCCCTGGCCCCTCCAAGGTCACCAGGGAGTGGAACAGCAAAGAGGAGGGTACAGCTGGTGTGTGTGCAGGGAATTGGAGCAGGAGTGTGTGCACAGGTGAACACAACATTGGGCAGAGTGGAGGGAATATTGGAGGAGTGGAGCAGGGTCAGAGCAGTGATAGGGGGTTGTCAGAACAATCGGCATCATGGAGGGAATTTATAAGAGTGCAACAGTGAGTTTAGCCAGGCTTTGGATAAACTGACAATGAGAGACAGTCCCTGCCCTAGCTGAGATCAGGGTCCTGTTGTGCCTGGCGCTTCACAGATACACAGTCCCTGCACTACAGAGCTCACATTTTTATGTCAAGTTACAATAAGGAGATGGGCAAACAGAACGGGTGTCATGCAGAAGGTGGAAAATGGGGAGGTAATAGTAAAATCAGCTAGTGTTGTACAGTAACTAACAATCATATACATGACAAAGAGTCCTGTGGCACCTTATAGACTAACAGACGTATTGCATCATAAGCTTTCGTGGGTGAATGCCCACTTCGTCAGATGCATCTGTCCTGGAAAGTATGGTCCTACCGCAAGTGTACATAACAGATGGGTTCACTCGTGGTTAAAATTAATCATGTGCTTAAGTGTTTTGTTGCATCTGGGTCAGAGTGCTCAGCACCTCACAGGACAGAGCCCTCAATGACTTGGAAGGAGACAAATTAGAGACAGTCCAGAGGACAGCAACAAAAATGATAAAAAGTTTAGAAAATCTGGCCTATTAGGAAAAGTTAATAAAACTGGGCATGTTTAGTCTTCAGAAAAGATTATTATCAGGTCCCTCCTCCGTCTTCATCAAATATGTTAAGGCCCGTTATAAAGAGGATGGTGATCAGTAGTTCTCCATGTGCACTGAAGACAGGACAAGAAGTAATTGGCTTAATCTGCAGCAAGGCCGATTTAGGTTAGATATTAGGAAAACTTTGCTGACTATGAAAATAGTTAAGCTCTGGAAAAGGCTTTCAAGGGAGGTTGTGAAATCCCCATCACTGGAGGTGATGGATGACTTGATGATTCCCTGTTCTGTTCATTCCCTCTGGGCATTGGCCACTGTCAGAAGACAGGATACTGGGTTAGATGGACCTTTGGTCTGACCCACTATGGCTGTTCTTATGAGGTTTTTAAGAACAGGTTGGACAAACACCTGTCAGGGATGGTCTAGGTTTACTTGCCCTTGCCTTACCACAGGGGGCTGGACTTGATGACCTCTTAGGGTTCCTTCCAGTCCCACATGATTTTGTGAATTCCCACAACCCATTTTACCACTGCCACCTCCTCTCTTTCAGCAACATCCACACATGCAGGTTCTCACCAGGCCTTGAGTCTCTATATTCTCTCTAAAATCTACCCCACCCTCTGTCTCCGCTGATAAAACGTGTCCCTCACAGTTCACCTGGTACTGTGTACCTTCTCCCCCACCTCTGCAGGCCGCCCAAAATGCTGCTTCTAAGATCTGCTTCCTCTCCTGCCTCCCTGACCATGTCACTGCCCTTCCCCTCTCTTCTCTGGTTTACTGTCTCTTTCTGCATCATATTCAGGCTCCTTGGCTGCAGCTTTAATGCTTTTTGCAGCACCTCCCCTACATTTATCTCTCTACCTTCATCTCCTCCTGAACTCCTTCCTTGGGCCCAACACTGTCCGGTTCTCTCTATTTCAGCCACTCTCAGCTTCAGGCCTTTTACATGGTGCCTCCTATGCCTGGAATTGCTTCATATATTCTTTATGCCAAGTGCCCTCCCTCTCCTCCATCAAACCCATTTCATTCACGCTCCCTTCCCTCACTGCTCAGCTATGCCCCCATCTTCTTCCACCCTCAGACCTCATCATCTCATTGTTTATAGTGTATCTCTTTGGTTAGGCTGTGATCTCCTGAGGACAGGGACCAGTCTCAGCTCTGGGTCTGTGAAGGGCCCTGCACACCCCTTGGGGTTATACATTGTAGATAAACAATAGCAGTAAATGGCATCAGCTTCTATCAGTGATGTGTCTGTGTGAGCTACTCAGCTAACAAAAATAGAAGAACCCCAAGGGCAGCCCAGAGCAGGGGACTGGCCATCACTGGAGTCTGTGTGAATTTTCCTAATGCCCCCCTCCCTTGCTCTGCTCTTCCCCAGTGTTTGGCATGTTAGCCCAGAGCTACGTGGACACCATCATCAGTGGGAAGGTGCCCTGCCTGGAGAATGCAGTGACCACCCTGGCCACCAAGGAGAATGAAGCTGCCATCAGGGAGGGTCTGGCTTACTACGTGGCCCAGATGGAGGAACGGGTCAAGTTCCCGGCGGAGGTGGCCGTGCTGTCTGAGACACATGGGAATTGTGAGAAGGCAGCCCTGCAGCTGTTCATGCAGCGATCCTTCAAGGATGAGGATCAGAAGCACCAGGATCAGCTGGCAGTAAGTGCTTGGGCGCTGCATGTTCCCCTGCCTTGTACCTCCCACTGGCTTGACATGTGGGGCTCTGTGACCTCTGCCCAGCCGTGTCCCAGGGGAGACACCAGGAGTTTGGACGCTGACTCTGGGAGCAGGCCAGACATTGGCACTCAACTCCGAGAGCAGATGTTTGGGTGGCACTTGAACTGTCTGATACTAAAGCCACAAACCCAGTCCCTGGTGCTGCGGCTCAGCTCAGCCTGTTGCTCACACTGATCCGGCCGTATTTGCCCCTCCATGGGAAAGTAAAGAATGTGGCCACAAACTAACTGCTGAGAAAGCTCAGAAACCCCTGCTGGAGTGTGACATCCAGCTGATCCAGCCCTTTCTCCACTTAGGGCTTTTTTTAAAAAAGACTATTTATGTAGGAAGTTTTAACAAATTTAGAAATCATTGCCATGTAAACAAGAGAATCATTGTGGATCACTACAAAGTTGAGCCTATCGGTTTGCTTAGAGCAGGGGTTCTCAAACTGGGGGTTGGGACCCCTCAGGGGGTCGCAAGGTTATTACATGGGGGGTCGCGAGCTGTCAGCCTCCACCCCAAACTCTGCTTTGCATCCAGCATTTATAATGGTGTTAAATATATAAAAAGTGTTTTTAATTTATAGGGGGGGTCGCACTCAGAGGCTTGCTATTTTAAAGGGGTCACCAGTACAAAAGTTTGAGAACCACTGGCTTAGAGAAACATGATCTGATGACTGTATCACTGGATCTCTCTATTTAGTATGGTGTTACCATATTACAGAAGGAGCCTCTTTAAACCATGCAGGATGGGCTGCTTCTGAGGATTTTATTAAACTGAGTGAAAGTCCTGACTTTACGCATATTTATCAAACCAGTGATCTCTAACAAACGTTAATATTCAAGAATATTGGGCAGTGTGGTGGCTGTTAGCCCGTGACTGCCCTTTGCCTGAGTAACGAATACATCGTAACCAAATCTCTAAGTATCTATTTGCCCACTGTCTGTTTTGCTGGGTAAGTAATCTGTGCATTAATTTTTCCATAACAACTCCTCCTCCCGTATTGTTTTGGAACCATTCCGCTGATTTTGGATTATTTTCTTTCTCCAGTCTCAGTAGCCTACTCAGCAGCTACTGGCAGATGAGAGAACGACTCTTCATTTCTTTGAGTGTGACCATGTCTGTGAGGAAGCTGCATGAGGATTAGCAAAGGATCATTTGGCAAAATATTTAATCATTTGAAATATTTGGTTATGAATCACATTCCGATATTCTCTAATGACAGGCCACGGCCACCATATATGCATGAAATCACCTCTTTCACCACAGCTTCTCCAACATGTATCCCCATTCACTCTCTCTATATTAATTAATGTTAGTTCCTTCCCTGCCCCTCCATCACCTCGGGTCTCTCTGCCTGTCCAGTACAGCCTGGTTCTTCCATCCCAGCGCTCCCCCTTATGGAGAGTTGAGAAGAGAATGCTCGAACAGTGCAGGGAGTCAAATAGAGTCAGCACAGACACTTTTAGTGGGGGGACAGACCTGGGTGGCACGGATGTGGGAGTTCAGGGAGGACAGAGATAAAATGCCCCAACATTTCCCACTGCCCAGTTCATCATTCATAGATTCCAAGGTCAGAAAGGACCATTAGATCATCTAGTCTGACCTCCCGCATAACACAGGCCAGAGAATTTCAGGTTATCCCTTTACTGAGTCCAGCAGTGTTTGATAAAAGTAGCTTCCAGAAAGGGATCCAGGCTTGATTTCAAGACCTCAGGAGATGGAGAATCCATCCAGGACTTCCTGGGGAGTTTGTTCCAGTGGTTAATCACCCTCGTTGTTAACACACTGTGCCTTAGGGCATGTTTACACATACAGTGCTGTAGGGGCTCTGCTGCACCGATACAGAACATCTGGTGGAGATCCTCTGTTTCGAGCTCTCCTGTCAGCATAATAAAACCACCTTCACAAGCAGCAGCCGCTGTGTTGGTGGGAGAAGCTCTCCCACTGACATAGCACTGTCCACACCAGCGCTTATGTCGGTGTAACTGACGTCATTCGGGGGGTGGTTTATTCCCACCCCTGAGCGACATAAGTTATACTGACATAAGCTGTAATGTAGACATAGCCTTAGTTATAACTTGAATTTGTGGTTTAGCTCCAAGCCACTGGTTCTTGTTCTGCCTTTCTCTTCAAAAGAGCCCTTTGGTATTCAGTATTTTCTCCCTGTGAAGGTGCTTATACACGTCTATCAAGTCACCGTTCATTCTTTTTTTAAAAAATAAGCTAAACAAATCAAACTCCTTAAGTCCCTCAAAACAATGTAGTTTTCCAGCTCTCCAATCATTTTTGTGGCTCTCATTTAAACTCTCTTCAGTTTAACAATCTCCTGGACATCAGTATTCCAGTATCAGTCTCACCAACACCGTATGCAGAGGTAAAATCACCTCCTTACTCCTGTTCACTACTCCTGTTTATACGTCCATTGATGTAGCTCTTTTGCCACAAAATCGCCAGGGGAGCCCATGTTCAGAGTCACTGCTTTCCAGGACACAGTGCCACATTCTGTACAAATAGCTCTGAGGCCTTCCTGTGCACCTCATTCTTCCTTGCACTGCTCCAAGACCCCAGCACATTCCTTACCCCCTGCTCCGACTCCAACCTTTACTCTTGACACTGCTCAGAGTCTGCCAGCATTCCTGCCCTCACACCTATTTCTCTGAATAACCCCACAGCCCCTGCTGCTCGGAGACCCCTCCAAATTTGGGCCTAATGAGTGGAAAAAATCTGTTAATTTTTGTGTCCTTAGCTAGTTATTCTTCAAATTCTTTCTTGGCCTACCGAATTATACTCTTACACTTCACTTGTCAGAGCTTATACTCCTTTCTATTTTCTAGCACTAGGATTTGACTTCCAATTTTGTGCCTCTAGCCACATCTTTTACTCTGAGGATTAGCCGTGGTGGCATTTTTTTGGTCCTCTTATTAGTTTTTTTTAAATTGATTTCATTAGCTGCAATATTTTATTATGTATTTATTTCTTTGCTTTGCTGTAGCACCTAGGAGCCCCAAGCATAGACCAGGACCCCTCTGTGCTAGGTGCTGTACATTATTATGGGTATTTATTGGGTATATTACAGTAGTACCTGGGCACCCCAGTCATTGACTCAGAGCCTTCTAGTCTAAGTACTGTATAAACACAGAACAAAGGGACAATCCCTGTCCCTAGGAGCTTGTATTATCACCCCTCTCCAGGGAAGTTTCTGTCAGGGAAATATTCTTCTCCTATAGACACTTCTGGGTCAGACAATGCGATTTTTCACTCTAAGTCTGGTCCATCACCTTCAGTCCCTGGGGTTGATGTTCAAGGATCCCTGCAGCTTTTTCCCTAGTAAGTAACCCTGCCCCCTAAGCTAGAGGTGGCCGATCTCCTGTCCTCCTCCCTTAATAGCAACAGACAGGACTGCACCTTCTGGCAGCCTCCATCTGAGGCCTGCCATGCACAGAGGGACTGGGAGAGGGTAACTGTGGCACTAGCTTTTCAGAAGCAAATTCTTAGGCCTTTTTGACACAGACAACTTCCCCTCACGGCCAATCTTATATAAGAAACTTTCTCTCTTTGTCTGTTTTCCTGATTTCCATGTCCCCACAGGAATCCTCAGCCATGGCTCACTCTACTTACATCCCAGATGTATGGGGAGCAAAGCAACACCAGTCAGCAGCCCCTAAGGAAACCCACAGGGACAGGGGCTAGTCCAGTTGTCTAAATACCAGGTCTTATTGTTCTGTAAAAGATCTTGCTGTCCCCACAAGAATTCCAAACATAAATGTATCCAAGTTATAGGACAAGGATAGTAGTTCATATGAGAAATCCCAAACTGAAAACCAGCATCTCCACAAAGAATCTCAGCCTACGTGCACCAATTGTGACTCTGGCTGAGTCTTACCAAGGGACAAAGGGTCAGATTTTCAAAGTTATAGGTTACCAAAGAGGCAGATAAGGTCTTAGTGGTATTTTCAAAAACTCTTAAGCAAGTTAGCCACCTAATTTCCATTGAAAATCAAAATGAACATTTTGGGTATTAGCAGTATGTTGTCATGAAAAGTTTCTTTTTGTAAAAGCTATTTTTTTTACCAATAAATAAATAAAAAATGTAGACCAGATCCCCCTCATACACAGTCCTGGCCCACTTGTCAGACACTGAGCCTTTGGTTTCTACTTCATAAGAGGGCAACATGTCTCCTAAACCCACCGGCACTGGTATGCTGGAAAGGGAAGGTGAGAAATGGCAGAAATCCAGTCATCCACTAACACTGCTCTCTCCCATGTCATTTTCCAGTTTGAGATAAATGAACATTACGGGACTGTGCTAAACAAGAACAAAATGACTTCCCAAGAGATCTGCCAGACGCTGCTCTCCCAGCTGTCAGCTGACATGGAGGGAAAGCTCAGAGATGGGGTTTACATGCAGCCTGGTGGGTATGAGGTGTATGTGAAAGATCAGAAACAAGTGGTGGAGAGTTTCCAGAGGACACCCAACAAAGGAGTCATGGTGAGTGATCAGCAGGGCCAGCAGAGTTATTCAGGGGAGAGCTGGAGCACTTTGGCTTTTTTATGCTTATGAACAGTTCACAAACTGTGTGCCTATGAAAGAGCATCATATCTGGCTGTGTGCATACGCTGCATGTTAGATGCCTGGTTGAGTGTTGCCAACTCCACATAGAAGCAAGTCATCAGAGAAACCCTGAAAAGTCACTAGGTGTTACTATTTAAGCATCCCAAATGTGTCAAAAATGTGACTAAACAAAATGTCCACAGATATCAACAGAGATTTATATATATGCGCATACATGAGATGGTAAATTTTCATTATGAACATAATACTGAAATAATACATTAGTGTATATAGAAAGTCTATAATCACTGAAAATGTTTTTAGACTGTAAATTGTATTCTAACCAGTGTTTGTCATAGGATTTGTCTACACTGGCAATTGAATGACAAAAGTTTTGTCTTTCAGAGGTGTTAAAAAAAAACACACCCTCAAAAGACAAAATTTTGACGATGACAAGCACCGGTGTGAACAGTGCTGTGTTGGCAGAAGCGCTCTCCTGCCGACAAAGCTAACCTCACCCATTGGGGGTAAAAGTTTATGTCAACAGGAGAGCTGACAAACAGCAGCTACACTGCGTGACTTTTAGCGACATGGCTGTAGTGACACAGCCGTATTGCTAAAAGCTGTGTAGTGTAGACATAGCCATAGTTTTGAAGGGCATGTCCTCGGAAGGACTTGCATTTGAAGGCTTGGGCTCATAGGCGCTGACTCCATGGATGTGCCGGGCAAGTGCTGAGATGGAGGGGGTGGGAAGGGGGCATGCAGTGGACTCGGGAGAGAGGTGGGACCAGGGCAGGGATTTGCAGAAGGGGTCCAATAGGGGCAGGGAGGGGCGGAGTTGGGGCGGGGACTTTGGGGAAGGGGTTGTGTCATAACTATAAAGGGAAGGGTAACAGCTGTCCTGTGTACAGTACTATAAAATCCCTCCTGGCCAGAGACTCCAAAATCCTTTTCCCTGTAAAGGGTTAAGAAGCTCAGGTAACCTGGCTGGCATCTGACCCAAAGGACCAATAAGGGGACAAGATACCTTCAAATCTTGGGGGGGGGGGAAGGCTTTTGTTTATGCTCTTTGTTTGGGAGAGGGTTCGCTCTTGGGACTGAGAGGGACCAGACATCAATCCAGGTTCTCCCCATCTTTCTAAACAAGTCTCTCATATTTCAAACTTGTAAGTAAATAGCCAGGCAAGGCGTCTTAGTTTTACTTTGTTTTCTCAACCTGTAAATGTACCTTTTATTAGAGTGTTTATCTTTGTTTGCTGTACTTTGAACCTAAAACTAGAGGGGAGTCCTCTGAGCTCTTTAAGTTTGATTACCCTGTAAGGTTAATTTCCATACTGATTTTACAGAGATGATTTTTACCTTTTTCTTTAATTAAAAGCCTTCTTTTTAAGAACCTGATTGATTTTTCCTTGTTTTTAGATCCAGGGGGGTTGGATCTGTATTCACCAGGAGTTGGTGAAAGGAAGGAGGGGGAATGGTTAATTTCTCCTTGTTTTAGATCCAAGGGGGTTGGCTCTGTATTCACCAGGAGTTGGTGGGAGGAAGGAGGGGAATGGTTAATTTCTTCTTGTTTTAAGATCCTAGGGGTTTGGATCTGTATTCACCAGGGAATTGGTGAAAGGTTTCTCAAGGCTACCCAGGGAAGGGAATTAGTTTTTTGAGAATGGTGGCAGCGGACCAGAACTAAGCTGGTAATTAAGCTTAGAAGTCTTCATGCAGGCCCCCACATTTTGTACCCTAAAGTTCAAAGTGGGGATACAGCCTTGACAGGTTGGAATGGGGGCAGGGCAGGAGCGGGGGAAAGTTGGCATCTATGCTTGGGCTGTGAGGCTGTGAATGATAGGAAGGGTTTGATTGGAGCTCTGGTGGCAGAATAAATGCTTAGCAAATAACTGGCGCTCAGCTTCGATTCCTTGGTGGTGGGGATCGGGTGAAATTCCAGATCTAATGGGAAGCTGAAAGATGGGAAGATACAACTGCCCCAGGGGGAAAAGTTATGATCTTCTACAGGTAGTGGAGTTAATTACTCAATGTGTTAACCTGGGGTAAAATGGATAAAAGTAGGCTTGGTGTTTATTGTGTGGGTGAGCTATTGAGCAGTGCTTGAATAAACTGCAATTAGGGTTAGAGATTAATTAACATGTGAATGGCAGGATGTAAAATAATTCCCAACCCTCCATTCACTATAAGCTGCAGGCGACAAAAAGTTTGTGGAGGCTAATTAAATACTTTGCTAAAGCCAGGCGCACTTCGGAGAGAGCAGCACATTAGCCAGGGCTTGTTTTTACCCAAATGTTTTCTTTCTTGCTGCTCCATAGGAGGTAGCACAGCCTGTTATGCAGAGGAAGATGGCTAACGAAATCGTGTCTTACTAATCTATTAGAGTTCTTTGAAGGGGTCAACAAACATGTGGACAAGGGGGATCCAGTGGACATAGTGTACTTAGATTTCCAGAAAGCCTTTGACAAGGTCCCTCACCAAAGGCTCTTATGTAAATTAAGCTGCCAAGGGATAAAAGGGAAGGTCCTTTCATGGATTTAGAACTGGTTAAAAGACAGGTAACAAAGGGTAGGAATTAATGGTAAATTCTCAGAATGGAGAGGGGTAACTAGTGGTGTTCCCCAAGGGTCAGTCCTCGGACCAATCCTATTCAACTTATTCATAAATGATCTGGAGAAAGGGGTAAACAGTGAGGTGGCAAAGTTTGCAGATGATACTAAACTGCTAAAGATAGTTAAGTCCAAAGCAGACTGTGATGAACTTCAAAAAGATCTCACAAAACTAAGTGATTGGGCAACAAAATGGCAAATAGCAACAGAGGGTCCTGTGGCACCTTTGAGACTAACAGAAGTACTGGGAGCATAAGCTTTCGTGGGTAAGAACCTCACTTCTTCAGATGCAAGTACAAATGGCAAATGAAATTTAATGTGGATAAATGTAAAGTAATGCACATTGGAAAAAATAACCCCAACTACACATAAATATGATGGGGGCTAATTTAGCTACAACAAGTCAGGAAAAAGATCTTGGAGTCATCGTGGATAGTTCTCTAAAAATGTCCACGGAGTGTGCAGAGGCAGTCAAAAAAGCAAACAGGATGTTAGGAATCATTAAAAAGGGGATAGAGAATAAGACTGAGAATATATTATTGTCCTTATATAAATCAATGGTACACCCTCATCTCGAATACTGCGTACAGATGTGGTCTCCTCATCTCAAAAAAGATATACTGGCACTAGAAAAGGTTCAGAAAAGGGCAACTAAAATGATTAAGGGTTTGGAACAGGTCCCATATGAGGAAAGATTAAAGAGGCTAGGACTCTTCAGCTTGGAAAAGAGGAGACTAAGGGGGGATATGATAGAGGTATATAAAATCATGAGTGATGTGGAGAAAGTGGATAAGGAAAAGTTATTTACTTATTCCCATAATACAAGAACTAGGGGTCATCAAATGAAATTAATAGGCAGCAGGTTTAAAACAAATAAAAGGAAGTTCTTCTTCACGCAGTGCACAGTCAGCTTGTGGAACTCCTTACCTGAGGAGGTTGTGAAGGCTAGGACTATAACAGAGTTTAAAAGGGAACTGGATAAATTCATGGTGGTTAAGTCCATTAATGGCTATTAGCCAGGACGGGTAAGGAATGGTGTCCCTAGCCTCTGTTTGTCAGAGGGTGGAGATGGATGGCAGGAGAGAAATCACTTGATCATTGCCTGTTAGGTTCACTCCCTCTGGGGCACCTGGCATTGGCCACTGTCAGTAGACAGGATACTGGGCTAGATGGACCTTTGGTCTGACCCAGTACGGCCTTTCTTATGTTCTTATGTTCTTAACAAAGTGGGCAGGGTGCGGGAGGCAGGTTAGCTGGGGAGGAGAGCCACACTGATGATGTAAGAAGAGCCTGGAATGGATTATATTAATACTATTGAGCTGCTTGTGAATGATTTTGTGACTATACAAATTGGCAACTTCTTTCTCTGAATATCACTGTAATCGGCAGTGAAAGCCACTAGATTTGTCGTTGGTCACTTTCACGCTTATTTCCTGGCTAGGGAAACCAAAAAGTTGCTAAATCTAGCAAGAAAATAGCTAAATTGGCAACACTAATTCTTCCGGAAGGAAGGAAGGAAGGAGAGAGAGAATTTACAATGTTTTCTGTCACATTCTTATACTCACCAGGTAAATGCATGTATATGTATATGCATGTCTAGGGTACGGGAGTTCTTGAATTGCTGTTCTAGCTACACAGAATCACTCACTCATACCAACTTTGCAGGTCTGCTTGATACAATCCTTCATGCCTGGCCTGGGAGTTTTGAGTCACCATTCTACCTGTTTAGAGTATATTCATGTTGGGGGACCATTTCTTATGTAGCAACTGGGACGTTTCACCTTTCTTTAGATACCTTTGGCCAAAAATATAAAAGCTCTGGGTTCTGCTTTTTGCCTGACAGGTTACCCCACATGTGCTAATTAGGAGAATATCACTTAGCAGCAGAATCACCTTCTCTTTATTGTGATTCCTGCAGTTTTGGTCATTAATGTTTTTAATATGACAGCATGAAACATCTGTTGACAGGGCGGCTCTCCATAGTTGCTAATCGGACAGTGTTGTCTGCATAGGCCTGCAGACAATGCAGAGTTTCAAGCTAGTTTCATAGGCATTCAAGTTCAATGATACTTTTGATACATTTGAAACACTGAAGGATAGTTTATTCAGCTGATGTGAGCCAATATGCTTCCACTCACTGCAATGGAGCTCTGCTGATTTACACCAGCTGAAGCTCTGATCCCAAAAGTCTCCTTGTTTGTTTGAACCCACATGTAGTGCTCCCTCACTCTGTGGTCCGGAGGGAGGCCACTCTGCCTCATTGTCTTGGGATTTAGTCCTCGGGTCGCACCGGTGGGGTGGAGCTGTAACAGAGGCAAACACACAACAGTCTGTAGCCTTTGTCCCCACCCCTGGGCAGGGCAGCACCCTGTGGAGTCTCTGGTTTGCAGCCCAACAATAGGGCTGACAGCAATTAACAGTAAAGGCCCCTAGCCCTTGAGCAGGGCTAGGCTGGTAGCCGGCTGTAGCCTAAGCCTCATGGCACAGGCAGCCAGTAAGCCAACATGATCAATTGGCTCTAGACCTTTGGGTGGAGTCGAGCAGGGGGCAGGCTTTAGCTTGGGCTTATGGGCTCAGGCAGCCAGCAAACAAATACAGTCAATATGTTATATCCCCTGGGTAGGGCAGAACAGGGAGCAGGCTTTAGACTGGGCTTATGGGCTCAGGCAGCCAGCAAACATACACACACTTGGGATTCAGGTAGTGGTGAGCGCCCACACAGTCTAGGGGGCTCAGCAAGGGCTTAGCACCCAGCAGGCAGTCTAGGATGCTGGCAGGGGGTGTTCCTGGAACACAGGTGTCCTGGCCTAAGGTGGGAAGTTGGCCACCCCAGGCCCACCCTACTCCACCACATCCCAGCCCACGGCCCTAACAGAGGCAGACTGTTCTGCCACGGGGTTGGCAGGGATCCAGCCACAACACACCAACAGGATCAACCCTGTAGCTGGCTAGGCATCGGCGGCTCCTGGGCCACTTCCTGCCTCCCCAGGGTTTGGTACCTCTGGCATTCACCGGTCCTCGGGCTCCTCGCAGCGTACAGCCAACGGTAGACCTGGCAACTCCTCTTCTGGGTCCATCTCCTCCAGGGGCAAGGGGCGGGCACGGCACCGGTTCAGATCCTGGGTGTTGTCGCAGGATCCTCTGCTGGCTCCAGCCCAACTGAGATGCAGGGTCTTCCTTTATGCTTCCTGCCCCACCCTGGTACTTCCGGCGAGGGGGGATGAGGCAGGTTTAGCTCCACCCACCAAGCAGAGTGTAGTGGTCCCTCACTTGCCAGTCTGGAGGGAGCCCACTCGGCCTCACTACACCATATATTTCCAAAATAGTTTTTGTTACTGAACCACAGTAAAACCCACAGACTGTCAGTCAATCCTGCCCTTCAAAGGTACTCAGGTGCTTTAGAAAATCCCATCCTTAAATGACAGTGTTTTTTATTTCAACTGGCAAGAGGAGGAGGGGTCTGTGGCCCAGAATTTGGGGCTTCTAACCAGCCAGTCTTTCCCTCTCTTGTGAATTTATGAAATGCTTTTGGAGCAGTGTCCCCACCTCTCTCCTCAGGTTTACAGGGGAGAGAGCCCCATGGTATGCTATCCACCCACCAACCTCCCTGAGATCCACATTCCCCTCTGCAGCTGGATACCTTGTGACAAGCACTGGAGGGGAACCTCAGTCCTATCAATTCACAGGAGTATGTCTCCCTTCCTTAAGACGTTAGGATGGAATATCAAAGTCATCCTATACAGAAGGCAAAATTCTACTTTTACTTATGGGCTGCAATATCACTTTAGGACTACATAGTCCCCTCAATAGACAGCAAATCCCCAAGTAAGATCAATGGAATCCCATCTTCATCAGATGCATTTGGGGGGAAGGGATACCTCAGTGGTTTGAGCATTGGCCTGCTAAACCAAGGGTTGTGAGTCCAATCCTTGAGGGGGCCACTTAGGGACCTGGGCCAAAAATCTGCCTGGGGATTGGTCCTGCTCTGAGCAGGGGGTTGGACTAGATGACCTCCTGAGGGCCCTTCCAACACTGGTATTCTGTTATGATATGATTCTATGAAGGTCTGTGCAAAGACCAAGGGTAGAATGTGACTTTTAATCTATGGAAGAATGAGAATGAATATTGTAGCAAGGATTGCATTGCAGTTTCTGATAAAACCCAGCTTTCCAAAATGCCCTAAAATGCCCATGGATAAGTAAGTAGCCTTGAAAATTGTTGGGACATATCAGAGGCAGGAGTAGAGTTAGTGGTGCAAATTTGGGGTTATTTCGTCAAGGGATTCCCAGGATACTGACTCCTCCACCACAAATGTCCTAATTTTAAACTGCTTGTTCTTATAATGATTTTTAGCCCACAATGAGGAAAGAAAACTAAGGGCAGTTTCCATATGAATTTTTATACTGCTTGTATCATTGGACTGCCATGAGCTCATCCAGCATCCAGTACACAGCTCCAATGTCAAATCCAAATAATTCAAACATCATTAGCCTTTCTGTCAGATTCTGAGTACTACTCATGGCTGATACAAGCTACAAACTAGCTCACACACCAGTGCTCTGGTAACCGAGTTCCCCACCACCATTAGTGCACCTCCTTGTGTCTAAGTCTGGGAAAGTAGCTCTCACTGCATCAGGTACCTCCTTCTGCCTTTGTTCACTCTGCCGTCTCTCTTCTACTAACTTGGCCCTCTAGCCAAGTCACTATTTAGTCCACTCTTACCGCGGTTACGCAGTCCAATAGGACCACTGTCCAGATGCCTTCTCTGGAGGTCATTCAGCCCCAGTGTCTGGCAGGGGAACCGGACCCTGCCCACTACACCAGGTTCCAGCCCAAGAACCCTATAACCAGCAACTCAGGCCCTCAGTCCCCCTCCCTGTCACTGTTTCCCTGGGCTTCTTGCTTCCCAGCCTCTCTATCTTTTATTGCCTGGGGCTGGGTTTACCATTGGAACTTACTATACTCCCCACGGCTACTTCACCCCCTCCTAGCCTCCTGCTGAACTCCGTATTCCAGGACAGGATCTCAGGGCTTCATTTCCTCTGGACTCCCTCCTTGTCCCTGCACCTTCCCTCATCCCAGGGAGTGACTGAAGACTTCTTCCCCTGCAGCCCCCTTTCTGCTTTCAGCCTCCTGGCTTTGTAGCACTGTCCCTCCCAGTCCTTCTCCAGCTGGGCTTCACTCTTAATTAACCTGCCCCATCCTCTTGTAGGCCCTCATTAACCATATCAGGGCTGGTGTGGGGTGCTCTCCTTTAAAGGCAGGGGGAGGCTGATGCAAAATGTCCATCTGAAAACAAAATTTCAACGTTTTCTAAAATCACAGAAAGTGTGAGGTTGGCTTGAAAAAGGCTATGCCGCATTAGGACTGGGATAGAATTTATAGTACAAATTAGGGGTCATTGGTCAAGGGATTTCTGAGGTACATTCCCCCAAACTGAGCTGCATTTAAATTTTTCAGACTTTTATAACTATTTTTACACACAAAGATATGAAAACACTTGGGTACTCCTAATAAAGCATATCTGGACACCTGCAATCAGCTAGTCAATGGAACCAAGGCCTAGTTTTGAACTCCGCTATTCCAAAAAAAATTGGATTTTCATTCTGGTTCTACAGTGTGATGTGCCGTGCTCTGGTTTGCAGCATTTGTTACTACACCAGCTGTGTCAGAGAGAAACAAAGGCTTCAGTGCCATGGCTTACAGCAAGTTCACACCTCTGTGAGGTATTGTTTCCTCAGGAGATGCATGCTGAGAACTGGGCTGTGCCTCCGATTCAAACACAAAATCCCTTCATTTATGTTTTGCTTCAGTAACTGAGGCAACTGCCAGGTTGGCTGGGCAGACCTGGAGTTTGCTTGCCTCAGCTGTTGTACACAGGAGGTTTCTCCAGTGTGCACTAGTCCTCCAGTGTCTTGCCACAATATCCCAGCACCTTCTTCCTCGTGGACTATCTTGCCATCTCTGCTACTGACTGTTGTCTGGCCAGAAGTCACCTACCACAGCATTTCAGACTGCACCAGCCTTGCCAGGCCCAAAAGCTGAAAAATCATGAGCCAGACCCCAAAGAATCAAGAAATTGGCCCAAAATCGTGAGATTTGTTTTTTATAGGCTTATACGGTGTTGTGGGATTTCTTTTCTAATGTGAACTCCCTGCCCACCCCCGTGCATGTGACAATGCCAGGCTGCCTCCTCCCCCACATCCATAGGGAGTCAGATGCCCCTGGACACTGCTTCAGGAACTCTCACTGCAGGACCCAACTGAGCTCAGATTACACATATCTGCGTAAAGGGCTGCAGTCAGTGCTTAATTTGTGCTGGGGCTTGCCAGGGCTGAGACCGGCACCTCTAGGCTTGCTGCATCAGTTATTAATGTAACAAAATCATCCGCATAAGCGATTGAAGCAGCAGCAGCACAACACTCCACCTCCACTCACATGTCACTTAGCTGCTAGAGGAACATCCCTGGTCTGTTGTGATGCTGCTTGTATGATGCTTGAGCCCAGGCACCTCTTTCATTACAAATGAGGCATTGGCTGCAGATGGGTGGAGATTCCAGCTTCTCCCACTCCCACATTCCCATAGATTAGTGCTGTACCCTCCAGCCCCACCTCTGCTCAGTCCCAGCACAGCAACATATGGTCGGGGGGGAGAAGGGAGCACAGACTGACCCATTGATCACAGAAATGGCGGGGATGATGTGGGGTAATTTAAAGAACTAGCTAATGACACAAAAACTAACAGTTTTTTTTAAGTACACCGGACACTGGAACCCATCCAAGCAGACAGTGGTTCCACTGGATAATTGAGCTGCTAAAGGGGCACTCCAGGAAGACACGACCATTGAAGAAAAGCTGAATGATATTTTTGCATCAATATTTACTGCAGAGGATGTGAGGGAGTTTTGCACACCTGAACCATTCTTTTTAGATGACAAATCTGGGGAACTGTCCCAGGTTGAGATGTCAAGAGTGGAGGTTTTGGAACAGGATGATAAATTAAACAGTAATAACTCACCAGGACCAGATGCTATTCACCCAAGAGTTCTGAAGGAACTCAACTATGAATCTCTAGAACTACTAACAGTGGTATATAACCTGTCATTTAAATCAGCTTCTGTACCAGGTGACTGGAGGATAGCTAATGTGATACCAATTTTTTAAAAAGGCTCCTGAGGCAATCCTGGCAATGACAGGCCGGTAAGTTTATTTCAGTACCAGACAAATTGGTTGAAACTATAGGAAATAACAGAATTATCAGACACATAGATGAACACGATTTGTTTGGGAAGAATCAACACTTTTTTTGTAAGGGGAAATCATGCCTTACCAATCTATTAGAAATCATGCCTCACCAATCTATTAGAAAGGCCAAAGCACAAAACAAGATCAAACTAGATAGAGACATAAAGTGTAACAAGAAAACATTCTACAAATACATTAGAAGCAAGAGGAAGACCAAGGACAGGGTAGGCCCATTACTCAATGGGGTGGGTGGACAATAACATAAAATGTAGAAATGGCAGAGGTGCTTAATGACATCTTTATTTTAGGTTTTCAACAAGAAGTTTGGTGGTGATTGGACATCCAACATAGTGAATGCCTGTGAAAATGAAGTAGGATCAGAGGCTAAAATAGGAATGAACAAATTAAAATTACTTAGATAAATTAGACAGCTTCAAGTCACCAGGACCTGATGAAATGCATCCTAGAATACTCAAGGAGCTGTCTCAGGAGATATCTGAGCTACTAGCGATTATCTTTGAATAGTCATGGAAGACAGGAGAGATTCCAGAAGACTGGAAAAAGGCAAATATAGTGCCAATCTATGAAAAAGGAAATAAGGACAACCCGGGGAATTACAAACCAGTCAGCTTAACTTCTGTACCTGGAAAAATAATGGAGCAAATAATTAAGCACTCAATTTGCAAACACCTAGACAATAATAAGGCGATAAGTAACAGTCAGCATGGATTTGTCAAGAACAAATCATGTCAAACCAACCTGATTGCTTTCTTTGACAGGGTAACAAGCCTTGTGGATAGCGGGGAAGTGGTAGACATGGTATATCTTGACTTTAGTAAAGCTTTTGATACTGTCTCACATGACCTTCTCATAAACAAACTAGCGAAATTCAACCTAGATGGAGCTACTATAAGGTGGGTGCAAAACTGGTTGGAAAACCAGTCCCAGAGAGTAGTTATTGGTGGTTCACAGTCATGCTGGAATGGCATAATGAGTGGGGTCCCGCAGGGCTCAATTCTGGGTCCAGTTCTGTTCAATATCATCAGTGATTTAGATAATGGCATAAAGAGTACACTTATAAAGTTTGCAGATGATACCAAGCTGGGAGGGGTGGCAAGTGCAAGTGCTTTGGAGGACAGGACTAAAATTCAAAATGATCTGGACAAACTGCAGAAATGGTCTGAAGTTAATAGGATGACATTCAATAAGGACAAATGCAAAGTACTCCACTTAGGAAGGAACAATCAGTTGCACACATACAAAATGGGAAATGACTGCCTAGGAAGGAGTATTGTGGAAAGGGATCTAGGGGTCATAGTGGACCACAAGTTAGATATGTGTCAAAAGTGTAACAAAAAAGCTAACATAAAAAGTGTTGTAAGCAAGACATGAGAAGTAATTCTTCCACTCTACTCTGTGCTGATTAGGCCTCAACTGGAATATTGTGTCCAGTTCTGGGTGCCACATTTCAGAAAAGATGTGGACAAATTGGAGAAAGTCCAGAGAAGAGCAACAAAAATGATTAAAGGTCTAGAAAACATGATCTATGAGGGAAGATTGAAAAAATTGGGTTTGTTTAGTCTGGAAAAGAAAAGACTGAGATGGGACATGATAACAGTTTTCAAGTACATAAAATGTTGTTACAAAGAGAAGGGAAAATATTTTTTCTTCTTAACCTGTGAGGATAGGACAAGAAGCAATGGGCTTAAATTGCCGCAAGGGAGAATTAGGTTGGACATTAGGAAAAACTTCCTAGCTGTCAGGGTGGTTAAGCACTGGAATAAATTGCCTAGGGAAATTGAGGAATCTCCATCACTGGTGATTTTTAAGAGCAGGTTAGATAAACATCTCTCAGGGATGGTCTAGACCAGTGCTTCTCAAAGCCGGTCCGCTGCTTGTTCAGGTAAAGCCCCTGGCTGTCCGGGCCAGTTTGTTTACCTGCCCCGTCCACAGGTTTGGCTGATCATGGCTCCCACTGGCCGCGGTTCACCTCTCCAGGCCAATGGGAGCTGCGGGAAGCGGCGCGGGCCAAGCGATGTGCTGGCTGCCCTTCCGGCAGCCCCCATTGGCCTGGAGCAGCGAACCGCGGCCAGTGGGAGCTGCGATTGGCTGAACCTGCGGACGCGGCAGGTAAACAAACTGGCCCAGACCACCAGGGGCTTTCCCTGAACAAGCGGCAGACTGGCTTTGAGAAGCACTGGTCTAGATAATACTTAGTCCTTCCATGAATGCAGGGGACTGGACTGATGACCTCACAAGGTCCCTTCCAGTCTTCTGATTCTATGATTCCATGAGAATTCTTTGAGGGATTCAACAAATATGGGAACAAGGGTGATCCAGTGGATATAGTATACTTGGACTTTCAGAAAGTTTTTGACAAGGTCCCTTACCAAAGGCTCTTAAGCAAAAGTAAGCAGTCGTGGGATAAGAGAGAAGGATCTCTCATGGCTCAGTAACTGGTTAAAAGATAGGAAACAAAGGGTAGGAATAAATGGTCAGTTTTCAGAATGGAGAAGTAAATAGTGGTGTCTGCCAGGAATCTGTACTAGGACGTGTTCAACATATTCATAAATGATCTGGAAAAAGGAGTAAACAATGAGATGACAAAGTTTGCAGATGATACAAAATTTCTCAAGATAATTAAGTCTAAAGCAGACAGAAAAGTATTAGAAAGGTATTTTATAAAACTGGGTGATGGCAACAAAATGGCAGATGAAATTCAGTGTTGATTAATGCAAATAATGCATATTAGAAAACATAATCCTAATTATACATACAAAACAATGGTGTCTAAATTAGCTGTTGCCACTGAAGATCTTGGAGTGATTGTGGATAGTTCTCTGAAAACATCTGTTCAATGTGCAGCAGCAGTCAAAAAGGCCAACAGAATATTAGGAACCACTAGGAAAGGGATATGTGCAGTTCTGGTTCCCCCATCTCAAAAAAGATATATTAGAATTGGAAAAGATACAGAGAAGGGCAACAAAAATGATTGGGAGATGGAACAGCTTCCATATGACGAGAGATTAAAAAGACTGGAACTGTTAATCTTGGAAAAGACACAACTAAGGATGGAGATTATAGAGGTCTATCAATTGTGACTGATGTGGAGAAAGTGAATAAGGAGGTGTTATTTCCCCTTCACATAGCACCAGAACCACATGTCACCCAACGAAATTAATAGGCAGCAGGTTTAAATCAAACATAAGGCAGTATTTCTTCACACAACACGTAGTCAACCTGTGGAACTTGTAGTCTGGGGATGTTTTGAAGCCCGCAAGTATAACTGGGTTCAAAAAAGATTTAGATGTGTTCATGGAGGATAGGTTAATCAATGGTTATTAGCCATGGTGGTCATGGGTGAAACCCCATGCTTTGGGTGTCCCTAAGCCTCTGGCTGCCAGATGCTGGGATTGAACAATAAGAGATGGATCACTCAATAATTGCCCTGCTCTATTAATTCCCTCTGAAGCACCTGGCACTGGGTACTGTCAGAAGACAGGATACTGAGCTAGATGGACCATTGGTCTCACCCAGTATGGCTAGTCTTTAATTCTTATGAGGAGCCTGGAGCAGAGGCTGACCTATTGCTCACAGATATTTTGATGCAGACTGAACACCTAGCTCAAATACATGTACTGCAAAGAGAATCTGTCACAGGTGCCCTATCTAAGGGCATTTCTACCATGGAGCTGGAGGTGTAATTTCCAGCTTGGGTAGATTTATACACACACTAGCTCAATCTAAAGTAGCATGCAAATAACTACTTGAGCTGGAAATTACACCTTCAGCTCCAGTGTAGTTGGGCCCTGAAAGCCAACAAGACCCAAGGCATAAGAGCTAGGCCTTTGGAGATGCTGGCTGTGCTCAGGGAGTGACTTTGGGGTGGCTGGGTTGGTTGCTGGGGGTCAGAATAAATGACATTTTCAAGGGCCAATGGGAGTTTGAGCTGCCAGCTGGAGCAATTGCAGGGCTGTGGACGTGCTTCCTGCTGTCCACTCACCAACCTTCCTTTACAAATTACCATCTCCAGGTCATGTCTCAGGGGAAAGATTTGCTCTGATGCAGTTGCTGAATCCTTGTCAGTCAATTCTTCTCCTACTGGTTGCATTCCTCCCAGAGATTAGCATATTTTTGATGCCTCATGAGTAATTCAGCCCTGAGTGTTAAGAATCCTTTGTGGTCTCTTGTTCCCAGGCAGAGCAGGTACTGGAGCAGTTCATGGACAGTAAGAAGGCAGAAGCTGCCACCATTGTCACGGCTGACAAAATGCTGACAGATGTACAAAAGCGCCTGGCGGGTAAGTTTCTGTGAAAAGATTTTAAGCGGATTCATTTCCGTATTGCAATAATTTCAAGAAAAAAACAATTATTCATATGATAGAGTTAAGGATGAGAATCCATGGCCAAACAGGGCTTCATAGCTGTCCCTATGATGAACACCACGACAATTTGGAACTCTCCCATTACAGGCTATGGGTTATTCTCAGTCACTCCAGCTGAAACTTCCACTTTGTATAAATTGTCACGTTGTCTGTCTGGAGTGGCTCACCACTGTGCATGCCAATCTCAAGGCAGACTGTCAGAAAACAGGGCAGAGATCCCACACTGGTGGTGTGTTCTGGAATTAGATTGCACCAAGCCAGTAACAAATGTCCACTCCTGGATCACTATACCAGCCTTACCATGGAGTCACAGACAGTCCGCTTAGACTCTCCAGTCTGTCTTGCCACCTAGACAACTGGACTTAGTGGTAATGGTCACACAAACCAAAAATCACACCACATCTTGTTTCTCCCAGTCCTAAAGACCAGTCACATACCCCAGATCAGTTGATACTCCAGACCTTGCACCACAGACAATGCTGGCAGCCAATTCCATAGTAAATTAACTAAAGGTTTATTAGCTAAGAAAAGGATATGAGAGTTACTGAGAGCTTAAAGCAGGTAAAATGTATTCACATGTGAGTCACAGTTTGTAATTCCAAGTGGTAACAGTGATGTAATGAACTGACAGTTTCCCAAAAGTCTTTCAGGGAACCCAGATGTCTCTGGGGATCTCCTCTTTGCATCTGGTACTCTTCCCTGTCAGAGTCCAAATAGTCCAGAGATGAAGGATCTTTCTTTGAATCCATATTTATAGTCTGTTCACACTGTTGAGCGGGCAATTTGACTAGATGACCTCCTGAGGTCATTTCCAACCCTAATATTCTATTATTCTAAAGCTAGCTGACAGCATCTCTACCCATGTGGGCCTTCCTTTGTTGACTGTGAATGAGGAATGCAGTTTGAGTCTGTGATTTCCAATCATCAGCATACTGGCCACTTGCTTTGAAATGTTTCAAAGTGAAAGCAGTATTATTCTGTATCAGCAAAAAGAACAGAAGTACTTGTGGCACCTTAGAGACTAACAAATTTATTTAAGCATAAGCTTTTGTGGGCTAAAATCCACTTAATTGGATGCATGCAGTGGAAAACACAGTAGGAAGATATATAAACACAGAGAACATAAAAGATGAGTGTTGCCATACCATCTATAATGAGAGTAATTAGTTAAGGTGGGCTATTGTCAGCAGGAGAAATAAAACTTCTGTAGAGATAATCAGGATGGCCCATTTCCAACAATTGACAAGAAGGTGTGAGTAAAAGTAGGGGGAATAGTTCTACTTTGTGTGATGACCCATCCACTCCCAGTCTTTATTCAATCCTAATTGAATGGTGTCTAGTTTGCAAATTAATTTCAATTTGGCAGTTTTTTGCTGGAGTCTGTTTTTGAAGTTTTTTTGTTGTAGTATTGCCACTTTTAGGTCTGTAATTGAGTAACCAGGGAGATTGAAGTGTTCTCCAACTGGTTTTTTAATGTTGTAATTCTTGACATCTGATTTGTGTCCATTTATTATTTTGTGTAGAGATTGTTCAGTTTGGCCAATGTCCATGGCAGAGGGGTATTGCTGGCACATGATGGAATATATCACATTGAACGAGCCTCTGACAGTGCGGCTGATGTGATTAGGTCCTATGATGGTGTCCCCTGAATAGATATATGGACAGAGTTGGCAACGGGCTTTGTTGCAAGGATGGGTTCCTGGGTTAGTTCTTTTGTTGTGTGATGTGTAGTTGCTGGTGAGTATCTGCTTCAGGTTGGGGGGGCTATCTGTAAGTGAGGACTGGCCTGTCTCCCAAGATCTGTGAGAGTGAGGGATCATCTTTCTGGATAGGTTGTAGATCCTTGATGATGCGCTGGAGAGGTTTTACATAGGGACTGAAGGTGATGGCTAGTGGTGTTCTGTTACTTTCTTTGTTGGGCCTATCCTGCAGTAGGTGACTTCTGGGTACTCTTCTGGCTCTGTCAATCTGTTTCTTCACTTCAGTAGGTGGGTATTGTAGTTGTAAGAATGCCTGATAGAGATCTTGAAGGTGTTTGTCTCTGTCTGAGGGGTTGGAGCAAATGTGGTTGTATCTTAGAGCTTGGTTGTAGAGAATGGATTGTGTGGTATGGTCTGGATGGAAGCTGGAGGCATGTAGGTAAGTATAGAAGTCAGTAGGTTCCTGGTATAGGGTGGCGTTTATGTGACCATCACTTATTAGCACTGTAGTGTCCAGGAAGTGGATCTCTTGTGTGGACTGGTCCAGGCTGAGGTTGACAGTGGGATGGAAATTGTTGAAATCATGGTGGAATTTGTCAAGGGCTTCTTTTCCATGGGTCCAGATAATGAAGATGTCATCAATGTAGCACAAGTAGAGTAGGGGTGTTAGGGGACGAGAGCTGAGGAAGCATTGTTCTAAGTCAGCCATAAAAATGTTGCCATACTGTGGGGCCATGTGGGTACCCATAGCAGTGCCACTGACTTGAAGGTATACATTGTCCCCAAATGTGAAATAGTTGGGGGTGAGGACAAAGTCACAAAGTTCAGCCACCAGGTTTGCTGTGATATTATCAGGATACTGTTCCTGGTGGTTTGTAGTCCATCTTTGTGTGGAATGTTGGTGTAGAGGGCTTCTACATCCACAGTGACCAGGATGGTGTTTTCTGAAAGATCACCAATGGATTGTAGTTTCCTCAGGAACTCACTGGTGTCTCAAAGATAGCTAGGAGTGCTGGTAGCGTAGGGCCTGAGGAGAGAGGACCTGTGGGAGTTCTGTTGGAGGAGAAGGTTTTTGTATTTTGTGTATTTTTTTTTTTGTAGTTTTATGTATGGAGGCTGGTAGGGGCAGTGTGCTGGGAGAGAAGCTGAGCCCTGATTAGGGGTTTGGGCTTCTCTGCTTAGGGGTCCTATAAAGGTTGCCAGCCAGTCAGGCAGCGGCATAGACAGCTGCAGCGGCACAGGAGCCTGCAAACAGAGCTGTAAACAGGGGAGTTTCAGTGGGAGTTTGCAAGGGGAGTTTCTGGGGGACACTAAGAGAGCTAGGCAGAGGAATAAACAGTCTAGTGAAGGGAGGGGGTGATGGTGTGCCAGTGGTTTGGTGCTTGCTGTGTGTGTGTTTTTTCCCCCTCTTTCTCTGTGGGTGGAGGTGGTTTGGTTTGTGTTTCCCGGCCTAGCAGGTTTTAGGTGGGAAGGCTGTGACTGATACAGAGGCAGCAGTGGAAGACACAATGAGGATGACTGGATGTGGAAGCTGCGGCATGTACATGATCCTGGAGGGGGTATCTGAAAAGAGTTTCATCTGCATAAAGTGCCGCCTGATAGAGCTGATGGAAGAAAAGATCTGATTATTGGAGATGCAGGTGGAAACTCTGGTCGAGTTTAGAAGGGGGTTTGAGCAGATGATGGAGCAAAGACATGAGGAGGCTGAAGGAAAAAGCTCAGACTTGCAGACAGAAACAGGACCCAAGAATTCTGAGGGGAGCCTGCTGGGTGAGGAAAGTGGACAGTGGAAGCATGTGACTAAGAGAACCAGGCAGAGGAAGAGACGGGCTACTGAAGGAGAAATAGAGCTCAGGAACAGGTTTTCAGAGTTGGGAAATGAAGAAGGGGCACAGCAGGTGGTCGCTGAAGGTGAGAGGGCAAGGAAGAAGAGAAGAGCAGCTAGTCCTATAGGAAGAGGGGAAGAGTCAATGGAAATAACAACATCAAATATGAGCCCCAGGAGGATATGAGATGGGTTGCGGAGGATTGCAAGGGAAAATAGAAATCGAGAGGACTTGCAGCCAGAGGGAGCAGGGGATAGACCGGAGAATTGCACCGTTACCAGGAAAAGGCAGGTCTACGTGACTGAGGACTCCTTACTGAGAAGAATAGACAGGCCTGTAACTAGAGCTGATCCAGAGAACAGAAGAGTGTGCTGTCTGCCGGGTGCTAAGATACGGGATGTGGACCTGAGGCTGAAAAGAATCCTAACAGGAGCGGGAAAGAATCCGCTAATTGTCCTTCATGTGGGAACAAATGATACAGCGAGATTCTCGCTAGAACATATCAAGGGAGACTATGCTAGGCTGGGGAAGACGCTTAAGGAAATCGAGGCTCAGGTGATCTTCAGTGGGATTCTGTCTGTTCCTAGAGAAGGGCAACAAAGGTGTGACAAGATTATGGCGATCAACAGATGGCTCAGGCAGTGGTATGTATGGCCACAGGGAAGCATTCATGGACAGAGGATTGTTCTCTCGGGATGGACTTCACCTGAGTAAGGAGGGAAATAGACTTCTAGGATGGAGGCTGGCACAACTGATTAAGAGAGCTTTAAACTAGGAATTTGGGGGAGATGGTTGGGAGATGTCCAGGTAATCTCCACGCCAGAATTTAACATTGATAAGGAAGAAAACAAAGTAAGAAAGGCTACAGCCATGGTTATGAGAATGGACGTAAGGAGGAAGGGTTGTGTAGATACCAGTCTAATAGGTGATACTGGCAGTAGAATGTCTGTGCCTAATCGGGTAAAGAATGTCAGTGAAACCAAACGGCAAAAATTAAGATGTTTGTACAATAATGCGAGGAGCCTAGGTAACAAAATGGAGGAACTAGAGCTACTGGTGCAGGAAGTGAAACTAGATATTATAGGGATAACAGAAACATGGTGGAATAGTAGTCATGACTGGAGTACAGGTATTGAAGGCTATGTGCTGTTTAGGAAAGACAGAAATAAAGGCAAAGGTGGGAGAGTAGCATTGTATATCAATGATGAGGTAGACTGAAAGAAATAAGAAGTGATGGAATGGATAAGACGGAGTCTGTCTGGGCAAAAATCACATTGGGGAAGAAAGCTACTAGAGCCTCCCCTGAGATACTGCTTGGGGTGTGCTACAGACCGCCGGGATCTGATTTGGATATGGATGGAGACCTCTTTAATCTTTTTAATGAAGTAAACACTAATGGGAATTGTGTGATCATAGGAGACTTTAACTTCCCAAATATAGACTGGAGGACAAGTGCTAGTAATAATAATAGGGCTCAGATTTTCCTGGATGTGATAGCTGATGGATTCCTTCACCAAGTATCAGAGTAACAGCCGTGTTAGTCTGTATCCGCAAAAAGAAGAACAGGAGTACTTGTGGCACCTTAGAGACTAACAAATTTATTAGAGCATAAGCTTTCGTGGACTACAGCCCACTTCTTCGGATGCATCCGAAGAAGTGGGCTGTAGTCCACGAAAGCTTATGCTCTAATAAATTTGTTAGTCTCTAAGGTGCCACAAGTACTCCTGTTCTTCTCTTCACCAAGTAGTTGAAGAACCAACAAGAGGGGATGCCTTTTTAGATTTGGTTTTGGTGAGTAGTGAGGACCTCATAGAAAAAATGGTTGTGGGGGACAATCTTGGTTCGAGTGATCACAAGCTAATTCAGTTCAAACTAGATGGAAGGATAAACAAAAATAGATCTGGGACTAGGGTTTTTGATTTTAAAAGGGCTAACTTTAAAGAATTAAGGAAATTAGTTAGGGAAGTGGATTGAACTGAAGAACTTGTGGATCTAAAGGCGGAGGAGGCCTGGAATTATTTCAAGTCAACGTTGCAGAAACTAGCAGAAGCCTGCATCCTAAGAAAGGAGAAAAAATTCATAGGCAGGAGTTGTAGACCAAGCTGGATGAGCAAGCATCTCAGAGAGGTGATTAAGAAAAAGCAGAAAGCCTACAAGGAGTGGAAGAGGAGAGGGATTAGCAAGGAAAGCTACCTTATTGAGGTTAGAACATGTAGGGATAAAGTGAGAAAGGCCAAAAGCCATGTAGAGTTGGACCTTGCAAAGGGAATTAAAACCAATAGTAAAAGGTTCTATAGCCATATAAATAAGAAGAAAACAAAGAAAGAAGAAGTGGGACCGCTAAACACTGAGGATGGAATGGAGGTTAAGGATAATCTAGGCATGGCCCAATATCTAAACAAATACTTTGCCTCAGTCTTTAATGAGGCTAATGAAGAGCTTAGGGATAATGGTAGGATGACAAATGAGGATATGAAGGTAGATATTACCGCATCCGAGGTAGAAGCCAAACTTGAACAGCTTAATGGGACTAAATTGGGGCCCAGATAATCTTCATCCAAGAATATTAAAGGAACTGGCACACGAAATTGCAAGCCCATTAGCAAGAATTTTTAATGAAGCAGTAAACTCAGGGGTTGTACAGTACGACTGGAGAATTGCTAACATAGTTCCTATTTTTAGAAAGGGAAAAAAAGTGATTTGAGTAACTATAGGCCTGTTAGTTTGACATCTGTAGTATGCAAGGTCTTGTAAAAAATTTGAAAGAGAAAGTAGTTAAGGACATTGAGGTCAATGGTAATTGGGACAAAATACAACATGGTTTTAAAAGAGGTAGATTGTGTCAAACCAACCTGATCTCCTTCTTTAAGAAGGTAACAGATTTTTTAGACAAAGGAAATGCAGTGGATCTAATTTACCTCGATTTCAGTAAGGCATTTGATATGGTTCCACATGGGGAATTATTAGTTAAATTGGAAAAGATGGGGATCAATATGAAAATTGAAAGGTGGATAAGGAACTGGTTAAAGGGGAGACTACAACGGGTCATACTGTAAGGTGAACTGTCAGGCTGGAAGGAGGTTACTAGTGGAGTTCCTCAGGGATCGGTTTTGGGACCAATCTTATTTAATCTTTTTATTACTGACCTTGCCACAAAAAGTGAGAATGTGCTAATATAGTTTGCGGCTGACACAAAGCTGGGAGGTATTGCTAATACAGAGAAGGACCGGGATATCATACAGGAAGATCTGGATGACCTCGTAAACTGGAGTAATAGTAATAGGATGAAATTTAATAGTGAAAAGTGCAAGGTCATGCATTTAGGGATTAATAACAAGAATTTTGGTTATAAATTGGGGACACATCAGTTGGAAGTAACAGAGGAAGAGAAGGACCTCGGAGTATTGGTTGATCACAGGATGACTATGAGCCGCCAATGTGATATGACTGTTAAAAAAGCTAATGTGGTCTTGGGATGCATCAGGTGAGGTATTTCCAGTAATGATAAGGAGGTGTTAGTACCATTATACAAGGCACTGGTGAGACCTCATCTGGAATATTGTGTGCAGTTCTGGTCTCCCATGTTTAAGAAGGACGAATTCAAACTGGAACAGGTACAGAGAAGGGCTAGTAGAATGATCCGAGGAATGGAAAACCTGTCTTATGAAAGGAGACTCAAAGAGCTTGGCTTGTTTAGCCTAACCAAAAGAAGACTGAGGGGAGATATGATTGCTCTTTATAAATATATCAGAGGGATAAATATCAGGGAGGGAGAGGAATTATTTAAGCTTAGTACCAATGTGGACACAAGAACAAATGGATATAAACTGGACATTAGGAAGTTTAGACTTGAAATTAGACGAAGGTTTCTAACCATTAGAGGAGTGAAGTTCTGGAATAGCCTTCCAAGGGGAGCAGTGGAGGCAAAAGACATATCTGGCTTCAAGACTAAGCTTGATAAGTTTATGGAGGGGATGGTATGATGGGATAGCCTAATTTTGGCAATTAGTTGATCTTTGATTATTAGCAGGTAAATATGCCCAATGGTCTGTGATGGGATGTTAGATGGGGTGGGATTTGAGTTACTCCAGAGAATTCTTTCCTGGGTGCTGGCTGGTGAGTCTTACCCACATGCTCAGGGTTTAACTGATCGCCATATTTGGGGTAGGGAAGGAATTTTCGTCCAGAGCAGATTGGCAGAGGCCCTGGAGGTTTTTCGCCTTCCTCTGCAGCATGGGGCACGGGTCACTTGCTGGAGGATTCTCTGCACCATGAGGTCTTTAAACCACGATTTGAGGACTTCAATAACTCAGGCGTAGGTTAGGGGTTTGTTACAGTAGTGGGTGCATGAGATTCTGTGGCCTGCATTGTGCAGGAGGTCAGACTAGATGATCATAATGGTCCCTTCTGACCTTAAAGTTTATGAGTGTATGAGTCTATGAGAATCTACATAGCCAGATGATCCTGCTGTCAGGGTGCCAATGCCTGAGATGATGGGGCGTCCAGGATTTCCAGGTTGGAATATGAATGAGAGACTGCTAGGCAGCTCTCTAACACCACATTCTACAAGCCATTACCCTCTGATCCCACTGAGGGTTACCAAAAGAAACTACACCATTTGCTCAAGAAACTCCCTGAAAAAGCATAAGAACAAATCTGCACAGATACACCACTAGAACTTCGACCAGGGGTATTCTATCTGCTACGCAAGATCCATAAACCAGCAGCCAGAGCAGGGCTTGGAGCCCAGGTCTCCCATATCCCCAGTGAGTGTCTAGAGGAGGTTGTGTGTGGGGGGGTCTCTCTCTTGCTCTCGTTTCTCCAGAGAAAGGGTTGAAAGGGCCAAGGAGAGGGTTAATAGCTCAGAATCCTGAGAAGAGGGAGGTACCTTAGAATCATAGAATCATAGAAGATTAGGGTTTTAAGAGACCTCAGGAAGGCATCTAGTCCAATCCCCTGCTCAAAGCAGGACCAGCACCAACTAAATTATCCCAGTCAGGGTTTTTTCAAGCCGGGCCTTAAAAACCTCTGAGGATGCAGATTCCACCACCTCCCTAGGTGACTCATTCCAGTGCTTCACCACCCTCATAATGAAATAGTGTTTCCTAATATCCAACCTAGACCTCCCCCCACTGCAACTTGAGACCATTGCCCCTTGTTCTGTCATCTGCCACCACTGAGAACAGCCGAGCTCCGTCCGCTTTGGAACCCCCCTTCAGGTAGTTGAAGGCTGCTATCAAATCCCCCTTCACTCTTTTCTTCTGCACATTAAATAATCCCATTTCCCTCAGCCTCTCCTCACAAGTCATGTGCCCCAGCCCCCTCATCATTTTCGTTGTCCTCTGCTGGACTCTCTCCAAATTGTCTACATCCCTTCTGTAGTGGGGGGACCAAAACTAGACGCAGTACTCCAGGTGTGGCTTCACTAGTGCCAAATAGAGGGGAATAATCACTTCCCTCGATCTGCTTGCAATGCTCCTACTAATACAGCCCAATATGACATTGGCTTTCTTGGCAACAAGGGCACACTGCTGAATCATATCCTGCTTCTCATCCACTGTAACCCCCAGGTCCTTTTCTGCAGACCTGCTGCTTAGCTAGTTGGTCCCCAGCCTGTAGCGGTACATGGGATTCTTCCTTCGTCCGGCTCATCAGCTCAGTGTGGGAGGCCAAGGTCAATGGGAGTTAGGTGCCTATGTGGATCTGGCTCTAAGCCCCCCATCTTCTGCATTTCCTTTTGGCTAGTTTAGGTGGCTCCTTGCTCAGTGTGCTGGCTTCTGTGAATCCCCTGCTTAGGCACCTGTCTCTCCCCATGCATTGGATAGGGAGCCTGGACACTAACTTGGGGGTGAAGATTCCACTCGCCGGCAGGTCTCCTAGGAGTTCGGTGTGTGCAATGCCTAGCCCCTGTAATGGGGCATGCTCTGCTTCTGCTCACTGGTACCACAGTTATCTGCTCAGACTCTGCCAGTTAGGCAGCCACATTTTGGGGATAATTTATGTTCCCTCCACCTACACTCTAACAGTCCCATGCAGCAGTGCTGTTAGCAGCATCCCTTGTGCCTTCAGTCTTCCCCTGGGCCTGAGAGGAGAGGCGCTCTCCCTTTTCTGAGAGTCTGGGCTCAGCTAACCCTGATCACTCCCCACAGATCCTACCTGTGCCTTTCCTTTCAGTCGTCAGCAGATGGGGTAATTGGTTCTTTAGCTCACATAGCTTTGCAGCCTGATTAGATAATTAGATTCCATTCCCCCAATCAGTCCTCTGGGGAACTCATCAGTGCCAGAGTGATCAGAGTGCCCACTCCCAGAATTCAATAGGTGCTATCTCTCAGCACTTTGTGTCACATTGTGGCCTGTTGTGAGTCTAGCCCTGTGTCACAGCTGAACTCCTCTGATTACATCCAATACAGGCCAGCTGGCCCCATCAGACTCAGTGAATTTATAGCTATATTTGGGAGAGTTAGATTCCTATTGGTGAATGTCAGTAACCATTGATTTCACTGTACGCACACAAGCCAACATAAATATACTTCCATTGATAATCATTGAATTTTACAGATAGGCAGAGTAAGAAAAATGCTGTTTGAGAATTTATTAGATTTAAAATCCAGAGATGCAGACTAGCAAATGCATAGTATAAACAGGTCTGATTTCTTGATTGATGGATATTTACTTTGTATATTTTGACATGTGATGTTGAAAATTTGTGTTTTAGTGGCTTATAAAACTTCAGCTTTTGAATCTCAGCATCTACTGTCATTAAATAATTCTGTGAACCCCCATAATTTCACTCAAATATAAAAATTTTAATTGCTAAAAATCTTTAGAAAGCCTAAAAATAAATGTCACTATTATCTTTTGAAATTATATTTAAAAAATTCTGTGGTTCACAGTCAAGTTGGAAGGGCATATCAAGTAGAGTCTGAGAAGGATCAGTTCTGGGTCCGTTTCTGTTCAATATCTTCATCAATGATTTAGATAATGGCATAGAGAGTTTGCGGATGATGGGAGGGGTGGAAAGTGCAAATGCTTTGGAGGATAGGATTAAAATGATCTGGACAAACTGCAGAAATGGTCTGAAGTAAATAGGATGAAATTCAATAAGGACAAATGCAAAGTACTCTACTTAGGAAGGAACAATAAGTTGCACACATACAAAATGGGAAATGACTGCCTAGGAAGGAGTACCACAGAAAGGGATCTGGGGGTCATAGTGGATCACAAGCTAAATATGAGTCAACAGTGTAACCTTGTTGTGAAAAAAGGAAACATAATTCTGTCATGTATTAGCAGGAGAATTGTAAGCAAGACACAAGATGTAATCCTTCTGCTCTAATCCATGCTGTTTAGGCCTCAGCTGAAGTATTGTTTCCAGTTCGGGGTGCCACATTTCAGGAAAGATGTGAACAAATTGGAGAAAGTCCAGAGAAGAGCAATAAAAATGATTAAAGTTCTATTAAATATGACCTATGTAGGAAGATTAAAAAAAACTGGGTTTGTTTAGTTTGGAGAAGAGAAGACTGAGAGGGGACATGATAACAGTTTTCAAGTACATAAATGGTTGTTACAAGGAGGAGGGTGGGGGAACTTTTCTTGTTAACTTCTGACAAGAGGACAAGAAATTACAGCCAAGGTGGTTTAGGATGGAAATTAGGAAAACTTGCTAACTGTCAGGGTGGTTAAACACTGGAATAAATTGCCTAAGGAGGCTGTGGAATCTCCATCATTGGAAATTTTTAAGAGCAGGTTGTCATCAGATGTTGATGGATTTTTGGCTGTGTGTGTGTGTTCTCCTTGTGTGCTGTCCCAGCTCTGTGCAGACATCTGGCACAGCACACCTCGAGTGAACCTCCCAATGACCACAAGATCCATTAAGATGCGAAGGCACTTGGTCATTTTATTGTCAGTGAAGCATGGTCCTAGCTGCCCGGATCAATGTCTACAGTTACACTAGCACATGTATGCCCATTACAATGGACTGGCTCAGTGAATGGTGGGACTTTCCATCTCCCCTCAGCCAGTCAAAGACACTCCCTCTGAGATACATCTTTATACACCAATACAAACAAGTTACGTATTACTCCTGATGTATCAGGGTGCCACCCTCTGATGTATTAGGATGCCACTCATTGATGTATCCAGGGGCCGCCAATTACCTTGTACATGATTTAGTTGGGATTAGGTCCTGCTTTGAGCAGGAGGTTGGACTAGATGACCTCCTGAGCTCCCTTCCAACCCTGATATTCTATGATTCTATGATTCTATGATTCAATCAAAACATCTCTATTCATCATGCAGTTATCCTGACTTCGTCCTTAAGATGGGTCAGAGTATTCCTGTTCTCCTTGGGGAATGTGTTTGGTATCAAAGTGTTCTGGTACCACCTTTCTGGAATGTGTTTGCAATATATTCTTGTGCTCAGCACTACTTAGGAATGTGTGTTTCTGCAATATCAGCCCTGTTCTTGCCAGATTCTGTCTGCTTGCAAGCAGGCAGAACCTGACTTTGCTGCTTTGCTTTATATCAGCAAAGTTTGCTCACTACTATTTTTGCATCACTACATAGATGTTTAACAGTCAAGGTAATTAACCATTGGAACAGTTTACTCAGGGGTGTGGAGATTCTCCATCACTTGAAGTCTTTAAATAAAGACTGGATATCTACATAAGAACATAAGAATGGACATACTGGGTCAGACCAAAGATCCATCTAGCCCAGTATCCTGTCTTCTGACAGTGGCCAATGCCAGGTGCTTCAGAGGGAATGAACAGAACGGGTAATCATCAAGTGATCCATCCCCTGTCACCCATTCCCAGCTTCCAGCAAACAGAGGCTAGGAACACCATCTCCACCAATCCTGGCTAGTAGACATTGATGGGCCTATGTAAAATATATTCTCTGTCTCAATCAGAAGTTAGGGCTTGAGGCAGGAATTACAGGGTGAGGTTCTCTGGCCTGTGTTATGCCAGAGGTCAGATTAGATTATCACAATGGTCCCTCCTGATCATAAATCTAAGAACACACTGCCTTAAATAAGCCCTCAATGAGTAATAGGAATAATGAGCCATAAATGTGAATAACCATCTTGGTGCAAAATACGTAACACAGCACTGAAAACAGAGGGAAAGGAAACATGATGTATTTGAAGAAAACACATTTCATCACATGCACCAGTTATTACTTTGGCTATGTCTACACTGAACTTTCATTGGTAAAACTTTTTTCGGTCAGGAGTGTGAAAAAACACAAAAGTTTTACCAATGAAAAGCACTGGTATGGACAGCGCTTTATTGGCAGGAGATATCTCACCAACAAAGTTACCACCACTCGTTGGAGATGGCTTTATTTTGTCAACCAGAGAACCCTCTCCTGCTGACAAAGAGCAGCTACATTGTGTTCTGTATAGCAGCATGGCTGTAGCAGTACAGCCGTGCTGCTGTAAGGTGTAGTGTAGACATAGACTACTGTGATGACAAAATGGAAACAGAATGTCTCAAGCACTCTACTGGCTCCTCAGTTCTTTTGACCATCTGTAAGACTAGAGAACTCCAAGCCCTGAATTATCCAGCCTTGCCAATTGCCAACTCCAGCAGAACAGTCTGGAGCCATGTCTGACAGTGACAGTCTTTGAACTAGCAAAGTTACGGGTGATAAGGGCACCACCCAAATTTGAATTCCCTCTGTTTCCAGGAAAAGCAGCACAGTCCTTTGCCCAGATAAAGGTGGCATGGTGGGAAGGGGTCACCTTCTGAGGAAGAAGAATCACAAGGAAGAGTTTCCCCTGTCCCTCAGTGGGTGTCTGTGCACCTCTCTCAGCCCCCAATATGAATAGGGATGGGGGGGCTGAAATTTAAAATTCTGAAATCCATAAAATGAATTGTTAAGATACACATCACCCCTGCTGGCCAGCACACATACCGGTAGGGACACACACAGCTACAGTTACATGCAGACACTGTGACCAGCTCTGCATGGGAAGGTTCCAGATAAGGAACTTCCCAGCTACTCAGGCACGCACCTCCCTTTGGAGTGTAAACCCAACATTATACCATCTCGCACTGCCCAGGGAACTGTACAGCATAAGCTCATAAAATTTCCCCCCTCCCTCAATGTGGAGAGGAATATACAACAGCTTTCTGCTCCGAGTTATGACTCCCACACACTGGTTTTAGACAAAGCAAAAACAAGTTTATTAACTACAAAAGTGATTATAAGGGATAGCAAGCAGATCAAACCAGATTACATAGAAAATAAACAAAACATGCAAACTAAGCTTAATATATTACATAGAGCTGATTTGAGTAGCAGATTCTCACTCTAAGTGAGGATACAAGTAGGCTGCAGATTCCTACGGGGCAAGCTGCACTTCCTTACAGCCTGGAATCCTCAGACGTTCCATTCACAGGGTAAAGATCCCTTTAACCCAGGTCCAGCACTTCCCCCCGTTCAGTCTTTTTTCCTCAGGTGTTTCCAGGAGTCTCTTTGGGTGGGGAGTCAGTGAAGAACCATGATGATGTCACGGCCCTGCCTTAAGTAGCTTTTGCATATGGCAAGAACCCTTTGTTTCAAAGCTTGGTTCTCCTGACAGTCAGTGGAAAAACACTGATATCCCAAGATGGAGACCAGCACCAGGTGGCCTGGTCACATGTCCCTGCAGTGTCACAGTAGCCATGAGTTGGGGGCTATCTGCAATGTCCTCAGGAAGGCTCCCAGGTGGGAGATAAGCTTCTTCTAAGGCCTATTGTTTTCTCTTAATGGCTCATTAACATGAATGGGCCCTTTCCAGTCAGCAAACTAAACAAAGAGTCTTTTGCCCAGTGGGTGTTCCCCAGGTGTAAACACATTTATAATACAGATACATAGTCAATATTCCTAATTTCATATACAAAATGATAGATGCATACAAATAGAATCATCATATTCAGTAAATCATAACATTTCCAATGACACCTCACATGACTTATCTTGCATAAAATATATTATGATTATGTCATAATCATATCATAACAACATCATTTTGAAGAATATGGTACAGTGTCACAACGTGTACACTCCAGCACTGGGCAGGAGACAGCAAGGAGAAACTTCTTACATGTGAGTGGCTTCTACAGTGCCAATTAATAGCTTGATGGGATGTGAGGAGGAACTAGCAATGTTTGCAGGGGGATTACCTGACTCTCTCAGGGAACGGATGGGCAGAATCCCCTGGGAGGCTAATATGAGGGAGAAAGGAGTTCAGAAGAGCTGGCTGTATTTTAAAGAAGCCTTATCAAGGGCGGGGGGACAATTCATCCCAATGTGCAGAAAGAATAGCAAATATGGCAGGCGATCAGCTTGACTTAACAGAGAAATCTTTGGTGAGCATAAACACAAAAAGGAAACTTTCAAGAAGTGGAAACTTGGAAAGATGACTAGGGAGGAGTATAAAAATATTGCTTGAGCATGCGTGGGTATAATCAGGAAGGCTAAAAACACAGTTGGAGTTGCAGTTGGCAAGGGATATGAATGACAACAAGAAGGGTGTGTACAGGTATGTTAGCAACAAGAAGAAGGTCAGGGAAAGTATGGGATCCTTACTGAATGGGAGAGGCAACCTAGTGACAGATGATGTGGAAAAAGCTGAACTTCTTAATGTTTTTTTTGCTTTGGTCTTCACAGACAAGGTCAGCTCCCAGACTGCTGCAATGGGCAGCACAGTATGGGGAGGAGGTGAGCAACCCTCAGTGGTGAAATAACAAGTTAAGAACTATTTAGAAAAGCTGAGCACACACAAGTCGATGGGAGTGGATGCAATGCATCCAAGGGTGCTGAGGGACTTGGCTGTTGTGATTGCAGAGCCATTGGCCATTATTTTTGAAAACTCAAGGCTATTGGGGCAGGTCCCAGATGATTGGAAAAAGGCATCTTTAAAAAAGGGAAGAAGGAGAATCTGGGGAACTACAGATCGGTCAGCCTCACCTCAGTCCCTTTAAAAATCATGGAGCAGGTCCTCAAGGAATCTGTTTTGAAGCACGTGGAGGAGACAAAGGTGATCAGGAACAGTCAACATGGGTTCACCAAGGAAAGTCATGCCTGACCAGCCTGATTGCCTTCTATGATGAAATAACTGGCTCTGTGGATATGGGGAAAGCAGTGGACGTGATATATCTTAATTTTAGCAAAGCTTTACATATGGTCTCCCAGAGTAATCTTGCCAGCAAGTTAAAGAATATGGATTGGATGAATGGAATATAAGGTGGATAGAAAGCTGGCTAGATTGTCAGGCTTAACAGGTAGTGATCAATGACTCTATGTCCAGTTGACAGCTGGTATCAAGTGGAGTGCCTCAGGGGTTGGTTTTGTTTAACATCTTCATTAATGATCATAGATATCAGGGTTGGAAAGGACCTCAGGAAGTCATCTAGTCCAACCCCCTGCTCAAAGCAGGACCAATCCCCAGGCAGATTTTTGCCCCAGATCCCTAAATAGCCTCCTCAAGGATTGAATTTACAACCCTGGATTTAGTAGGCTAATGCTCAAACCACTGAGGTATCCCTCCCCCCTCGGGCTGATGGGATGGATAGCACCCTCAGCAAATTCACAGATTACACTAACCTGGGGGACAGGTAGATACATTGTAGGGTAGGGATAGGGTCCAGAGAGACCTAGACAAATTGGAGAATTGGGCCAAAAGAAGTTGAATGTTCTCCTCTAGATATTGATGGGCCTAGGGAAGTAACCCAGTTCTGCTCTGCATCTGTTGCTGTTGGTGTCCTGTGCATATGGAGTATTTCTTTGCAGAACTGCAGATGTAGAATCTCTAGTGAGGTTCTATCCCAGTTCGTGTAGTAATTTCTCAGAGTTCGGCTCCAGATTTCCCTCCTGTATAGTGGAATAGGTTTGCTTCTGCTGCAAAGCAGGCTCAGCAGTAGTTTTACTGGAGGGTTGTATCTATTTCAAATCAATCAGTACAGGCAAGTGCCATCTTACGCGCATTTAACATGCGTGAATTCAGCTTTGCAAGGTCAGCAAAAACAAAAACAAAAAACAATTTAAATACTGTACCTGTAGTGTGGGTGATTCCGCCCACCATTGCACTCAATGTAATTTTAACTATACGCGATTTTCGCTTTACGAGCTGACAGCAGAACGTAACCCCAGCATAAGATGAGACTCGCCTGTACTGGATGCCTTTCTGGAAGATATGGTGCAGCCAAACACAGGATATCAGACTTAATACAGGAGTAAGTGGGTGAAATTCTCTGGCCTGTGTTATACAGGAGATCAGACTAGATTATATAATGGTCTCTTCTGGCCTTAAACTCTTTTAAACTATTTAGTGTTTTCTTTCTGGGGGTAGAAGGCCACAGAGCATTTTCTTGTGTGCTATGGTAGCCAGACTGAAACTACCGGATGCCTTTATTAGACAGACAAGGTGGTTGAGGTAATATGTTTTATTGAACCAACTTCTGTTGGTGAAAGAGACAAGCTTTTGAGCTACACTGAGCTCTTCTTCAGGTCTGAGAAAGGTACTCAGAGCATCACAGCTAAATACAAGGTTGAACAGATTGTTTAGCATAGGTAATTAACCCATCTTGTAAGGGACCACTCAAGGTGAAAAGGCCAGTTAACACCTCTGCTATCATAGAACAAAAGTGGAGGGCAGGGAATAGTGGGTTAAAGACTGTAGTAATAATCCACACATTCAGGGCAAGTCTACACTAAAATTAAGTTGACCTAAATTACATCAACCTACAACCACTGCAGTAATTAAATCAATTCCACATGTCCACACTACACTTCTTGTGTTGGCAGTGTGTATCCTCATTAGCACACTTGCATCCATGCAGAGAGAAGTGCACCATGGGTAGCTATCCTACTTTGCAGCTTACCATCATCTAGTGCAGAGCCTTTTGGAAAGGGTTTGCAGTGTCTCATGGGGACAAACGAGCAGGGGTGACTGGTTTCAGTATCCCATGATGCAGTGTTCTCTGTCCCATAATTTTATCTGCATCCCATAACATTTCGTGCCTCTTTTTCGATAGACCCACAAACCTGCGCGTCCACCATCTCTGTGAGAAGCATGGATCCTACAGAGCTTTGCACTATTGTGATAAGTAGTGGGAACACAATGCACCTGATTCTGCAATATTTCCAGAGCTGCAAGAGCAGCCTTGTGGAATATAACGACTCCTTACAGGCTAGCTTTCTGTGAGCTATGGAAAGAAGCAATTCAAGGTTGTTGTTGGCAGTCAAAGAACAGCTGCAGATGGTGGACCCTTTCTCCTGGAATGGAAGAGGGTGTAGGGAGGTCCCAGAATGCAGTTCTCTGTGGGCAGCAGAGGGAGGTGAGGAAGGAACTGTTGAACCTGAAGGTTAACAAGAGTCTCCAGCATGTCTGTTTTCCGCTTGAGAAGTGCTATCACCTCTTGTTGCACATCCCTCTTCTTTTCCTGTGCCCATTCTCGTCTCTACTCTATCCCTGTTCATGCTATCCATGAGGGTGATACTCCAGCCCTCTGCTTGGTATCCACAATGCCAGAGCCTTGCAGGATCTCCTGGAACATGTCATCCTGTGACCTCTTCCTTCTCCTCCTTATTTGGCATCTGCAAAAGATACAATGCACAGAGGTGCTATTGTGAGTGTATTTAATCCACTTGATCCACATCAGTATTCTCACTTCTCCTTGGGATTCAAAGATCACAGCAGCAGTCCCAGCCATGGTGAGTGAGAGCCAGCGGGACAGGTGCGAGCTGGCATAATAAGTGGGGGGGAGCTAATGGTTGTGAGTGTATCCAGGTACAGCAATTGTACTGAATACTGGCACCATTTTCCACAGGCCATGGTGAGTTTAGCTGATATCTCACTCCTGAGGGTAACGGAGGCTGAAAGGGAACAGCTCCCGCACATGTCTGGCTGCAGACTGGGTCCATATGATGCTAGCTTGTGTGCTGCAACGGTGCCTGCTGAAGTAATTGCTGAGTGGTATGGAAAAGCATCTTACCTCAGCAGAACAAATAAGGCAGCCCAGCCCCTCCCTAGAAACTTTTGGCAGAGGATTGCAGACTACGTCCAAGAAAGTTTCCTCGAGATCTCTATGGAGGATTCACAGGACATCCCAGAGCACATAAACAAACTGTTCTGCAGGTCTCCATCTACAGCTGGATCGAAGCTGTGCCTGCACAGCTTCTTCTCCCTACAGACCCAGGGGATTGACCACCTCCTGTGTACTCCAGACAGGAGTGTGCCTGCAGCGTGCAGCCAGCATGGTCAGCTGGGCAGTTGCTATATAAACTGTCCATGCTGATCAAGCAGGAAATGAATTTAAAATATTCACGAGCCTTTAAAATGGGAGAGGCATGTTCCTGTGTACTTGGCTGCCAGGCAGCGGTGTTCAAAACGGTGTTCAAAACGGTGACTAGAGTGTTGTGGGACACCTCCTGGAGACCACTAAAGTCAACATAAATAATACAGTTTCTACTCTGATGCTGAATTGACCTAACTACGTTGACCTAAGAACTACCTCTCTTGTGGAGGTGGAGTTATTAAGTCAGCATAGCGGGTAAATCACATTTTAGCGAGTGACATTTTAGTGTAGATGCTTACAGAGTTAGCTGTGGTTAGACATAAGCTGCCTTGTACAGAGGTTAGATGTAAGCTGCCTTGTGTCGACCTAATGCTGTAGTGTAGACCAGGCCTCAGTTTCCTTATTAAGACCATGATTTTTAGTGTCTAGGAAAGGTATGTATTTAAGCTCCCAGGCTTGTCTTTTGATGGTGTTGTGCAGGTTTCCTTTTTGAACAAGACCTGAGAGGTCAGGTATGGAGTGTTCACCCAGAGGTGATAGGGGTTTTTTATCTTTTATCATTTTCCTGTGTGAGTTCATTCGAGGGTATAGTGATTGTCTAGTTTCACCCAGATAGTTGTTACTGGGGCATTTGATGCACTGGATGAGGTACACCACTTGCTGTGACAGGTTTCAGAGTGGTAGTCACGTTAGTCTGTATCAGCAAAAGGAACAGGAGTACTTGTGGCACCTTAGAGACTAACAAATTTATTTGGGCATAAGCTTTTGTGTGCTAAAACCAACTTCATCAAATGCATGGAGTGGAAAATACAGTAGGAAGATATATATATACAGAGAACATGAAAAGATGGGGGTTGCCATACCAACTCAAATGAGACAAATCAATTAATAATAATAGCCCACCTCAATTGATTTGTCTCGTTAGAGTTGGTATGGCAACCCCGATCTTTTCATGTTCTTTGTATGTGTATATATATATATATATATATATATATGTGACTTCCTACTGTATTTTCCACTTCATGCATCTGATTAAGTGGGCTGTAGCCCATGAAATCTTATGCCCAAATAAATTTCTTAGTGCTAAGGTGCTACAGGTACTCCTCGTTCTTTTCACTTGTTGTGAGAGGTCTGTCATGGACCCATGGATCTTGATAGGTGTGTTGTGGTGGGTGTTGATCATTGTACCAGTGGAACTATGTCTCCTTTGAGTTGATGTGTCCTGGTCCGTGGTGGGCGTGCTTCTGACAATGAGCTTGACAAATTTTGGGGGTTGTTTGAAGGCCAGAGGTGGGAGGTTGGGAAATATTTCTTTGAGGATGTGGTTCCCATTGAGTATGGGTTGTAATTGTTTAATTGTACCTTGTAGGAGTCCAGTGTGATGTGGTAGGTGACAACTAGGGGTGTGCCTTTATTATGAGGCCCGGGAATATAGCACAGGGTATGTGTAGTGTCCATGACTGAAATAAAATGTTCCGTATAGTTGGTTGTTTGGAGGGGATTCTGAAATGTCATAGGGGTTTTTAGGTTTTCCAGGTTGATCTATAAGCTCTGTGTATTGCAACAGGTTTCTAGAAGGTGCATGTTTCTGTGGAGATTTTTGTGTATAGATGAGAGGATGACCAGCTCATTAGCACACAGCAGTCATTTAATCTCCAAGTCATTTAGTCAGAATTCCACATGGGAAGGCCTGAGCAAGAAGTCAGGGAGTAGCTGTTTCCCTGCAGATTGATTGTAAATGCAGTGGCTGAAGTATTGATTGGTTGCAGCTGTGTCTGTGTCTGTGTGAGAGACATGGAAAGCTGTGCAAAGCCAGATTAAACAGCCAGGAAGCAAAGACCAATCCAGCAGACAGCCAGAGAAGCAGTGGTGAGCATGGCCATGAGTGGGAGCAGAGACAGAGCTCCTTGGGGCACATGACTGGTTCAAAGGCAGGCTTAGAAATGGTGAGCTAGGGTGACCAGATAGGAAGGGGAAAAATTGGGATGGGGGGAAATAGGGTCCTATAGAAGACAAAGCCCCAAATACTGGGATAGTCCCAATAAAATCGGGACATCTGGTCACCCTACTGTGAGCAAGGAGATTTTGTCCACACACAGCATGTTTCATCCCGGGCTGCAGGGTCTCAGCAAGATTCTCTCTGTAGTTACTCCTCCCAGCTGCTGTTGGTCTTATAATAGAAAGCTGCTGGGGCTGTTGCAGCACCAGGCTGAAGAAGAGACGCGAGGGAGACTCCCCTCCCTGGGCTCTTAGGGTTTGTCCACACTGCACACGAAGCCTGGGTCTGCAGGACATGGACTGGTTGACTTGTGTTTCCCAGTTTGAACTTGAGCATCTACTTTGCAATGGAAACCTGGGCCTCACAACCGTGCTGGCATGTGCATATTACACTAGACCCGAGTTAGAACTGCAGCTTCTGTGGGCATGTGCTACTGTATCCCAGGGTTCCTAGCGCCCTTTCTGTCAGAAATAAGGCCCTGTAGCTGCCCCTCTTCAGTCTCCTGGCAGCCTAAGGATCACAGCAGGGCTGCATCAGCGAAATCACCTGACGGAACGCTCTTCCTCATTGACTGAGGAAGCCACCAGCCTTGCTCTTAAGCCCAGCAGCAGTTCGTTGACTGCTCAAAACATTCACTCATAGCTGCAATAGTGCCTGTGCTTGCTTGTTCCCAGCCCTGCTCCTGTCTTGCTCCAGATCCGCTCCTGGCTTGTGCCAGGCTTGTTCCAGCCATGCTCCTGCTCTGAACCCAGCCCTCCCTCTGCCTTTCCTCATTCCAGATACCCCAGTTCTGACCCTAGCGTCTGATTCTTAACTTCTGACTTGGGCTTTGACCCTTGACTCTGGCATCTGGCCTCTGACCCTGGGCTCTGATTCCTGGCTATCAGCACTGGCTCTAAGCACTGGACCTGACATCTTCTCTTATCACTAGGCCTGTTGCCTGCTCCAAGCACTAGCACAACCGCCCATGTCCTGATCTGACAGTTTGAGCAGCCCAAAAAGAAACACAAAGGGAACAAGAGTTGACAAGGGGTCCAGCCCAGTAACCAGAATGGATCCATCCCAGGCCAATATTCCCCTGCCACAGATAGTGTGTGCCTAACAGACAAAGGAAATCACTGGGACACTAGGGTTACCATATTTTGTGCCTCCTAATGGAGGACACTCCCGGGGGCCCCGGCCCCGCCCCCAACCCCGCCCACGCCCACGCCCCAACTCCGCCCCCTCCCAAAGTCTCCGCCCCCTCCCCTGCTTGAAGCCTGAAGCAGGTAAGGGGGAGTGTGGGGGGGAGGAGGCGCGGCCCAGGCTGGCCCCCGGCGGCTCCAGCCTGGGTCGGCTCGGGCCCTGGCCGACCACCCCCGGCTCCCAGCCCCCCGGGCCGGCTCCTGGCTCCCAGCCCCCCGACCCCGGCCCGGCTCCCGGCCCCGCGGGCCGGTTCCCGGCTCCCGGCTCCCCGACCCCGGCCCGGCTCCCAGCCCCAGGGCCGTCTCCCAGCCCCCCGACCCCGGCCCGGCTCCCAGCCCCGCGGGCCGTCTCCCAGCCCCCCGACCCCGGCCCGGCTCCCAGCCCCGCGGGCCGGCTCCCAGCCCCCCGACCCCGGCCCGGCTCCCAGCCCCGCGGGCCGGCTCCCAGCCCCCCGACCCCGGCCCGGCTCCCAGCCCCGCGGGCCGGCTCCCAGCCCCCCGACCCCGGCCCGGCTCCCAGCCCCGCGGGCCGGCTCCCAGCCCCCCAACCCCGGCCCGGCTCCCAGCCCCGCGGGCCGGCTCCCGGCTCCCCGACCCCGGCCCGGCTCCCGGCTCCCAGCCCCGCGGGCCGGCTCCCAGCCCCGCGGGCCGGCTCCCAGCCCCGCGGGCTGGCTCCCGGCTCCCCGACCCCGGCCCGGCTCCCAGCCCCGCGGGCCGGCTCCCGGCTCCCAGCCCCCCGGCCCGGCTCCCCGACCGCGGGCCGGCTCCCAGCCCCCCGACCCCGGCCCGGCTCCCAGCTTCCCGACCCCGGCCCGGCTCCCCGACCCCGGGCCGGCTCCCAGCCCCGCGGGCCGGCTCCCGGCTCCCCGACCCCGGCCCGGCTCCCGGCTCCCAGCCCCGCGGGCCGGCTCCCAGCCCCGCGGGCTGGCTCCCGGCTCCCCGACCCCGGCCCAGCTCCCAGCCCCGCGGGCCGGCTCCCGGCTCCCAGCCCCCCAGCCCGGCTCCCCGACCCCGACCCCGGCCCCCGGCTCCCAGCCCCGCGGGCCGGCTCCCGGCTCCCCGACCCCGGCCCAGCTCCCGGCTCCCAGCCCCGCGGGCCGGCTCCCGGCTCCCAGCCCCCCGGCCCGGCTCCCCGACCGCGGGCCGGCTCCCAGCCCCCCGGCCCGGCTCCCAGCTTCCCGACCCCGGCCCGGCTCCCCGACCCCGGGCCGGCTCCCAGCCCCGCGGGCCGGCTCCCGGCTCCCCGACCCCGGCCCGGCTCCCGGCTCCCAGCCCCGCGGGCCGGCTCCCAGCCCCGCGGGCCCGGCCCGGCACCATGCCCCCGGCCCCGCACAAAGAGGCCCCGGCCGAGCCTCCCGATTTTCCCGGACATGCCCGGCTTTTGGGGATTTCCCCCCGGACGGGGATTTGAGCCCCCAAAAGCCGGACATGTCCGGGAAAATCCGGACGTATGGTAACCCTATGGGACACATCACTGCCCTGCAGGCACAGAATGTGGTGCGGCAAGGGCAGGCAGCTCCCGCTCCGAAGACTGATGCAAAGAATTCATTTAGCTTTTCTCCAATAGCCTTGTCTTCCTTGAGTGCTTCTTTAACAACCAGGTCATCCAGTGGACTTACTGCCTGTTTGGCCAGCTTCGCACTTCTGTTGTACTTAAAAATTTATTACTGTTAGTTTTTGTGTCTTTAGCAAGTTGCTTCTCAAATTATCTCGGGGAGGGCCTTATTGTCCTTTTACACTTAACCTGCCAGAGTGTGTGCTGCTCCCTATTATCCTCACTAGGATTTGACCTCTGTTACTCTGCTGTTCAGCCATGCTGGCATTCTTTTGATCCTCTTATTGTCTTTTCTGACGTGGGTATACATTTAATCAGAGCCACTATTATGGTGTTTTTAAATAGTTCCCATGCTGCTTGCAGGCATTCAACCTTGTGACAGCTCCTTTTAATGTCCACCTAACAAGCATCCTCATTTTCTGAAGATCCCCTTTTTAAAGTTAAATGTTACTCTGATTGATTTTGGGGGTATTATCTTCCCCCCCTCACCCCAAAGGATTCTATATTTAATTACGTTATAGTCAGTATTACCAAATGGTTCTGCTAGAGTTATCTCATAGACCAGACCCTGTATTCTAATGAGAAGTAAATCAAGACTTGTCTCTGCCCCTGTGGGTTCCAGGAGTAGCTACTCCAAGAAGCAGTCATTTAGAGAGTCTAGAAATTTTATCTCTGCATCACACCCTGAGGTGACATGTACCCAGTCAGTTTGGGGATAATTGAAATCACCCATTATTATTGTGTTTTCTGCTAACATGCCTTGCTAACCTCCCTTAGTGTTTCATAATCACTGCCACTATCCTGCTTAGATGGTAGTGTATTCCTACTGCTATACTCTTTTTATTCAAGCATTGTATTTCTGTCCATAGAAACTCTGTGGTAGTTTGTTTCATTTAAGGTTTTTACTTGTTGCTTTCCTTGACATATAGAGCTACTACCCCACCAGCATGACCTACTCTGTCATTCCTGCAGATTTTATACTCTAGTATTACCATGGTCCATTGACTATCCTCATTCTACCATGTTTCTGTGATGCCAATTATATCAATATCTTCATTTAATGTCGGGCACTCTAATTCACCCATCTTAGTATTTAAACTTCTAGCATTTATATATAGATAGATAGATATTGTGACAGACCCAGACCAGTGGGGTCTAGGGGTCTGGTCCTATTGGGATTCAGGAAGTGGGTGGGAGAAGCCCGCCCACTGCTAAAGAATTCCCCCAGCCTAAGGGGAGGTCCACAGGGCCTGGAGATCAAAAAATTATGGGGGACAACTAATAAAAGAACAGGGAAAGGAGTGAGGTCAAACGGTCAAAAGAAGGGAACCAGACGCGGACACCGAGCAGGTGCCTGTTCTTCTTTTTGCGGATACAGACTAACACGGCTGCTACTCTGAAACCTGTCATTAAAAAAAAGGTGAGGGAAAAAGTGCAACCAAAATCATAACAAAATATCCCCGAGGAGCCGGAATAGGGGTTGCAGCCTGGCACACTCCAGGTTTCCCTCACGCCGCAGAAGGGGCAGGTGTCTGGGATAGGGGTAAACCATGCCAAGTGCACGCCCGTGCTCATGGCTCCATGAAGGAGCCGCCAACTTATGTCCCCGGTGGGCTTTGGGATCAGAGTAGAATAAAGGCTGGCCCACTGGGGTTCCTCACCCTCCAGAGGTGGCAGGAGGTCCTGCCACTTCGTATTGGGGCGGGACACGAGGGTGAGGACATGAAGAACATGGAGCACGAGCGTGTATAGATGTTTCCTTGGCGCGGTCCGGAACAGAACAGGCTGCAGATGGTGCAGCTGGCTCATGGTGAATGGACGGGGAGGGGGCCGGTTGGGTCCATGAGGCAGGGGCCCGATTAAAAAGTCTGGAGGACTCGGAGGGGAGGGTGGGCGGGGCGTGCCCTCTCGCAGGACCCGGTCGAGATAGTCCCGAGCAGCAGGCGGCAAAGCGGCTCTCACCTCCTGAAGTACGCGCCAGGAAGTACGAGGTCTGGAGAGCCCCATTCGCTGAGCGAGCATCAGGGGAATCCAGCCAGTCTCCCCGGTCGTAGTCCAGGAGGTCTCCGACTTTGGTGACTTCTGCTAGGACCAACCTCTGGCACACCATGGGGGACTCCGCCACCTGCACACAAAGCTGGGGGTTGTGTAGCAGGGGCTCCGCGAGGAGACTGCCCCCACGGTGGCCGCCACGGACCTGGTCACTGAAAACAGTTTCCAGGTCCGGAGGAGGTCCTGGTAGAAGACCGGCAGCTCGGAGAGGCCTCGCGGAAGACCTCTCGGATGGAGACAAAGGAGCTGCCGGTCATATCAGAGCCCTCTGAAGCGGCGCAGGAAGGCGTGCGCCAATACGCTCCATGCCGGACTACCTGCACCATAAAGGAGCCTCTGCAGGGCCTGGAGGCGGAAGACGTGGACCTGAGCATGCAGACACTTCAGGCCCTGCCCTCCCTCCTCCAGGGGTAGATGGAGAACCCCCGCAGAGACCCAGCGCAGTCCTGACCAAAAGAACTCCAGAATCAACGTCCGGAGGGTGGTCAGGAAGCCCGGGGCTGGGACCAGGGTGTTGAGCCGGTACCAGAGCATAGACAGGACCAGTTGATTGAGCACCAGTGCTCTCCCTCGAAGGGAGAGACACCGGAGCAGTCCTGTCCATTTCCGGAGCCGCTCCGACACTCTGCCCTCTAAACCTAGCCAGTTCTCCGGCGGAGACGGATGCTGGCAGAAAGGTAAACGCCGAGATAGAGCATGGGTCCGCTGCTCTATCGGATGGCCTGAAGCGCGGGTGGGAGGGAGCTCGCCTGCCACCCGTCCCCTACCACCGGGCCAGAGCTCTTGACCCAGTTGACCCGGGCGGAGGAGGCCGCTGAATAGATGGTCTGGCAAGCCTCCACCCGCACCAAGTCGCCTGGGTCCTGGACCATGAGGAGCACGTCGTCGGTGTACGCCGACAGGACCAGCCGCAGCTCCGGCTCCCGCAGCACCAACCCTGCCAACCTCCTACGGAGGAGACAGAGGAAGATCTCGATCGCCAGAGCACACAGCTGGCCCGAGAGGGGGCACCCTTGACGTACTCCTCGCCCGAAGCTGACCGGTTCGGTCAGGGTCCAGTTGAGCCTGACCAAACACTCTGCGGAGGCGTACAGCACCTGGAGAAAACCCACAAACTGGGGCCCGAAGCCAAACGCTCGCAGAGTGCCCAGGAGATATCCGTGGTCCACCCTGTCGAACGCCTTCTCCTGATCCAGGGACGGGAGGGCAAACGACAGACCATCCCTACACCCGAGTTCCAAGAGGTCCCGGACCAGATACAAGTTGTCGAAGATGGTGCAGCCAGGGACGGTGCAAGTCTGGTCTGGGTGGATCACGTCCGCCAGCAGGGACCCTAGCCGCAGTGAGATGGGCTTCGCTACGATTTTATAGTCCGTGCTGAGGAGCGAGATGGGACGCCAATTCCGTAAATCGCGGAGGTCCCCCTTCTTCGGCAATAAGGTGAGCACGGCTCGCCTGCACGAAAGCGGGAGGACCCCGCCCTGCAAGGACTCGGCCCAGACGGTGAAAAGGTCCGGGTCGAGGTTGTTCCAAAACACGTGGTAGAACTCCACAGTCAGCCCATACATGCCCGGAGATTTATTGGTCGGCATGCGGCGGAGGTCTTCTGAGAACTCGGCCAGAGTGAGAGGCAGCTCCAGCCAGTCTCGGTCACCCACGCTGACTGTCGGGAGTTCATCCCAGAGAATTCTGCAAACGTTAGGATCTGTCGGATCCGGGGAGAAAAGGCCTGCATAGAAGGCCCTGGCCCTCCCGCACATTTCCGCCGGATCTGTGAGGGGGGTGCCATCCTCTGCTAGAAGGCAGGTGACGTTCTTCTTAGCCCCCCTCTTTTTCTCCAGGGCATAGAAGAAGCGGGAGCCGTGATCCATCTCCCAAAGGAGGCGGATGCGGGATCGAACAAAGGCACCTTGGGCCCAATGGTCCGCGAGGGTCCGCAGCTCTTCCCGCTTCTCCCGGCACGCTCCGCAGAGGGATGGATCACCGGGGCTGGCGGCCAGATGCCTCTCCAGCTCTAAGACCTCCCGTTCCAACTGCCCTATCGCCACATCCCTCCGTCGGCTGGTGCCCCAGGTGTAGTCACGGCAGAAGAGCCGGGCGCGCACCTTCCCCAGGTCCCACCACCGCCGCGCCGAGGGAAAGGCACGCCGCTGCCCTTGCCAGGCCAGCCAGAACTCCCGGAAGGACGCCACGAAGCCCACATCCTCCAACAAGTTATTATTAAAGTGCCAATAGGCCGGCCCCGGCCTCTCCGCGCAGAGAGAGGCTGTCATGGTGGCTAGATGGTGATCTGAAAAAGGGGCCAGCCGGACGCTGGAGGAGTGGGCCCGGGAAAGATGGAAGCATGACATATAGATGCGGTCCAACCGGGAGTGATACGACCGATGGACCTCCACCCGGACAAAAGTGAATGTCAAAACGTCATCCGGGTGGTGGTCGTGCCAGACGTCCACCAGGGAGTGATGTTCGACGATCTCCCGGAGGACATCCACGGCGGCCTGGTGCTGCTCGGTCCCCGAGCGGTCCCATTCCTCAAGGGTGGCGTTAAAGTCCCCGCCCAGGACCAGGCACTCGCGAGGATCCAAGGTGCCGAGGAAGGCGGACGCCTGTTGATAAAAACACAACCTCTCCGGGCCCAATGTCGGGGCGTAAACGTTGACGAGATTAACCACAAGCCCCTCCATGCAGACCCGGAGGTGCAGCAGGCGGCCTGGCACAGCCTCGGTGACCCTCAGCACCTTGGGCCATAGGTCGGGGGAGAACAGGGTCGCCACTCCAGCCGTACGAACTGTGAGGTGGCTAAAATAGACCCTGTCCCCCACTCCAGCCGCCAGCTAGCTTCAGCGGCCGGATCCGTATGGGTCTCCTGCAGGAAAATCACAGAGTACCCCCCCTCCCGAAGGAAGGAGAGCACCTGGCTCCTGCGGAGACCCATCCTACAGCCCCGGGTGTTTAATGTTGCGAAGATGATCGGTGCCATGAGGAGGGCTCGGCGGGATCCTCGCTAGCAGAGACACCCACGGCCTCCGTCGGGCCGCGCAACAATCCATGACCTACCCCATAAGTGATTAAGGAGTCACGGAAGAGGTGGACCCGTTGGTAGGCCGCGGCGGCCTGCCTTCCGGTCCCCTTACCCTCCCCCATGAGGGCCCTCGCGGCCCAGAGGATCTGATGGAAATCCCCCAATTGCTGGAGTGCAAGCTGTACCTTGTTGCGGGAGCCACGGACGTCCTCAAGGAACTCCCGTAGCTCCTCTCTCAGCGTATGGGGGGTGGGGTCACTGATCTATGGCTTTCCCCCAGTGCGGCCCCTGTCACAGCCCCATGGGCCACCGAGACGGGCAAGCAGGGGGCAGATCCTCGACGTGGCGTCCGATGGGCCGACGCCACGTGGCCCGCCTCAGATCCTGGCTCAATGGGGGGCGGCGGAGGGAAAATAGCAGCCCCTGGTGGGTCAGGACAGGGAAAAACAAAGGCCGCTCCTCGGGGGTCATCTGAGATATAGAAGTAGACGGCCCCAGGGGCAGCAATAGCATCACGGGAAGTGGAGGGGACAGGGACGGGGTCGGTGTCAGGGGCAGGGTCGGAGTCAGGAATAGGGACAGGGGAAGGGGCGATAGTGGGATCGGGGGCCCCAGCAGCCAGGCCAGTCGGTGGGGGTGGGGGGTGGCACCCTGCAAATGGGCTCAGGGATTTGCGGGGAGGGAGGTGGGCCCTCCACGATGCCGGGTTCATGTGCCAAGGCAGATGGTAAGGCCATGGCATCCGTAGGTGGAGAATCAACGATGGGACCCCCACCCAGGAAGGAGGTCGGCTGCCCCTCAGCCACGAGGGAGTCCCCTGGTGACTCGGGTCCCGGTTGCGTGGCACTGGCCGTCGCCGCAAGAGGCTCGGCAGTCACTAGCGAGGTGCCATCTGCGGCCGGGTTACTGGAAGAGTCCAGGGGCTCCTCGGAGGTGGGAGCAGAAGCAGTGGGTAAGGGGACGGAAGATGGGGCCTGGGGGGCCGAGGCGAGGTCACTCAGATCGAGGCCTGCTGGCAGAGGGTCGTCCTCCCCCTGGGTAACCGGGGTCAGACCCAGGGCCTCGATCGCCTCATAAATGGAAGGGAGATCACCTTCCACCACCCCAGGGCTCTCCCCGCCTGCACCCGAAGCGACGCTCGCCTTGGTGCGTGCAGGGGCTTCAGATTGTAACGGGGTGAGAGGGGCTCCATCAGGGGCTTCCATAGGAAGGGACACCGGAGGAGGGGTAGTGATTTCCTCCGATGCTGCCACGTCTTCCCTAGCCGGCAATGGTGGACAAAACCCACCCGGGGGCAAAGCGGAAGGCTCAGCATCGGTTCCCCCCTTCCTGGTCTTCCGCATCAGATGGAAGGAGCGGAGCTCGAGCCTTCCGCTTGCCCCGCTTCCCCTGTATTAAGGACCAGCTCTCCATGGCATCATCCGGGGGCTGGCTAACAGGAGTTGGGTCAGGGAGCAAGAGCGAAGGCTTAGGGACTCGGGGAGGCAATGGTGGGGCAGCATGTAGGAGGGAGGATTCTCTCTGGGGCATGCCCTCTTCTATGCCCGGTGATATCCCTACCTCACCCTCCTCCACAGGCCCCGCCAGATCGCAGGCGGCAGAGGCGGGGCCCTCTTGCTTATCTAGGCGCACAGGGGGAGATACCCCTTGGGCCCGAGCGGGAGCATTGGTGGGCCGGAAGGGAGGAGGGCCGGCTTCAGGCACCGGGCAGCTAGGGGCGCCGGCGAGGACGGGGCCGGCGCCCTGCCGGGGCTCGGGGGTCCCGGATGTCCCTCCGTGCCGGGCCAAGGGGCAGTCCCTCCAGACGTGTCCCATCGCCCGGCAGAGGTAGCACCGGGCCTCCCCCGTTGAATAATGTACCCGGTTGCGGGCCCCCTGGTACGGGACCAAGAAGGACCCCTTGAGCGCCTCACCGTCACGTGCCGCCGGCGGCAGTTGTAACTGTACCTGCCGGCGGAACGAGAGGATGTGACGGAGGGCGGGGTCTTTGCAGTCCAATGGGAGAGGGCTGACCACAGAGATCGGCCTCCCCAGGGTAGAGAGGGCTGGTAACTGGGCAGCATTTGGAAGGAAGGGAGGGACAGAAGTCAGGACCAGTCGGGCGCCCAGGTCTTCTAGCGGCTCCAGGGGGACATACACGCCCCCCACCGCCAGGCCCTTCTCCACTGCCTCCTGGGCGGCGGCCTCAGATGCTAGGAAGAAGACGACCTTTCCGTACATCTTGGAAGCCGCCACAATGGCCGTTGGCCCCACCACCCTCACCAACGCCCGCATGTAGGTCTCCACGTGGGCCGTGCTTCCTGGTCAAGGTGGGGAAGGGGCCCCGGCCGCTATAGATGGTAGCAGAGGCGGTGGATGGGGGAGATGACGTAGCTGTAGGCGGGGGGGCCGCCACAACCTGGGCGTATGCCCTGGGAGCTGGGGGTGGGACACCCATGGAGCTGGTGGAGGGAACAGCAGGGAGGGACGCCGCGGCTTGTTGCGGGGCCGCGGCAGTGTGGGCACCCCCTGCCATGGAGGGCCTGGCTTTTTAGCGGGGCCTTTACCCTTCTTCGTGCCCTGGCCCTTCCTGCCGGCTGGGCTGGACTCCCCCAGAGTCAGAGGGGGCGAGGGACGTGGCAGCAGCGGAGGTCACCTCGTTACCCACCGCTGCCGGCGCTTCAGCAGGGATGGTAGTAGGTGGCTCGGCAACGGCGGTTGAGGTAGAGGCTGGGGGGGGATGATGGTGGGGTGGGTGGAGGAGGGGCAGCAGGGTCTGCCCGAGGGGTCCCACTCGCCTTGTTCTCTGCCATAATGAGGATGGGGGGGAGAGCAAACACTGGAGCGGGGGTAGGGAAGAGGGAAGCAGGTCGACCACTCCTCCCCGCTAGGCTGTAGACAGGGGAGGAGGGCGCCAAAAAAGCGGGGGGTAGATGGGGGGGGCTGTCAAGGGTTAGGGGTCAGTCACCGACTCAGGGAAGGTTTCCGGCTCCTCTTGTTGCACCAAGGAAGGGAGGAGATAACAGCATTGGGGGGTGTAGTGAGACAGGATTAAACTAAAACGGGGAGGGACACAAGCGCATAGGAGGGGACATGGGCGCACGAGGGGAGGGGCTAATCAGGGCATGGGGACCACAGGGGGAAGGGAGCAACCAGACGGGAAATGGGGCAGAGGAACCACGGGGCTAGCTTCAGAAGTTGGGGCGGGTCAAACAAACAAAAGCTGCAGAGGGAAAGGGCGGGTAAGGAAACAAACTGGAGCTAGCGAGGGGCTGGGGCAAGGGGGAGGGGCAAAAGGCAGCAAGGGGCAAATGGGTAGGCAGCAGGGGCAAAGCTGGGGCTTTCTGCAGGGGAGAGTGGGTCAGTCAAAAGGGGGGGTACGTGCACTTGCAACAAAAAGAAAGTCCTTAGAAGCTGGCTGCTGTATCAGGCTCAATGGTGGCAACAGGGCGTGGCAAGCCTTGGGGAGCAGCTGAGTCTCAGAGGCAGGAGCCCAAGGCAGATGGTGAGTAGCCAGTGGGGGTGGTGGAGGGGGTAACAATGATGGTGGTGGTGGGGGTCGGGGGGACACAGATAGACCAGGGGGCAGGCTCCACGCCACACCCCCTGTGTCCCACAAACACATTCTAGACCCCCACCACAAGAGCACAGTTCAAAAGTTACTCAGTCCATGAGAACCCCCTCCACGGTGGTCTGTTATTACGCGCTCCTCTACTGGCAAATGGTCCTCTTCTCCTTCTTCTCGGGGCTTCAGCAGCTCCCAGCAGCAAACACAGCAGCTGTAGGCAGCAGTCTGGTGGCCAGCAGGAAGGACCCCTCTCAGGTGTCGATGGTGGTGGTGTCCTCAGCAGCAGGAGGGTGAGAGGAGCTGAGAGGGTGAGCTGTAATGTGGGAGGACTGAGGAGCACAAGTGTTATCAGACACCAGGAGGAAGGTCCTGTGGTGAGAATAAGGAAGGCGTTTGGAGGAGGCCATGGGGGAGTAGCCCAGGGAGTTGTAGCTGTCATGTAGCTGTTACATGAGGCACTATAGACAGCTGCAGTCTACAGGGCTCTGGGCTGGAACCTGAAGTAAAGGGTGGGCCCGGGTTCCCACCAAACCTCCCAATTGACCTGGACTGTGGGTTCTTCCAGAGGGGAAGGTCTCTGGGTAGTTCCCCAACCCACATGGTGAATCTCTGAGGCAAGAAAATCCACCAATAAGCACGGGACCCACCAAGATAGAGGAGGAACTTTGTCACTATATATATATATATGAGCGTTTGTACATTTTGTCAATATTCAGTTGCTTGCCAACATGTGTTATATTGTATTAGGACTCTATTGTGTTTGACTGTTCCAGACTAGCTCCTACCTGTAGTCCAAGGTTAATACAGCACAATAGGGAATACAGAAAGAAAAGCATACTTCACCAAACCCTTTGTAAGTGGTGTCCACTTCTAACCTAACTCCCCCAAACTTTTCCTTTTTATAGAGTGTGGGACAAAAAATTTCCTGTGTGGGGAAGAGAAGCCACTTCCCCACAGTTGATCCCACTATGTGTTCTGTTTTTGATATCTCGGTTTATCTAAATACAATACTAAATACTAAGTACAGTTTCTTTTATGGTTCCTCAGTTGACGTGATTGATAATCTGAAAGGATTTATAACCCAATCACTATTACTAAGATCATCTGTGGAAACAAGCAATTCCTAATGAGTTAATACATTTTTCAAAGGGTCATGATTTCATAAATCACAGAAAACATTTGCAATAACAAGTGTCCCTTATCAGTCACCAGTGATTCTTCTCTGGACATGTGAATACAATTGTCTTTGTGTCAACAAAGTCAGCGTAAAAGATTATACACATTCCCTTATTGATCACATACATTCCTTCATTTGCAAAAAGAAGAACAGGAGTACTTGTGGCACCTTAGAGACTAACAAATTTATTAGAGCATAAGCTTTCGTGGACTACAGCCCACTTCTTCAGATGCATGATTCCTTCATTTGGTTACCCACTGTGGTTTAACCTGAGTACAAAGAACTTTTCAGTTTGATAGATACTAAGCACTAGATTTGTAGACAGGGCCAGTGGAGCCTCTAGGCGGTTGCCTTGGGCACCAAGTGGTTGGGGGCACCCACTGGGTCTTAGTTTCCACCCACCTGGTTTTCCTATCTCTGTTCTGACCCTTCTTGCAGGCTCTGAGTCTTCCTGGGAAGGGGATCTAGTAGTTAAAAGAGAAAAAGCCTCCATTCTGCCAGACCTATTAGCACAACACTGAAACTGTTAAAGAGCCATTCAAGGGGTAATGAAGTCACTTAACAGGCATTTGCCACCCCCGCCCCCCCAGGTGTATATATATGTACTGACAAAAACAGCTGTGCATGACTGTCATATTTACTCAGGACATGTCAGTCTACAGGACCTTAGTTTAAAATTTGCTTTAAAAATATTTCATTAGTGAGTTGGTGAAGATTATAAAATCACATCTCTAAAAAATTCTTGCATAGATTTTTAGATGCACAATCATTTTTAGTCTTAAATGCTTGGATCTTCAGACATATGGTTTTTTAAATAAATCCTTCAAAAGACCATCCTTATCTAAAATACACATTTCAATTACTATAGTAAAAAAACTTACTTCCAAAGTCTTTCTGTCCTTTCTGTTCATCCATTTCTCCCTTCAGCCCCTCTCCCCGCACCCACATTGGAGAGAGCCTTTAAACAGACAACAGCCCTTTGCTTCCAGATAGCTGGACAAAGAGTTTCCCTTTCTTTACTTCTGACAATCTGATGAACTAGTTTTAAGCAAAATCAGTACCTTAGTAAGATATAAAATCCTTTGTTATGCCTAAAATCTTTGCAAACATATTTTTTAAAGTTGGTGAAATTTCATGAATATGTGTATTGTTATGGAGATCAGACACAGTAAATTAGTGTTCCCTTTTTCTAAAAGCAATGAAAATTGTTATGAACACACTAAAACTCTGTGAATGATTAATTTAAAATAATGTCTGTTTCAGTGAGTTAAATATATAGTAATCTGGAATGATTACTTTATGAAGGTTTAAGCATACATTTAAAATATAAAATCAGCTTAGAAATACTGATTAAGACAATGTAAAACCGAGAAGAACTGCATCATGTATTCCATAATATTTAATAATGTATTCAGCAAGACAGCTGACTCACCCTTACTACAAAGTTTTAGCAAATAAATGTCTGACAAACTTCAGGGCATATCAAAAAACCTGTGACATTTTTTTATTGCCAAATTTAGTACTTTTAATTAGATACTTTCTGCACGTCAATTCTGTGTGAGGGAGAGGGTACAGGGGTCTCTGCGGGGAACTGTGACTCTCTGCCACCATGAGGCGGGCCGGGCATCTTGTTATTCTTTGTGCTTTGTCCCTCCGCCTCTGCCGGGCTGCAAGCTCAGGCTGCCCTCAGGCATAAGGGCACCAGTTTAATAATACTGCATAAGGCCCCATAAATCCTAAGGATGGCCCTGGGGGTGCCAAAAAGCAGTGCTCTGGCTCAGCAGGGAGGAGCCGCCTTCTGGAGGCACTGGAGAGCCAAAGCGTCAGCTTGCAGGGGCAGCGAGCCCCAGCCATGGAGGAGCCATCGCAATGCAGAGGGGCAGGAACCCTGCAAAGGCAGCAGCACCACTAGCAGGGAGCAGCTGTGCCTCTTGCCCCTCCTGCCCAGGCTGCAGCCTGGTGCCCTCCCCGGGGGCTCCTGCAGGCTGCAGCAGATGCATGCAGGCAGAGGCCCCCATGTGCCCCCCAGCTCTCCCCTCATTGTGCTTGGGCTCTGCAGCTCCCGAGCATGTGAGCCACTGCCAGGGCGCGGGGACCTGAGTCTGCTCCAGGAGGCACAGCAGTGGCTCACGCTCCTGGGAGCCGCAGTGCCCGAGCACAGAGAGGGAGGAGCTGGGGGGTACACAGGGGCCTCTGCCCACATGCATCCACTACAGGAGCCCCTGGGGGGGTGCCTGGTCACAGCCTGGGCAGGAGGGGCAAGGGGCAGGGCTGCTCCCCGCTAGCAGTGCCGCCACCTTTGCAGGGCTCCTGCACCCTGCGCCGCACCAGCTCCTACATGGGTGGCTCGCCGCTGCCGCAAGCAGGATGCTCTGGCTCTCCAGTGCCTCTGGAAGATGGCTCCTCCCTGCCAAGCTGCTGCAGCAGCCCAGGCCCAGCAAAGCCAGTGAGTGGACTTGGGGTGGGGGCCGGTGGGGTGGGGAGGGCTCACGTGGGGGGTGCACCCTCCAGGGGAGTTCAGGGGGTGTGGAGGGGGGAACCTGGTTTGGGGAGCAGCCCCTGGGTACGGCTGGCCCCTGGGGTCTATAAAGGCTTGTTGGGATTTGCCCCTCAATGAACTGATGTTACGGGGGGGGGGGGGGCAAAGTGGAAGTTTCACCTAGGGCACAAAATATCCTTGCATCGGCCCCGTTTGTAGATATAAAGCACTTTGGTTTAGACCAGTGGTTCCCAAATTTGTTCCACCGCTTGTCCATTGCTGAAAGAGGGCAGAGTTAAGGTTGTGTGGGAAAGCTTAACTGTACATTTCATGGGTTTCAGAAGTTTGAGATTACTCAAATCAGCATTCTGCAAGGGGATGACCTACCTTACCTTAACTCTGTGTGCATGTAGTTCTTTGCCACTGAATAATATCTATGTTGGCCTCTGGGCTACCATTGGTGCTCCAGGCTGACTCCCAAAATTCCCATGAGCCACAGAGGTGCTGGATCAGGGTAGGGCTTAAGCCTCAGGTTTGAAATCATTGCCCTTGTGTAAGCCAGAGGTTCAGACCCCAGCCCAGGCTCCCTCACTGAGGGAGATAAACTGAGTGCCTAGCAACTCACTGTGCATGGACCTGCCCTCTGAGCTGTACCTCTGGGGCCTTATAAAAGCACCTATTGAACACCCCTCACTGGGCAGGAGCCAGGTATTCTATTTGCCTTTCAGTCTCTGGGGTTCATCTCTGCTCCTCAGAGACAGTTTCCCCTTCATTTCTCTGCTGTGGCTCAGAGAATTCAGACTGCTCCTGGTAGGTAACTAGGCACCCAGGTTTATTGGGATAGTCCCAGGCCCAAAGAAGAGCTTGTGATGCTCGAGAGCTTGTCTTTTTCACCAACAGAAGTTGGTTCAATAAAAGACACTGCTTCACCCACCTTTTCTTTCTGATATCCTGGGATCAGCACAGCAACAAGAACACTGCAGACTGGTAATTCTGTTAGCTGTATTCTCCCATCTGACATCCCACCCTCCTCCCTGCTGCAATCACTTTATTATTTATTAACATGAATACTGTTTTTCTCCCTTTATGGCTCTGCAAGTCTGTATATTAGGAGGCAGGGGGCTCTGGCTGGGGCTGATATAGTCAGAGATGGGAGCTTGGTTTGTTTTGCCTCCTTGCTTCCAGCAGATGGCCCCATGACACTGTCTGTTCATTAAACTACTCCTGTAGGATGGGAGAAAAGAGACAAATGACAAACAGAATTACCAGTAAGTAATTTTTCTTTCATCTCTCCTTCTTTCTGGTGAAACAAAGAGGTTTTGAGCTCTGGTGAACATACCTGTTATGAGGGTGCTATAGTTTTCCTACCCTGGTCTGATTCACTTCCAATTTAGCAGAAAAATTCAATGTTGGTCCAAACTTACCTTGATACTTTTCAGCCTAACCTTACTTTCTTTGTGGGAATTGAAAATGGGGCACAATCAGCTTATAACGGAAACCCACTGACAGCCTTAACTGTGGAGCAAGTTCTGCCATTTTATTACAGTGGAGACCCACTGGCAGCCTTCTGTGGAGAGACTACTGCCACTTTATAATCAAGTCCAATACACGTCTGAGAGGCTGGACACTGTCTGCCACATGGAGACTCCACAGTAGGTGGAGGATGATGCTATCGTCTTTTTTTAATTTTGTTTTCCCTTTTACAATAAGCTGAGCAGGCAAGAGTGGAGCGGCTGGAGCAGCAGCACAAGGCAGAGGAGGAGAGAAGTCTGCAGCTGGAGCAGCGGATGAGAGATGAGGAATGCAGCCACCAGGAGAAAATTAGACAGGTGGAAGCCAAGATGGAGGAAGAGATCACCAAGATGAGGCAGGAGATGGACAGAACCATGGAGTGCAAGCTGAAGGAGCAGGAGAAGCTGTTGCAGCAGGGCTTCACAGAGCAAGCCAGGCTGATGAAAGAGGAGATGGACGTGTTGCAGAAGCGGGGAAAGGAGAGAGAGGAGAAGCTGCAGCAGCAATTGGTGAGATTCAGTGGGGTTGGAGGGGCAGTTGGGGTAATGCAGAGTGTGTGTTTCCCCCATGGAGCAGCAGTAACACCTGCTGCCCAGTTTGGGTAAAGCACAAAGTAGATACACTGCATTACCCTGGCTGGCTAGGGATATGGGATATTTTCTTTCTCAGGGCAGGTCTACACTTAAAGTGCTGCAGCTGCACATTTAAAGCTGCCTGTAGCCTGCTTCAGTGAAGACACTACCTTCTTCTGTAGTTAATCCTCCTCCTGTCAACTTAGCACTGTCTATCCCAGGGAGTAGTTGGATATAACTGTCGCTCAGGGGTGTGAATGTTTCTAGTGTAGTCCTGGCCTCAGTTTTACATTTTGTTTGTCAATTGGAGTTGGGCAGGTCAGATTATTCCCTGTCCCAAATGCACTGGGAGGTAGATTTTGGAGGGATGGGGAAATTCTATTTTTATCCATCCCCGTGTCCATGCTGGCCTCCTGAGGTCTTTAGGGAGAAGCCTTTAGGAGATGAGAAGGGAACAGGGAGGAGAGCATTTTCCCTTCCTTCCCATCTATCTAATTGGGATCATTCTGTTACCCATCACTGTAGTATCTGAGCACCTTCCATGTAAAATCAACAGAGTGAAAAACAATTGATTCACGCCGTCTGTCACAAACCGGATATGAACTGGCTACAGAGCTCCCACCTCAGAGAGATACAAAAGCTGCATTGTTTTTAAGACACTCTAATGCACTGCCAGGTGCATCTGTTACACATGGTGCCATGCAGTGGCTGACCTGTATAATACAGTTCAGCATTGAGGTATAAAGTATGCATCAATCACTGCCAGAACTCTGGCATAATCATCTTTGTGATTGTCTTCAGTAAAGGTAAAAGATTTAAAGATATGCTCTGTCTGCTTCCCCATAGCACAAATGAAAGAGCATATCTGAATGTGGGCAGTTTCCTTGTGGAGTTTGGTTGCAAAGCAAAATCTTGCAAAATGCTGCTTCCAGTCTGCTGTTGGGATTCCCTCCAAGACCATTTCCACTTGGTTTATCCAGAACACTTCATCCAGTCCCGGGAGAATGCTTTATCCAGTTCTCTGGAATCCAAGAAATCAGTTCAACTTGACTTGTCATTGAGGTTTCTTTATTGGCATACAATCAAACTATACCTGAGCTGACTGGGCTTAATTGTAGGGGGTGGGTACAAGGTACACCACACAGCTAACATACATAATCATGAATCAGGTTACGTATACACTTACGATGTTTTATCCAATAGTATTAAGTGTATCACACACTTTATAATTAGTCTACTAATTTTCGTAACCTGAAACCATCCATGAGCTGCAAAATGTGCTAGTGAGCAAAGCTGCAGCCTTATCATAGATTATTCTCCTTATTATTTATCTGCTAACTACATGTTATTTACAAGGCCATTCGTGAGTTTATGCTTTGTCCACTGTTAACCGGCTTCCTTACATCTGTTTTCTTTCATTTTTCCTGCAAACAGAGGTAACGTGGGGGGCATAAGACTATAAGAACGGCCATATTGGTCAGACCAAAGATCAGTCTAGCCCAGTATCCTGTCCTCCGACAGTGACCAATGCCTGGTGCCCCAGAGGGAATGAACAGAACAGGGAATCATCAAGTGATCCATCCCCTGTTGCCCGTTCCTAGCTTCTGGCAAACAGAAGCTAGGGACACCAATCCTGTTCATCCTGTCTAATAGCCATTGTGGACCTATCCTCTGTGAATGTATCTAGTTCTTGTTTGAACCCTGTTATAGACTTGGCCTTCACAACATCCTCTGGCAAGGAGTTCCACAGGTTGACTATGCATTGTGTGAAAAAATATTTCATTTTGTTTCTTTTAAACCTGCTGCCTATTCATTTCATTTAGTGGCCCCTAGTTCTTGTGTTATGAGAAGGAGTAAATAACACTTACTTCCTTATTTACTTTCTCCACATCAGTCATGATTTTATAGACCTCTGTCACGGTGCACAACTCCCCCTTGCATCGCCTCCTGCTGGTCATCTCAGGGAATTAGCTCTTCAGCCCTCGGAGCGCCCTCTGCAGACCAGTGTTCCGCTGCCGCTGGCCCCCATGTTCCTCCCAAGACCCCGGTGCCCCTTTACCTGGGGGCTGCCCGCTGGCAATACCCCCACCAGTCTCTATGGGTCTCCCCATTCTGGGAAACCCCCAACCCTCTAATCCCCACCCTTGCCTCAGTCTGGGCTACTGCCAGTCATCACCAAGCCCCCACCTCCTTTGGGCAGACAGCAGCATAAAAGGCACTCATCATAGGCAAGGGGGTTCGGACCTGCTGCCTTCCTCTGCCTCCCAGTACCTCTATGGGCCTTGGACCAGGCCCTGCAGTCTGGGGAGTTGCCAGCCTGGAGCTCCCCTACTCCTCCCCAGCCCTGCTTCACTTCCAGTACCCTTACTGCAGGCAGCCAGGCCCTGCTCTCTCCCAGCCTGAAGAAAGACTCCTCCTGGGCGTCTGGCTCACAGCCTTTTATACAGGCCAGCTGTGGCCTGATTAGGGCGTGGCCCAGCTACTCTGCGAATCAGCCCAGCTTTTCCCCTGCCCCAGCCCTCTGCCAGGGCTGTTTTAAGCTCTTCCAGGCAGGATCAGGGAACTACCCTGCTACAACCTCTATCATATCCCCCTTTAGTCATCTCTTTTTCAAGCTGAAAAGTCCCAGTTTTATTAATCTCTCCTCATATGGCAGCCATTCCATACTCCTAATAAGTTTTGATGCCCTTTTCTGAATCTTTTCCAAGTCCAAAGTATCTTTTTTGAGATGAGGTGACAACATCTGCATGCAGTATTCAAGATATAGGCATACCATGTGCCACTCTGGGGTACAGATGTGGGGACCCACATGAAAGACCCCCTAAGCTTATTTCTACCAGCTTAGGTTAAAACATCCCCAAAGCACAAATTCCTTCCTTGCCTTAGTATCGCTACCACCACTAAAAAGCAACAGAGGGTCCTGTGGCACCTTTGAGACTAACAGAAGTATTGGGAGCATAAGCTTTCGTGGGTAAGAACCTCACTTCTTCAGATGCAAGAAGAAGTGAGGTTCTTGCATCTGAAGAAGTGAGGTTCTTACCCACGAAAGCTTATGCTCCCAATACTTCTGTTAGTCTCAAAGGTGCCACAGGACCCTCTGTTGCTTTTTACAGATTCAGACTAACACGGCTACCCCTCTGATACTTACCACCACTAAGTGATTTAAACAAACATTCATAGAGGGCCACTTGGAGCCCTACCTTCTCCAAGTATCCCCCCCAAAACCCCTACACCCCCTTTCTTGGGGAGGCTAGAGAATAATATCCTCACCAATTGGTACAGGTGAACACAGACCCAAACCCTGGGATCTTAAGAACAATGAAAAATCAATCAGGTTCTTAAAAGAATAATTTTAATTAAAGAAAAGGTAAAAGAATCACCTCTGTAAAATCAGGATGGTAAGTACTTTACAGAATAACAAAAGACTCAAAAACACAGAGTATTTCCCTTCTAGGAAAAACTTTAAAGTTACAAAAACAGGGATAAAGCTCCCTCTTAGCCCAGGGAAAATTCACAAGCTAAAACAAAAGCTAATCTAACACATTTTTTCTGCTATTACTTACTATTTCTGCAAGACTAGATGCTTAGTTCAGATATAGCTAGGGAGATTTATTTTCCCCTGCCCTGTTTCCTGGCTCTCTCCAAGAGACACAGACAAAAAACCTTCCCCCACAGATTTGAAAGTATCTTCTCCCCTTATTGGTCTTTTTGGTCAGGTGCCCCCAGGTTATCTGAGCTTCTTAACCCTTTACAGGTAAAAGAGGAATTAACCCTTTACAGGGTAAAGAGGGATTTTATGTTACCCTTAGCTGTATGTTTGACACCATGGCTTTATATAGAGGCAATATGATATTTTGTCTTATTATTTATCCCTTTCCTAATGATTCCCAACATTCTCTTCACTTTTTTGACTGCCACTGCACCTTGAGTGGATGTTTTCAGAGAACTAACCACAATGACACCAAGATCTCTTTCTTGAGTGGAAACAGCTAATTTAGACCCCAAAACATTGTGTTGGGATTATGTTTTCCAGTGTGCATTACTTTGCATTTATCAACACTGATAAATGTTGCACAAGGGGTCACGTGCCCACACCCAGATTTAAGTGCTTGATTTGTACTGAGCAGGCTCACATGGACTGAGCATGCTCAGTAACGTCTGCTGAAGCCACTGTCCTCACTCTGCCCTTACTTGTGCCCCCACCCACTATTGGCAGGTCTGGGTCATCTGTGCCTGCAAGACCTACAGCTTTCCATTCTGAAGGGCTGTCAAAGCTGAAATTCTGTGGGGCACTGAAGAGTGGCATGTTGATGAGATCCTGCAATCTTTGTTTTTTTCTCTTTGCAACTTTTGTTGCTATTTTTCTTTTGTTTCTTTTCTCCTCTGGCATTACCTAAGCTGCCTTCACTTCTGACACCATGTCAAGTACTGGGTATGGCCTGGTTACAGAGCTTCCACCCCAGATAGATACAAGAGATGTGTCCTCTTTAAGACACTTTAAATTCACTGCCAAGTTGGGTTGTTGTGGGCCCAGGTGAGGTATGTTACACAGAGCACCACTTCGTGGCTAAACAGTATAATACAGTTTAGCATTCCTTTACATGTTTCAACCCTCCAATCATGGCTTATCCAGATTTATAGAAATCATTCACCTTGCATATGGTTACCTCAAAAGAGCATCAAGATGGGAAGCCCCAGACAATTTCCTTTGGAGGCAGAACGTTGACACCTGCACAGAACTACCACTTATACTCTGGGAAAGTTTCTGGCTCTGAAGTGGGCCTTAACATAAAGGTTCAGAGATTACCTCTTCTATGAACCTTCATTTGCAATCTGTAGTGATAATAACCCACTAACATATGTGATGACATCAGCTAAACTAAATGCTTCTCATCATTGATGGTTTCAGAGCTCTCAGGTTTCAACTTCACCATGAAATGTCATCCTGGGAAAGTGAATGTTGATGCCAACTATTAATCCAGGGAACCTTTACTATGGAAGAATACATAAGAGATAGATGCAAACCAGAGTATGATCCTGAGAGCTTTTCAGATATTGTTCAAGCTGTGAAAACCCAAAATGAGGGTCGTGGAGTGGATTTCAGCAATTTCGGCAAATATATCTACTCTGTAAGCAAATTAATATAGCATATTGAATTCCATAGCAGATACAATATGTCCTGAGGAGCTAAAATCAGTTCAAGCAAGTGATTCTGCAAAAAGCTCCTAAGGAAAAATATTTGGATTCCCAGAATAAACGAGGTTCTCCTTGAAAACTGAATTTTGTGAATAAGGTTCTTCTTCCAGTGACTGTTGCATATACATTCTACTGCAGGTGTATGTGCACCCAGGGCACTGACTTCAGAGACTAGCCAGCAGTACGAGCAGGCAGCACCTGTGCCCCTCTCTCCTTGTGTTCTCTGCCAACTCCCTTTCAGTTCCTTCTCACTGCCCATGGTGACCGTTGTATCTCCCCTGACTTTCCCTTCATTTAGCCAGTCTTCCATCGTTTTAGGGTATACAGTGAGTTAGTGTTCAATAATTTACTTTGTTAGTAATTACAGTTTGATAGTTTTCTGGGAGATTTTACTTTGATAAATTCCCCAGGATTTGAACAACGTGCCACCTTCAGGGCTGTTTTCCATGTCACAGACAGGCACGGCAGTTGTTTGATGTCTCCAGGTGAGGGACATGTTAGGGACAATGCTCCATTTGCATCTCCATTTTACCCTCCTGTGTCTGCTCCTGTACCTGTATGGGATTTAAATCTAGTCCCCTCCAAAGTCATGGGCTCCCCTTTTGAGCCTATGGCTACTTCATTATCACTATTGTCTATGAAAATGGCCTTTGTGGTGGTCATCACTTCTGCAAGGAGAGTTTCCAAACTTCAGGCTGTCTTGGCTGACCCTCCTTTCACAATCTTCCCTAACAAGGTTTCCCTTAGGGCACAGCCTAAGTTTATGCCTAAAGTAGTGTCAGCCTTCCATCTAACCAACAATTCATCTCCCAGTGTTTTTCCCCAAATCCCACTCCCCCATGTGTCTAAAGCCGAGGAAACACTTCAGACTTTGGATGTTTTTAGACCCCAGTCACTCTACTTGGACCTCACCAGATCCTTCAGGATCTCCCACAAGCATTTTGTAGCCTATGCTGAGCGAATCAAAGGTCAATCAGTGTCATCTCAGTGACTCTCGGACTCGATTTCTGACAGCATGAAGCTCTGCTGCAATCTTGCGAAAGTCTCTCCTCCACAGAGAATAATGGCTCACTCCACCAGGGCTTGCTCCACTTCATCAGCTTCTCTGAGCAATGTTCTAATAGCTGATATACGCAAGGCAGTGATGTGGTCATCTGTGCATACCTTTTCCACTCATTATGCTGTCACTCAAGCCTCCTGTGTTACAATCTCAAGTTAGTGTTATGATCTCTTTTTATATAATCCAAAGTTCCTCCACCTATAAGGGAACTATATGTGCACAATCACTCCAAAGAGAAAAGCAGGTTACTTACCTGTACTGTAACTGTTCTTTGAGATGTCTTGTGCACATACACATTCTATGACACTCCCACTTTCCCCAGTGTAACAGAATGGAGAAGGAGGTGGTGGACACACACCGTTTTTGTCTCATCTGGGCAAGAGGAGAGATGGGGTGCATGCACCGCCTATTGGTACTGCTAGGAAAGGTCTCCAATTCGAGTGCATTGAGTGTGCACACACCTGCAATGGAATGTATATGTGCACAACATATCTTGAACAGTTGTTACTGTACAGGTAAATAACCATTTTTGTAACAAATACAACAAGTTTGATGACATAGTATATATTGTACAATCACTCACTGTAGAGATATGTTTATGGAAGAATATAATTTAGAGAGCATCCTTCATAAGGGACAGTATTATGAATATAGGAATTTACAGATGTGTCTTGGAATCTGGGGTTGAGAACACAGTGTACCTGTGCACAGCAGTTCACCATAGAAGGTCTCTAGTTTCTTTTATTAGAAGTTTTATTCCTTTCTCATTCACTGGTTCTTTCTTTAATGAACTGAAAGATCACTACATGGTGGCAGAAGTGTTGAATGAGAAGGAGACTGCTGTCATCTTGAAGTTAACTCCTGTGTTTACAATTGTGTTTACATCTCACCAGCGAGAGATAGAAGAAAAGGAGAAGCAGCGCCAGCATGAGAGAGAAGAAAAGGAGAAGCAGCGCCAGCATGAGAGAGAAGAAAAGGAGAAGCAGCGCCAGCACGAGGAGCGCCAGCGAGAGAGAGAAGAAAAGGAGAAGCAGCGCCAACACGAGCAGCGCCAGCGAGAGAGAGAAGAAAAGGAGAAGCAGCGCCAGCGAGAGAGAGAAGAAAAGGAGAAGCAGCGCCAGCATGAGAGAGAAGAAAAGGAGAAGCAGCGCCAGCATGAGAGAGAAGAAAAGGAGAAGCAGCGCCAACACGAGGAGATCCAGCGAGAGAGAGAAGAAAAGGAGAAGGAGCACCAGCGAGAGAGAGAAGAAAAGGAGAAGCAGCGCCAGCGAGAGAGAGAAGAAAAGGAGAAGCAGCGCCAGCACGAGGAGCGCCAGCAAGAGAGAGAAGAAAAGGAGAAGGAGCACCAGCGAGAGATAGAAGAAAAGGAGAAGCAGCGCCAGCATGAGAGAGAAGAAAAGGAGAAGCAGCGCCAGCACGAGGAGCGCCAGCAAGAGAGAGAAGAAAAGGAGAAGCAGCGCCAGCACGAGGAGCGCCAGCGAGAGAGAGAAGAAAAGGAGAAGCAGCGCCAGCGAGAGAGAGAAGAAGAGGAGAAACAGCGCCAGCGAGAGAGAGAAGAAGAGGAGAAGCAGCGCCAGCGAGAGAGAGAAGAAAAGGAGAAGCAGCGCCAGCGAGAGAGAGAAGAAAAGGAGAAGCAGCGCCAGCACGAGGAGCGCCAGCGAGAGAGGGAAGAAAAGGAGATGCAGCGCCAGCGAGAGAGGGAAGAAAAGGAGATGCAGCGCCAGCGAGAGAGGGAAGAAAAGGAGATGCAGCACCAGCGAGAGAGGGAAGAAAAGGAGATGCAGCACCAGCGAGAGAGGGAAGAAAAGGAGAAGCAGCGCCAGCACGAGAGGGAAGAAAAGGAGAAGCAGCGCCAGCACGAGAGAGAAGAAAAGGAGAAGCAGCGCCAGCATGAGGAGCTCCAGCGAGAGACAGAAGAAAAGGAGAAGCAGCGCCAGCGAGAGAGAGAAGAAAAGGAGAAGCAGCGCCAGCATGAGGAGCGCCAGCGGGAGAGAGAAGAAAAGGAGACGCAGCGCAAGCACGAGAGAGAAGAAAAGGAGAAGGAGCGCCAGCAGCATATTGAGCTGGAGAAACTGAAGGTAGGTAAACCCACTCCTTAGGTACTTGTCCCAGTGGGTGGCAAAGATTCCAAATTTCTTCCTCACTTTAGGGAGGTGGGGGGCCTGGCTATGTTTCTAAATGCTTTTGAGATGGGGTGTGAATTGAATGAGGTGGGAAAAGTGGACATGGCATGGTACCTGGCTCCACAACTGTCTGCGACAAAGGCCTGGGACATATTTAGCCTTGTGGGAAGGGAGGGTTATAGACATTATGAGTGATGTGAACAAAGTGTGTCAAAAAGGTTTAAAGTGACCCCTGAAGCATCTAGGAGAAGTTCTTGGGAGTTCAGAAAAACAGGAACATGACTTGTGCTGAGGTTTCAAACCAAATTAGGGATTATTTAAGGAAATGAGGATGTAGGGTTTCCATGGTCCATGAGGCCTATGAATTAATGTTTTTAGAACAATTCTCTAAATGCTTCCCCCCACCCAGACCTGAAATCCTGGTAATAGACAAAAATCCTGAAGATGAAGGCATAGCTGGGACATGGGCCAACCATTATGCAGATAGTCGGCGTGGATTTGATAGAAAACCTAATAGGAAGTAAATGGGATCAGAGGACAGGGAGCAGGCCCAAGCCTAGACCCACACTAGTGAAACCACCTCCCAGAAGCCCTGAGATGGGTGGGAGAAAGTGATGTGCCATATGTGACCAGCAGGGTCACTTTGCCCAGGTTTGCCCACTCTGCCCGCGCAGTGCTGGGAAAACCTGCTGCATCTCCGTCCCCAGTTAGCTCCAGGCCTGTAGGGGACTGTGTGCGGCAAACTGCCAATGGGACAGCTGACAGTAAGGAGGGGGTGGATGTCTCTGCCAGTATCCAATGGCAATCCAGTTACCTCCCCAGGGTGTGCAACCAAATATCTGAGGAGAGGGGGATGAGACAGCTCCTGGGGAAGTGTCCGTGAATAGGTAATCAGCCATACAACGGGTTTCTCCTTAAGGTGTAGCTTCAGAAGAATAGCTCTGGAGGTGGGTAAGTGCTTTCCACACATCTCGAGTATTTCCTAGCAAACCCCTTTTCACTAGGGGCTCTGGAACGGGGGGTCTAGAGGACCATGGCCCCATCACTTTACCTGCCTTAAGTGTGAGCGACAGAGGAGAGGGGATGGAGAGGAGTGAGCAGGGGGTGGAGCCTCAGGGGAAGAAACAGAAGGAGGGTGGGGCCTCACAGGGAAAGGGGTGTGGCCATGGTTCAGGGACTGTTGCCCCCCCGCACTCCTGTCCCCAAGATTTATATTAGTTGTGTCTCCTAGAGAAGTTCTCTACAATCCTGCAGTGACACATAAACATTTGCACTTTAATACAATCATGTCCTAAAATACTGAAAATTCACTCTGTGAGGTGTGTCCAGGAAATTGCCATTTCTGTCACAATGGGGTTGAAGCACAGCTCCATATACACCCTAGTGATGATGCAGATTCTTCCCCACATTTGTGGTGATGTATTTGAAGTGGGGGCCCCATTTCCGTCAACCAGAGGGGTTGAGCAGCAAGGCCTTTGCCGTGCAAAGTTCCCTCTCCAGGGTTAGTAACTGGACATTACATATCAAGACTTTGATGAGGTATTGGAGTGTATCTAAGTATCCCTTGTCTCTTCCCGGATAACCCTGAAGTCATGAGCCCATGGCTCACAGCCTGAAGTATCAATCCTTAGTGTTTGAGTAGAGGGAACAGGTTCAGGGTCATCAATTACTCTTTTCAGTGAGATCTGGAACCCTAAATAGTTAAACCCATTAGAGGACCCACCATACAGGAGAGCTAGACAAAGTGTAAGTGTCCGGAGGCCTTGGTGCAGAGCTGGCTAAATTTACATTGAAACCTGATGTTCTATCACAGTCTTCTCAAAGGAGTCTAAGCATTGAGTGCGGCTCGCTAAGGTGAGTCATTACCAAATACAGCAATCTTGTGTTCTCTAGAACCCTACTCAGAGCTGTGAACAACCTGAGCGGTTCGATTTCCTGTGGCCAGTGGCCCATATTGTAAAATATGGCCTTTGAGCTGGGCTTCAATATTTGACTGCCCAACTCGGGCCTGATTTTCAGATGTGTTGATCCTCTATCTGACCCTCCTTTCATTTCAGTTAGACTTGTGGCTACTGTGAATCTCTGAAAACAAAACTTCTCATTCTATATATATAGATATATAGATATATAGTCGGAAACACCCAAAATAAGGGGCCACTTGGCTCCTTTCAGACACAGGAACCCTCAGTGAGTTGCAGGCTAGCTAGAGCGATGCAATAGGTTGGTCACTAAAATCTCTCAAGTACCAAGCTTCAGAAGGGCCTTGCAGAGGGGCTCACCATTCAAGGGTCTGTCAGCACCAAAGGCCAGAAAAATGCCCCCCTTCTCGGTGAGGTCTGAGTGACAAAAAACATCCTCCTAATCTGTGCCTGGCTGGCCTGCCCCAGCTGCCCCTGGTTGAGCCGTGTCTGTCCGCACAGACCTGGTCAAGGAGAGCTGCTGGGGCTTTGTTGCCTGTGGGATGTACCAGAGTCTATGATTAACAGCGCTCTGGATTTTTGCTCTGTTTCAGCAGCAGCAGAGAAGTTGCTTAATATCCTGAGCCTGGTTAGATCCTGCACTGAGGGGACTGAAGAAACGTTCAGATGATTCAGGGGGAACGATGGTCACCCAAGCTTTACAAAATCCACTGCTGAAGCCAGTCTGGGGCTAGTGACCGGCTCTGGGGGCTCTGCTCTGTGCTCTCCTTGCCCATCTACTGTGACACCCCCCTCTGCCCTGTTAGAGTTCAATGTACAAGTTAGTTTTCCTGTTGCATCTGCTGTGTGGTGGGGTTTGCTTGTGGAGACTAAAGCTTTCTGTAGCACTGAGTTAGCACCTCTGCAGTTTATTCTCTTCAATTCTCTGTCACTGTGTTTGCTCTAACAGCCGACACCAGCTGCAGCACTGACAGGTGGTGGCATCAAGCTGGTGTCTGGCCTGGTTTGTTCCCAACTTCAAGGAGGTGGTGCTGAGCACTGGGCCAGGCTGTCTGAGTTCTGGGGATCAGGCTGGGAATCTCCTCACTCTCTGGCTTGCCCCTTGCCGGTTGCTCGCTGCTCATGACTCTGGAGAGCTTTTAAATTTGGATTGCAGCCCAATCTATGAATCATAGATTAATTTTATTGATTACTTAAGAACTCCCTGTTATCAGTGAGGGTTGACAGGTTCTTGTCCCAGGATCAATGTTCCCTCTAATTTTTTTCCATTCATGTGCAGAATAAATTTTGTTATGTGCACCGAGGCATGTGCGGATGTGCGCCACCAGTAGAAACAAAATTCCTAGATATAATATATATTTTTAAAAATTTATCATAGAGATAATTACTCCAGCCAGGACAGGTTAGGCATTTTAGAACTCACTACTCAAAGAATTTAATTTAAGTGTAAGAGAAATAAAAATTATGAAATGCATAGACCGGTCAAAACACTCAAATAACACACTTTGAAAGAATAAAATTACAGAGAATATATGTGCATTGCAGGCAGTACCAAGAAGTAATAACAAGAATAACACCAGTACATGTTGGGAGGTGAGTGTGAAAGAGACAGTGTGTGTGTGTGTTAGAGAGCAAGAGAGAGACAGAGACTGTGTGAGTGTGAGAAACAGACTGTGACAGTGACTGTGTGTGTGTGTAACACAGAGACTCTGTGTGTGACAATGTGTGTGTGTGTTGGCTGCTCGCGAAAGCCATGCGCTGTCTCTTTAAGACACTCACTGAAAATTCTCCCGCTCTTTCCTGAGCTCTGTTGTCTCCCTTCCTCTACTCTGCAGAGCTGGGGTACATGAGCAGGGGAAGTGGGAGAGGGAGAGAGAGTGTGAAACAGAGACTGTGTGAGCTGGCTGCTGGGGAAGTCTCAGAAACAGTGCACTTGTTTCTTTAAGAAAGGCACTCAGCCATTCACCATTCAGACCTCGACCACAGCAGCTCTGAGTCCTCCTGTGCCAGACTGTCCCCTCTGCCCTGTTCTGAGGAAATGGGGTACAGGAGAAGGGAGACACCCTAACATCAGCACCCTCCTCTCCCCTCCACCCCCCACCCTGCTCTGCACAGCGAGCAGGGTCCTGGGAGCAGCTGCAGGACAGAACAAGGTGGGGGGAGGGACACCTGAACACATTCCGTTGGCTGTGCGTGCTCTGCTAATCAGCTGGGCGGTACTTGAATGTCTCTTGTTCGGCCGCCCAGGCGCGCAGCTTTCAGGGAACACAGCCCAGGATCAGGTCCATTACACCAATGTGCACAGTTGCAACACACAAACTTTAAGAACACTTCTGTATTTGCAATAGTTTATTAATACATTTAGCAAAGTCAGAAACACTCTAACCCAGCATGGCAGATAGAGATAATACAGAATGTACATCTGAACATCCATATACTCACACCGTCCCTTGTAGAACAACCTGAAATGTTAGTCATTATTTTCCTCATCACCATCACTGTCCTCATCATCACCTGTAGCCATCATCTGGGCACCTCTCCAGGGCTACATCTCTTTCCTTCTGCCCACAGGCTGGGATACAACTTTTATAACATGTTAAGCTGATGCTACTAAGTCTAATGCATATTCACTAGGGGTTTCTCCCCTTCCCTTATTTGTATTTCCTCATCCTACTAATGTTGGGGTTCCCTTCTCCTAGAGCAGGGGCCAGCAACCTACAGCACGCATGCCAAACATGGCATGTGAGCCGATTTTGAGTGGCACGCAGCTCCCTGCCATGGTCCCAGCACCAGCCCCACTCAGCCCCCCGACCCACTGCTCTCTCCTGCGGGGGCAGGAGGTAGAAGCTTGGTTCTGCAGCACCCCCATGAGCCAAGCACCCCAGCCCTCTGCCCTGAACCCTTCCCCACCCCCCCACACACCTGGCCTTCTGCCCTGCACCCCCAAAAGCCCCCAGCCCTCTGACCTAATCTTTGAACCCCCCACACACCCAGCTTTCTGCCCTGCACCCCCCCCACAGCCCAGCCCTCTGCCCTGACCCTTGAACCCCCCCACACACCCAGCCTTCTGCCCTACACCCACCCACACCCCAGCCCTCTGCCCTGATCCCTGAACCCCCGCACACACACCCCAGCCTTCTTCCCTGAACCCCCTCCCCCAGCTCTCTGTCCTGACCCCTGAAACACCCTCCCCAGCTCTGGGGTCCCGGCCATAGGCCCTGCTCAGCCTGCTCAGCTGGCCTAGGTGAACAGAACCCCAGGCTGGCAGTGAGCTGAGCAGGCTGGTGGCGTAAGATCAGCATTTTAATTTAATTTTAAATGACGCTTCTTAAACATTTTGAAAACCTTGTTTACTTTACATACAATAGTTTAGTTATATAATATAGACTTATAGAAAGAGACCTTCTAAAAACGTTAAAATTTATTACCAGCATGCAAAACCTTAAATTAGAGTGAATAAATGAAGACTCGGCACACACCACTTCTGAAAGGTTGCCTACCCCTGTCCTAGAGGTTAGTAAATTAATGATCTCAATCTCTTGTCAATTTGTTGCCATGGAACTCTTGTGGTCAAACATCTGTGGATGTTCTACTCAAAGCTGGTGTTAGCTCATATTCCAGTGGTTGGCTGGTGACATTATGGAAAAATTCCCCCCTACACACACTATTTTTAATGCCCCAAAATTTTGGTACAGGTAAATGGCCTAACAATCACTGTTAAGTTCAAAGACCTCAAGCCTTATGGTAACTGCTGAAGCCTGCGTTTTATAGGATAAGGTCTATAGGTTTCTTGCATTACTGTGGAATAAAATAAATAAATAAATGCTAAAGCTAGCTCTGTGGGCTACAGTATCCAGTCACAACTGCTCAGCATGGAGCGATTTGTCAGCCCTCATGACACATGGAATCACCACATCTCTGGTTCTGTGCCACACAGGCTTCCAGGGGACCTGGGGCGGGGGGAACTTCCCTGTTGCCAGTTCTCACAAAGTGCTGCCGTGGGTGTGCAGGGGCTCCAGGGACAGATGGGCACACAGGGTTTCCAAGCTGGGGGTTCCCTCTGCAACTGAGCAGCCCAGGGGAGTAGGGCATGGTTTGGGGGGGCACCCAAATATCATTTTCAGAAGGGTTCAGTGCCTGACTCAGGGGCTCAGGAGTGAACTGGCTCAAAGACACAAGTGAGCCAGGAGGGGTGTGTGAGGGGCTCAAGCAACAGGCCCCCTAGGCAGCTCTGCAGTCCATGCAACCTCAGACACACAGCACAGTGTGAGACACCCCCCCATATGCACCTCAGGGCTCTGGGCGGGTGGGAGACAGGATTACGTGATGGTTGGAAGGCCCATGGCATGGAAGGAGAATGAGAGCCAGGACTGGGAATGGGGCCAGGAGGGGCAGGGATGGGGAGGAGGTGGGGAGGGTTGCAGGGCACCAATATCAGGATTACAGGAAGGGGGGATGGGGACGGATAGGGCTACAGTGCTGGAGAGAAGCTGCAGTACAGCACTGACCATGCTGGGACTCTCTGTCATGGGGAGACTGGCAAAGGGAGGTCAAGGGTCCAGAGGAGGAGATGCCATTGTGACATTCCCCTCTGGTGTTATCTGTACTGGTGGTCTGCTTGGTCACTCCAATCCTTGACTCTGGGAGCCAACCTTACCCTGCTCTGCTGTGAGAACCCCCACTCCGGGGCTGTTTACACACAGCCTCTGGCATGTAAGCTGCTGCTTGGATTGTGCAACCGAATGACACTAGCCATTATCTCCGGTCCCAGACACAACCCTAGGAACCTCCGTCTTGCAGTGTCCAGTTATGCCCGCTGGATGCTGCAAGCTTATAAGAGTTTGTCAGTTTAACAAATAAATTGATATGTACCAGGATAATTATCCCAAGGGGAGTCTCTGACATGCTTCAAACCAAACACACTGTTTCAGGTAGACTAAACAAACAGATTAATTAACTACAAAGATAGATTTTAAGTGATTATAAATCAAAGCACAACAAGTCGGATTTGGTCAAATGAAATAAAAGCAAAAGCATTCTAAGCAGATCTTAACACTTTCAGTGCCCTTACAAACTTAGATGCATCACAGTGCTTCAGGTGCATGATGGTGATGGCTGTAGATGGAGGTAGAAGAGAGAGGAAGAGTATGGAAAACTTCTCTCCCCATGTTCTTTCTTCCCTCTTGGCTTTACTGCCCTCCCTTCAGAGTCAGGTTAGTATTACCTCATTGCAGTCCCAAACTGACCAAAGAGAGGGGGCTGACTCACCCAGGAGTCCAACAGATCCTTTGTTGCTGCCTAGGCCAGCGTCCTTTATTCCTGTGAGACTCAGGTAACCTGGCTGGCATCTGACCAAAGGACCAATAAGGGGACAAAATACTTTCAAATCTTGGGGGGGGAGGCTTTTGTTTGTGTTCTTTGTTTGGGAGGGCGTTCGCTCTCCGGACTGAGAGGGACCATACATCAATCCAGGTTCTCCACATCTTTCTAAACAAGTCTCTCCTATTTCAAACTTGTAAGTAAATAGCCAGGTAAGGCGTGTTAGTTTTCCTTTGTTTTCTCAATTTGTAAATGTACCTTTTACTAGAGTGTTTATCTTTGTTTGCTGTACTTTGAACCTGAGACTAGAGGGGAGTCCTCTGAGCTCTTTAAGTTTGATTACCCTGTAAAGTTATTTTCCATACTGATTTTACAGAGATGATTTTTACCTTTTTCTTTAATTAAAAGCCTTCTTTTTAAGAACCTGATTGATTTTTCCTTGTTTTAGATCCAAGGGGTTTGGATCTGGATTCACCAGGAGTTGGTGGGAGGAAGGAGGGGGAATGGTGAATTTCTCCTTGTTTTAGATCCCAGGGGGGTTGGAACTGTATTCACCAGGAGTTGGTGGGAGGAAGGAGGGGAATGGTTAATTTCTCCTTGTTTTAAGATCCAAGGGGTTTGGATCTGTATTCACCAGGGATTTGGTGAAAGGTTTCTCAAGGCTTCCCAGGGAGGGAATCCATTGGAGATGGTGGCAGCGGACCAGAGCTATGCTGGTAGTTAAGCTTAGAAGTCTTCATGCAGGCCCCCACATTTTGTACCCTAAAGTTCAAAGTGGGGATACAGCCTTGACACTTGCCCTGATGAGGTGTGAGCTGCCTCTCTGCTTTTGCAGAGTTTTTGTCTGAGGTTATTTTAAGCCATGAAGACACATTTTCAGCCTCATAACTATATACATGAAATTATAACCTGTAACATTACCATAAGAACAATGCTCAATGGTCAGTGCAACATGATCCTTCTGAAGACACTCAACATGACAAACTTTGCATTGGATACCACACAATCATACTATAATAATGAACATGGGGTGCAGAGTGTTCCCCCAAGGTACAGGATGTCACAGCCCTCTCCTTCCTTCCAGGGACTCTGAACATCAGGGAACCATCCTCGACCTCACTTAGGCCCAGGTCACACAGAGGGGGAAGCTGAACTCTGAAGCTGCCAGCCCCTCTCTAAGTGGAGGGAGCTAGAGAGGCCAGCCCAGAGGACCAGGCTCCATCCATCCAGATGGGCTCCCACTCAGCCTTGCATGAAGCACTGGAGACTATCCTAGCCCATTGGAGACATCATCAGCACCAGCCAGAGCCCTGCCCCTGTGTCCATGGGGCTCCCTAAATGCTATGAATAGACCGAGATCTAGGGGCTCCCCTGGGGGCAGGCAGCACAAAGCTCTACAGGAATTCTGTGGCAGGAGGAACTCGTCATCTGCCCTGGGCAGGTTAGACTCACAGAGTTTAAGGCCAGAATGGGTAATACACAGAGTGAGTTTCCCATGGAGCAGCAGTGAGACCCAGTGGCCAGTTATGGTAATGCACAGAGAACTGGGAACCCCAGAAAATGAGGGCTGGGGGGCATTATGGCCCAAGAAGGGCAGGCCAGCACCAGGGAACCCAGGAATCTGAGTGATAACAAAAGGAAAATGTCAAAAAACAAGAGAATTTAAAACTGAAAAAAAAAGGAATAAAGTTTTAAAACACAAATATGGTACGAGGCATTTTTAGAGAGAAATATTTTTATGCATTTCTTTAAATGGACGTATTTATTAAGTATCATTTTAGCTACAATTTTCATGCATTTTGTTTATTTTAAAATAAAACCCGAAAAATAACTTTTTTAAACTAAAGAATAGAAGATATATAGATCTATATTTCAAAGAAAACAAGCAAGACACAAAGTGAGAGAGGTTTGTAGAAAAGCCAGGGAAAGCCTGTTAAAGAAAAAAGAAAAAGTAAAGGGCAAGAGAGGAAAAAAAGTTTTAAAGCCCAAGAAAGCCTGTTTAACTGACCATGTGGCAGAGAGGAGAGAAGTGCAGGTTACCCGAGTGTTACCTCTAGTCAAATGCCAAGGAGAAAGGCCAGGATAGACACCTTAACACCCTTAAAAACCACCTTCACCAAAGAAGGATACTTCACCAGAGAAATAGATCACATCATGGAATGACCCACTCAAATACCCTGATAGAGGCAGCTTCTATACAGAAAAAACAACAACCCTCTGATTGCACACCCCTAGTTGTCGCCTGCTACCCCACACTGGAACCCAGACAGGGGCTCAAACAATTACAACCCATATTCAATTTCTGAAAGAAATCTTGCCTGAACCCCTTCTTCTGGCCGTTAAAGAACTGCCCCTCCTCCAAGCTCAACAACCAAAATAAGCTCCCCACAGACCAGGGCACACTAACTCAAAGCAGCACCAGACCCTGCCAGACCAACAGATGCAAAAAACTGCAGACATATTTTCACTGCTACAATGATCAACACCCCTCCCCCCCAACATACCTTTTGATATCCATGGATCCTACACATGCCTATCACTAGATGTGGTGTACCTCATCCAGTGCACTAAATGCCCCAACAACAATTATGTGGGTGAAACCAGACAATCACTATGTTCTCAGATTAATTCACAGAGCAAAATGATAAAAGACAAAAACATCTGAGAATCTGTAAGTGAACACTTTACACAAAGTGATTACTCTATATCTGACCTATCTGTCCTCATTCTCAAAGGAAACCTTGTGCACACTCTCAAAAGACAAATCTGGGAGCTTAACTTCATTACTCTGCTAGACATTAAAAATCATGAACTGAATGGAGACACTGGATTTATGGCTTATTGCAACAATCTATAACCCACCAAACCCACTTTTTGTCCTATAATTTGTCAAAGTTAGACTCAGGACTCCTAGTTTGTCAGACCACTCTGTTTTATAAGCACAGTGCTCTGCTAATACATTCAGATAATGTGAGCCCCCATGCAAGATTCAAACAGTCTTATTTATACAGATAAAAGAGTGCGAACTAGACAAAGGGACAGAGAGAGCAAAACTGTAAAATTTGCCTGGGACACAATATGCATATCCTGCTTCATTATTAACTCTTATCAATCTAAGGCTAATGCTTCACCAATCGCCCTTAAATGGAGCAATTGATTAACAGTTAATGTCTGCTTTCCTGACACTTGGATTGCAGCATTTCTCTTTTCTACTTAAAGGTACATACAGCATTCTTTAATTCATTCTATTTCTTTAATATAATTCATTTCACTTTCACAATCCCTCCTTTTGGTCAAGCTTACGCTATGACCAACAATTACTGGGTTCCACATATTAACCGTTCTTTATCCATTTCTTCATCAGCGATATTCAAAATCATCATATTAGCACTCTGTTTTGGGGCAGTCACCTGGGTGACATACCGTACACAATTCTGGATACAACAGGAGATTAACTGAAAACATACAAAAATCATGAGGATTCCAAACAGGATAGTCAGGGCTCCCTGAAACAATCAGTTTCCTATTCCAGAGAAATTGAACAGGTTACTTAGCCACTTCCATAAAGAACTCGGCTCTTCATGGGAAAGATATGCGATTTGTTTTAAGTGGTTAGTGCAATCTATTACCTCATTGGTGTTGTCAGGTATATACACACAATATTTTTTCTTTTTCCAATGAGAACACAGGTCCCTCCTTTGGCCACCAGCACTATGACCAATGCCTGACAGTTTTGGAGGGCCATCTGTCGGATCGCCGCTGTTTCTTTGGCCAGGGCTCTTAAACTTTCTTCAGTTTTATTTGCCATTATTTTAACTACTGCTTGTAACCTCAGGAGCCTTTTTGCATGGTGTTGAAAGATTGTATTGTTTTCACTAAGGTTACTGTAGGGAGAACATGAAATTGATTTTTCTGTTTGATCCTCAGGTCAAGAAAAAATTCATATCCCCATACCCAGCCCACCACTTTTTAGTTTTATTCGAATAATCCCATACACCATTGGCCACAATATGCTGAAGGCAACAGCTTTTTCCCAGATCCAGCTCTGTCCCATTACACACCCAACACCAATGACCTTTTCCCTCCACCACACTTATCCATTTAGATACATTTATTCCCACTGCTTCCCAACTGTCATTGCTGTTCCATGTTTTGTTAAATGGACAAGGTCCTCCAGTGAGGTCTGGGGAATTGAGTGGGATTGCCAGGACAGGAACACCAGCTTGAGAGTGGGCTGGGATGTGACATTTAGAAATATTAAGGATCTGAGCTATCCACACTTGTTACTGGATAAAAGAATTGTCATCATGGACTCCCCAGGCCTTAAGACACCAGCAGCCGAGGAACAGGAGCCACCAGAGGCACATGTTGGAGGCAAGGCCCTTCTGGTTCTGACAACCTCAACTGAGGGAACCGCAGTCACGGTTTTACATCCACCAGGGAGCAGGCGCTAGGCTCACTACTGCTTCTTCTTGGGCCTTGCTTTAGGTCCTCGTCTGCTTCTGGCAACCCTTACGAGAGCGTAGATTGTAAGGTATTGCAGGCTGTTCCTCCACATCTTCTTCTGGAGTCAAAATTGACTCTGTGTGGTTCTGAGGTGATGATTGGTTTGCTGGGGATGGTGCCTTCTTACACTGTGAAGCATGTATCCACGCTGTGATGCCAGATAGTTTAACAGCCATCTGGATAGCAAGCAGTAGCTGATGATTCTTTGATGTCCTTTAAGTCTCTTTACTTTTTCTTCCTTGACTCTGGCTATAACAATGACCTTCACACCTTATCTTTTCCTATGCATACATTCCTTATTCACACAGATTGAGAATACAAACAGTAGTATTTTATATTGAGCAAAAAGGCATTGCAAATTTATACCTTGCTAAGTTTTACAGTCAATAACCAAGACAATTTACATTGAGACCCAGGCCTTCAATGTTCCTCTAATCTACTTAACAGACACAATAGAGAATCCTGTTTCTTACTTACTAAACCTTAAAACAAAGAAATGTATATTTAACTAGAGTGCCTACTTTGTAATACATATAGGAAACCATAGTAGACATTATAACTTATCCTAAAACAAAAGGGTGACCATAATCAGTCATAAGGATTGTTCTGGTCTGTCATTCCTTTCTGCTATTCAAAAAGGGTGGCAGACAGGATGAAATCAAATCATATATTAATTCTCATAATATATTATAAAATCCATCTCCTACATATCCCCCTTTTGACACTAAGATTATTAATCACCAGTGTCACTTCTTATTTAGTCCGCGTAATAGAAAATACTGGGAGGTGATTTGGGTCTGTGGCTCTAGTTTTGCATACATTTGTCTTATGCAACAGCACATTTCAAACATTACAATTAAACACATACAATTTAAAACCAAAAACAATTAGGGTTAGTAACATTAGTACGCCAGTAGTTGTGGGGGACCATTCAGAAAATATGTTATACCAATGGTAAGCTGTTATGTCTTTCTGCAGTGGCAATTCTTAACATGTTCCCATTTGCATGTATAATATGAATGGGGTCGGTTTCCAACATTGCCTTTTAACAGATGATTGGTAACTTTCTGCCATTCAATGCCAAGATTGATAGAGAACTCAGCTAAATCAGTGTTTACAGTAAGCTGAGACTTTTTTTTGTTTCTGTATTAGGATGTCCTCTAGCTGGTATTAGCTTTTTCTGAAAGACAAAAATAACATTTTTTCCCCTTTTTGGGTTGGCATTTATTATTGCTTAAAATATTCCTTTCTTTTACAAATACCCTTGTTTTGCCTGCAATCAGCAAGAGGAATTATCTCCATATTTTCCTGTGTTTTTGTTTTATAGGCAGGCCAGGTTTTAATGGCTTCTATCTTTTAGGGGTTATGGGGAAATTATTTTACTGTTCAGTCATTAAATCCATGAGGTGGTGTACCTCAGTTTTTCCTCTACAGTAGACCAAGTTTACAATGTCTTTCCTGCTGTGTTAAGCTTTAAGTTTGTTTACAGGTAATAGCTGAAAAGCATCAATACCATAAAGAATTTTTCCAAAAAATCATACACACTATACATTGTTACAGGGGTACTTATTAACATTAAATTTATTTTAATTAAAGGTATCTTGTTATACAATGCCTTTTATTTAGACAATTTGTTTGCTGATGAGGTATGTCCTTTATTTGCAGTTTCTTTGTGCTGGCAGTTCTCTCCTTCCTTTACCAGTTAGGTAACACTGCTCTACAGCCAAAATGCTTCTGAAATAAATGTAGTCAAACTTTACCAATTCTGGGTCACTGAGAACGAAAATGGTGCTTAAAATTGTTGATTGGCTCTAGTTTTCAAGATATGATATTGGGTCAGTATATATGACCCTTGACTTGGGAATAGCGGAGGATAAGTGAGTTATAAAGGGAAGGGATCTCAATTTAAACCAGAAATGACTAAAATACATCTTTGACTGGATCTATGAATAAATCTATGACTGGGTTTGGACAGTACTTGCTTTTTAGGCAAAACAATGAATGATGCAATCTGAAGCTGGTATTACGTCATACATGATATGAATTGCATCATGTTATTCCTAGAAGTCATGGATGATGCTGTGAAAGTGAAATGAATTATACTAAAGAAATAGAAGGAATTAAAGAATGCTGTATGTACCTTTAAGTAGAAATTAGAAATGCTGAAAGCCAGGTGTGCAGGAAAGCAGACATTAACTGCTTAACTTGCCACTTAAGGGCAATTGGTGAAGCATTAGCCTTAGATTGATAAGAGTTAACAAGGAAGCAGGATATGCATATTGTGCTCCATGCATATTTTACAATTTTGCTCTCTCTGTCCTTTTGTTTAGTTTGCACCCTTTTATCTGTATAAATAAGACTGTTTGAATCTTGCATGGAGGCTCACATTATCTGATTGTATTAGCAGAGCGCTGTGCTAATAAACAGAGTGGTCTTGACAAAATTGTGAGTTCTGATTCTAACTTTGACAATTTGGAGGTTCCACCGAGATGGCAACCGTCTTCACTGGGGCTGTGTGATTTCTGACCGTTTTTGTAGGACGACCGTGGTAGCCGGCACCTGGGCATTTGGCCCGAGCGGTCCTCCTCCTGAACGGAAGGGCACACAACCACAGTGAGGTCTACGCCATTGAACCTGTTGGTTCCCACTCTGTTCTGGTAGGGATCCCAGGATCTGGCATCAGGAAGCTGGTCAGGTAATTATTTCTGTGTTTTGTCCGGACTGAGGACTGTCCTGTCTCTGTGTCTATCTGTCCTCCTGTGGAGTGTTTGAGTCTGGGTGCCATCTCCGTCCGGGGATTGGCCGACCAAGGGGTTCCTGTCCCCACGGTCTGAGTGAGTGAAATCTGCACAATCGCAGCCGCACCACACCTTGGGTAAAACCTTTGGTGTGAAAGCAAGGGCGATTGAGGCAGTAGCCTGTGGGCTCCTTTTGTGTGTTGCACCGGGCATCGCTCTGACGAACCCGAATTTCCTTCTTGTGTGATTGGTGTGTGTGTAAAGTCCTCCTGTATGGGTAACCAGACGTCTAAGTCGGGACAGTTCCCTAAAGGAACGCCGGCTCATTTTATGTATTTTAGGAAGGGTCCGGACTCCTGTAAATTTCTGGAAAAATGGTCTAGGCTAACTCAGGGAGATCCCAAAACTCAGTGGCCACTGTTAGGATCTTGGGACAAGGACCGAGTAGACGTCTTAAAAGACAAACTCGGCCAATCTAAAACTAAATTGGCCAGAGGAGAGGTTGATTGTTTCATGCAGTGGTGGGAAGAGGCAAATCGTAGGTGGACAGAATCGAAACTCGCCTCTCTCAAAGATTCAAATGATAAGTTAAAAGCTTTATTGAAAACCTCCTCTCCCACCACCAGACCGAGCGCTCCCCTTTTCCCCGTTCTCCGAGCAGATCCCCCTTCATACTCCTGTCTCTCTGTGAAAAAAGATGAAGAAAACTCCTTGTTAGATTCTGGGGATGATGATGAGGAAGACGCATTAATTGGCTTGGCAGCCTTGCGTCGGATCAATAGACTGTCACCAGATTCCCCAGCTCAGGAACAACTGTCACCAGATTCCCCAGCTCAGGAACAACTGTCACCAGATTCCCCAGCTCAGGAACAATTTCCAGAGATCTCCAGTTCAGACCCATCTGGATCGTCCGATACCACCCAGGCCCATTCCTCTGATCCCGCTCTGCCCCGTAAAAGCTTACGCTTGGGCCTTAAAAATATCCAGGCTCCCCTCCGAATCCTGCATACTGGGGGCCAAGACGGGGGTCCCACTTGGAGCTATAAACCCTGGACTCGTACAGAACTCCTTTCAGTTGTAAAAGGCTTTCCAAAGCCCCGGGAAAATCCTACCAAATTCGCAGAGGAATTTTTGTTAGTATGTGACACCTATGAACCCTCTGAGGCAGACCTCCTGCAGCTGTGCAAGCTACTTATCCCTAGTGAGCATGAAAAATGGCTCACAGCAGCAAATTGGCTCGCAGCTGACCGCCACTCTACTTTACCAGACACTGGTCCTAATGCTGAATACCGGAAAAGGTGTAAGGAGCGAGCTAAAAATCTATTTGAAGCCATCCCTCGGGTATGGACTCCTAAAACTAACTGGACGGCCATAAACGGCTGTAAGCAACGACAGGGAGAAAACCCGGGTGACTATCGCTCCCGGTTAACTGACATTTTTCTGCAACATTCTGGTATACAGCAACCGGATAAAAATGGACAGGGCGCCCTGGCTAATGCATTTGTTAATGGCCTCCTACCTGCTGTTGGTAATATGCTAAAACGAATAAGTGTTGGGTGGGAGACCGAAACCATGGACAAACTGCAAACAGTGGCAGAGCACTGCCAACGTACTTTAAAAGGAAAGGAGGAACAATCAGCTCAACAGTTAATGGCCCTGCAAATACAGCATTATTCAGGACAGGGCAAACAGTACCGGGGACGGGGAAAATACCAGGGACGGGGACGTGGTCGAGGGAGGGGCCGAGGAACTGGATTTTCGGGTTATGGGGATGTTTGTAATTACTGTAAGCAGCCCGGACATTGGAAGAACGAATGTCCGAGCAGGCCTAATAACTCTGTAAATAACCAGCTAGACCCCCTGCCGGCACAGCCAGTCAGTCCCCAGCCTTACTTTGTCCCACAGCAATGACGGGATGCCAGGGAACCTCAGGAAATTTTAGCTCCTTTACTACCCCTCACTCCCATGGGTGAGTGTGTGTTAACTATCAATGATTTGTCTCTCCCTTTCCTTGTTGATACGGGAGCTTCGCTCTCTGCAGTTCGTACTACTGACCTGCCTGCGGTTCCCTGCTCCGGAAAAACTGTGTCTGCTGTGGGCATTTCGGGAATCCCAACCCCTTATCCCCTTTCAAAACCTCTACCGGTCCAGGTTGGTCCCCTATCTGCAGATCATGCCTTTCTTCTCTCTGACTCCACTCCAGTAAACCTTTTGGGTCGGGATCTGTTATGTAAACTTGGCTGCACCATATACTGTTCCCCGGATGGTGTCTATTTGCAAATTCCCCAGTCCTCTCTGAGTGATTCTGTGGCCTCCCTGCTGTCTGAGACCCCCCTTTCCACCCCAGTCCCTTGTTGCACACTGGTCCCGTCCCTTGAACACCTAATTTCGCAGGTCCCATCCTCTCTGTGGCCAACCCATCCCTCTGAGGTGGGTCACCTAAATACTGACCCCGTCTGCATTACTGTTGACTCCTCCAAACCTCTGCCTCGCCTGTCTCAATACCCTTTAAACCCCGAAGCCGAGGCTGGGATTGCTCCGGTCATGACCGCCCTGCGGGAGCAAGGCATTATTGTTCCCTGCTCCAGTCCCTGTAACACCCCTATCCTCCCAGTTCGAAAAGCTGATGGCAAATCATGGCGATTTGTTCAGGACCTTCGAGCCATTAATCGTATTGTCATACCTGCCTTTCCTGTTGTCCCTAACCCAGCAACAATTCTGGCTTCTATCCCACCAGAGGCAACTCATTTTACTGTTGTTGATTTGTGTTCTGCTTTCTTTTCTGTTCCAGTTCACCCTGACTCCCAGTACCTCTTTGCCTTTTCTTACAAGGGACAGCAATATACATGGACTACGCTTCCCCAGGGGTATACTGAAAGCCCATCTTACTTTTCCCAGGCACTAGCCCGAGACCTAGCTGACCTTGTTTTCCCATCCGGGTCCACTCTAGTCCAATATGTAGATGATCTACTCCTCTGTTCCCCCTCATTATCTGCCTCAAAAACTGATTCTTTAGTGCTCCTTACTGCCCTAGCAAAAAAAGGTCACAAGGCTTCTCGCTCAAAACTACAGCTCTGTCAAGCCTCTGTCACATACCTTGGTTTTCTCCTCTCCCAGGGTTCCCGTACACTTTCTCCCGCCCGCGTCCAGGCTATCCTTAGCTTTCCCCGACCCCGCTCCCCACGCCAGGTCCGAAAGTTTTTGGGCATGGCTGGATTTTGCAGGCAATGGATTCCCCAGTATGCCTCCCTTGCAAAACCTCTCCAGGAACTCACTCGACTCTCTGTGCCTGACCCCATGCCATGGCCCCCTGAAGCAGACTCTGCCTTTGTTTCCCTCAAACAGGGTTTGGCTTCTGCCCCTGCTTTAGGGCTGCCTGACTACTCTAAGCCCTTTACCCTTTTCTGCCATGAACAATCTGGGTGTGCACTTGGAGTTCTCACTCAGGTGCACGGAGGCAAGAACCGCCCAGTGGCTTACTTCTCTGCCACTTTGGACCCTGTGGCCCAAGGCTTACCCCCCTGTCTGCGTGCTGTGGCTGCCGCAGCGCGCCTAGTTGAAATGTCCGAATCCCTTGTCCTTCGCTCTCCCCTTACCCTCATGGTCCCTCACTCTGTGGAAACCCTGCTGTTACAACGTAACACAGGCCACCTCTCCTCCGCTCGCCTTACTAGGTATGAACTTTTACTGCTGTCAGCTTCGTATATTACTGTGAAGCGTTGTTCTCAGTTAAACCCTGCCACTCTCCTTCCTTTGTCTGATGACGGTGATCCCCACGACTGCCTTGCAACTGTTTCTGCTGTCACCGTACCGCGCCCTGACCTCTCTGATGCCCCTCTCCCTAACTCTGACCTTGTTTTGTTTACTGATGGTTCCTGTTTTCGAGACAACCAAGGTCGTCTCCTTGCAGGGTACGCTGTAGTGTCACTCGCTGAGACCCTAGAAGCTGCGCCTTTACCTTCTGTAACCTCAGCACAAGTTGCCGAATTGGTTGCCCTCACCCGTGCCTGCTTTTTGGCAGAGGGACGCTCCGCCACTATTTACACTGACTCTCGCTATGCTTTTGGGGTTGTACATGACTTTGGCACCCTCTGGCAAGCTAGGGGTTTCCTTACTTCTGCCGGTACCCCTATTAAGAATGGCCCCTACATCGCTGCTCTCCTGTATGCAGTTTTACTTCCGTCTGCCCTAGCTATTGTTAAGTGCCCTGGCCACTCGATGGCAGATACTGATGTTGCTAAGGGTAACGCATTTGCTGACGCCTCTGCTAAACATGCTGCTGCCATAGAACCTTCCCCAGATGCATTTCTAGGTTCCCTTTCTGTTTCTATACCACCGCCGTCCCTCACTAACCTCACCCTGCTCCAAGACTCTGCCCCAGAAGTCGAAAAAGACTCCTGGATTGCCCAGGGTTGCTCTCTATATCCTGATTCCCTTTGGCGTTCGCCTACTGGTGCCTTTGTGGCCCCCTTTTCACTCTATCCGTCGCTGGCCGACCTGCTACACGGTGTTTCGCATGTCGGAAAGGAGGGGATGGTCTCTGCTGTAACTAAGGCAGGATGGTGGGCCCCGCATTTCAGCTCCTTTGCAGCCCGCCACTGTGCTGCCTGTACCACTTGCCAAAGCCACAATATTGGTAAACCTGTAAAAGTGGCTCAGGGGTTCCGGGGCCTGCCCCAGGCACCATTCTTGCATTGGCAACTTGATTTTGTACAAATGCCTAAGTGTCAACGATATGAATTTATTTTGGTTATGGTATGTTTATTTTCTGGTTGGATTGAAGCCTTTCCTTGTCACAAGGCTGATTCACTGTCTGTTGCTAAATGTTTGTTAAATCATATTATGCCTGCCAAGGGAATTCCTGCCACTCTGTCCAGTGACCGGGGTACACATTTTACCGGACAAATTGTTCAACACCTGGATCGTATATTACATATCACACACCTGCTGCACTGTCCCTACCATCCACAAAGTGCAGGTGCTGTGGAAAGGCGAAATGGTGTACTTAAGAATAAGCTTGCTAAGATTTGTGACTCCACAGGGTTAAGCTGGCCAGCAGCTTTACCACTAGCCCTTATGGAAATGCGATCCACTCCATCTCAAAGGCATAAATTGAGTCCCTTTGAAATTGTTATGGGACGGCCCATGCGAGCTATGGCTACCATTACTCCAGTCCCAGACTTGAACTTGACTCACAGTACGCTCCTTCAATATTGCAAGGGATAAATGCAAGCTGTAAGTCACTTCCATTCACAGGTTCGAGCCGCCTGGCCAACAGAACCCACCTCTGACGCTTGCCTAGGGTGACCAGATCAGAGAGGCAAAATATCGGGACGCGCGGGGGGGGGGGCGGAGCCAAAAAATAAAAAAGCCGGTAGGGAGAAAAAAAAAAAAAAAGCACGAACAAGCGGAAAGCGCCTAGGCTGGTGCCGGTAAACAGCGGCCCCCGGGTCCCGGGATGCAACAACCCCTGCCCGGAGCCCGATGCCGCGGAGATGGGCACGGACAGGGGGAGCACCCCCGCCAAGTCCCTGCGCGGAGACCGTCCTGGGCTGGCCGCGGGCGCGCCAGCGTGTGGCAGCCCCTTCCCTGGCAGGCTTCAGCTCCCCGCGGGCCCGGGAGTGCAGCCCGACCGGCCCTTCCAGCTGCTACTCCGCCTCTCCCTCGCCGCGTGTCAGGCAGAGGCATCTGCCTGGCACCCAGCGCCAACTACACCCCTCCGGGGCCGGAGCGCACGTGGCGGAGGTGAAGCCCCGAGGAACCAGAGTCCCCACGCGGACAGCTGCTGCCCCCCCACCCATGGGCGCGTAGGGAGCCGGTTCCCCAGGCTGGACCCGGGGCTGCCCCCCTGCAGGTACCCCCCACCCTCCTGCCTGCGATTGGGCCAGGGCCAGGCCGGACTCATCCCGCTGTCCCCGGGCCTCCTCCCTCCAGCGCTTGCCTGGGAGGGAGGAGGAATGCGGCGTGCTTCGGTAGGGGGCGGGGATTTGGGGAGGGATCCAATGGGGCAGTTGAGGGGGTGGGGCCAGGCCGAGGATTTGGGGAGCTATCCAATGGGGGAAGGAGGGGGCGGAGTTGGGGCGAGGGAGGGGGCGCGAGCCAGAGCGGAGGGCAAAAATTGCTTGTTTGTCCAGTGTCCCGACCAAACATTGGTCGGGACGCGGGACAAACGAGCAAATATCGGGACAGTCCCGACAAAATCGGGACGTCTGGTCACCCTACGCTTGCCACAACCTCGAGCCAGGTGACTGGGTCTACGTACGGCACCATCATCGAAAACACGCCTTGGAACCCCGGTGGAAGGGTCCTCATCAGGTACTGCTTACTACCCAGACAGCTGTTAAACTATCTGGCATTGCAGCGTGGATACATGCTTCGCAGTGTAAGAAGACACCCTCCCCGGCGAACCAATCATCACCTCAGGACTGCGCAGAGTCAATTTTGACTCCAGAAAAAGACGTAGAGGAACAGCCTGCAATACCTTACAATCTACGCTCTCGTAAGGGTTGCCAGAAGCAGACGACGACCTAAAGCAAGGCCCGAGAAGGAGCAGTAGTGAGCCTAGCGCCTGCTGCCTGGTGGACGTGAAACCGTAACTACGGTTCCCTCAGTTGAGGTTGTCAGAACCAGAAGGGCCTTGCCTCCAACATGCACCTCTGGTGGCGCCTGTTCCTTGGCTGCTGGTGTCTTAAGGTCTGGGGAGCCCACAATGACAATTCTTTTATCCAGCAGCAAGTGTGGATAGCTCAGACTCTTAATATTTCTAATTGCTGGGTCTGCAGCCACATCCCAGCTCACTCTCAAGCTGGTGTTCCTGTCCTGGCAATCCCACTCAATTCCCCAGAGCTCACTGGGGGACTTCGTCCGTTTAACAAAATATGGAACAGCAATGACACTTGGGAAGCAGTGGGAATAAATGTATCTAAATGGATAAGTGTGGTGGAGGGAAAAGGTCATTGGTGTTGGGTGTGTAATGGGACAGGGCTGGATCTGGGAAAAAGTCGTTGCCTTCAGCATATTGTGTATGGGATTATTCGAACAAAACTAAAGAGTGGCGGGCTGGGTATGGGGATATGAATTTTTTCTCAACCTGGGATCAAACAGAAAAATCAATTTCATGTTCCCCCTACAGTAATCTTAGTGGAAACAATACAATCTTCCAATGCCATGCAAATAACACCACTCCTCGTAAGGAGAATTACCCTGTGCCCTTCGGAGGATATTACTCCTCCTTTGTAGGCACCTATGTGACAAATGGGTGCAACCAACCCTTCCCAGCCTTAATAGGCCATCATTGGGTTTGTGGGACCAAAGCTTATACTGTGTTACCAGCTAACTGGTCAGGTATCTGTTATCCCGCTCGACTCTTCCCACAATTCCGAGTGCTAGGGTCCTTCCCACGAGAACGCCTGCGTAATTTCAGGCGAAGAAGAAGGGACTTATCAGATGCCCAATGGTATGTAAATAACATAAGCCCCTTGACCTGGGAAGAGGCCATTGGCAGTTCCCTTATCCCACTTGGGGGAGTAATACACCATGCAAAAAGGCTCCTAAGGTTACAAGCAGTAGTTGAAATAATGGCAAATGAAACCGGAGAGAGTTTAAAAACCCTGGCCAAAGAAACAGGGGCGATCCTACAGATGGCCCTCCAAAACCGTCAGGCACTGGACATAGTGCTGGCGGCCAAAGGAGGGACCTGTGCTCTCATTGGAAAAGAATGTTGTGTGTTCATACCTGACGACACCAATGAGGTAATAGATCGCGCTAGTCACTTAGAACAAATTGCATCTCTTCCCCATGAAGAGCCAAGTTCTTTATGGAAGTGGCTAAGTAACCTATTCAATTTCTCTGGCATAGGAAACTGGTTGTTTCAGGGAGCCCTGACTATCCTGTGTGGAATCCTAATGATTTTTGTATGTTTTCAGTTAATCTCCTGTTGTATCCAGAATTGTGTAAGGTATGCCACTCAGGTGACTACCCCAAAACAGAGTGCTAATATGATGATGTTAAATATCGCTGATGAACGAAGAGATAAAGAACTATTAATATGTGGAACCCAGTAATTGTTGGTCTTTGCGTAAGCTTGACCAAAAGGAGGGATTGTGAAAGTGAAATGAATTATACTAAAGAAATAGAAGGAATTAAAGAATGCTGTATGTACCTTTAAGTAGAAATTAGAAATGCTGAAAGCCAGGTGTGCAGGAAAGCAGACATTAACTGCTTAACTTGCCACTTAAGGGCAATTGGTGAAGCATTAGCCTTAGATTGATAAGAGTTAACAAGGAAGCAGGATATGCATATTGTGCTCCATGCATATTTTACAATTTTGCTCTCTCTGTCCTTTTGTTTAGTTTGCACCCTTTTATCTGTATAAATAAGACTGTTTGAATCTTGCATGGAGGCTCACATTATCTGATTGTATTAGCAGAGCGCTGTGCTAATAAACAGAGTGGTCTTGACAAAATTGTGAGTCCTGATTCTAACTTTGACAATGCAATCATAACGAAGCTTATATCACTCTGCTGAACAAATTGCCCTATATCAGCTCTAGAAATCATACAGTGTCATGCTCTCTTATTTGTCAGTGTTTGATTTTGCAAAGGGACACATTTCTGTTTAGCCAAAGTGAGCAGAGATGCCTCGTACTTGTGTGAACAGTGCAGATAACTTCTGCTATGTTTGTGGTGAAGTGACTTTTGCATCACAAAAGTACAGTATAAACACTATGGTTAAGAAAGCCCATCACCTTTATTTTGGCTGCAAAATTGGAGATCAGGGCAAAAGGTGGGCCCCACACACGTGCTGCAACACTTGTGCAACAAATCTTCGTCAGTGGTTGAACAGGAAAAGGAAATCTATGTCTTTTGCAGTGCCAATGATTTGGAGAGAGCCAACAGATCATACCAGCAATTGTTACTTCTGCATGGATGCCTCCAGTTGGGAAAGGTGTGTCAAAGAAGAAAAAGTGGACTGTGCATTATCCAAAAATTCCATCAGCTATACGCCCAGTACCCCACGGAGAAAGACTGCCGGTTCCTGATGCACCAGAATCATTCTCACTTGAGTCAGATGAGGAAGAGGATGAAACTTCTGGTCCTGAACCATCAATGTCACAGGACCCACATTTTCTTCCATCCTCCTCCTCTGAACCACACCTCATAACACAAGGTGAACTGAATGACCTTGTCAGGGATTTGGAACTACCCAAGAGTAAGGCAGAGCTGTTGGGCTCCAGACTACAGCAGTGGAATCTCCTGGCAGGTGACGTTAGGGTTTCCATGTTCCGTGACCGTCAAAAGGATCTTGTCCCATTCTTCTTCATGGAAGGTGATCTTGTAGCCTGCAACAACATCAATGGTGTGATGGCAGCCCTCAACATCGTTCACGATCCAGATGAGTGGAGACTGTTCATTGATTCATCAAAGACAAGTCTTAAAACTGTTTTACTGCATAATGGCAATGTTTTGCCATCAATTCCAGTTGGTCATGCAGTCCATATGAAGGAAACCTATGACAACATGAAACAACTTTTGAGGTGCATAAACTATGACCAACATCAGTGGCAGCTTTGTGGCGATTTGAAGGTTGTTGCTCTCTTGCTTGGTCTGCAGACTGGATACACAAAGTACTGTTGTTTTCTCTGCGAATGGGATAGTCGTGCAAGAGATTCCCACTACATCAAGAAAGATTGGTCACTCCGACAGTCATTGGAGCCTCGGAGGAAAAGTGTTCAGCATCCACCACTTGTTGAATCAAGGAAGATTTTGTTACCCTCTTACACATCAAGCTGAATCTGATGAAGAACTTTGTCAAGGCCATTGACAAAACACAAGCAGCTTTCAAGTACCTCCGTGGAAAATTTCCAAGGTTAAGTGAAGCTAAGATAAAGGAAGATGTCTTTGTTGGTCCTCAGATTCGTGAACTTCTTCGAGATGATGCATTTGACCATGCACTGTGTGGCAAGGAAAAGACGGCATGGGAAGCCTTCCAGTTAGTGGCAATACATTTTCTCGGAAACAACAAGGCAGACAACTACAGGTTGTTGGTGGAAAACCTCCTCAAGGCATACAAAAGCCTTGGTTGCAACATGTCACTAAAGATCCATTTTTTGCACTCTCATCTAGATTTTTTTCCACTGAACTGCGGAGCAGTGAGCGACGAGCACGGTGAGCGATTTCACCAGGACATTGCAACAATGGAGAAACGCTATCAGGGCAAATGGAACCCATCAATGCTTGCAGACTATTGCTGGACAGTGACAAGAGATGCTCCATTTAATGAATACAAGAGACAAGCCAAGAAGCGCCGAGTAGACACTGAATAGGACTAAACTATGTACATAATAGTTTTTTGCCTTTTGTTTCATAATACATTTTATTTATATAACCCTTTTGCTGATTTTTAAAGTGTTACATAAACAGGACAGGTGAACTATTATCATGTAAAGCAACCATAAACACATGAAAAGACCTAGGTTTACAATTTATGATTAAAACTCTACTATCTACACAATATACATAGACATAAAATGTAAAAACTTAAATAACTTAGAAACAGTAGCCAATTGTTTTAATTGTCATATTTGAATTCAGCACATCAAAATACATAATAAATAGCACATTTTATCTCTGAAGCAGACGACTTCTCAAAAATTGTAGACCAGTGTAATTTGCATCAACACAGGCTTGTTTGTTTTGTAACAAAGCTATCAGCAAAGCTCAGAGATTCTGTCTAAAAAGAAACACAATTATCTTTTACCAGAGTTTTGATTACTTTTAACTCTTGCTTCCAAAACACACAGAGAGCTAAAAAAGTAAACACAGTCTATTGTGGCTCCTTTGGAGCCCTAACAGGATTTTAATTAAGTAGCATGTTTCATTTGCATTTCTTTTACCCACTTCTATAATATACACTGCACACGTCTGCACATTCCTTCTATACTTTAACTTTTAAAACATTAGCCATATTCATTTTTACATAAGGTGTAACTGTTTCTTTTGTTCTTACAGAGTTTTATGTACCCTTATCAAAGTGACAGTCTGATTACACAGAGCCATTTTAAGGCTCAGTGTTTCTAACATTGCTTCTTTTTGTTTTGTGCTCCTCACCCCTGCTGTTACTTCAGAAGGGCAATGTCTTTTTCTTTTTTTTTTACTACAGCTCTCATCTGCTATTTTGTTACAAAACAAAAAAACAAACAAGAATTCAGAATCTCTCCCTATTCTTCTGATTTTGACTGTCCTGCTGCAGTCATGACTTGGTCTTTATTTAAAAACATTTTAAATTTTGTAAAGAATCAAGTTACCCCTTAAGGGTTAAATACCAAATCTCAAAGTCAACCAACACTGATTACCTGTGTCTGGCAAAAAGGTCTGTCAGTTTTGCAACTTGGAATTAAAGAGTCAAATGGATTTTTAGTGGCATTATAAACAAAACCAAACCAATTTATCTTAAACCTACAAAACAGGAGTTTTACAGACCTCACATATTTCCACAGACAGACGGATACATACACATTTTCTTTTCCTTAACATCCCTTCTACACTGCTTTGTTTTTACATAGCTGTAGATAGATTACATTACCTTTATACATTTGGGGCAGTTAAGTTCCAATAGGAAACCCCCCCCCCCCTTTTGTTCTTTTAGCAAATTTGACTAAATTGTTCATAGTCAAATGATTTTAATTAGATAGTCTCTTTACCTGGATTACTTATAGACATTCCTCTGGAAAAGGTCCTATTTTTCCTTTAGAATGGCTGCAAAGAAACCAAGAATTCTTTTTCTCTTTAACATGGTCCTTTTTAACATTTTCACAAAGTTTAACTGCTTAATTCTCTCCAGCCTCTGTAGAGTTAACTTTTCACTCTCTTTCCTTAAATCACTTGTTTCTCTCCCAAAATGATACTTTTATCAACTCCGATTTCACCATTTTAAGTATTGTTCCAGGGGTTCATGCTTGCACTTACTGCTTTTCTTACTCCTGACACTATGTCCTTAGGGCTTTCAACCTGTTTTTCAGTTTCTTTATCTGTTGCTTGCGTGCTTGTCTGGGGCCCGATCCTGCTTTTCCAATGAACCGTTTTTGTGAGTGATATTGTGGTCATTTCACAATTTTGAAAGAAATGTTTAAGGAAAGGGACCAGGAAGGGTGGGAGCTAGTTAAGGAGCCCACCCTCCTTACTGAATTGGTAGTGGAACACTAAAGAATCAGTTTCTGAGGCAGACAATGAAGGGGAACAGAACAAGGGGCTTTTTATACTTTTTACAATGAGATAGAAGTATGAAGGGGGTTGGGATTGAACCGGGGTTTGTTTGTTTTTTGGAGAATGGGGTAAAAGGGAGCGCTCAGTCTGGTGGTGGGAGAGGAGGCTTTTAATAAAGCTTTTAACTTATTATTTAATATTTGAGAGAGGCGAGTTTTGATTTTGTCCACCTACAATTTGCCTCTTCCCACCACTGCATGAAACAATTAACCTCTCCTTTAGCCAATTTAGTTTTAGGTTGGCAGAGTTTGTCCTTTAAGATGTCCACTCGGTCTTTGTTACAAGATTTTAACAGTTGCCACTGAGTTTTGGGATTCCCCTGAGTTAGCCTAGACCATTTTTCCAGAAATTTACAGGAGTCCGGACCCTTCCTAAAATACACAAAATGAGCCAGCGTTCCTTTAGGGAACTGTCCCGACGTAGACATCTGGTTACCCATACAGGAGGACTTTACACACACCAATCACACAAGCAGGAAATTCGGGTTCGTCAGAGCGATGCCCGGTGCAACACACAAAAGGAGCCCACAGGCTACTGCCTCAATCACCTTTGCTTTCACACCAAGGGTTTTCCCCAAGGTGCGGTGCTGCTGGAATTGTGCAGATTTCACTCACTCAGACCAGGAACCGGGGACAGGAACCGCTTGGTCAGCCGATCCCCGGATGGAGACGGCACCCAGACTCAAACACTCCACAGGAGGACGGATAGACACAGAGACAGGACAGTCCTCAGTCCGGACAAAACACAGAAATAATTACCTGACCAGATTCCTGATGTCAGATCCTGGGATCCCTACCAGAACAGAGTGCAAACCAACAGGTTTGATGGCGTAGACTTCACTGTGGTCGTGCGCCCTTCCATTCAGGAGGAGGACCACTTGGGACAAATACCCAGGTGCCAGCTGCCACGCTCGTCCTACAAAAATGGTCAGGAATCACACGGCCCCAGTGAAGATGGTTGCCATCTCGGTGGGATCACCAAATTGTCAAAGTTAGACTCGGGACTCACAGTTCGTCAGTCCACTCTGTTTTATTAGCACAGTGCTCTGCTAATATCACCCAGATAATGTGAGCACCCTCCAAGACCCACACTACCTTATTTTATACAGATAAAAAGGGCACAAACTTAACAAAAGAATAAAGAAAACAGAACTGACAAGTTTACCCAAGGCTAGACATACATATTCAATTTTCTTACTAACTTTTACAGATCTCCGGCTGATGTTTCACCATTAGCTTAAGTGGACTCATTGTTTATGCCTTAATGTTCCTTTTCCTGACACCTGTATTTCAGCATTCCTTATTTCTGCTTAAAGGTACATACAACATTTCTTTAATCCATTCTATTTTTAAAATATAATTCATTCTACTTTCAGTTTCATGTTACGCAGGGTGGGTGTGCCCATGTAAATGAGATCAGCCCCTGAAGTCCTTTTCCACAGCTCACCACCAGATATCAGGGTAGAGCTCATTCTGACTCTGCTTACATCTATTATCACCAATTTACAGATGGCAAAATTGCCAAATACTGGGCTTGATCCTGCACCCATGGAACCAAATGGCACAGCCAGTGGTTAGTGGGAAGCTTACATCTGATTTTGAACTTGGAGAGGCTGGGGGGTTGTTTGAAGGCTGGAAGTGGGGTGTCAGGAAAGATGTCTTTCAGGATGGGGTCCCCATGGAGTGTGGGTTGTAGTTGTTTGATGATACCACTTATGGGTTCCAGTACGAGGTGGTAGATGACAATTGAGGGTGTTTTATTACTGTACTGAGTCAGGTTCTCTCGGGGTATTTGGGTGGCCTGTTCCATGACCTGCTGACATATCTCTATCTCCATCATCTTTCCCCCAGCTCATCCCTCGCCCTGTCTGCATTGCATTTCATCTCCACTCATCTCGGCTTCCTGAACTCCAAGTCAGAAGGAGCAGATCACACTCAGGGAGTTTTGTCCCAAGAGGAAGGCTGGCTGGCCTTGCTCTTGTTTAACAAAGTTTGTTTTTACCTGTGGATCCTGAAAATCATCACATTATCATGTCCTCCGGTGGCCAGTCCATATGTGGTGTGACAAAGTTCCTCCTCTATCTTGGTGGGTCCTGCGCTTATTGGCGGATTTTCTTCCCTCAGAGATTCACCATGTGGGTTGGGGAACAGTAGAGACCTTCTCCTCTGGAAGAACCCACAGTCCAGGTCAATTGGGAGGTTTGGGGGGAACCCGGGCCCAGCCTCTACTCCGGGTTCCAGCCCAGGGCCCTGTGGACTGCAGCTGTCTATAGTGCCTCCTGTAACAGCTGCATGACAGCTACAACTCCCTGGGCTACTTCCCCATGGCCTCCTCCAAACACCTTCTTTATTCTCACCACAAGATCTTCCTCCTGGTGTCTGATAACGCTTGTGCTCCTCAGTCCTCCAGCAGCACAGGCTCTCACTCTCAGCTCCTTGCACCTCTTGCTCCCAGCTCCTCACACTCACACCACAAACAGAAGTGAGCTCCTTTTTAAAACCCAGGTGCCCTGATTAGCCTGCATTAATTGATTCTAGTAGCTTCTTCTTAATTGACTCCAGGTGTCCTAATTAGCCTGCCTGCCTTAACTGGTTCTAGCAGGTTCCTGATTACTCTAGTGCAGCCCCTGCTCTGGTCACTCAGAGAACAGACAACTGTTCAGCCAGTGGCCAGGGTGTTTGCCTTTGAACAGACTCCGGTACCTCCCCCATACGCTGAGAGAGGAGCTACGGGACTTCCTTGAGGACGTCCATGGCTCCCGCAACAAGGTACAGCTTGCACTCCTTCGGGGGGGGGGGGGTACTCTGTGATTTTCCTGCAGGAGACCCATATGGATCCGGCCGCTGAAGCTAGCTGGCAGCTGGAGTGGGGGGACAGGGTCTATTTTAGCCACCTCACAGTTCGTATGGCTGGAGTGGCGACCCTGTTCTCCCCCGACCTACGGCCCAAGGTGCTGGGGGTCACCGAGGCTGTGCCGGGCCGCCTGCTGCACCTCCGGGTCCGCATAGAGGGGCTTGTGGTTAATCTCGTCAATGTTTACGCCCCGACATTGGGCCCGGAGAGGTTGTGTTTTTATCAGCAGGCGTCCGCCTTCCTTGGCACCTTGGATCCTCGCGAGTGCCTGGTCCTGGGCGGGGACTTTAACACCACCCTTGAGGAATGGGACCGCTCGGGGACCGAGCAGCACCAGGCCGCCGTGGACGTCCTCCAGGAGATCGTCGAACATCACTCCCTGGTGGACGTCTGGCGCGACCACCACCTGGATGATGTTTCGACATTCACTTTTGTCCGGGTGGAGGTCCATCGGTCGTACCACTCCCGGTTGGACCGCATCTATATGTCACGCGTCCATCTTTCCGGGACCACTCCTCCAGCGTCCGGCCGGCCCCTTTTTCAGATCACCATCTAGCCACCATGACAGCCTCTCTCTGCGCGGAGAGGCCGGGGCCGGCCTATTGGCACTTTAAAAATAGCTTGTTAGAGAATGTGGGCTTCGTGGCGTCCTTCCGGGAGTTCTGGCTGGCCTGGCGAGGGCAGCGGCGTGCCTTTCCCTCGGCGCGACGGTGGTGGGACCTGGGGAAGGTGCGCGCTCGGCTCTTCTGCCGTGACTACACCCAGGGCGCCAGCCGACGGAGGGATGCGGCGATAGGGCAGTTGGAACGGGAGGTCTTAGAGCTGGAGAGGCATCTGGCCGCCAGCCCCGGTGATCCATCCCTCTGCAGAGCGTGCCGGGAGAAGCGGGAAGAGCTGCAGACCCTCGAGGACCCTCGGGCCTGAGGTGCCTTTGTTCGATCCCGCATCCGCCTCCTTCGGGAGATGGATTGCGGTTCCCAATTCTTCTACGCCCTGGAGAAAAAGAGGGGGGCTAAAAAGCACGTCACCTGCCTTCTAGCAGAGGACGGCACCCCCCTCACAGATCCGGCGGAAATGTGTGGGAGGGCCAGGGCCTTCTACGCAGGCCTTTTCTCCCTGGATCCAACCAATCCTAACGCTTGCAGAATGCTCTGGGATGAACTCCCGACGGTCAGCGTGGGCGACCGAGACCGGCTGGAGCTGCCTCTCACTCTGGCCGAGTTCTCGGAAGCCCTCCGCCGCATGCCCACCAATAAATCTCCGGGCATGGACCGGCTGACCGTGGAGTTCTACCGCGTGTTTTGGGACGTCCTCGGCCCGGACCTTGTCACCGTCTGGGCCGAGTCCTTGCAGGGCGGGGTCCTCCCTCTTTCGTGCAGGTGAGCTGTGCTGACCTTATTGCCGAAGAAGGGGGACCACCGCGATTTACGGAATTGGAGTCCCATCTCGCTCCTCAGCATGGACTATAAAATCGTAGCGAAGGCCATCTCGCTGCGGCTAGGGTCCGTGTTGGTGGACGTGATCCTCCCAGACCAGACCTACACCGTCCCGGGCCGCACCATCTTCGACAACTTGTATCTGGTCCGGGACCTCTTGGAACTCGGGTGTAGGGATGGTCTGTCGTTCGCCCTCCTGTCCCTGGATCAGGAGAAAGCGTTCGACAGGGTGGACCACGGGTATCTCCTGGGCACTCTGCAAGCGTTTGGCTTCGGGCCCCAGTTTGTGGGTTTTCTCCAGGTGCTGTACGCCTCCGCAGAGTGTTTGGTCAGGCTCAACTGGACCCTGACCAAACCGGTCAGCTTCGGGCGAGGAGTACGTCAAGGGTGCCCCCTCTCGGGCCAGCTGTATGCTCTGGCGATTGAGCCCTTCCTCTGTCTCCTCCGTAGGTTGTCAGGGTTGGTGCTGCGGGAGCCGGAGCTGCGGCTGGTCCTGTTGGCGTACGCCGACGACGTGCTCCTCGTGGTCCAGGACCCGGGCGACTTGGTGCGGGTGGAGGCTTGCCAGACCATCTATTCGGCGGCCTCCTCCGCCCGGGTCAACTGGGTCAAGAGCTCTGGCCTGGTGGTAGGGAGCTCCCTCCCACCCGCGCTTCAGGCCATCCGGTGGAGCGCGGGTCCGCTGCTCTATCTCGGCGTTTACATTTCTGCCACGCATCCGTCTCCGCCGGAGAACTGGCTAGGTTTAGAGGGCAGAGTGTCGGAGCGGCTCCGGATATGGACGGGACTGCTCCGGTGTCTCTCCCTTCGAGGGAGAGCACTGGTGCTCAATCAACTAGTCCTGTCTATGCTCTGGTACTGGCTCAACACCCTGGTCCCGGCCCCGGGCTTCCTGACCACCCTCCGGACGTTGATTCTGGAGTTCTTTTGGTCAGGACTGCACTGGGTCTCTGCGGGGGTTCTCCATCTACCCCTGGAGGAGGGAGGGCAGGGCCTGAAGTGTCTACACGCTCAGGTCCATGTCTTCCACCTCCAGGCCCTGCAGAGGCTCCTTTATGGTGCAGGTAGTCCGGCATGGAGCGTATTGGCGCACGCCTTCCTGCGCCGCTTCCGAGGGCTCCGATATGACCGGCAGCTCCTTTGTCTCCATCCGAGAGGTCTTCTGCGAGGCCTCTCCGAGCTGCCGGTCTTCTACCAGGACCTCCTCCGGACCTGGAAACTGTTTTCAGTGACCAGGTCCGTGGCGGCCACCGTGGGGGCAGATCTCCTCGCGGAGCCCCTGCTACACAACCCCCAGCTTCGTGTGCAGGTGGCGGAGTCCCCCATGGTGCACCAGAGGTTGGTCCTAGGAGAAGTCACCAAAGTCGGAGACCTCCTGGACTACGACCGGGGAGACTGGCTGGATCCCCTGACGCTCGCTCAGCGCATGGGGCTCTCCAGACCTCGTACTCCCCGGCGCATACTTCAGGAGGTGAGGGCCGCTTTGCCGCCCGCTGCTCGGACTATCTCGACCAGGTCCTGCGAGAGGGCACGCCCCTCCCACCCTCCGCTCCGAGTCCTCCAGACTTTTTAATCAGGCCCCTGCCCCGTGGACCCAACTGGCCCCCTCCCCGTCCATTCGCCATGAGCCGGCTGCACCATCTGCAGCCGGTTCTGTTCCGGACCACGCCAAGGAAATATACACGCTCGTGCTCCATATTCTTCATGTCCTCACCCTCGCGTCCCACCCCGATATGAAGTGGCGGGACCTCCTGCCACCTCTAGAGGGTGAGAAGCCCCGGTGGGCCAGCCTTTATTCTATTCTGATCCTGAAGCCCACCGGGGACATAAGTTGGCGGCTCCTTCACGGAGCCGTGACCACGGGCGTGTACTTGGCGCGGTTTACCCCTATCCTAGACACCTGCCCCTTCTGCGGCATGAGGGAAACCCTGGCGCATGTTCATCTGGAGTGCGCCAGGTTGCAGCCCCTATTCTGGCTCCTCAGGGATATTTTGTTATGATTTTGTTTGCACTTTTCCCCTCACCTTTTTATTTATGCACTCCCTATCCATCGCCCCACAAAGTCACGGCACCTCCTGGTCAACCTCCTCCTGGCCCTAGCAAAGCTGGCCATTTATAAAACCATAGTGAGGAGGTTGGCCGATGGAGTCTCCTGTGATTGTGGGGCCTATTTCTGGTCCTCCGTTCGTTCACGTATCCGGGCAGAGTTCCTCTGGGTGGCGTCCACTGACTCCCTTGACGCCTTCGAGGAGCAGTGGGCACTATCCGGGGTTCTCTGCTCGGTGTCCCCATCTGGTTCCCTGCTTTTGACCCTTTGACCTCACTCCTGTCCCTGTTCTTTTATTAGTTGTCCCCCGTAATTTTTTGGTCTCCAGGCCCTGTGGACCCCCCCTTAGGCTGGGGGGGATCCTTTAGCAGTGAGCGGGCTTCGCCCGTCCACTTCCTGGATCCCAATAGGACCAGAGTCCTGTACCCCATTGGTCTGGGTCTGTCACAGTGGGATATCTTATTGCCAGCATTACACAGGCACATACGTTCCTGTATTGTTTTCTCTTCCTCTGTTGTGTTACCGTCTGCCCCCTGTTTCTTTTCTCCTATCCTATCTCACTCTCTTGCATTTGATTGAACTCTGAAGTTAACTATGCTGTATTCAGCCAAGCCGGCCTGGTCCAAGCAGAAAGGATCCAATCAGATGACAACCCTGACCAGACTGTGAACCAGAATAAAAGTCATAGGTGTCAGGGTTGACTTGCCAGCTGTCAAAAGTTGCAGAAAACATCAACTAAAGCTATATTGGACCAGTCTTTTCTATCCAGTCTCTCCTCCTTCTTGTGTCTGTCTGTCTGTTTACAATAGGATAAGTAAATGCCCTCTACAAACCAGGTTTGAGTGTAAAATGAATGCTTTCCTTTTAATCAAAAATGTGGTTCTGAAAATAAAAGACTGATAATTTGCCTCCAAAAAGGGAAGGATTTTAATTAAGCTTGTTTTGTTGTTATCACTCAATCACAGGTTCAGTATAAATACCTGATACGTGTGAGATCCTGCTGTGTCTTCCCCTGCCTTTGGTGTTCCTTTCCACCCTCCACTATCTCCCTCCTCTCATCGCTCTCTCCTTTTGGCTTTTCACCTGATCCTGAAACCAAGTGCACTGCACAGAACCAGCACAATGAGATGAGACGGCCCATCCAGCTCGGCCTGGCCTAAGAATGACCAGTGAAGGGGAGGGACAGGACCAAACAAACCAGATGATGACCCCGTTCAAGGAGGTGAGCTAGAGACCAAAGCAACCACTGTCATGGGTGATCTGCCAGCCCAAAGTGTCCGTCCAGGACTGATGAGCCACCCTGAGTCCTGAGAACCCAACAAAAGCCGCATTTCCCCATCTTCACTATCCCATCTCGTCTCTCCCTTCTGTGTCTGACTGTCCTTCCCAACTCAGAATGGAACAACAAAACTAACCCACCAAGACAGACTGTTTGAAAGAATAAGAGACTTTAACCAATATTCACCCCATTCTACATGAGACTCCTGTAGGTTTTGATTGTTTGTTTTAGACAATCACTCAGTTCCAGTTTCAAAGTTTTTTGCCTTGTTTTGATTCTTTTCCTTTCCTGTGTTTCAGTTAATACATTTCTCACCTTTGGCATGACTTTGACACTGTGTTTGCCATGGCACTAAGCAGGCTGAGGTCTCTGGACACCAAACCCCAAATCTGGTATAACACTGGTTAATGTTGGACAGTGACAGGGTCAGGTAACACCTTTGACTCTTTGGGCCCATTTATTCAATCTAAAATAATACAACCCCTCCCCCATCTCCTCTCCTTCCCCAAAACAAGCAATGGAGGGACTGGGTGGCCCGGAGAACAGGGGCTGGGGAATTTGAATCCTATACAGAAGTAGGGAGCAGGCGTCGAATGCTTCTTTATGGCTGGTCAGGGTGAGTTGAGCCTGATTGGGAAGGAGATGCTGGTCCCTGGCTCCATCATTCTGCGTGGGAGAATCCCCCAGTTACTCCAATGGAGGCACCAATCCAGAGCCCTGAAGTGCTCACTCTGTGATGCCCCCCATGTGCCACTGGGGCAGGTAATGGAGGGGCCAGTGAGGAGGAGCCCCATGGCGGTGCTTACTGGACACAGCCCAGATACCCAGGAAGCTTGTCACGGTGCCATTAATTGGTGAGTTTCCCAGTTTTTCCCTCCCTCCCCCAAATCCTCACAAACTAACTGCAGGAGCCAATGTTGTGAGTTACAAGGGGGAAGCCAGGAAACACAGAGCTCAGTGCTGCAGGAGCGAGCTCATCACAGTGCTATGGGGCAGTGCAGATGGTGCCCTCCTTCCCCCTGTGATCTCCCGTGGCCCGGCCTCCCTTCCTGTGTCTGCTGCAGCATCTGAGGGTGAGGTGGCTGACAGAGTTCCAGGGCCTGGCTTCACTTTTGCATGCTTCAGACCTGCAGTAGAAGTACCCAATGCCGGTCCCCTCTGCTCCATTGCTACTTGCTCTGCTGTGTTAGGCATGAAAGGGCATCTCCACCTTTCTCTGATCTGTGGTGTTTCCTTAGCACCTGCCACTCCCAGGCCTTGCCACAAACACTGCTCATTTCCTGAGAACGGAAACTGAAAATTACATTCCTTGAGTGTATCGACAAGTGTGCAGGGGGCAGAGGGAGAACGGTTGGAGCGGGGAACTGGCAGAATAAAGCCAAGGCCAGGGAGGACTGGTTAATGGAGGGTGACTGGACTAGGCCTTGGCAGTTCTGGGGTCAGTTCCTGGCTCTGCCGCAGTCTCCCTGTGTCACCTCAGCCACGTCACTTGGGACAGATTTTGAAAGCTCCTTAGGCAGGGCAGAGCTTAACCCCTAGCTGCCCTGCTGCCTGGTGGAGTCCTCAGCCCTGAGTTCAGTGCCCAGGCTCCTCTACAAGGCAGGGGAGATTTAGATAGGGTTACCATATATCCGGATTTTCCCAGACATGTCCGGCTTTTTGGTCCTCAAATCCCCCTCCAGGAGGAATTTCCAAAAAGCTGAACATGTCCGGGAAAATACTCCCAGCTTTGCCGGCATCCCTGCCCCAGTCCCGGGCTTACCTTAGAGCGGGCTCCGACAGGCTGCGAGCTGCAGTCAGATTCCCCCGCAGCGGCGGCGGCTGCTGCTGCTGCTGCTGGGAGACACTTCAGCTCTGTGCAGCTGAAGAACCGAGCATCTTTTCCCCAATGCAGCAGCAGCCGGAGCCCGGGAGGCGGAAAGCGCCCGACCGGGGGCGCAGGGGCTGGAGGTATGGGGGCTGTGTGGCAAACCATTAAGCCAGTATCGCTCAGGCAAAAGACGCTCCGCTCTTCAGCTGCACAGAGCTGAGGTGTCTCCCAGCAGCAGCAGCCGCCGCTGCTGCGGGGGAATCCGACTGCAGCTTACAGCCTGCCAGAGCCCGCTCTAAGGTAAGCCCGGGACTGGGCTCCGCCTCCACCACAGTCCCTCCCCTCCCCCCTCCCCGATCATCTCACCGACTCACTGCCCTCAGCCCCCACCCTGACCCTGTTCCGCAGCCTCTCCCGCAGTGTCCCCCCTGTGCCCCCCACCCTCAATCCACTGCCCTCAGCCCCCCCGACCCTGTTCCCTCTGCCTCCCCCACAGTCCTTCCCCTCCCCTCCCCCCGATCATCTCACCCTCATTGATGTGGAAATCTGTCCCGGATTCCAGGCTGTCCTTAGCCGCTGGGGCAAAAAAATCAACAGAGGTTTCCAAAGGGAAATTTGCAGCCTTTGCTCAGACCCAAACATTTTCACTTAAATAAATAAATAAATACCCAAACTCATCCTGACACCCATCTGCTCTATCCAGATTTGCTGTTATCCCTGTTGAGGCCAAAGTGGTTTGAAAAATTAAAAATCCATGACACCATGGTGTTGCTTCCCCCTGTGTTGCTCATGAATCTGATGGACCTGCTGATAATGAATAAAGATGAATGCCCTGGGAGCAATGTGTCAGGCAGACAGTTTGTCAAGTAGGAAAGTGAATGTTGAAGCCCTCACAAAATGCAGAGGCTTTTCTTAACCTGAGAACTGAAAAAGAGCCAGATACCCTGCATGGGTTTGAAAGTGACAAGACCCTAGCGACTGACCAGAGCAGTGCCAGGTGTGAAGTGACGAGGAGGGTCTGTGTTATGAAGTCTGCATTTCCACTGAGGACTCTTCCATCACCAGGATAGGGCCGGTGCAGGTCTGCCTCCCGGCACAGCAATGCTGAGAGGTGCCAGTGTAGACCTGACCCACCCTCAGCCCTCACCCTGTTCCCTCAGCCTCCCCCGCAGTCCCCTCTGTACCTCCCACCCCGAACCCACTGCCCTCAGTCCCTACCCCCATTCCAACAGCCTCCCCACATTCCCCCTGCTCCTCTCAACCCACTGCCCTCAGCCTTGCCCTACCCCAAATCTCTTCTTCAGCATCCCTATCATCCCACCCCCATCACTCCCCCTGCTGTCCCACCCCCTCAACTTCCTGCCATCCCAGTCCTGCTCCCCTCTGTCTCATCCCCTCCAGACCCTGTCCCTCTCCCCAACCCCCGACCCTCCCCAGCCCAGCCCCATTGTCTCCCCCACCCCGCTCCACTCTACACAGCTTTCTCTACCCTGTCCCATTCATGCTTTCCTCAGCCCCCCCGACTCCCCCAGTTCCAATCCTGTCCCCCTCAGTTCCTCCACCCTGCTTCTCCCGGTCCATCCCCACACACCCACCAACTCCCTCAACCTCTCTCCCTCCAATCCCACTGCCTGTACCCACCCACATCCCACTCAGGGCATGCAGGAAAAAGACGTAATGGGCTTAAATTGTAGCAAGGGAGATTTAGGTTAGATATTAGGAAAAACTTTCCTAAGTGTAAAGGTAGTTAAGCACTGGACAAATTACCTAGAGAGGTTATGGAACAGCAGTCATTGGAGTTTTTTAAGAGGTTAGACAAACACCTGTCAAGGATGGTCTAGTGTTGTTATTACTCAGTCCTGCCTCAGTGCAGGGGTTTGACTAGATGACCTGTTGATGTCCCTTCCAGTCCTACATTTCTGTGATTCACACTGAATTGCCTTGTGCCACTGTCTAGTAGTAGTGGCACACAGTTCTCTGAGATGCAGGTTTATCAAATTGTAGTTAATATACAGTTTAGAGCATAGCAATTTTAAAGCTCTGCATGTTCAGACCAACTGAGCTGAAAATTGTGATCTACAGTATTGAAAACTATTAAGCTGTGGGCTGAAATCAAATCAGCATGAATTGCTCAACAATATCAATGGAATCAGCATTGCGCTGCTATATATTGTAAAACATTACAGTGAAATCTTGCAAGTATTCCATAGCACGCCGCCTTGCCCAAGTGGTAACTAAGCATAACATCTTCCTGTTTCAACATTCTTAACTTGTATCCCAGAGCTCCTAGAAGTTGTTTTTTTTCAAACACTGAATGCTGCTAAGTTATGAGTTTTAATAGGGTTTTTTTTCTTTTAAACCACAGCACTGACTGTTATTCTAAAATTGTTTTCCAAATATTCTTAAACTCCCAGTTTATCCCCCTCTGATATTAATTGTGAAAAGTATTGCAGGTCTAATAATAATATTTGGCACTTTTGTAATTCACTGTCCAACATGTGTTCTGTGCCCTCCTCTAGTGGATTTTTAGAGGATAACTGTATAGCTACCAGCTAAGGGAGTTATAGCTTGAACTCAAGTAGTAGAAACTCATGCTTTTCAGTCTGGATGGCTCGGGTTCAATCTTTGGTGACTAGCTATGATGGAGGTTGCTACATTTATAGTCCCTTTAATCAGAGGTTCTGAATATACTTTGTTGTAGGCAGAGCTAGCCTATAGTTAAGCAACCAAAAATTTAGAATGGGAAGTGTTGAAATGTTGGGAAGCCTTATAATTTTGCCAGTCTGGAATGAACATCCCATCTGAGGGATGGTTGCGGGGAGAGAGGAGAGTGAGACAGGACCAGGAAACTGGGACAAGGAATCCAGAGTGGTAGTGGGGGGCAGTTGAAATCAGATGAGGAGCTGGGGCGGGTTAGACAGCAATAGGATAGACAGACTGGAGGGGACGGGAAAGAAGGGTCTTTGACTACTAGAGACCACGCCGTTCAGGAGCCTGGAATAGACCCAGAATTCCTGAGTTTCACAATTCCTCTTCTGTCAGCAGATATCTGTGAAACCCAGTGGCAAAAAAAAAGTGTCTCATCCCCCTATAGAGCTGATCTATCACATATAGGATGACAACCTACTGCCTCTGCCATCACTTACTCCATTAGCTCAAGTGGCAGAAGTCTGTGCAGTGGATCTAAAGGTTCATCGGCAGGGTTGGAGCCATGCGAGTTTCACGATGATTCCACATGCCAGAATTTCTGGGGCAGTTCAGTTTTGATTTTTACAAAAAACCTGGGGAAATGCATACAGAAATCGGGTGATCAGATGCCTAAACAGGGGAATCTCAAGCAGGAGTAGAGAGGTTATTTTATCTCTGTATTTGGCACTGGTGCAACCACTGCTGGAATACTGTGTCCAGTTCTGGTGTGCACAATTTAAGAAGGATATTGATAAATTGTCAAGTGTTCAGAGAAGAGTCACAAGAATGATTAAAGGATTATAAAACATGCCTTATAGTGATTGACTCAAGGACCTCAATCTATTTAGCTTAACAAAAAGAAGGTTAAGAAGTGACTTGGTTATAGACTGTAAGTATCTACATGGGGAACAAACAGTTAATAATGGGCACTTCAGTCTAGCAGAGAAAGATAGAGCATGAGCCAACGGTTGGAAGTTGCAGCTAGACAAATTCAGACTGGATATAAGGCATACCTTTTCAATGGTGAGAGTAAGTAACGATTAACAATATACTAAGGGTCATGGTGTTTTTCTAAAAGCTTTTTCTAAAAGCTATCCTCTAGGAATTATTTTGGGAAAATTCTATGTCTGTGCTATACAGGCGGTGAGACCAGGTGATCACCGGATCCCTTCAGGCTTTATAATCTCAGAACTAGGCAGGTACATCAATTCACATGCAAAATTCTCATTGAATTCAATAGGTGTCCTTGCTCTGTGGCTTGTGGTGCGGGCTGCAGCAGGGGTCGTACAACCCCTCTCGCAGCTTCCTAGGGCCCCCTCTCATGGCTCTGTGCACCTGTGTCTGTCATTGTCGTCCTCTCCCCTCCCCCACGCTTGCCCAATGTGCCCTGATATTTCACTCTTGTGATCTGGTCACCCTAACTGGGGCAGGGATGCTGTCAAAGCTGGGAGTACCATGCGCTGTTGATTGCACAGGTGGGGGGCAGCACTGGGAGTCGCCAAATAGCTCAAAATGTCCAGGATTTTACCAGGCGGGGAGGAGAATGCAGAACCTCCGAGCCCGGTTGGCAGCAGGGAGCATTAGTCTGGAGCCCCTGCTGGGCTGCCTCGGCCTTGGGAGCCAATGGAAGGGGGAGGCGGAGGGGAAAGGGGGTGGAATTCCTGAGCCCATGCTGAGGCTGCCCTGTCTGCAGCCAGCAGGATGGAAACGCTGGAGGAGAAAGCCTGGGGAGCTGCGGTAGGAGCTTAGGGCTGCAGGGCAGGGCAGAAGTCCCAATCCCGGATTGCCTCAGCTGGTGTGCAAGACAGTCAGTTCCCACCTGGTCGGAGCCTGGGCTGCCTCGGCCATTGGGACCTGTGCAGACTGCAAAGCCAAATCCCCTGCCGTCCCAGCCTCCGCCATGTGCAGTGCTGTGTCTGTGGTGTTGTTGCTGCTGTGGGCTGTTAAACGCCTTCCATGCCAGCCCAGAAGTGGCTGCATTTCAGTGGTTTTGTATCTTCAGGAGGCCATGGGTTCACAGGTGCTATAGAAACTTGGGATGTTGTTGGTATTGGGAGGGGGACATCATCCGCTCCGAGCCTCAGTTTCCCCATCTGTAACAGGGACAGTGTGCTCCTAAGGGCATGGGAGAGAGTCTGTGAAGCCAGATGAACGCTGTGTGGGGGTGGCCAAGGGGGTGAAAATTCCCTGTCACTGACTGAGCAGCATCTCTGTCCAGGCTGGGGGAGGAAGCAGGAAGCCTTGGCTCTGTGGTGGGTCTGAATGGCCAATGCCTGCATTCCTCCCTCCAGCCAGGACCACCCAGCCCCTGCTGTAGCCCAGTCTGGGCCAGGCAGATGGCAGAGCAAAGACACCCTCGGCCCATGATGGCTGCTGGCGACTCGACTTGGCCTGCACCGCTGACTGAGCCGGGGGCGAGTTCTGGGTCGCGCTGCCCATTTGGAGTTTGCATGGATGAAGCTGAGAGCATTTTCTGGGAGACTTGAGAGACCCAGTGGGACTGAGACGAGTGCTGGGGGGAGAGGGGTCGTTGCCAATCGCCAGCTGAGAACCCGAGAGCACAGGACTGGCAAGAACCCCAGAATTCAAGCAATGGAAGGAGCTGGGGTGGTCAGATTCAGGAACCCGAGGAACTGGGTGCTCCAAGGCATCTGGAGAGCTGGGAAACAGAACAGTGTGAGCTGCGTGTCCTGACCCCTCCCGAAAACTGAGCGCTGGGGCAGATCCTCCACTGGTGTAAACTGAGCAGCTTCACTGAAGTCATGGGAGTCTACACTAATGGAGTGCCTGACTCTAGAATTGGTGCAGCTGTTTTGCGTGGCTGGGAGGGAGGAGGGGGAATGCGGGGCGCTCAGGGGAGAGGGCGGAGTTGGGGCAGGGCCGGGGAAGGGGTAGAGTTGGGGCGGGGCCAGAGCCCCATGGAGTGTCCTCTTTTTTCAATGTTCAAATATGGTAACCCTAGATTTAGGTGCCTACGAAAGGGATTCTCAGAAACCAGCAAGCTGAGCAGGGAGCTGCCCAAGCCAGCCAGGAGTGAAATGCAGAGCAGAGAGACAGAGCTTAGGGCCCAGATCCACAAAGGCACTGAGGCACCTAACGCCTACTGATCTCAGCCTTGGTTGCTGGGCTCGGGGAGGCGCCTGTCTCTGTTCGGGATGCTCAGATGTGAACGCTCTCTTGGGGGAGTTAGGTGCCTAAGCCAGATCAGCTTGTTCGGAGAGAGCAAAGCCTCGGTGAGAGCCCATGGCCTGGGAGGTTAGACACTCACCAAGGTGAGGGGAGACCCTGTTGAAATCCTCACGCTGCCTGATTTGGAGCAGCTGCTTGAACCCAGGTCTGCCAGGACCCAGGCTCTGGGCTGTTCTGAAGACCCCCACCCCCTCTCTGCCTCTTGTGTGGGGCACCACCCTGCTGAGAACACCTGAGGCCCAGGCCTGGCTGATGAACTATGTGCCAGGAAACACGTAGCTGGAGAATGCCACCAGGGCTGTGGCTTGCACTGGGGTTCTGAGCCACTCACTAGCAGTGGGGGGATGTCAGGAATTCAGCAGCTTTGTGCGTGCCCAGCAGCAGGGACTTAGGTACCAATGGGGCTAGGTGGCAGCTGAGTGGGGGCTTTGAGGATTTTGGGGTGTCTAATGCTGGACTGAGGTGCCTAAAGAGACAGTTAGGTGCCTAAATCCCTTTGTGAGTGTGGCCCTCAATCTCTGGGTGACTCCATTCCCCAGCCAGTAGATTGGGAGCAGCACTGGGCTACCTCGCAGGGGTGCTGGGAGGATACAATCCATTGAGCTTTGTGAGGTGCTGAGACACTATGGTGGTGAGGGCCGTGTAAGGCTCCGGACAGATCCACTCACCCCACCTTGCTGCCCACCCACCCCTGGGCAGGATGCTGAGATGAGGGAAACAAGAAAATCTTCACTCCAATGGCAGTAGCGTGTGATCCAGCTAGAAACTAGTTGAACGATCTATCTGGGGATGATTTTGTTGATTACTTTCTCAGTAACATAAGTTTGGAGCTCACAAGAGGGAGGAGGGGACTCATGACACAGTTTTGACACAGTCCAGAGTCACACGGGGTGAACCGTTCAGTAACAGGACTCACAGCAATAGAGCTCCCAACGCGCAGTGTAACAAACCAGTGTCCTGCAGCCAACAGACACAGCTACTCTATAGCTCACACGTACCAGTGGGGAGCCAGGACAAGAAACTCGGCTCCTTCAGCTCCAAAACCCAGGCCTGTAGCACCCGTGCTACGGGAAAACTCCCTTACTGAGGAGCAGTATCAGGTCCCTTATCATAGGCGCCAAATCCTATGCCAGCCAAGCTCCCCCTCCTTGCCTCTCCCCCCGCAAGCGTGCAGTGTCCCCGCTCCTCCCCCTCCCTCCCAGTGCTTTCCCACTGCCTAACAGCTGTTTGGTGGTGCTTAGAACTTTCTGGGAGGGAGGGGGAGGAGCGGAGGTGCAGTGCGCTCAGGGGAGGAGGTGGAAAAGAGGCAGGGAAGAGGTGGAGAAGGGGGTGGAATGTGAGCGGGAAGGGGGCGGGGACATTGGGAAAGGGGTGGAATGGGGTGGGCAAGTGCAGGGTAGGGGTGGGGCCAGGGGCGGGGAGGGGTTGAGCACCCACCAGGAAGAGAGGAAGTCTGTGCCTATGCCCCTTGTCCTGTGTGTGGGCTGCAGTCACACGAGGGCACTATGATCTCTTTTACACACACGCACAGCCGGTACATTACAAGAGCCTTGTGCCACTTTGTTCTGCCTCGCTAGTGTTCAGGAAGTATTTTGAGGTCTCTCTCTGTTGGAACAAGGGCTGCTAAGTATTTGAATAAAATCAAAGGCTGGGTGCCCAGCAGTCATTTGACACCCTGCACTAGGGGTATCAGAGCCAGTGACCCACCGTAGCAGCATAAATTGAAAAGCTAGGAATGCTGGGAATTAGACTTTAACTAACTGATCTTGGGTGCTGAGGACAGGGCCGGCTCTAGGTTTTTTGCCGCCCCAAGCAAAAAAATTTTTGGCTGCCCCCCAACCCAGCCCTGGGCTCTCCCCCCCCACAGGGCCCACCCCCACCCGCACCCCCTGCTGCCCAAGCCCTGGGCTCCCCCCCCGAAAACGTGACCTCCTCTTTCACCACAGCAATCCCCGTTTACACTTGCAGCAGGGATCAAACCATTTCTCCTATTTTTATTTCACTTTAGTATAAAACTCACCATCCCCCGCAACCCCATCTTTAGTGCTCCAAATGAACATGGAAGGCATAGAGACTAACCCTCAAACCTAGTACCTGGCAAAGGGTGGGGAATCTAGTAAAGAGGGTTCAGGCGGAGGAGCGGGTGTGGGGTGCTTGGGGGCTCTGCACTGGCAGAGAAACGGGGTGTGATGTACTCGCGGAGGAGGGTGGAGAAGGAGAGGGGGTATCAGGAGGGTTGCGGGAGAAGAGGTGCAGGGGAAGGGGGAGGTACGGGAGGAGAGGGCTGGGGGAGGGTACAAGGGAAGAGGTGCGGGTGAAGGAGCGAGGGGGGGAGGTACAAGTGGAGGGGCAGCGAGCGGGATGGGGGTGGAAGGGCTGAGAGGAACAGGCACTGACAGCTGCTTCCCCAGCCCCGTGCAGGCAGAGCCGAGAGGACAGACACTGACCCCCAGGTGCCCGAGCCGCGGGGGTCCCCCAGCAGGGCAGTATCCCCCGCTGCCCCGCTCGGAGCCGAGCTCTGCCTCTCCCCGCCCAGGGCAGGTAGCGTGGGGCTGAGGCGGGTGAGTTGCGCGACGGGCTGGGTCCAGGGGCAGGAGGCAGCAGCTCCCTGGCAGCTTGGGCTGCCCAGCCATTTGCTCCATCAGCTCACGAGCCGGGATCCGCGCCCCCTGCCCAGCCTGGCGCCCTGCACAGCCCCTTTGGGCGGGGAAACTCTGCGCCACCCTGGGGAGACTCAGAGCAGCAGCAGGACCCCTCCCACCTCCCTGCATCCCGGGCCCCACTTCCCTCCCTCCCCGGCTCCTCACACCCAGGCTGGGCTGCAGTTCAGGCTGCCCGGCCGCTGGAGAGCCAGAGCATCATCCCCTGGAGCTGAGCCCCTCTCCCCGCCGCAGCCGGGCTCAGCTCCGGGGATGAGGCTCCGGCTCTCCAGCGGCCGGGCAGCCTGTGCAACTCAGTCTGCCGTGAGCGCCATCTAGCTACTGCAGCCAGAACTGCAGTGTCAGTTCCAGCTCAGCCTGAAAGAGGGAACATCTTGGTTCAGGGCCAGTTCCCGTCTTTTTGCGCCCCAGGCAAAAAAAAAAAAATGGGGGGGGATGCTGGAGTGCCGCCTCTTGGAAAGTGCTCTCCCAAGCACATGCTTGGAGTGCTGGTGCCTAGAGCCGGCCCTGATAGATGCAACCAGGAGGGGAGGAGGGTGTAATGGGGGGTGACTTGCCTTCCACAGGTTAGTAGGGGGCCCTGTGCTGCAAGGTGCAGGTCAGGGGCTAATTAGGCGGTGCTGTGTTTCTGGGAGTGGGGCAGGGTCTCAGTAGGGGGCGCTGTGCTCCAAGGAGAGATTGGTGATCTCAAAGGGGGCGAAATGCCCCAGGGAACGTAGCTGGATGCTCAGCTGGGAGCACTGGACTGCAGGTAGCCGGCTGGCATGTTATTTAGAGGAGTTGTGCTGCAGGGAGTAGGGTGGTGGGCATCAGTTACGGGCATCATGTTGCATGGAGTGGGGGTGAGGGCTCAGTAGGGGGCGCTGTTCTGCAAGGAGCTGGGGTGGGGGGCAGGGCCAGTGCAAGGAAGTTTTGTGCTCCAGGCGAAACTTCCACCTTGCGCCCCCCGCCTCCCCGTGGCAGCTAACCACACCCCCCCACCCCCCCCACCAGAGGAGCCCCCCCTGCAGCAGCTAATCCAGCTAACCCAGCCAGCCACCCGGGGAGCCCACCGTCCCCCTGCCCGGGGAGTTCGCCACCCCCGCAGCAGCTACCCCCCTCTGCAGCTAACCCCACCCGGGGAGCCCCCTCTCTGCGGAAGCTAACCCCACCCAGGGAGCCCCCCCCCCGTGGAAACTAACCATGCCCGGGAGCCAGCCCCAGCTCACCTCCACTCTGCCTCCTCTGCTGAGCACGCCAGCGCCGCTCTAATTCTTCTCCCCTCCCAGGCTTGCAGCGGGGGGCCCTTCAGTCACTCCCCGTCTTCAGCAGCACTGAAGGACCCATCGCCAAAATGCCGCCGAAGACCCGGAGCGACTTAAGGGCTCCCCGCCGCTCAAGTGCCGCCGAAGACCCGGACAGCTGCTGGGTGAGGAAAGGGATTCTCGGCCAGGGCTCGCGGTACCCATGTGGGGCCCAGGGCAAATTGCCCTACTTGCCCCCCCTCTGGGTGGCCCTGGAGGCAGGGAGCTCAGTACGGGTGCTGTGCTGCAGGGAGGCAGGGCTCAGAAGAAGTTTGGGAAGGTCAGGAGGGGGCACTGTGGTGCAGGGGGTGGGCAGGGATAGATTAAGCAGCAAAAACCTTCATTAACTCAGAGAAAAGGTGCCCAGTGATACCTTGGGCCCTTCCAGAATGTCAAGTTCAGCAAAACTCAAATGTCTGAAGACCATGAAATGCAGAGTTAAGGGGGCAGAGCTAAGGTGATGTGGGCCTTTGCCCTAACACTATTTCTAGCTTTTCGGAAGTTGGAGTTGTGCTGAACTCACTGCTCTGGAAGGGCAGGCGCTCTCACTGGGCAACCTGAACTCTGCCTCAATGACGTTTTTGCTATTTAACTTCCTAGTGATTTAAACCAAAAGAGAAATGGTTCTCGGTGGGAGTTCATGGCCATTTACACAGCTGTCGTCCCCGCCTAGGTTTGCAGTTGCCATGCTCCTGTGCCTAGGTAATAATGAAAACACTGAAGTGTTCCATGGTGCTTTACACCAGGACATCTCAAACAGCTTTACATCATTATCCCCATTATACAGGTGGGAAACTGAGGCACAGGGAGGGGAAGTGACTTGCCCAAGGTCACTCAACAGACCAGTGGCAGAGCTAGGAATAGTCCCAGTCTAGGGGTCTCTCCACTAGGCCACGCAGTTGCCATGTGATTCCTCAGGGCCCCTCCCCTCTCCTGTACAGTGTGTTACAGTGCGGTGGGGATAATTTGTCACTCTTAATTTTAGTAAAAGTCAGGGACAGGTCACAGGCAATAACCAAAAATAATGGGGGGAGGGGCTGATGGGGGTGACTGAAGCTCGAGCCGCGCTGTGGGAGGGGGGTGTCCAGCACCTGCACCGTGGCAGCACCTGCACCATGGCGGCTGACAGCTCCAGGGCCCGCAGTGCCAAAGTGTCCTAAGTCACTGCCCAGGCATCTCCGGGTCCCCAATACACCACCTGCAGCAGCTCAGCGCGCCAGGGCCCCGGCCTGGGAGCTCCGGCCCCCTCCAGACCCCAGGGCTGAAGTGGAAAATGTCCCGGAGGTCTCTGACAATCCTGGAATCCGTGAGCTCTGTGACATCATTTTATCCTTTAGGGTTAATGGTCGTGCTGTGAAACGCTCACAGTGTGTAGTTACTAACAGGGCCAGGGAGAGAAATCTCAGCTGTGGTCGCTACAACTATCATTACAGGCTGCCGTGCTGCAGGGATGGGACAGGGGCTCACGCAGGGAGAGCGTTATTTAGGTTCAGCAGAGAGCCCCACGCTGCATGGATAGGAACCGGGAGCTCAGCAGGCGGCGCTGTATTGCTGGGAGGCTCGGTAGGGGGCACCATGCTGCAGTGAGGGTGGCAGGGGACTCAGCAATGGGTGCCGTGCTTGAAGGAAGGAGGGCAGGGGGACTCATGTGCTGCAGGGAACAGGTTGGGTGGATTCAGGAAGGGGCAGGGAGCTCAATGGGCAGTGCTGTACTGCAAGGAGTGGGGTGGAGTTTTTTGTAAGGGGCGCTTTCCCCTCACAGTCTGTGCTGGCCCCAATGCCCCAGTGTGGCGCTAGGGGTCACTGCTCAGCAGGGGGCACTGTCCCCCAGTCATCAGCGCTGGCCCCAATGGCACAGTGTGGCATGTCCAAGGTGACAAAAGGCCAACTTAGCCTGTTACACAAACTGCAAAAGTCAGCAAAGCAGGAGAACAACAGACGGGCAGCCAGGACTGACAGAGGGAAAAGAGCTGGGCTGATGCTACGGGCTCGCCCGGGCTCTGGGTGAAGTCCCAGGTTGGCACGACATTGAGCTGAGAGAGTCCAGAAATGGAAGGACCCCTCCAGGGTTCAAATCCCCATAGCGCCTTTGAGTGATTAATGTCAATGGGACTAGACCCATCCCCCCACCTGGATATTGTGTATCTGGGGGTCACTAAATGGGAGCATTGGGATGGGGGGACTGAAAGAAACAAGCCACACCAGCAAGGCTGCCACCACCACTGTCTCCTAGGACCCCAGGATCCACCGCGACACCACTAGGCCTTGTTCTCCTCATCCTCAGAGATGTCCTGACAAGAGCAGGTCAGAGAGGGAGGCACATGATGCCCCCAGCTCCAGCTGAATCCCCTAAACTCCACCTGGGATGTGAGATTGATTCTTGAGGACACCCCGTCCATCCTGGGGCATTGTCCTTCTCCGCCTTATTTCTCCCCCTTCTCTCCCTGCCTTTTGCCTCTGTCTGCTAAGGATTCAGCTTCACTGGTCAAGACAATTCCACCCTTTGCACGTGGGCTGTGATCCTGTGACCAATAAGGCAGCTAAAAGCAAGGCCTTAAACAGCCAGATGCCAGCATGAGTTTGCCAGGTGTGGGCGTGGCTGGTCAGACCATGGGCTGGGCCTGTGTTTCTCCAGCCATGAGGCTGAAAATGAGAGTCAGCCCCAGGGACAGAAGCTGCATTTTCTCCCTTTGCTGCTCTTTCCTCTCCCCTTTTGTGTGTGTTTGTCTGGATTTGCCTTAAACCAGGCAGGGTCAGCAGGGCCGGCTCTAGGCACCAGGCACCCAAGCACATGCTTGGGGCGGCACCTTGTAAGGGGCGGCGGGGGGAGCGCGGCACGGCATTCCGTGGGGGGGGCGCTCCGGCGGCGCGGCTCTGGGGGGGTGGGCTCCGGTTGCGGGGCTCGGCGAGGAGGCGGCGCTGCAAGGGGGTTCCGGCAGCGCTTGGCGGGGGAGTGGGGGCGGGCTCCGGCAGCACGGGGCTCGGCGCTCGGGGGGGGGTGCGGCGCGGGCGCGGTGCTGGAGGGGGGCTCCAGCGGCACTTGGGAGGGGGTGGGCTCCGGCGGTGGGGGGCGTCACGGCGAGGAGGCGGCGCGGGCGTGGCGCTGGAAGGGGGTTCCGGCGGCGCTCAGCGGGGGCGGGCTCCAGCAGCGCGGGGCTCGGCGCTCGGGGGGGGGGGTTCCGGCGGCACTCGGTGCGGGGGGGGGGCGGCGCGGCCCGGTGCTCGGCGGCGGGCCTGGGGGGCGGCGCTTTTTTTTGCTGCATGGGGCAGCAAAAAAGCTAGAGCCGGCCCTGGGGGTCAGACTGTGACAGCATCAACAGCAGCAGCCGCTCCAGCTCCCCCTTCTCTCTCTGCCCTTTTGCCTCTGTCCACTAAGGATTCAGTTTCACAGCCTAAGACAATTCGACCCTTTGCACGTGGGCTGTGAGCCTGTGACCAATAAGGCAGCTAAAAGCAAGGCCTTAAACAGCCAGATGCCAGCATGAGTTTGCCATCTGTGGGAGTGGCTGGTCAGACCATGGGCTGGGCCTGTGTTTTTCTCAGGGCTGGCTCTAGGCGCCAGCGTCCCAAGCATGTGCTTAGGGTGGCACTTTTCAAGGGGTGGTACTCCGGCCCCCTCTTTTTTTTTTTTTTTTTTTTACTTGGGGCGGCAAAAAACCTGGAGCTGGCCCTGCTTTCTCCAGCCATGAGGCTGCAAGTGAGAGTCAGCCCCAGAGACAGAAGCTGCATTTTCTCCTTTTGCTGGTCTTTCCTCTCCCCTTTTGTGTGTGTTTGTCAGGATTTGCCTTAAACCAGGCAGGGTCAGACTGTGATGGCATCAACAGCAGCAGCCGCTCCAGCTCGTCTAAACGAACTTTCCCTCTTTCTCCCAAAAGGACATTTCATACCATCTCTGACACCATCCTACAGATCGACAAGCAGGGAGTTCTCCATAAATGATTCTCTACAGGCACAGGGAATGAATGAGGGAGATTGTGAAAATGAAAGTCCCACTTAATATGTTGCCTCTTTGGTCCATGGAGTTCACCATTATTTGCAGGGCTAGTTGCATTAGGAGGTGATAGAAATCGAAGACACAAGTCAGGTCTGATCTTGGTGTGATCTTGTTTATTTGCACAGAGCGCACACATAGTTGTGGTTTCTGAAAACAGCAGAAACAGTCACAGGCAGTTTCCTCACTCCAAAATCTCCACGCCTGCCCTCCAGTAGGCTCTGTGCCCAAGAAACTCTGTCCCTCTGCTTCCTCTAAGAGATGGTCTACACTGTAGAGATAGGTCGACCTAATTACATCGCTCAGGACTGTGAAAAATTTCACATCCTGTGTGATATGCTTAAGCCGACCAAAGCCCCAGTGCAGACACTGCTAGAACTAATGAGCCTGAGGTCCAGTGGGGGTTCTCCCATCATGCACACAAGGTCTCAGGAAGGGAGGAGAATGCCCCTGCCTTCTTCCAAGCCCCTGATAGTCACCCAGTCCCCTCTCCCACCCACTCTGGCTCTCCTGGAAGGGCTAGAGATTGTGTAGAGAGCGGAAGACTTGAGGGATCTGGGGTTCTTCCTCCCTTCCCTGTGGACTCGCTGAGGTATGCAGGGTGGGAGAAGCCACAGCAGGCTGACTGGGAGCCATTACCCATCCCAAGCACTTGATAGGAATCTTCTTTCTCTGAGGAAATTCTTTGGCTTTCTGTTGGGAAAATAGTAATCCTTTTCTGGGATTTCACATGTCACACGTTGTGTGGGTCCTTCCATCCCCAGAAAAACAGAGGGGGAGTCTCTCCTGGCATTCCTATGGGGGCAGAGTTAAGGTTATGTGCTTGATTTGAGTGGAGAGTATCACCTTTCCCGCCCAAACTCCCACTGGACCTTCACATGTAAGCTGATGTCTATCTTCTGTCTAATCTAACCGTACATGGAATCTCTCATTGTCTTTTCGCAGGCAGACTGAGCAGTTCACTGGAGCTGCCATGGCTGGGTTAGATGCTAAAGAGCTTCCCAAGATACCTGAAGAGGATGTGGAAGCACTGATGGCTGCTGTTGGGGAAGGAAACCTCCCCGAAGCAGCTGCTAAAGCTAAAGAGTCCCTGGAGATGGTTGATAAAATCATTATCAACATCGTTGTCATTGGGGAGTCGGGCTCTGGAAAATTGTCCTTTGTCAACGCCATCCGGGGCCTGGGGGATACAGATGATGGTGCTGCAGAGATAGGGTTAATTGAAACAACAGTGAAACCCACCACTTACCGACACCCTGAATATCAGGGTTGGCAGGGACCTCAGGAGCTCATCTAGTCCAACCTCCTGCTCAAAGCAGGACCAATCTTCTGTCTAAACTAACCGTACATGGAATATCTCATTGTCTTTTCGCAGGCAGGCTGAGCAGTGCACTGGAGCTGTCATGGCTGGGGTAGATGCTAAAGAGCTTCCCAAGATACCTGAAGAGGATGTGGAAGCACTGACGGCTGCTGTTGGGGAAGGAAACCTCCCCGAAGCAGCTGCTAAAGCAAAAGAGGCTCTGGAGATGGCTGATAAAATCACTCTCAACATCGTTGTCATTGGGGAGTCGGGCTCTGGAAAATCGTCCTTTGTCAACACCATCCGGGGCCTGGCGGATGATGATGAAGGTGCTGCTGAAACAGGGGTGAATGAAACAACAATTGAGCCCACTGCCTACCCACATCCTGCATACCCAAATGTAACCATCTGGGATCTACCAGGGATCAGGACCCCAACATTTAAATCAGACACGTACCTCGAGCAGGTGAGGTTCAGCCACTATGACTTTTTCATCATCATCTCGTGCACCCGCTTCAAATACCACGACATTAGCCTCGCCCAGGAGATCCAGAGACTGGGGAAGAAGTTTTACTTTGTGCGCTCCAAGGTGGATCAGGATTTGACAAATGAAAAACAAAACTATAACGAGGCGGGAATTCTAGAGAAGAGGAAAGCTGCCACGAAAAGAGCACATCAGTACAGTGAGAGTGTGATCCTCGAAGCCATCAAAGAGAACTGCATCAAAGGCCTGGAAGCAGGAGAGGTGGCCTTCCCACGGGTTTTTCTTGCATCTCGACAGGACTTGGGCAAGTATGATTATCCCAAATTGCAGGAAGTACTAGTGGATGAGCCCCCCAGTCACAAGAGACTCACTCTCCTATGATCCCTGTCCAATGTTTCTAAAGAAATCCTGGAGAAGAAAAGAGAACTACTGCATAGGCAGATATGGCTGAAAAGTCTGGTGTCATGCGCAGTCCCTGCTGTTCCTCTCCCAGGTCTCTCCACTGTTTATGATGTTGCCATGCTGGTGACATCCCTGAAAGAGTTCTGCAGGGATTTTGGCCTTGATGAAAAGTCTCTCGCTGCACTTGCTAGACAGAACAAGCCCATTGCAGAGCTGAAGACCGTTATAAAGTCCCCACTGTGTGAGGAAATAACAAAAGATCTTGTAATTAAGATACTGACCAAGTGCGCAGCTGGGGCAGTGCAATATGCTACAATTTTTTAAAAATGTATACCTGTGTTAGGTTCTGTCGCAGCTGCAGCAGTTTCTCTCCCTATCACAAAGCTCATGCTGCAGAAGTTCCTTGATGATGTTGCTGCTGACGCTGCAGGAGTTCTGGAGGTGGTTATGGACGGAGCCATTTCCAATGCCTAGAAACAGCACAAAAACAACCACACCCCCTGAAAGTAGGATGACCAGATGTTCCATTTTTAAAGGGACAGTTCCCTTTTTGGGGACATTTTGTTATATTTGCTCCTATAACCCCCCACCCCTTGTCCCGTTTTTTCACAGTTGCTATCTGGTCACCCTACCTGAAAGGATCAAATGTCAGCAGTTTCTCTCCCTACCACATACTTCATGTTGAAGCGTTTCCTGGATGCTGCTGCTGCTGACGCTCTAAGAGTTCTGGAGGTCGTTATGGACGGAGACGTTTCAAACTCAGAGAAACAGCATGAAAACACCCGCACCCCCTGAAAGGAAGAAACGTCAGCATGTGGCTGAAAGGATCAAAGTAAAGACCCTGTCCCAGCTGGAGCTCGGGGCTCAAAGTCTCATGAAATTGCTGCCTTTTCTGCATCAGGTGTGAAACTTCACCATAACTGAGCTCTGAGCTCCGTTTCCATGGAGGTCTCCAACCATAACATACTGAATTTAATTCAGCCATAAAATGGGCGGAGGAGGGGTCCTGACTGACCCTGTTCTTTGGTTTTTATTTCCGCAGCGAACTAGGCCAAGTTGTGATAAAGCTCCCCAGGGTCCCCAGTGCCTCACGCGCTCTGCAGGGAGCTCAGGGAACAGTTATTTCAGGCCCCAGCCGAGAGCAGGGCCAGGGCAGAGCCCATCTAACCCTTCCCTGAGAAACGACAGGGAGCGACACCAACAATGACTCGTTCTAGCCACAGATTTTCCACTTCTTGGTTCCCGTTGCCCTGAAATTGCAGCCTGGGCAGGCGTCACATTGGCCATGTGGGTAAATTCACTCAGACACAATCGTAAAAACCCTAAATCCTGACGTGACTTGGGTGCCGACCCCCCCGGTGCCAACTCCTCCCTCGTCACTGTAGGGCCCCAAGCAGTGACGTAGCAGCTTTTAATAGGAGGGGGAGAAAACATAAAAAAGCCCCCCCCCTTGGCTGGCTCCTCCGGCCACACTGCCCCCCCCTCGCTCCTCCGGCCGCCATGCTGCGGCCCCCCTCGCTCCTCCGGCCGTGGCTGCGGGGCCAGGTCACATGCCACGCCCCCTGCTCCTCCAGCCGCGTGCCGGCCGCCCCCATGGCTGCCGGCCGCGCTGTGGGTGGCCAGCCTGTGCCCCCTCTTGCTCCTCTGGCCGTGCTGCGGGCAACCAGCCTGCGCCCTTCCCCCCTGCTCCTCCGACCGCAGCTGCAGGCCACATGCAGCGCCGCCACCCCTGCTCCTCTGGCCGCACGTGCGCCCACCATGGCTGCCGGCTGCGCTGCGGGCGGCCAGCCTGCGTCCCCGCTCGCTTCTCCGGCTGTGCTGCGGGCGGCCAGCCTGCGCCCCCCTGCGCTTGTCCGGCCGTGCTGCGGGCAACCAGCCTGCGCCCCCCCTCACTCCTGCGGCCGGCGGCCGCCTTTGGAAAGGTGCCACTTTTAGCACCCCGCTAGCTATGCTACTGGCCCCAAGCAAATGAAACAGGCTTTTGAGCACAGACGCTTTCGCACTTTCCCCCAGGCTGCCCCTGTCTGGGGAGGAGCCGCCTGTAACTTCCCACAGAGCCCCTGGACTGACCTCCTGCAAATGCCTCCTTCAGCTTCACCCCGGCCATTGACCCTCCGGATTACTCGACAATGGCCCACGGCTGGAGCTCTGGGAGTGCTGCCCATTGCGTTATCCCACCCATCTCCCTGCTCCCGTGTGCTCCCCCGTCTGCCTGGAGCACCCGCCTGCTGGGTCTAGTCTTAGATTGTCGCTCTTGGGGGCAGGGCCCATCCTTCTGTTCTCTGTACAGCACCTAGCGCAACAGGGACATCTCCTGACAGGGTCCTAGGTGTTACTGTGAGACAATAATAGACTAAGAAATGCTGAGACTGATCCTTGTAATTCTGTCTCTACTCTCATAGGTTTAACCAGCCCCTTATGCAAAGGTAGATTTGTCCAGGGAAGCACCTGTGTCTGGCTGTGCTATTAACCCTGTGAATGGCCCTGGATTGAAATGGAGAAGGGTCAAGATGTGCCTGGCTGATAAACCCATATGGGATGCTTGATAATGACCTGGCTGAGTGGCAGCTGTCACTTATACTCTGGGCTGTGCCCCCATTCCTGGCTGGTGAGTTTGTGTGGAGAGAGGCTCTAGTGTTTGATGCTGAGTTTATGTACCTCTATTGCTCCTTGATTTGCTATTCTCAGTGGGAGCCTATTCTGTAGTTTATTATAAGAGCCTATGACTGAACAATTCATTTGAGCAGTTGGAGACTTCGATACATTGCAGCTGGTCTGGCCATATGTATAGCCAGTGCATCAGCCTCTGCCTTCCCTCAATAACCCACTGATTTGTTGCTTTTGATTTCATAATGATTAGCGGTCCGGTTCTGCGATCCTTTCACACCCCCAGAACGGGCCCCTCTTGTCTTGTAGAACTGATTTAATATTTCAATTGTAATAAACTTGCATTTAATCTGGCCTAAGAGCCCGTGTCCCTGAATTTTACCATTGCTAAATGTCCATGGCGTAAGGGCATTGCTCTGACTAGACAGGAGTATTGCACCCAGTTTTGGTCCCCCCACTACAGAAAGGATGTGGACAAATTGGAGAGAGTCCAGCGGAGGGCAACAAAAATGATTAGGGGGCTGGAGCACATCACTTATGAGGAGAGGCTGAGGGAACTGGGCTTGTTTAGTCTGCAGAAGAGAAAAGTGAGGGGGGACTTGAAAGCAACCTTCAACTATCTGAAAGTGAGTTCCAAAGAGGATGGATCTAGACTATTCTCAGTGGTACCAGATGATAGAACAAGGAGTAATGGTCTCAAGTTGCAGTGGGGGAGGTCTAGGTTGGATATTAGGAAACACTATTTCACTAGGAGGGTGATGAAGCACTGGAATGGGTTACCTAGGGAGGAGGTGGAATCTCAATCCTGTCAAGGTTCCTTCTCCACTCTGAACTTTAAAGTACAGATATGGAGACCTGCCTGTGAACCCCTAAACTGAATTACTAGCTTAGATCTGGTTTTGCTGCCACCACTCCCAAGTACTAACTCCCTTCCCTGGGTAGCCTTGAGAGACTTCTTCACCAATTTCCTGGTGAACACCAATTCAAACCTTTGGATCTTAACACAAGGAGAATTTAACCATCCCCCCTCCTTTCCCCCACCAATTCCTGGTGAATCCAGATCCAATCCCCTTGGATCTTAAAACAAGGAAAAATCAATCCGGTTCTTAAAAAGAAGGCTTTTAATTAAAGAAAGAAAGGTAAAAATCATCTCTGTAAAATCAGGATGGAAAATAACTTTACCGGGTAATCAGATTCAAAAAGCCCAGAAGAACCCCCTCTAACCTTAAGTTCAAAGGTACAGCAAACAGAGGTAAACCCCCAAGCAAAAGGTACATTTACAAGTTGAGAAAACAAAGATAAAAACTAACACGCCTTGCCTGGCTGTTACAAGTTTGAAATATGAGAGACTTGTTCAGAAGCTTTGGAGAGCAGGGATTGATGTCTGGTCCCTCTTAGTCCCAAGAGCAACCCCCCAAAACAAAGAGCACAAACAAAAGCCTTCCCCCCCCCCAAGATTTGAAAGTATCTTGTCTCCTTATTGGTCCTTTGGGTCAGGTGTCAGCCAGGTTACCTGAGCTTCTTAACCCTTTACAGGGAAAAGGATTTTGGAGTCTCTGGCCAGGAGGGATTTTATAGTATTGTACACAGGAGGGCTGTTACCCTTCCCTTTATAGTTATGACACATCCTTAGAGGTTTTTAAAGCCTGGCTTGACAAAGCCCTGGCTGGGGTGATTTAGTTGGTGTTGACCCTGCTTTGAGCAGCGGGTTGGACTGGATGACTTCCTGAGGTCTCTTCCAACCCTAATCTTCTATGGTCATCACAACTTGGACTCTTTCGCTGGTGAAATAAAGAAAAAACAAAGAACAGTGTCAGTCAGGATTCTGCCCCCCCTTTTGTGGCAATATGTTATGGTGGGTGGTAGACCTCCGTGGAAATGGAAGTTGGAGCTCAGTTACGGTGAAGTTTCACACCCGATGCAGAAAGGGCAATTTCATGAGACTTCCCACAGCTTTGAGTGCGGAGCTCCAGCTGGGACAGGGTCTTTACTTAGATCCTTTCAGCTGCGTGCTGACGTTTCTTCCTTTCAGGGGGTGCGGATGTTTTCGCGCTGTTTCTCTGTGTTGGAAATGGCTCCCTTCAAAACCACCTCCAGAACTCATGCAGCGTCAGCAGCAGCATCATTCAGGAAATTCTGCAGTGTGTAGTATGTGGTAGGGTAAGAAGCTACTGCAGATATTATGGAACCTAACACAGGTATAAAATTTAACAAAAATGTAGAATATTTCACTGGCCCAGCTGTGCACTTGGTCACTAGATTAGTTACAAGATCGCCAGTTATTCCCTCACTCAGTGGGGACTTTATAAGGGCCTTCAGCTCTGCAATAGGCTTATTAGACTGTCTAGCAACTGCAGTGAGAGCATTTTTATTGAAGCCACAGTCCGTGCAGTACTCTTTCAGGGACATCATCAGCATGGCGATATCACAAACAATGGTGAGACCTGGGATTGGAACACCAGCAATTCCACATGACGCCAGACTTTTCCACCATATCTGTGCTTGCAGTAGTTCTCTTTTCTTCTCCAGGATTTCTTTAGAAACATTGGACAGGGATCGTAGAAAAGTGAGTCTCTTGTGACTGGGGAGCTCATCCACTAGTACTTCCTGCAAATTGGGAAAATCGTACTTACCCAAGTCCCATCTAGATACAAGAAAAACCCGTGGAGAGGCCACTCCTCCTGCTTCCAGGCCTTTGATGCAGTTCTCTCTGATGGCATCGAGGATCACACTCTCACTGTACTGATGTGCTCTTTTCGTGGAAGCTTTCCTCTTCTCTAGGATTCCCGCCTCGTTATAGTTTTGTTTTTCATTTGTCAAATCCTGATCCACCTTGGAGTGCACAAAGTAAAACTTCTTCCCCAGTCTCTGGATCTCCTGGGCGAGGCTAATGTCGTGGTATTTGAAGCGGGTGCACGAGATGATGATGAAAAAGTCGTAGCGGCTGAACCCCACCTGCTTGAGGTACGTGTCTGATTTAAATGTTGGGGTCCTGATCCCTGGCAGATCCCAGATGGTAACATTTGGGTATGTAGGATGTGGGTAAGCAGTGGGCTCCATTGTCGTTTCATTCACCCCTGTCTCAGCAGAACCTTCATCGTCATCCCCCAGGCCCGGGATGGTGTTGACAAAGGACAATTTTCCAGAGCCTGCCTCCCCAATGATAGCGATGTTGATAATGATTTTATCAACATCTCCAGGGACTCTTTAGCTTTAGCAGCTGCTTTGGTGAAGTTTCCTTCCCCAACAGCAGCCTTCAGTGCTTCTGTCATAACTATAAAGGGAAGGGTATCAGCTGTCCTGTGTACAGTACTATAAAATCCCTCCTGGCCAGAGACTCCAAAATCCTTTTCCCTGTAAAGGGTTAAGAAGCTCAGGTAACCTGGCTGGCATCTGACCTAAAGGACCAATAAGGGGACAAGATACTTTCAAATCTTGGGGGGGGAAGGCTTTTGTTTGTGTTCTTTGTTTGGAAGTGTGTTCGTTCTCGGGACTGAGAGGGACCAGACATCAATCCAGGTTCTCCACATCTTTCTAAACAAGTCTCTCCTATTTCAGACTTGTAAGTAAATAGCCAGGCAAGGCGTGTTAGTTTTCCTTTGTTTTCTCAACTTGTAAATGTACCTTTTACTAGAGTGTTTATCTTTGTTTGCTGTACTTTGAACCTGAGACTAGAGGGGAGTCCTCTGAGCTCTTTAAGTTTGATTACCCTGTAAGGTTAATTTCCATACTGATTTTACAGAGATGATTTTTACTTTTTTTCTTTAATTAAAAGCCTTCTTTTTAAGAACCTGATTGATTTTTCCTTGTTTTAAGATCCAAGGGGTTTGGATCTTGATTCACCAGGAGTTGGTGGGAGGAAGGAGGGGGGATGGTTAATTTCTCCTTGTTTTAGATCCCAGGGGGGTTGGAACTGTATTCACCAGGAGTTGGTGGGAGGAAGGAGGGGGAATGGTTAATTTCTCCTTGTTTTAGATCCAAAGGGGTTGGATCTGTATTCACCAGGACTTGGTGGGAGGAAGGAGGGGGGATGGTTAATTTCTCCTTGTTTTAGATCCAAGGGGTTTGGATCTGTATTCACCAGGGAATTGGTGAAGGTTTTTCAAGGCTTCCCAGGGAGGGAATCCATTGAAATGGTGGCAGCGGAACCAGAGCTAAGCTGGTAGTTAAGCTTAGAAGTTTTCATGCAGGCCCCTACATTTGTACCCTAAAGTTCAAAGTGGGGATACAGCCTTGACATGGTGGCAGAGCGGTGGGATCAGTTTAAACCCAAAAGCCAGTAAGATTTTTTTTTCCTTCTAGCTGCTTGGAAAGCCGAGCTGGAAGTAGATGCATATCTTATCTCTCCTTGCCTGAAGGCAGAGGTGTTAAGTTTTTTTTAACAAGGTCCTTTGTTAAGAGAAGTGTTCAAATGAGCAAACAAAAGACAAGGTAAAGGGAATTTACATTCTGAATTGTTTTTTTTTTCTTTTTACATCCTCGGGAGTAGCTAGTTAAAAAGTCTCTGTTAACTCAGCAGCAGCCAGAGCTGAGAGCTTCCCAGCTTCAGTCAAATGCAGAGGGGGTGACCCAGCACAAGAAAACAGGAAAATGACTACAAAAGAAGAAAAAGCCAAAGAGGAGGCCCACAAGAGAGCTATGGAGCTGAAAGAAAAAGAAATAGAGCTGAGAGACAGAGAAGAGAAAGCCAAAGAGGGGGCCCACAAGAGAGAGATGGAGCTAAAAGAAAGAGAAGAAAAAGCCAAAGAGGAGGCCCACAAGGGAGAGATGGAGCTGAAAGAAAAAGAGATGGAGGAGAGAGAAAAAGAAAGGAAGCATGAACTGGAAGTAGCAAAGGCTAAGCAGGATGCACCAGCCAATGCTAACAACCCCCCTCCAGGTACCACTTCCCATCCCAGAAAATTCCCCACCTACAAGGCAGGCGATGATACTGAGGCCTTCTTAGAAAATTTTGAAAGGGCCTGCCTTGGATACAGCATCGCTGCAGACCAGTACATGGTAGAGCTGAGGCCGCAGCTCAGTGGACCCTTAGCAGAGGTGGCGGCTGAAATGCCTAAGGAACACATGAACAGTTATGAACTTTTTAAAAACAAGGCCAGACTCAGAATGGGGCTAACACCTGAGCATGCCCATTGGCGGTTCAGAGCCCTAAAGTGGAAACCCGATGTGTCATTTACCCGTCATGCCTACCACATTGACAAAAATTCTGATGCCTGGGTATCAGGAGCAAATGTTCAATCTCTGGAAGATCTGCTTTCCCTAGTAAAAATGGAGCAGTTTTTAGAGGGTGTTCCTGAGGAAATAGAAAGGTACATCCTAGATAGGAAGCCCAAAACTGTAACTGAGGCGGGGGAGATTGGAGCCAAATGGGTGGAGGTGGCAGAAAAGAAAAAAACTAGTAGCAGTTGGAGCGAATATCAGAAGGGGCAAGCCGAAACAAAACCTTACCACCGGGGACAACCCAAGGCCGCACCCACATCCCAAGGGAAACCCCAGATGCCTTCTCACCTCACCACACCAGTCTCCACCAACCAACATCGCCCCGGTGATACCTTAGCAGGGCGATGTTTTAAATGTAATGAACTGGGACATATAAAGGCTCACTGCCCCAAGAACCCCAACCGATTACAGTTCATTACACCCCAATCACACCAAAGATCCCCAGACCCAGATGCCTCTCTCATACCCTCGGAGTGAAGGGAAACCTTGAGAGTGGGCGGAAAGAAGGTTATCGCTTGGAAGGACACTGGGGCACAAGTGTCAACTATCCACCAATCCCTAGTGGACCCCAAACTCATCAACCCGGAGGCTCCAGTGACAATTCAACCCTTCGTGTCACAGTCTGTAACCTTGCCTACAGCCAAGTTGCATGTCCAGTACAAGGGCTGGTCAGGAATGTGGACTTTTGCGGTCTATGACAATTATCCCATTCCCATGCTGCTGGGGGAAGATTTGGCCAACCATGTGAAGCTAGCCAAGAGGGTGGGAATAGTCACCCGCAGCCAGGCTAAGCAAGCTTTCACCCCCATCCCTGTTCCTGAGCCGTCCACCAGGGCCCCGTCTGTGTTACCAGAGACCCAAACAAAGGTGGTGGAACCAGATCTCCTGCCAACGACTGCAACAGCCGTAGTGGATCCAATCCTAGAGACCAGCCAAAGCCAGTCCCAGAACCGGAACTGGCAACGCAACCAGCACCAGAACCATTGCCAGCACTGAGTCCAGCGCTTGCAAACCCGTCTACAACTCCAATGCCAGAGGGCACCAGCGAGCCTGACCTGGTGGAAGCAGCAGATAACCCTACCCAAGAGGCTCAGCCAGAGCCTGAGATACCACATAGTGCACCAGCGGACAGTGGATCACAGTCAATGGAAACAGCCCCAGCACCTGCATCGCTTCCAGAGGGACCAAGCCCCAGTCCACAGTCCAAGGAGGAACTGATGTCTCCAGCATCAAGGGAACAGTTCCAGGCCGAGCAGGAAGCAGATGACAGCCTTCAGAAAGCTTGGGCAGCGGCGCGGAGCACCCCACCACCTCTCAGCTCTTCTAACCGATCCCGGTTTGTTGTAGAACAAGGACTTTTATACAAGGAGACTCTTTCTGGTGGGCACCAGGAAGACTGGCATCCTCAAAGACAGTTGGTAGTTCCCACTAAGTATAGGGTAAAGCTCTTGAGCTTAGCCCATGATCATCCCAGTGGCCATTCTGGGGTGAACAGAACCAAAGACCGGTTGGGGAAGTCCTGCCACTGGGAGGGAATGGGCAAGGACATTGCTAATTATGTCCGGTCTTGTGAGGTGTGCCAACGAGTGGGAAAGCCCCAAGACCAGGTCAAAGCCCCTCTCCAGCCACTACCCATAATTGAGGTCCCATTTCAGCGCGTAGCTGTGGATATTCTGGGTCCTTTCCCAAAGAAGACACCCAGAGGAAAGCAGTACGTACTGACTTTCATGGATTTTGCTACCCGATGGCCGGAAGCAGTACCCTTAAGCAACACCAGGGCTAAAAGTGTGTGCCAGGCATTAACAGACATTTTTGCCAGGGTAGGTTGGCCCTCCGACCTCCTTACAGATTCGAGAACTAATTTCCTGGCAGGGACCATGGAAAACCTGTGGGAAGCTCATGGGGTGAATCACTTGGTTGCCACCCCTTACCACCATGAAACCAATGGCCTGGTGGAGAGGTTTAATGGAACTTTGGGGGCCATGATACGTAAATTCATAAATGAACACTCCAATGATTGGGACCTAGTGTTGCAGCAGTTGCTTTTTGCCTACAGGGCTGTACCACATCCCAGTTTAGGGTTTTCACCATTTGAACTTGTGTATGGCCGCGAGGTTAAGGGGCCATTACAGTTGGTGAAGCAGCAATGGGAGGGGTTTACGCCTTCTCCAGGAACTAACATTCTAGACTTTGTAAGCAACCTCCAAAGCACCCTCCGACACTCTTTAGCCCTTGCTAAAGAAAACCTAAAGGATGCTCAGGAAGAGCAAAAGGCCTGGTATGATAAACATTCCAGAGAACGGTCCTTCAAAGTAGGAGACCAAGTCATGGTCTTAAAGGCACTCCAGGCCCATAAAATGGAAGCGTTGTGGGAAGGACCATTCACGGTCCAGGAGCGCCTAGGAGCTGTTAACTATCTCATAGCCTCCCCCACCTCCAACATAAAGCCTAAGGTATACCATGTTAATTCTCTTAAGCCCTTTTATTCCAGAGAATTAAACGTTTGCCAGTTTACAGCCCAGGAAACAGATGACGCGGAGTGGCCTGAAGGTGTCTACTACGAAGGAAAAAAGGATGGTGGCGTGGAAGAGGTGAACCTCTCCACAACCCTTGGACGTCTGCAGCGACAGCAGATCAAGGAGCTGTGCACAAGCTTTGCACCAATTTTCTCAGCCACTCCAGGACGGACTGAACGGGCATACCACTCCATTGACACAGGTAATGCTCACCCAATTAGAACCCCACCCTACCGGGAATCACCTCATGCCAAAACTGCTATACAAAGGGAGATCCAGGACATGCTACAGATGGGTATAATCCGCCCCTCTAATAGTACATGGGCATCTCCAGTGGTTCTAGTTCCCAAACCAGATGGGGAAATACGCTTTTGCGTGGACTACCGTAAGCTAAATGCTGTAACTCGTCCTGACAACTATCCAATGCCACGCACAGATGAGCTATTGGAGAAATTGGGACATGCCCAATTCATCTCTACTTTGGACTTAACCAAGGGGTACTGGCAAGTATCACTAGATGAACCCGCTAAGGAAAGGTCAGCCTTCCTCACCCAGGCAGGGGTGTATGAATTCAATGTACTCCCTTTCGGGTTGCGAAATGCACCCGCCACCTTCCAAAGACTTGTAGATGGTCTCCTAGCGGGATTGGGAGAATCTGCAGTTGCCTACCTCGATGATGTGGCCATTTTTTCTGATTCATGGACAGAACACCTGGAGCACATGGAAAAAGTCTTCGAGCACATCAAGCAGGCAGGACTAACTGTTAAGGCTAAAAAGTGTCAAATAGGCCAAAACAGAGTGACTTACCTGGGGCACCAGGTTGGTCGAGGAACTATAAATCCCCTACAGGCCAAAGTGGATGCTATCCAAAAGTGGCCGGTTCCAAAGTCTAAGAAACAGGTCCAATCCTTCTTAGGCTTGGCCGGATATTATAGGCGATTTGTACCATACTACAGCCAAATCGCCGCCCCGCTGACAGACCTAACCATAAAGAAACAGCCAAATGCAGTTCAGTGAACTGATGAGTGTCAAAAGGCCTTTAGCCAGCTTAAGGCAACACTCATGTCTGACCCTGTGCTAAGGGCCCCAGACTTTGACAAACCGTTCCTAGTAACCACAGATGCGTCCGAGCGAGGCATGGGAGCAGTTTTAATGCAGGAAGGACTGAATCAAGAATTCCATCCTGTCGTGTTTCTCAGCAAGAAACTGTCTGAGAGGGAAAGCCACTGGTCAATCAGCGAAAAGGAATGCTATGCCATTGTGTACGCGCTGGAAAAGCTACGCCCATATGTTTGGGGACGGCGTTTCCAACTACAAACAGACCATGCTGCGCTACAGTGACTTCATACCGCCAAGGGAAATAACAAAAAATTTCTTCGGTGGAGTTTAGCTCTCCAAGATTTTGATTTTGAAATACAACACATTTCGGGAGCTTCTAACAAAGTGGCTGATGCACTCTCCCGGGATAGTTTCCCAGAGTTAACTGGTTAACAATTGTTCTTGGAATGAAACATATTGTTAGTTTTTATATAATCAGTAGTATGTCTAAAGGTACATGTGTCTTATTAACTCTGTTTTCTCCTAGAGCTCCAGGAAAAAATCACAGCCAGTGTGGAACCGGCTGTCCAACACTATCTGTGATTTTGGGGGCGTGTCACCTGTGATTCAGTGACTCTCATCCTCTCTTTGCACTGTGTGTGCAGTGGGGTGGCTTGTTGTGGGTGGTGTCACAGGTTGGCCAGCCCTTTAAGGCAAGCCAAGCTAGGCCTGGCCTGTGAGCTTGCAGCTAGCCCCCGCAGGGGGTGATGGTGCAACTTAATGATACTTTGTGACCCCAGCTGGGCCATGGCCAGGAAAAGAGGATACAAGGGAGGGGAACTCAGTTAGGGGCAGACCCAGGAGAGAGGAGTGGGAGCCCTGGGGCCTGAAGTCCATGAGTTAGGAAGGTACCAGAGGGAGCTCTCTGCTGCCATCTGCTGGAGGGCAAAGGGACTGAGTGAGGCCATAACTTATTTACATACCAACTGTGGATGGTTTGGGGACATTGGGGTTAAATGTGGCTACGTTCTGTAGTTGGGCTGATACTCTGGAGAGTTCCCTGGTGGGAACCAGCTGGGCAAAGGCTGAACAGTGACTGGAATCAGGGTCTACGTTCACCTAAAGACTCTGGTGCAGGCTCCCTGTCCTAGCTGCTGAAATCATCGTAACAGTCCCCAAGTGGCTGAGTGGTGGCGACTTTAGGTTTAAGGTCCAATGGACGTGTCCCCACACAGGTTTAAACCCACTTCTGACATCATCATAGCAGGATGGGGGTAGAGCCCCAGGGACCCTGATTCTTCTGCAGCCACAAACTGTGAGTGAGGGGCTGGGAGGCAGAACAAACTGCATCAACTGCTCAGGGGCCAATTGGTGGGGGCAGTGACAGATGCGCCCTGAGACAGTAGATGGGGGAAGGTGTTGAACAGTAAAGGTTTCTCCCAGCTCACCCCGTCCTTCCTCCTTCCTCCGCCAACAAAGTTCTTCTGTTTAACCCTCTGTTGACTGTGCTTATGAGGAGTGCAGATTTGCCCAGCAGAGGTGCCAGAATATTCCCCAATTGCGGCTCCTCTGGGTCGGTGGGAACCAGTAGTTCAGGTCCTGGGTCAGGCCCTGGGTGGGGTACGACGTGATCAAGAGGCCATCCCGCTCCCTCCAGGCGTTTAACAAGTTGACATGATATATTTGCTTTTTCTTCTTTCGGTCAGGTTGGGACACTTTGTAGGTGATCGGCCTGACCTGACGAATAAACTAATAAGGCCCCTGACTCTTCCGACGGGAGTAGAAGCAATACCTCTCACCTGGCATGAAGGTTCTCCCTCGGGATCCCTTTTTATATGTCCTTTCTTGGGTTTGGGGGGCACGCTGTAGGTTTTCCCTTGCCAGCTCCCCCACCTGGATCAGTCACTCCTGGAGCTGCAGGACATGCTGGAGGAGGTTGTGCAAGGGGGATGGTGCCTGCTCCCAGTTCTCCCACATTAGATCTACAAGCCCCTTTGGCTGCCTGCCATACAGTAACTCAAAAGGGGAGAACTTAGTTGAGGCTTGGGGTACTTCCCGAAGGGCCAGTAAGGGCAGAGGGGAATAAACAGGTCCCACTGATGCATCTCTTTCAGGGAGAACTTCCGCAACATTTCCTTCAACATGCGGTTAAAGCGTTCCACTAGCCTGTCCATCTGGGGGTGGTAAATGGAGGCTTGCAATTTTTTTATCCCCAGGAGGTCACAAACTTGGCGTAGGAGTTTGGATGTTAAAGTAGTGCCTTGATCTGTCAGGATTTCCCAGGGAAGGCCTACCCGGGTGAAGATTTTCATGAGCTCAGTGGCAATTGTCTAGGCTGTGATGCTTCAAAGGGGGATGGCTTCTGGGAATCGAGTGGCATAGTCCAGGACCACTAGGATGTATTGGAACCCCACAACACTCTTGGGCAAGGATTCCAGGAGATCCATGGCTATCCTCTCGAAGGGGGTGCCTATGACAGGCAATGGAACGAGAGGGGCTTTTGGTACTTTGGGGTTGCTCATTGACACTCTGGGCAAGAATTGGATGTCAATGGCATCGTGGAATGACGGGTTGTGCTCTAGTTTCCTCATTCTGGGGTTCGTGGGAGATCCGGGAGAGGTGATCCTCTACCAATTCAAAATGGGGGTAGGTGGTGGCCTGAAGGGGAACTGTCAGGGTCCCATTAACCCTAGCTAATTGCTCATACGCCCCCCTAAGGGAGGGGTCCTCCCGTTGGTCATAACTAAAGTCTGTCCCCAACATTGGGGACTCTTCCTGATTGGATCCACTGGGTCTCCCTCCTTCTTCCAGGGAGTCCAAGTTAAGGCTTCCCGTGCCTTGGTCATCCCAGTTGGGGTCCCTCTGTGCTTGATCAGCTTCCCCTATGGGTTCACCTTTGAGCGCGGCTTCTACAGGTGAGGCTCTACCGACTATTGCTTGCAGGAGCCCCATGAAACCCTTCCAGTCTTGGCCCAAGAGGATTGGGTATGCCAATTTCAGGGCTAGCCCAACCATCAGGGTCTGGGTTTCCCCTTTCACAGTCAGGGTCACCTGGGCCTTGGGGAATGGTCGCACATCCCCGTGGATACACTGGAGGTGCATGACCCCGAGAGGCAGGGTAGGCAGTGGAATGAGACCCTGGTGGACAAGCGTCTGCCCACACCCCAAATCAATAAGTGCAGAGACGGGGCTCCATTCACCATCACGGGGATAGTCAGCTTATGCGTGTGCTGCTGCCGACCTCGGGCCTCTCCTGAGCAGACCTGCCTGAAACTGCAGTCTATCATCGGAGGGATAGCTCAGTGGTTTGAGCATTGGCCTGCTAAATCCAGGGTTGTGAGTTCAATCCTTGAGGGGGCCACTTAAGGATCTGGGGCAAAAATCAGTACTTGGTCCTGCTAGTGAAGGCAGGGGGCTGGACTCGATGACTTTTTGAGGTCCCTTCCAGTTCTAGGAGATAGGATATCAGGCACTCTTGCCAGAGGTATCCGAAGCGGCCATGGGTGAAACAGGGGCCAAGGTCAGGGTGTCAGGGCTGGTCCGACTAAGTAGGTGATGGGGCAGGCACCTCTGTGCCCTGGAGTTTCCCTTTAGTGGGGGCATCTATCGGTAGGCCCTGCTCTCTCTGGGGCCTTTGTTGGGCCTGGCCAACTTCCCGTCCTCTGAGGGTCTTAGGCCAGGTCGGGGATCGCTCCTCTGGCCCTAGGTCCTCTCTTCACAAGTATGGGCTGGCACGGCAGTGGGAGGATGGGACCCTGGTCCTACCAGGGTCTCTGCCACCAGAAAGTCCTCCATCAAAGCTACAGCCTAGCCCAGCGTAGTCGGCTGGTGGCGCATGACCCAAGTCCTTCCGCATCCTGGAAGGATATGCAAAAAATGTTCAAGCGCCACTTGTTCTGCTACCTCGGCCCCCATACACTGATCCGGTTGTAGTCACCACCAGCATGCCTCTCTCACCTGCTGGGCTACCACTCTGGGTCAGGCTCCCGGGGTGTATGTCTTCTCCCGTAGCCACCGCTGGAACATCTCGGGGGTGATCTGTAGGGCGTCGAGGATCGCGGCCTTCAGTCAGTCATAGTCATGGGCTTCAGCCACGGGAAGTGCCCTATTGCGGTCTGGGCCAGACCCATTAGATACAGCGCCAACAAAATGGCCCATTGGGCCGAGGGCCTCTTAGCTGTGGTGGCAACTCATTCGAACGTAATTTAAAAGGTCTCAGGGTCATCATCGGGCCCCATCTTGTTCAGGCATACGGGCACAACGGGATCAGGGGGTCCCATGACCCCACTGGGGTTGGGAGGCCCTGGGTTGGCCAAAGGGCCGCGAGCTGCTGCAGGCATTGCTGTTGTTGCGTTCGGTTTTGGGCCCCCAACTCTCAAATCAGCTGCTGCTGTTGACTGCTGAGTTGCTGCAGCAGCTGTTGTTGCTGCTGTTGGCTCTCGGCAAGCCATTTGATCAGCCATTCAACCTCCATCCTCTACATACCGGGAAAGGGTGGAGGGATCTATTGTACCTCGTAGTTAGCTCGTCCCCTTATCTCAGGGGAGGGGACGTTGCCCGCATTCTCCACCACGTCTAATGGCCCCTCGCTTGGAGGGAGGCCACTCAGTCCGGTCCTGTCTGGCCAGGACCAGAGTCCGCAGGACAGTCAAGAGCCCACAATAGGGTTGGGCGACCAATAGTCACAGTCAGGTTTTAGCCTGGGTTTGGGCGGCTCAAGCTGCCAGCCCTTAAACAGAGTCTATAACTGAGCTGGGGGCCTGGGCTTGAGGAGGCTCAGGCAGCCAGCAAATAAACAGTCTCAAGGCTGGCTTTGGCCTGGATGGGGCTCAGGCAGCCAGAAAACAAAACAATCTATAAGGAAGCTGATAAGGGAGGCTCCTTCTTCAGAGTGGGAGCTTTCCTGCACACTGTAGGGAGTTGGCCACCTGGGGGTGGGGTAGCAGGGGGACACGGGCCCACCTAACTCCACCGCGTCCCAGCCCAGGGCCCTGGCAGGGGCAGGCAGGGGATCCAGCCACAACACACTGACTGAGCCACACCTGGCTCTGCAGCCGGCTGCTCCGTGGCTGCCTCCCTGGGGGTCGGTACCTTCCGCCGGCAGCACGTGACAGGATGGCGCTTGAGGGGTCCTTCCTGGTGTCTTACCAGGGGGCCCACTACTGGGTCCACTATTCAACAGGGGAGACCCAGTGCTTCCTCTGCCGGGCGACAGGACACGTCCAAAGGGACTGCCCCCTGGCCTGGCATGGAGGGGTGCCCGGGACCCCCGAGACCTGGGAGGGCGCCGGCTCTGTCATCGCCGGTGACCCTGGTAGCTCGGCTACCGCTGCTGCCCCTCCTCCTCCTGCCATATCCCCCGCTTGTGCCGCGTGGACAACCCCCCCTGCTCTGCCCAGACGAGCAGGCAGGCCTTGCCTCAGTTAGCTGTAGTTCGGCAGGGCCCGTGGAGAAGAGGGAGCAAGACACTTGCTGGCCAAGGGAGAGGACCCGCCCTAGGGAGAGGTTTCCCTTCTCCCCACTGTCCCACACTTGCCGCCTCGAGCCCCGGAACCATCACCCTCGCCCCCTGCCCGTGCCCCTGATGACCGGCCCTCCACCTCCACCCCGGAGGGCTGGGTGCTCCTCCAGGGGAAGCGCAGCGCCCGCAAATCACGGGCTCGATCCCTCCCCTCTGACGAGGAGGGAGAGGAGGCTCCCTGAACAGGGGCGGCGCTATGTTTTTTGCTGCCCCAAGGACGGCAGTCAGGCGGCTTTCAGCGTGGCACCTGCGGGCAGTCCACTGGTCACGCGGATTCGGTGGCATGCCTGCAGGAGGTCCGCTGGTGCCGCATCATCGGCGTACCCGCCGCCCAATTGCCGCAGAAGCTGCGGGACCAGCGGACCTCCTGCAGGCGTGCCACTGAAAGCCATCTGACTGCCGCCCTTGCAGGGACCGGCAGGGCGCCCCCCCCCCCCCCATGCCCCAGGCATGCACTTGCTGAGCTGGTGCCTGGAGCCCCTGCCCCTGAAAGATGCTGCGGGGAGCTGATGCTGCTACAACTTCCACTGCGCCCCCAGAAGGAACAGCCCCCCTCCCGAGGAGTCCTCTGTAGGAGTTCCCATGGCCCCTTTGCCACTTGTACCTTCCACCGATGCCGGGGCAGTTGTTGCCCCGGTTACCAGCGGGGGGAACCCCAGGGACGTGGAGACCATTTTACTTCCATCTTCAAGGAGATCGAGGCCCTAGGTCTGACTGTGATCACCCAGGGGGAGGACGACCCCCTGACAGTGGGCCTCGGTCTGGGCGGCGGCTTAGTCCCACCGCCCCCTCCTCCTCCCTGCCCCTCACCCCAAGCTGTCACCCCTGCTCTAGTCCTCGGGGCGCCCCTGGCCCTACCTGTTTGCCCGGCCATGGATAGCACCTCATCTGAGGCTGCCGAGACCCTTGGGGTGCCGGCCGATGCTGCGCGGCTAGGCCCCGAGCCTGTGGGCACACCTTCCACCACCTGGACAGAGCGGCTAGCCTCCCCTCCGGAGGGGGGCCCCACTGAAGACTCCACCAGGCCTGACGCCGTGGCTGCGGGTGACACGCTTGTCGCGATGCCTGTGCCCAGTGTCGGCGAAGGTTCCGCTCCCGCCTCCGTCCCCTCGGCTCCAAACCCCAATTGAGAGGAGCCGCACCCCGACAGCTCGGCTGCTGTGGATCGAGAACCCATCTCTGTCCCCACTCCCGTCCGTATTCCTGCTCCTGCTCCCGCCCCTGCTCCTGCCCCAGCCTTAGCCTCAGGCCCCGCTCCTGCTCCCACTTTAGTCCCTGCCTCTGATCCCGCTCCTGGCACCACTCCTGCCCCCAATGCATCACCTGCCCCTCTCCCCTCCACTTCCCATGCTGCTGCCACCCCCAAGGTTGTCTCGTTTCTGCTGCTCACATACAACCCTCAGGGGACAGTTTTCATGTCTCCCCTTCCCAACACTGTGGGGGCTGCTCTATTCCCTCCGCCGACCCCTCCCTTGCTGGGGATCGGGATGGGGACAGGTTGCCCGGCGTAGCCATGCCGGGCCTCAGCCCCTTGTTTGCCTGTCTCCGCAGGCCGTGAGGATCTCTCGGGGGCCCCACCGGAGGATGAAAGCGGGTTGGCAGCCGCATCCCCCTCTGCACGGAGGGACGAGCTGCGCCGCTTCCTAACAGACACCCGTGGCTCGAAGGGCAAGGTGCAGCTTGCCCTCCAGTGCTGGTGGGACTTCCATCATGTCTTCCGGGCCGTGAAGGCCCTTTTGGGGGAGGGGAGAGGGACTGGGAGGCAGGACATCGTGGCCTACCAACGGGCCTGCAAGTTCCGCAACTCCCTGCTGACCTTCGGGGTCGAAACCAGGTTATTGTGGGGCTTGCTGGGGACCGTAGATCACCCTGCCCGTGAGGATCCAGCCCAGCCCTCTGTATGACAGTTACCACCTTCGCTACATTAAACACCAGGGCTGTAGGGTGGGTCTCTGCAGGAGCCAGGTGATCTCCTTCCTTTGTGGCGGGGGGTACTCTGTCAGCTTCCTGCAGGAGACCCACACAGCCCCAGCCGTCGAGGCTAGCTGGCGGCTGGAGTGGGGGGACAGGGTTTATTTCAGCCACCTCAGTGCCCTTTTGGCTGGAGTGGCCACCCTGTTCTCCCCCGAGCTATAGCCCGAGGTGCTGGGGGACACGAAAGTCATGCCCGGCCGCCTGCTGCACGTCCAAGCCCATGTAGAGGGGCTGGCAATGAACTTGTTCAACGTCTATGCCCCGAATGCGGGCCCGGACCGGGTGCGTTTCTTTCGGCAGGCGGCGGCCTTCCTCAGCACCCTGGATCCGCACAAGTGCCTGGTCCTGGGCGGGGACTTCAACACCACCCTCGAGGACCGGGGCCGCTCAGGAGTCAAGAGTTCCCCAGCCGCCGCATACATCCTCAGGGAGATCGTGAACCATCAGTCCCTGGTGGACGTCTGGCATGACCACCACCCAGACGACAATTGTAGAACTGATTAATGAAATTATTTTTAATTACTTACTTTATTAATACAGGCGAGTCACATCATACGCACATTTAACTTACGCAAATTCAACTATACACACTCGGCAAAAAAAAGAAAAACAACAAGATACCTGTAAATAGTGCGGGCGATTCCCCCCAATGAACGTATGCCCCGGAGTGAACGTGAGATGGGAGATGTGAATCTGCTGTTCCCTCAGTCGGTCTCAGTTCCCGCGTGCCTCTCATAGTGTGAGCATCTCGCCTCACTGAGTGTGATTCTAGTGTTTAAAGATACATATTTTTCGTACAACATGGCCCCTAAATGCAAGCCAACTATTTCATCTGGTGCTCAACTGAAGAAACAGCGATCTGTTCCAACGCTGGAGGAAAAACTGGCTGTGTTGGACTTATTGAGAGATGGTATGTCGGTCTCCAATGTGGCGCGTAAATATGGCCGCAATGAATCTAGCATCCGTGCCATCAAGATTCGAGAGAGAGAAATTCATCAAGCCATGGCATCAAGTGCTCCAATAACTGCTAAGGTGATGAGCCAGGTGTGTGATAAGACTTTAGTGAAGACTGAAAAGGCATTAAACTTATGGCTGGAAGATATGAATTGTAAACGTGTGCCTATCAATGGCAACACGTTGCGAGAAAAGGCTCTTAGCCTCTACGCGCTGTTCAAACTTCCTGCCGAAGAGGGACAGCCTTCTGATGAGAAGGAATTCTGAGCCAGCCAAGGTTGGCTTAACAGTTTTAGGAACCGCTTCAATCTCAAAAACGTGAAGACTACTGGTGAAGCTGCATCAGCCAATGAAGAGGCAGCAAAAGCCTACCCCGAACAATTAAAGAAAATCATAGAAGAAAAGGGCTATCTTCCGGAACAAGTTTTTAATGCTGACAAGACTGGGCTCTTCTGGGAAAAAATGCCCAACCGCACATACATTTCGAAATCAGAAAGAAAAGCCCCTGGCTTCAAAGCAGCTAAAGACCGTGTGACTGTGTTGTTTTGTGGCAATGTGGCTGGGCATTTAATAAAGCCGGGCTTGCTCTACAGGGCTGCAAATCCCTGTGCCCTAAAAGGCAAGAATAGAAATCTCCTGCCTGTGTTCTGGCAATCAAATAAAAAGGCTTGGGTGATGGCAGCATTATTTCTGGATTGGTTCCACAAGTGTTTCATTCCTGAGGTCAAGCGGTACCTCGAAGAGAAAGGACTTAACTTCAAAGTGTTGCTGATTGTAGACAATGCTCCTGGCCACCCTGCGGCACTCCAGTTTGCACATAAGGACATTGAAGTTGTCTTTCTCCCCGCCAATACCACCTCCATCCTCCAACCTCTCGACCAAGGCGTGATTCGCTGTTTCAAGGCCACGTACACGAGGCTTACGTTCTCACGGATACGTGGCACTATGGATGCTGATCCCAATCTTAATGTGATGGAATGTTGGAAGTCCTTCAACATTGCTGATTGCATTACATATATTAAACAGGCAATGGATGCAATCAAGCTTGAAACAGTCAATGCATGTTGGCGAAACCTATGGAAAGAATGTGTGAATGATTTTAAGGGTTTCCCGACCATTGACAAAGCGAAACACATTGTTCAGGTGGCCAGGCAAGTGGGTGGTGATGGCTTCGTTGACATCCATGAGGAAGAAATTGGAGAATTAATTGAGAGCCATAGAGAAACATTGACTAACGAAGAGTTAGAGGAACTGATAAAATGGTCTACAGAAGACAAAGATGATGACAATGAACAGGAAGAGCCAGGAAGTTGGAATCTTCATAAATTTGCTGAAGTGTTCCAAGCAGCGAAACATTTGAACGATTTAATTTCTGAATATGATCCCTCTATGGAACGAAGCCTCAAAAGCACATGTAGTATTACGGACGATTTGAGACCGTATCAAGAAATGTTTGAGCAGCTCAAGAGACAACAGTGACAGTTGCCGATCACCATGTTTTTCAAGGAAAAACAACCAGCAGTAGATGAGCCTATGCAATCAATTTCTCGAGCTGAACCAGAGCCAACCACTTCATCTACGACTCGCTCTCCGTCACCCAAGCTCTCCATCACCTCCGTTTCCTGGATTGACATCAAGCCCTGACGACCCTTGTAATTACCCCCTGTAATTACCACCTGTAATTAAAAATACAGTACTGTAAAATTATATTTTGCATATGTACTCTTTATTATATACTGTACATTACTGTATACATTATACATTTATACATATTACTGTACAGGGTTGTATACACAAAACCATGTACAATATACTGTACTTTATGGGCGATTTAAGGGATTTTCAAGGGTAATTTTGACTATACGTGATTTTTGCCTTACGCGCTGACTTTAGAACCTAACCCCAGAGTAAGATGCGACTCCACTGCAAACAGAACTTCATAAGTAAAGTTTTATGAAGGAAACAGCATTCATTCATAAAACTGGTTACCCAAATAACTGACTAATTGACAATTACGCTACTTGTTGAGCCCCCATGATTCGCACGCATTGGAAAAGTCCACTGCCACTCAGCTCAATTAAGCTTGTTTGTTAAGAGCCGCAGCTGTTCAGCTGGCTGCTCTTGTAAGTTTCACTTTCAATCCAATTGCTGCATAGATCACTGAAACTTGCACTGTTTCAATATTGTAACCCCTTCTCACTGTTTGCCATTCATTACACTTGTCCATATTGTAACCCAAACTCCATTTTAAAATGCTCACTCAGTTTTGCAAAACCCGGCTGTAATCTTATTAGTTTAGTTTAGCTGTGTGAATGAGGTATGTATGGATAATGGAATCAACCTCCAGCCCCAGCCCGTCCTGATGAAATAAAGTGAACATAAGAACAGCCATACTGGGGTCAGACCAAAGGTCAATCAAGCCCAGTATCCTGTCCTCTGACAGTAGCCAATGGCAGGTGCCCCAAAGGGAATGAACAGACAGATTATCATCAAGTGAACCATGCCTTGTCACCCAATCCCAGCTTCTGGCAAACAGAGGCTAGGGACACCATTCCTGCCCATCCTGGCTAATAGCCATTGATGGACCTATCTTCCATGAATTTATCTAGCTCCCTTTTGAACCCCATTATAGTATTGGCCTTCACAAAACCCTCTGGCAAGGAGTTCCAGAGGTTGACAGTGCGTTGTGTGAAAAAATACTTTCTTGTGTTTGTTTTAAACCTGCTACCTATTAATTTAATTTGGTGGTCCCTTGTTCTTGTATTATGAGAAGGAGTAAATAACACTTCCTTATTTACTTTCTCTGGTACCACTCATGATTGTATAGACCTCTATCATATCCCCCTTTAGTCACCTCTTTTCCAAGCTGAAAAGTCCCAGTCTTATTAATCTCTCCTCATACAGAAGCCATTCTATACCCCTAATCATTTTTGATGCCCTTTTCTGAACCTTTTCCAATTCCAATATATCTTTTTTTGAGATGGGATGACCACATCTGCATGCAGTATTCAAGGTGTGGGTGTACCATGGATTTATACAGAGGCAATATGGTATTTTCTGTCTTATTATCTATCCCTTTCTTGATGTAAACACCAACGGCTGAAAATGCAGACAACAGCCCTGAAAAAGTGGGAAGAGTCCACCCTAAAAAGAAAAGAACAAAGGTGCAATTGAAGCAAGATCAAAGCCGGTTCAAGGCTGAAAGTCACATCTGCACCGAACCCAGAGGCAGTGTGACACAGAAAGACCTATAGACTAAAAGTCTATAAAAAAGATGGGCGAGATGGAAGACTTTGGGTAACGTTCTGCTGCCAAGATTGAGGGGCATCGGTATGCACCCGACAGAGACGCAGCCCTTCCCTGTGCCTGGCTTTCCTTGCCAGTTAGCCACCACGAGCTACGAACCCAAGCTCATAGACTCATAGACTTTAAGGTCAGAAGGGACCATTATGATCATCTAGTCTGACCTCCTGCACAACGCAGGCCACAGAATCTCACCCACCGACTCCTGTAACAAACCCCTGACCTATGTCTGAGTTATTGAAGTCCTCAAATCATGGTTTAAAGACCTCAAGGTGCAAAGAATCCTCCAGCAAGTGACCCGTACCCCACGCTCCAGAGGAAGCTGCGAAATCAAGCTACGGACTCAAGCTACGTTCAGGATTGGTAACTATCCAGCAGCTGCAGAACATTTGGAGTGTGTGTGTGTGTGTGTGTGTGTGTGTGTGTATTAGGTATTAGCTATTGGTTATAGATCAAATTGTGTTATCATAATAAACTTGGCATATTGCCTTGTCCCCTGGAACAATCCTGTGTAGTTTTATCTGCATAACATTTTTGGTGGAGAATGCGTTAGGGGGAGCAAGCACAGTATCCACGTTTATTATAAAAAACGGTGTGCACAGCTTTAGTAAGCCTGGCACTACAGGAAAAAGATTGGAAACTTTCTCTTGATTAACCACATAAATGCTGAAGGAAATAGGAGTTTAGGTTCACATATTATTACAATAGTGAAATTGCTCTTTCAGGAGTTGAATAGTAAAATTGCTCTTCTAGGAGATAGGAGGTTATAGTGATTGATATTTACCAATTTGGTTTTGTGTTGTGATTGGCTGTTGCTCACAATTGTTGGGGGAAATGTTTAAAGATATCCTTAGAGAAAACCAGGAAATATTGCCTTTTGTACAAGAACCCACACCCTTTAAACAGAGGTTTGGACACAGCCCGTGGACTGAAAGGGAGCTGGTAGATGTATGTTCCATTTCAGATTTGGAGGATAGGCTTGCATGGTATATAATCCTGTACAAGCCTAATCCGACTAAAAGGGATTCAGCAGCAATCTGGCTTTTGTGCAATGCATGCAGGGTTTTATACTCCCGCTTGGCATCCTGCCGAGAGGAGAATGCCTCCCTGCATATGGAAAAAGAGGCAGAAAGATGGAAAGTGATAGTGACAGGGGTGGAAAGCCAGTTAGACCTTCTCAGGGAGGCAATAAGGGAGGGCAAACAAAAAGAAAAAACGTTAGAGGAACAAGTTGGGGAAAAAGAAAATCATTTATTGCAGGGCATGATAAAGAAATTAACGATAGAACATGGTAAAGCTCTCCCCGCTAATCACAGCCGATGCAAATTGCTTATCAAAACCTTAAACAGAGGCTGGGATTCGCAAACCGCCAGATAGCAGCGGTGACGGCAGGAGAGTGGGACTTTGATACCCAAAATGATATCCCTGAGTAGGAGGATGCCCCATGGGAATCTAGTGAGGTGTGGGAAAGAGAGATACGGAGCAGCAATCCTGAGCCCCAAGGGCCGATTGCAGCCATTAACAGAATTACCGTAACAAGAACAGACACAGCTGCAGGGACTAGCACAGCTACTACAACCGTCCCCGTATCAGCAGCTGATCTCCAAGCAATGGCAAAAATGCTTGGACCCCTTAGCCATGAAAATTTTTCAAAATGGACTCTGCCTGCGCTACAATTGGCAAACAGAGAAAATTTAACAGTCCCTGAGCATAAACACCTCATGACCGCCTGTGCGGCACCAGAATTACAGGGAGTCATTGATAGTTATAAGAGAAAACAGGGAAAATGATACTTTCTTACCCGTTTGCGAGCCTAGGGGAACAAATGGGTCGCCGCCATCTAATGATACAGGCGGCCAGCATGATGGAGAAACCTAATGAAGACCCTGAAGGGGACCTATCCCGCTGGGGATTAATGCAGGTTATGGCAGGCATAACCCGCCTGAAAACGCACAAGGAGCACCCGCAGATAACCCTGATGCAGTAGCATACGACACAAATGCCTTAAGAGACTGTGCTGCAACTATTCTCCCTTACTAGGCCAATAAGCTCAGCGTATGGGGGCCTGACCAACCCGCCAGCATGACTGAGCTCTGAGATATGATCACACAGATCACCACTCCCTTTGTGGCTGCACTTGAGCAAATAACTTACTCAAATGAGAGCGGCAGTATGGGAATTGGGGGCTCCTGAGGTCGCTACCGCTGTCGGGGGAATTATAAGCAACAGAGGCATTATTCATGTTCAGACCCCTGACCTTCTCAAAACAACCCCAATGGTTTTCAACGACATGAAAAAGAGGGACAAAATTCATATGACTCCCAGATCCACCAATTGTCTTGGCAGGCGGTAATGCAACAGGAAGGTGATCGGGAGCACTGGGATGGAGCCCCAACCCGAGATTTAGTCTAAGAAGCCCTAAAAACACAAGCGAATCAGGGGTGTGTAACTAGCATAGCTGCAAGTGCCCCGCCTGAGCAATCAGAAGTAGGCGGGCCTGCTGGACACAAGCACCCCACCTAATATAGGAGCGCAACAATGGGGGCTCATGGGTAAAATGTCATGGGATTCTGGAGGGCGACCATACATTTATGTCCACAGTCCTACTCTAGCTTTAATTGATGCCAGAGCCGCTGTCTCTTTGATTAAAGCCACTCCACAGGCAGGGGAGAAAGTGAAGCAAGTCACTTTGAAATCTTTTCAAGGAAAGCCAAGTACGGGCTGGGAATGGGCACAGGTCCCATTTTCAATACAAGGCTTTGAAACAAAAGTGAACTTAATGCAGACCCCTGATATGACTGGCGACATTATTTTAGGACCAGATTGGCTGTATCATCATAACATAATAATCAATTTACCTGGGGGCATATTATGGAAACTAGAAATCCCCTCTAACTGCTCTGAACAGGGGAAGCAGGATATCATTGGAACCAAAGAGGGAGGTAAATTTGTTGCTACCCTCACTACAGAGCAAGCCGAGGAGACGCCAGAAATGCGCTAGGGAGCACATTTCTGATACTCTGCTGCCATCTAGCGATGTACGTAATAATTGCAGCTGATCTCCAGGAAAACCGGAAGGGCAGGAGCTGATTAACGTGGCACATCAGTCCATGCATGAGGGGACAGAAGGGACCCTAAGAAGGCTAAGGCAGGTAGCAGACTGGAAGGTTTGGAGGATGATGTGAGAATATGGGTACAAAATTGTGTGTGCTGTGCAAAGGACAAAGCTCATCCAATGATGCACCAGAGACGGTTGGGACCATGGCATAGAATCAGGGCCGGCGCGACCCATTAGGTGACCTAGGCGGTTGCCTAGGGCACTAAAATCTGGGGGACAGCGACCACGGTGGCCGGATTCGGCCGCCCCGGTCGGGGGAGGCATTTCAGGGGCAGGACCTTCCGCTGCCTCTGTCAGGGGCGGCATTTCGGGGGCGGGACCTTCCGTCGCCTAGGGTGGCAAAAAAGCTGGCAGTGCTCCTGCATAGAATACAGATGGATTTTATTGATAAGTTGCCAAGAAGCAAAGAAGGATTCCAGTATTTGTTGGTTATTATAGATTCATTTTCAGGCTGGGTGGAAGCATTCCCCACTAGGGATAATAGTGCCAGAACTGCAGCTAAAAAGCTTTTCACTGAAGTGGTGTGCAGATATGGAACCCCTAAGGTTATAGACTCAGATAATGGAAGTGCATTTGTGGAGCAAATTTTCACAATGATGTTACAAGCCCTAGGGATCACCCAGAAATTCCACATTTCATACCAACCCCAGTCCTCTGGTCAGGTGGAAAGAATGAATCACACTATTAAAGACGCATTGCGAAAAGTAGTAAACTATACTGGTAAGGATTGGCCTGAGAAACTACCTTTAATCTTAGCTGCCATTCGCAGTAGTGACAGGCTGAGAACTAAGATCCAGCCATATCAGATTATTTTCGGACAACCAATGAAGTTAATGATTGATCCTGAATATTTTACTATACACCCCAAGGATCATCCTACAGCAACCCAGAATGATTATTTCCAATGGTTAAAACAATTACAGGAGGATAAAACCACATTACAGTACAGGATCAATCAGGCTATTGAACATGTGAATGAGACACTGCAAAGACAAAGAACTAATGAGCCCACTTTATGGGAAGTTGGAGATCTGATAATGTATTTAAAATTGGGTAAGAAGGATCACACTTTAGAATCTAAATGGGTAGGTCCATATTCCATAGTTGACCGTCTCAGGCTAGGTCTACACTGGGGGGGGGAGGGGGATCGATTTAAGATATGCAAATTCAGCTACACGAATAGCGTAGCTGAATTCGACGTATCCTATTCGACTTACCCCGCTGTGAGGACAGCGGCAAATCGACTGCCGCGGCTCCCCCATCGACAGCGCTTACTCCTCTTGACGAGGTGGGAGTACGCGCGTCGATTCGGGGATCGATTTATCCGTCTAGATGAGACTTGATAAATTGATCCCCGAGAGATCGATTTCTACCCACCGATCCGGGTGGGTAGTGTAGACTAGCCCTCAGCCCCCTGTTATACCGTATTGAGAAAGATGGTAAACTTAAATGGGTACATGTATCCCAGATAAAACTGTTTTCTTAATAGCATGTGCTTCATCCCTTTTAGGTGTCACTGTCATCGGATCCCGTATAAGGAATCTGGAGAGCTTCAGCTGATTGCCTCTAACTGGAATATTGGTATCATAAACTAATCAACAATTTTATTTCCCTCTCACAAAAGCGTTTCCAGGGGAACATCGGTGGAAGATGATTAAAGGACATAACAAAGATGTTACTATTTTGGGGATTCCTGGCACAATTATTCACTTTGGGAACATCCAATGCGCATTGGGGAATCCAGTAGTTTAATTTCACCACTGGAAACCAAATTGTACCAATATCTAACCATACGTTACATGGGCCCTTTGAATTACTTACACTACACGTCTGGGTAAACATCACACCCTATGACCACGATTGTATATTCGAGGTTAGCTTACCTACCCAGCCTATAATAGATTACAATCATCATTGTCACCCCGTTCTTCCTGGATACCAGACATTCCCACCCTTTAAACCAGGACCCCTAGAGACTCGGCCAATAACAGTCTGGGTGAATGAAACTAAATTGGTAGGAAATACAACAGTGCTGTTTTTAAATGGTCCACAACCCATAAAAGTGCCTTGTCCTCATTTACTTAAGATGCAGCCTCCCATAGAGGTACAAGCAGCTCCACTAATCATAACCCTACACATTTCAATAAACTGGACCAGGAATAATTTGACTCTAACTTGGCCAGAATGTGCACACTATAGCCCCCACCCCATTTGAAGCATGGTTCAAGTCCTTACAACCAGAACATCCCTTCCCTCATCAGCAACGAGCTATAACAGATACTTTATTAGGAGGTATAGGGACAGGAATTCTAAATTCAGTAGACCTAGAAGCATTGAAAAATAAGGCCAGTGTGGTCGAAGCATTGCATCATACTATTGTAAAAGGGCAAGAGCACCAGATCGCTGAATTGGTACAAACTGGGGTAGACACAATGAACTTACAATGGCATACTTGGGAACATGTTAACTAGGCATTCTAGGCTCAATATGCCACCATGAGGGACATAGCAAACAAAACAGTGTTATTCTTGTGGTGTTCTGAACAACAATGATTAGCTATTATGCTGACAGAAAGGGAAATGGATTGGGTACGAGCTAAAGATATGACAGTCTTAACTCCTCTGCTGACAAAACATAAAAATAACCTTTTCCTTCCTTATGTTTCTGGATGGTACAAGGCCCTGGAATCGAATGTATACACATCGACCCTCACAGGATACATCACTATACAAGTAATACGGGTCCAGCCCCACAAACATAAAGTTACTCTGTGGCCCTTCATAGCCCTCCTAGTTCTCCACGGCAGACATCCTTGGGCTCCTCAGTTGGTGGGAACATATTTGAATGAACAAGGGGAAATCATAGACCATCACTTGTGTACAAGGTGGACTGCGCAACAATGGGTATGTCCTACCTTATGAAAATTAGAAGAGCCCTGCTCCTTACAACAGAAAAGTGTGGGATGAACTAGATAACAATACCACAAAAGTGTATTTTGATAGAAAAAGTTGTGTCTGTGATATTGGATTAGAGGAGCTTGTGTGGCAAGATAAATACATCTCAAAACCGCCAGTAGAGCAGTGTATGTGTAATATAACTATGTTAAAAACTCCCACCTTAACCTATTACTTCCCAACTCATGAGGAGAAAAGAACTAACACGCTGGATACCAGTAATATTCTAGACTTTAACTTCTCTTTGGGGGTCAATTGGACAAGTCTGTACAAACTAATTAAGAGAAATAAACAAATTAGCCAACTGACTGAAACCACACGGACCCAGGTTCAGACATGCAGTTTGGCTATTTTACATCAGGGATTTGAAATATTAAGAATATCCGAACAAGCAGAACAAATCATGATGCACCAGTGGTATGATATTCTTAAAGGATGGTCCCAATCTTGGTCTTCAATTTTAAAAATTATGTTACACCCAATTGTTGTTTTCTTTATTCTGATGTTAATTGTAATGTGTGGCATGTGCTGTCGGATGAAAAGACTGTATTTTGAGCTGAAACCACAAGCTCACATTGTTTCACAATATATAGCCTTCAAACAATTACATAAAGTGTGACCCATTCAATACCCCTGGATTGAAGGGTCAAAAAGGGGACAATGTAAAACTGATGAATGAAATTGTTTCTAATTGTTCACTTTATAATAGGGACAAAGAGTCCTGTGGCACCTTATAGACTAACAGACGTATTGGAGCATAAGCTTTTGTGGGTGAATACATGCATCTGACAAAGTGGTATTTACCCATGAAAGCTTATGCTCCAATACGTCTGTTAGTCTTTAAGGTGCCACAGGACTCTTTGTCGCTTTTTACAGATCCAGACTAACACAGCTACCCCTCTGATACTTCACTTTATAATGTAACTTCATAAGTAAAGTTTTATGAATGAAACAACATTCATTCATAAAACCGGTTACCCCAATAACTGGCTAATTGATAAGCTCTCACGGTTGGTGCTCATTGGAAAAGTCCACTGCTGCTCAGCTCAATTAAGCTGCTTGTTAAGAGTCACAGCTGTTTAGCCATCTGCCCTTGTAAGTTTCACTGTCAATCCAATTGCTGCTTAAACCACTGAAACTTGCACTGTTTCAGTATTGTAACTTCTGTTCACTGTTTGCCGTTCATTATACTTGCCTACGTTGTAACTTCTGCTCACTTCTGTTCACCTTTCATTATACTTGTCTATAGTGTAAATTCTGTTCACTGTTTGCCATATTGTAATTCAAACTCCATTCTAAAACGCTTACTCCATTTTGTAAGGGCTTGCTGCAATCTTCATTTTTGCAAAACTCTGCTGTAATCTTATTAGTTTAGGTTAGATGTGTGAATGTGGTATGGATGGATGATGGAATCAACCTCCAGCGCCAGCCTGTCCTGATGAAATAGAGTTCAAACACCAACGGCTGAAGATGCAGACAACAGCCCTCTATCTGAGGGATTGGAGCAAATGCGGTTATATCTTAGAGCTTGGCTGTAGACAATGGATCGTGTGGTGTGTCCTGGATGGAAGCTGGAGGCATGTAGGTAAGTGTGACGGTCAGTAGGTTTCCGGTATAGGGTGGTATTTATGTGACCATCGCTTATTAGCACAGTAGTGTCCAGGAAATGGACCGCTTGTGTGGATTGATCTAGGCTGAGGTTGATGGTGGGATGGAAATTATTGAAATAATGGTGAAATTCCTCAAGGGCTTCTTTTCCATGGGTCCAGATGATGAAGATGTCATCAATGTAGCGCAAGTAGAGTAGGGGCGTTAGGGGACGAGAGCTAAGGAAGCGTTGTTCTAAGTCAGCCATAAAAATGTTGGCATATTGTGGGGCCATGCGGGTACCCATAGCAGTGCCGCTGACTTGAAGGTATATATTGTCCCCAAATGTGAAATAGTTGTGGGTGAGGACAAAATCACAAAGTTCAGCCACCAGGTTAGCTGTGACATTATCAGGGATACTGTTCCTGATAGCTTGTAGTCCATCTTTGTGTGGAATAGGTGTAGAGGTGTAGAGGGCTTCTACGTCCATAGTGGCCAGGATGGTGTTTTCTGGAAGATCACCGATGGATTGTAGTTTCCTCAGGAAGTCAGTGGTGTCTCGAAGATAGACACACCACACGATCCATTGTCTACAGCCAAGCTCTAAGATATAACCGCATTTGCTCCAATCCCTCAGATAGAGACAAGCACCTACAAGATCTCTATCAAGCATTCTTTAAACTACAATACCCACCTGCTGAAGTGAAAAAACAGATTGACAGAGCCAGACGAGTACCCAGAAGTCACCTCCTACAAGACAGGCCCAACAAAGAAAATAACAGAACACCACTAGCTGTCACCTTCAGCCCCCAACTAAAACCTCTCCAGCGCATCATCAGAGATCTACAACCTATCCTGAAAGATGATCCTTTACTCTCACAGATCTTGGGAGACAGACCTGTCCTCGCTTACAGACAACTCCCCAACCTAAAGCAAATACTCACCAGCAACCACACATCACTGAACAAAACCACTAACCCAGGAACCTATCCTTGTAACAAAGAACAAAGCGACAATAGAAGGAAGATCAAAGCCGGTCCAAGGCTGAAAGTCACATCTGCAATTGATGGGTGATCAATCACACCGAACCCAGAGGCAGCGTGACACAGCAAGACCTATAGACTCTGGATTCAAACTAAAAACCTATAAAAAAGATGGGTGAGATGGAAGACTTTGGGTAACGTTCTGCTGTCAACATCGAGGGGCATTGGTGTGCGCCCGACAGAGACACAGCCCTTCCTCGTACCTGGCTTTCCTGGCCAGTTAGCCACCACAAGCTACGATCCCAAGCTGCGAACTCAAGCCACAAACTCAAGCTATGTTCAGGACTGATAACTATCCAGCAGCTGCAGAACATTTGGGGTGTGTGTGTGTGTATGTATATAAGTATTAGGTATTAGCTAGTGGTTATAGATCAAATTGTTATCATAATAAATGTGGCATCTTTGCCTCGTCCCCCAAAACAATCCTGTGTAGTTTTGTCTGGGTAACACCCTCCATCCTGATTTTGCAGGTGTGATTATATTACTTTTTTTTATAAATAAAATTCTTCTTTTAAGAACCTGATTGATTTTCAGTGTCCTAAAAACCAAAGGATTTGGTCTGTGCTCACATTGTAACCAATTGGTTGGTAGTTTATTCTCAAGCCTCCCCAGGAAAGGGGGTGAAGGGGCTTGGGGGGATATTTTGGGGGGATAGGGATTCCAAGTGACCTTTCCCTGAATTTTTGTGTAAATCACTTGGTGGTGGCAGCAATACCGTCCAAGGACAAGGAAGGGAATTTGTGCCTTGGGGAAGTTTTTAACCTAAGCAAATAGTATATAAGCTTAGTGGGTCTTTCATGTGGGTCCCCACATCTGTATCCCAGAGTTCAGAGTGGGCAGGGAACCCTGACGTGGGGGCATCTCTTTTTGTTTTTTCTCCTCATCCGCCTCTTTAGCATTTTTTTTTTCTTTTTTTTTTTACAATTTTTACAGCTACCCTGGCCCGTAACTTTTGGGCAGCCGTCCATTTATCCCTCAAATGCTGTCCCCCCTTTTTGTTTATGCCTTAGCTGATGTGTACCCTTGACAATGCCCCTTTTACCCAGGTCTCTTTCCACAACTAGTCAGGCCTGCTCAGAGCCCCCCTCTGGAAAAACTGAAGTATTTTTCAAAAAGTCACCTGCAAGAGCTTTTGCATTTTTGATATAGTTTCCAGACCTCCTTTCTTTTAGGAGCCCTGAGGATACAGCGTCCATCAGCTTTCTGAACGACGCCTCATATTTTTCCCAAATCTTTTTAGAATACCAAAGAGCTGTGCTGAGCTTATTGTGTTGGGAGAATGGTTCATAATAATTTTCAGATACTTCATAAGGAGATACCCCAGCATCGCAGGAGTTTTCAATGCTTGGTTTTTTATTCACCAACCCTAAAGCGCATGCTCCCAGTTTGTGAATGTGTGTGTTTTCGCTCACAGTTTTCTCCGGGCTTGGTGTAGTGCTGACCGCTGAGGAACTGGAGTTGTGTTTGCGTGGTTGGTTTTTACCAGAATTTTGTCCTTGGGTTTGACGTATGCAAGCTTTGGACTGCCCTGATGCTTTGTCTGCGCTCTTGTGCTGTTTTGCGTTGGTGCTGTTGTTGGTGGTGCTCAGAGCAGATTCCTGGTTCTTTGGCGGTTCTGGCGGAGGTGTCCCTGTAGCTTTGACTGAAGCATTTTCAGGAGAGCTGCCCATGCCCGATTAAGAAAAACAGAGATGTTCCAATTTATCATCAAATAAACATTTTACAAAACTTAACTTTACCATCTTTCTCACTCACACCTATGTAATTGCTTAAAATACAAAACCTGATAAAATAACCAAACCAATGAGCAAAACATATTTACTGGGCTTCATCCATCCATCAGCCATTGAAGCTGATGAATTTTCCTTTTCCACTGTCTCTTTCCTTTTTCTTTTGAGCTTGTCTACCCTCTGGTCTAAGGATCGAGAGACTGTACTGTTTTGACTGTACTGTGGAACAGACAACATTAGTATTATAAAACACATGAAACTGTCTTGTAAACTTAAAAAACAAAATACTCATTAGGGTGTTTTTCTATTGAAAAAGTCATAGCTTTAAAACAAAATAATCCATTTCAGGCTGTACAACGAACACAGGTTTTGGTTTATTGCTACCACTAGTGTTTCTCTAAAACCTAGACATTTTTTTAACACAAGCACATGTTTCCACCATGCACCCAAAAACAAAGTATGCAATACAATATTTTTAAATTCCCCCACCATAACTATGTCTTGCATAGACCCCTGAATCACCAACAATTTAAACACTAATTTTAAAACAACCCATTTTAAAAACACAGCACATTTTACAGAGTAAAAACCAAACTGTTTTGAAACAAAATACTATAAAACCCCACACACTAATTTCAAGCATAGGCCCCCTGAATCACACACACACACACACACACACACACGCATGCACACGCACGCACACACACACACACACACATAACCCCGCCCCCAACACACCAAATCAATAGTTTGCAACCAAATACTTTTAAAAGCCCACACCCATCTCTAGCATAGGCCCCCTGAATTACCAACAACAATTTAAACACTAACTAATTAAAAAGCATTTAAAAACACACACACACGCTTTTAAAAGCCAATTGCAGAATGTTACCTTCTACCACAGGGTTAAGGGATGCTGGCACATGGTTATTCTGTTTTCCCCCCATGTATTTGGGCCTTTGGATTAAAGAACAATTTTTAGTTAGTATTATTCCGCAATTGCATCAAACCCCTATGCAACCGGTGTTATACCTCGGTTTTTTTAATTTAACAGTATTAAGCACAACTATAGTTAAAAATGGGGTTTTACCTGGCTCTGGTGAAAAGCAACTTGAAATTGCTATTTCCATGCTAAACAGATCACACTGCAATAAAGATAGGTACCATTATTTAGTAAGGACAGCATGGACAAAGAGTGACATTATATAATATATATGTATCCGAAGAAGTGGGTTGTAGCCCACGAAAGCTTATGCTCTAATAAATTTGTTAGTCTCTAAGGTGCCACAAGTACTCCTGTTCTTTTTGATTATATAATATATATATTCAGAGTTAAAAATGGGCAGCATACAATTTAAACATTAAAACTAATTTTTAAAAAGACAAACAACCCATTTTAAAAACAAATCATATTTTGCAGAGTAAAAACCAAACTGTTTTGAAACAAAATCCTGTAAAACCCCCACACTTATCTCTAGCATAGGCCCCTGAATCACCAACAACAATTTAAACACTAAATAATTTTAAAAAGACAAAGAGCCCATTTTAAAAACACATCACATTTTGCAAAAAACAAAACAAACAAACAACAAAAAAACAACCCTGTTAGTTTGAAACAAACCAAACCAACTGTTTGCAACAATATACTTTAAAAAAAAAAAAAAACTATGTCTTGTACAGACACCTAACTCACAATTTAAACATTAAAACTAATTTTAAAAAATACATTTTAAACCCCACACATGCTTTTAAAAGCCAATTGCAGAAAGTTGCCTTCCACCACAGGGTAAAGAGATGCTGGCACGTGGCTGTTCTGTTTTCCCCCATGTGTACTTGGGCCCTTGAGTTAAAGAACAAGCAAAAAGTTTAGTTAGTATTATTCCTCAAATGCATCAAATCCCTATGCAACCTGTGTAATACCTGGTGTTTGTTAATTTAACAGTATTAAGCACAACTATAGATAAAAATGGGGCTTTACCTGGCCCTGGTGAAATGCAGCTTCAAGTTGCTGTTCCCATGCTAAACAGATCACACTGCAATAAAGACAGGTACCATTAGTTAGTAAGGGCAGCATGGACAAATATTCAGAGTTAAAAACAAGCAGCATACCTCATCTTGCAGTCCAGCAGTATTCTATTCAAGATAGTTTCTGTTGAAAGAGGACAGTCTCCAAAAACCTGAGGTTTTTATACCATCCCAACTCCTTGTTTCAGAGTCTGTAGTTAGCAGGTTGATTCGATCACTTACAACCCTGAACTAATAGATACTTGAGGAAATTAGGCACTGCTCCCCAAAGTTCCCTTTTGTGATCTGAGGGGTGGGGAATTAAATTGTCTGCACAACTGGGCTGCTTTTTTTGTAATTATTATTATTATTTTTTAGTTAAAATACATTTTTCTGTTTCAGTGAAAAACCAGAGCACTGTAGGGCCTTCTTACAGTATTAAACAGTAAATCACCCACACACAACAGTCCTTAATGTTACTGATATCAATGAATGTCTTGGGTTTTTTTAAACATGTTTCTTTCATGCTTAAAATTTGGGGTTGTTTTGAAATAAAATGGATGTATCACAACCATAGTAAACACCCTACAAATACCCAGAGCTTTTAAATGTTTTTACAGCAAATGCTTGTTCTAAAGTATGGTGGAGATTTCATTTCAGTTTTGGGTTAGACCCTTGTTTATTTTTGTAAATCTATTATTTTAATGACTTTGAGTTGCTAGAAAGAGTGACCCATAGCGTTCAACCAAATCCTGGGTTATATTTAAACTGTCCAATAGTGGGGTGGTCCTATGGGGGAGGGGTTAAAGCTATCCTGATTGGTAGAGGGCAGTGGGACAAGTTCTTAGAGGGGTCACATGACACCCTTTGCTTCTGGTCATGTGTCCGTCTTGACCCCGGAAGTAATATGGATTGGATGAATGGACTATCAATTGGATAGAAAGCTGGCTAGATCATCGGGCTCAATGGGTAGTGATCAACAGCTCCATGTCTAGTGGGCAGCCGGTATCAAGCACAATGCCCCAGGGGTCAGTCCTGGGGCAAGTTTTGTTCAACATCTTTATTAATGATCTGGATGATGGAATTAATTGCACCCTCAGCAAGTTTGCGGATTACACTAAACTGGGGGAGAGGTAGATACACTGGAGGGTAGGGATAGGGTCCAGAATGACCCAGACAAATTGGAGGATTGGACCAAAAGAAATCTGAGGAGGTTCAACAAGGACAAGTCCTGCACTTAGGATGGAAGAATCCCATTCACTGCTACAGGCTGGGAACCAACTGGCTAAGCAGCAGTTCTGCAGAAAAGGACCTGGGGATTACAGTGGACAAGAAGCTGGATAGGAGTCAGCAATGTGCCCTTGTTGCCAAGAAGGCTAACGGCATATTGGGCTGCATTGGATCATTGCCAGCAGATCGAGGGAAGTGATTATTCCCCTCTATTTGGCACTGGTGAGGGCACATCTGGAGTATTGCATCCAGTTTTGGGGCCCCCACTACAGAAAGGACATGGACAAATTGGAGAAAGTCCAGAGGAGGGCAACAAAAATTATTAGGGGGCTGGGGCACATGATTTATGAGGAGAGGCTGAGGGAACTGGGCTTATTTAGTCTGCAGAAGAGAAGAGTGAGGGGGGGATTTGATAGCTGCTTTCAACTACCTGAAGGGGGGTTCCAAAGAGGATGGAGCTCGGCTGTTCTCAGTGGTGGCAGATGACACAACAAGGAACAATGTTCTCAAGTAGCAGTGGGGAAGGTCTAGGTTGGTTATTAGGAAACACTATTTCACTAGGAGGGTGGTGAAGCACTGGAATGGGTTACCTAGGGAGGTGATGGAATCTCCTTCCTTAGAGGTTTTTAAGGCCCAGCTTGACAAAGCCCTGGCTGGGATGATTTAGTTGGGGTTGGTCCTGCTTTGAGCAGGGGGTTGAACTAGATGACCTGCTGAGGTCTCGTCCAACCCTAATCTTCTATGATTCTATGTGCCTACGTGTCCTGCTGACTCATAGGCATAGTCCCTGGCTTCTCTCAGTAGGTTTATTGTACAGTTGATTGCCCTTGATTGGCCATCAAGGAGGTTGGCTCGTGCTGATGCCAGTCTATCTGGGAGTATCACCCAGAAACACAGCACAAGTTTGAAATATCAATATATGACACATATTTATAACTCACAGTACAAAGATGATTCATACATATAAATAAGATTACTATATTTAGTGAATCGTAACTTTTCCACTGATACCTTACATGGCATATCTTGTAAGATATTGCAATTTTGTAATATTGGTATCAATAATATTATAAATGGTCACCCATAGTCCAAACAGTGTCACAGCCACAACCTGTGAAATGGATCCATGCCCCTCCGGGCTGGTGAAAGTCCGTTATGCCCATTACTTATAGGAATAGACAATGCCTCCTTCAGAGAAGCGCATGTACCAAACCCCTTGGAAAACTCCATAGGTCACCCAATCCTCAGGAAATCAACACATGACCTGGAAGATCTCTTCAAACACTGTCCCACCTCCAAACTCCCATTCCTGGGAAAAATAAGTGAGAAATAGGAACCACCAAGCCCCAACAATGTCATTGACAGCAAAGGAAGCTCCCAGGTGGCATAATGCAGGCCTAGAGCCAGTATATAGAAATGGGCAGAGTTTGGGGAGGCATCAAAGAATGTGATGGGGGGCTGGAGCCCTGTGACATATCCCTTCCCTATTCAAATCAAACAATAGCTGCCTCTGCACACTTTCAACTATTGTCAGTTGGCGTGCATGTGTGCTCTCTCCATATGCTGTCCCAGCCCCGCACAAATAGTTGGTTCAGCAGACCTCGCTAGTACTACCCAGAAAGAAAGACCACAGGCATGGTTCAGTGACAAAGGCACTTGGCCAGGTTTATTGACCTGAAGGCACAGTCTTAGTGCCCTGGCTCCATGGTTCCCGCTGCTGGTGAGTGCAGGCCCGACCCTGCTGCAGGCCTCAGGGGAGTGGGGGCAGAGCAGGGGTGGGAAGAGGTGGGGCAGGGCGGGGCAGGGGCCGGGGCTTTGTGGAAGGGGTGGAGTTGGGGTAGGGCTGGGGTGGAGCAGGGATGGGAAGAGGCAGGGCTGGGGTGGAGCAGGGGTGGGGGCCATGGGCAAGAGGCGGAGCAGGGGCTGGAGCAGCATGCAGCTGCATAGGGCACCAGGAAATTTGGTAACAGCTGCGTATTTTGCGTATGGGTAGGGACAGCCCTGGTTACAGGTACACTGACACATTAGTCCCCAGTGGCAAGGTGTGACTCAGTCAGCAGTGGGAATCTCTGTTGTCCCCTCAGCCACACAAAGGGTTAAGGCAAGGTACCCTGACATTTATAGACTGAGACAAATGACTTATGTTGCACTTTATGTGTTCCATGACATCTGCTTGTTACCTCCCCTTGTAGCTTGCTCCAGGTGTCTCAGGCAAAACATCCCTGTTCATCACTTCTCTCAAACCCTCTTATCTGGTGTTAGGTCAGGATGTACCTGGGCTAATCTTCTGGAGCATCCGAAGAAGTGGGCTGTAGCCCACGAAAGCTTATGCTCTAATAAATTTGTTAGTCTCTAAGGTGCCACAAGTACTCCTGTTCTTTTTGCCGATACAGACTAACACAGCTGCTATTCTGCAACCTTCTGGAGCATGTTCATCAGGGCCGGCTCTAGGCACCAACACTCCAAGCATGTGCTTGGGGCGGCACTTTCCAAGTGGCGGCACTCCAGCCCTCCCCCCCTATTTTTTCCCATTGGGGCGCAAAAAGCCGGAGCCGGCCCTGAACCAAGATGTTCCCTGTCAGCTGAGGCTTTCAGGCTGAGCTGGAACTGACACTGCAGTTCTGGCTGCAGTCACTAGATGGCGCTCACGGCAGCCGGAGTTGCACAGGCTGGATGCAGTCCAGGCTGCCCGGCTGCTGGAGAGCCGGAGCATCATCCCCGGAGCTGAGCCCGGGCTGCGGCGGCGAGAGGGGTTCAGCTCCAGGGGATGATGCTCAGGCTCTCCAGCGGCCGGGCAGCCTGAGCTGCAGCCCAGCCTGTGTGTGAGGAGCCGGGGAGGGGGGGAAGCGGGGCCAGGGATGCAGGGAGGAGGAGGGGTCCTGCTGCTGCTCAGAGTCTCCCCCAGGCGGCGCGGCGTTTCCCCACCCGAGTGGGCTGTGCAGGGCGCCGCCGGGCTGGGCAGGGGGCGCGGATCCCAGCTCGCGAGCTGATGGGGTGAGTGGCTGGGCAACCTGAGCTGCCAGGGAGCTGCCGCCTCCTGCCCCCGAACCCAGCCCACCGCGCCCCTCCCCCACCTCAGCCCCGCGCTACCTGCCCTGGGCGGGGAGAGGCAGAGCCCAGCTCCGAGCGGGGCAGCGGGGGATACTGCCCTGCCGGGGGACCCCCGCAGCTCAGGCACCTGGGGGTCAGTGTCTGTCCTCTCGGCTCTGCCTGCATGGGGCTGGGGAAGCAGCTGTCAGTGCCTGCCCCTCTCAGCCCTTGCATCCCCATCCCTCTCGCTGCCCCTCCACTTGTACCTCCCCCCATCGCTCCTTCAGCCGCACCTCTCCCCTTGTACCCTTCCCCAGCCCTCTCCTCCCGCACCTCCCCCTTCCCCGCACCTCTTCTCCCGCAACACTTCTGATACCCCCTCTCCTCCTCCGCCCTCCTCCACGAGTACATCACACCCCACTTCTCTGCCATTGTAGAGCCCCCAAGCGCCCCTACACCCGCTCCTCTGCCTGAACCCTCTTTACTAGATCCCCATCCCTTTCCGGGTACAAGGTATAAGGGTTAGTCCCTATGCCTTCCATGTGCATTTGGAGCACTAAAGATGGGGTTGTGGGGGATGGGGAGGGGCAAGATTTATACTAAAGTGAAATAAAAATAGGAGAAACGGTTTGATCCCCACTGCAAGTGTAAACGGCGATTGCTGTGGTGAACGAGGAGGTCACGTTTGGGGGGGGAGCCCAGGGCTGGGGCGGCAGGGGGTGCAGGTGGGGGAGGGCACTGGTGTTGCGGGGAGAGCCCAGGGCTGGGGGCAGCCAAAAATTTTTTTGCTTGGGGCGGCAAAAAACCTAGAGCCGGCCCTGATGTTCATACACATGCCCAGTATCCGTTGCTTCTTATGAATGCCTGTGTTCAGCAACACCAGCAATACCTTTTCCAAGATCATATATAGAACAGTAAACTTGAAAGCATCTGCTTAAATCCATGGCCTGACTTTATGGTACTAGCCACCAGGCCCAGTGCTCCATGCTCTCTTTCGCCTACACCCACAAAAATCAATCAGTTCCCCCTTTGATTTTTTGGGACCCTGCTGCCGCCCCTGCTCTTGATGGCCTTCTGGACCTGTGCGCCTGGAGATGATAACTTATCGTTATTGTAATTGTTGGCTGAGTGAAGCGAGGTTCTGCACCTTCCATCAGAACAAGAGCCCCACATCAGCTCGGCCCATCTTCCCAGTTGAGTTTGACATGGTAACACCCTGAATAACTGGTCTCCAGACAGAGAGAATAGAAATAATAATGGGGGTAAGGAGTCGGGGGGGGGAGGGAAATGGGTCCATCATCCTGCTGGGGAGAAGCCCCCTGTTTACACCATGAAGGCACCAATCCAGAGCCCCTAAGTGTGACATTCCCACCATGTGTTACTGGGGTGGCTAAGGGAGGGCACAGCACACAGGAAAGGTGCAGCAGTGCCATTTATTTGTGTGAGTTTCCATGTTTTTGTGTATTTGTTCTGCTGTTGGGTGTGAAAGGGCGTCTCCAACCTGTTCTGATATGTGATGTTTACTTACCCACTCCAAGGCCTTTCCACACACAATAGAAATTGAAAATAAAATTTCTTTCATGTGATAGGTAGCAGGGAGTGCGCAGAACTGACTGTCTTGTGGTTGCTTCTATAGAACAAACTGGGACGTGCTACATTCACTTCTGGCATTAAACAGATCTATGTAGTTGGCGTCCTCTATAAAGAGAAGAGAGAAAGTGAGAGAGACTCAGAGATAGGACGGTTTTGTGACCAAACACCTGGAGACTGGCCTGTTTCTCCAAGAAAGCTCAGAAGAACTGAAGCATTTGTGGGCTGACGGTGAGAGATTCTTTTGTGCCTTGTTCAACCATGGGAGCAACCCCAAGGGGAAGGGGATGGACGTGGGCATGTGTGGGTGTGGGGGGGGGGACATGTTCCCCCAATATTTTCGGAAAGGCCTTTTTCCAGCATCTGTTTCTTATCCAGGTCCTGATCCAAAGCCCACTGACATCAATGGGAGTCTCATAAAGTACCAAAGCTTGGGTCCTGGCAGATTGAAGAGGTACTCCTGATAAAAGCAACAGAACACGTATGGAGCTCAGTGGGAAAGACAAATCTATCCTTGACTAGATTGTATTCTCTGTCCCCTACCCCGCCGCTCAGGAGGCAATGGTGTCTCTGGCTGTAATTCATAACGTGGGAACATTTTGTGGTCAGTTAGCAAAGTTACCCATATCCCTGGCTAGGAAGGTGAAATCACTTCCTGGGACTAGGAAACAGGAATGCCAGGCTCATCTGACTGTTGTGAACATACATAAGGACAAGTTGGACCTTACTGCCAATCTCTAAATAGACAAAATAGAGTCAAATAAGGTGAAACTCTTACAGGAACCAAACAGTACCGTAGAATCTCTACAGATAGAAATTCCACGTTTGAATAATAAGAGTACAGCAGTAGGGATATATTACTGACTACCTGAGCAGGATGTGATAGTGATTGTGAAATGCTCAGGGAGACTAGACAAGCTGCAAAACCCGAAAATGCAGCAATAATGGGGGATTTCAGCTATCCTCATATTGACTTGGTAAATGGCATCTCAGGGCAAGATGCAGAGATAAAATTTCTAGACACCGTAAATGAGTGTTTCTTGGGGCAAATAGTCCTGGAACCCACAAGGGGAGAGGCAATTCCTGATTTAGTCCTAAGTAAAGCACAGGATCTATTCGAAGAGGTGAATATAGCTGGGTATGGAAATTGTACGCAGGGCCATGAATGCTAATGAAATTGGGGGTTGGGGAGCAGGAGGGGGTGAGGGATCCAGCTGGGGGTGCAGGCTCTGGGATGGAGCTGGGCATGAGGGGTTGGGGGTGCAGGAGGGTGCTTCAGGCTGGGACCAAGGGGTTTGGAGGGCAGGAGGGGGATCAAGGCTGGGGCAGGGGGTGGAGTGCAGGAGGGGGTCAGAGGTGCAGGCTCCATGCGGCGCTTACCTCAAGCAGCTCCCAGAAGGAGTGCATGTCCCCCCTCCGGCTTCTACACAGAGGTGTGACCAGGCAGCCAGGTTGCCCTATCCGCAGGTGCCACCCCTGCAGCTCCCATTGGCCATGGTTCCCGGCCAATGGGAGCTGCAGGGGCGGAGCTGGAGGCAGGGGCAATGTGAGGAGCCCCTTGGCTACCCCTACGCCTAGGAGCCGGAGGCGGGACATGCCACTGCTTCCGGGAGCTGCACGGAGTGGGGCAAGCCCACGACCCCGCTCCCCGGCAGGAGCTCGAGGGCTGGATTAAAAAGTCTGGAGGGCCGGATGAGGCCCCCTGGGCCATAGTTTGCTCACCCCTGATGTAACCTCTCACTGAAATCAGCCCCTGTCGCAGACGACTTGAAGGTAGTTAATGAAAAACTGATTTTTTTAAAAGGCTCCAGAGTTGATCCTGGCAATTACAGGCCAGTTAGCCTAATTTCCGCAATGAGCAAATTGGTAGAAACTGTAATAAAGACACATAGAGGAACATCATTTGATGGGGAAGAGTCAACGTGGCTTTTGTAAAGGGAAATCATGCCTCACCAACCTAATAGAATTCGCTGAAGGTGTCAACAAGCATGTGGAAAAGGGTGATCCAGTCAATATAGTCTAAACAGTGTGACACTGCATCCCATATTATTCATAGTGATATTATTATAATAGTGTTCTAGCATAATTATGATGCATTTTATGCAAAATACATCATGAGGTGTCAATGGAAAAGTTATGATTTGCTTAATATGATTATCCTATTTGTATGCATGTATCATTTTTGTATCTGAAGTTATTATTGACTATGTATCTGTATTTCAAATGTAGTTACACCCGGGTAACACCCACTAGACAAGATGTTTTCAGTCTAGATAGTGGGTGGGGAAGGGCCTATTCAGGGTAATGGACCATTAGGAAAGAACAATAGGCCTTAGGAGAAGCTTAGCTCGTACCTGGGGAGCCTTCCTGAGAACGCTACGGACAGCCTCCGAATAATGTCTGCTAGGACATGTGATGACACCACATGTCTCTGGGCTCCATCTTGGGATGTCAGTATTTTTCCATAGACTGGTCTGGGAACCGAGCTTTGGGAACAAAAGGTTTCCGCCATATGCAAAAGCTATATAAGGCAGGAAGTGACATCATCTGTTGTTCTTCACTCCCCACACAGGAAGACTCCTGGAAACGCGTGAGGAACAGAGACTGAATTGGGGGAAGTGCTGGACCCAGGCTATAGGGATTTCTAGCCTGTGAATGGAACACCTGGGATGTAAGCAAGTGCAGCTTGCCCCTTAAGAATCAACAGCCTGTTTGCATCATCTCTTAGGGTGAGAATCTGCTACTCAGATCCAATCTATTTAGAAGATTAAGCTTAGTTTGCATTTTTTTTATTTGCTAGGTAATCTACTTTGATCTGTTTGCTATTCCTTATAATCACTTAACATCTAACTTTTGTAGCTAAAAAAACTTGGTTTTGCTTTATTTGAACCAGGGAGTTGGAGTGAAGTGTGTGGGACTCATAACTGAGGGGCAAAGGCTGTTGCATATTCCTCTCCACATTGAGGGAGGGTGCGAATTTCATGAGCTTATGTTGTGCAGTTCCCTGTTTTAGGGTTACCATACGTCCGGATTTTCCCGGACATGTCCGGCTTTTTGGGACTCAAATCCCCGTCCGGGGGGAAATTCCCAAAAGCCGAACATGTCCGGGAAAATCCAGCGCCGCTGGGTGCTGGGCCGGGCTGGGGCCGGTGGCCGGGCCGGGGGCCGGGCCAGGTCCGGCAGTGCTGGGCCGGGGGCCGGGGCCGCTGGGCTGGGGGCCAGGGGTGCTGGACCGGGGGCCGGGGGAGCTGGGCCGGGGGCCAGGTCCGGCGGTGCTGGGCTGGGGCCGGGGGTGCTGGGCCGGGGCCCTGGCCGGGGGCCGGGGCCGCGCTGGGCCGCAGGCTGGGGCCGGGCACCGGCGGTGCTGACCTGGGGGTGCTCGGCCGGGGGCTGGCCCGGGGCCGGCACCCCAGGGCCCGAGCCGAGCCAGGCTGGAGACGCTGGGGCCGGGGCTGGGGCCGGGGCCGGCCGCCGGAGGGGGCCAGACTGGGCCGCGCCTCCTCCCCCCACCCTCCCCCAGCTTACCTGCTGCCTGCTTCAGGCTTCCCGCAAATCAAATGTTCGTGGGAAGCAGGGGAGGGGGCGGAGTTGGGGCGGGGACTTTGGGAAAGGGGTAGAGTTGGGGCGGGGCGGGGGCGGGGCTGGGGGCAGGGCTGGGGCCCCATGGAGTGTCCTCTTTTTGGACACTCAAAATATGGTAACCCTACCTGTTTAGCACAAGATGGTATAATTTCGGGTTTATACTCCCGGGAGCTGAGAGTTCCCTCAGCTGTAGCCTTCCCATGCAGGGGTTGGTCAGAGTCTGCATGTAACTGCAGCTGGGTGGGTCCGTACCTGTGTGAATGCTGGTGAAAGTGAAGGATGAAAGGCTTTGCAGCTTGTCACAGCAGCACAGTGCAAGAAGGAGCCCAGGCTGGTGGGTCAGGGGGGCGCAGCGGTACCCCAGTTCCAGGTGGCACCCCAGGGGGAACCCGTCACACATGGATTTTCAGAGAGCCTTGACAAGGACCCGCCCTACAGTCTCTGAAGGAAAATGAGGAATCACTGGTTAGGCAGCAGTACTGCTAAAAAGGATCTGGAGGTTATACTGCCGTGGTTTTCAAACTTTTTTTCTAGTGGCCCAGTTGAAGAAAATTGTTGATGCCCGCGACCCAACGGACCTGGGGATGAGGGGTTTGGGGTGTGGGAGAATCTCAGGGCTGGGGCAGAGGATTGGGGTGCCGGGTGGGGCCAGGAATGAGGGGTTCAGGGTGTGGGAGGGGGCTCAGGGCTTGGGCAGGGAGTTGGGGTGCAGGAGGGGTTCAGGGCTCTGGACTGGGGGTGCAGGGTCTGGGGTGGGGCTGTGGATGAGTGGTTTGGGGTGCAGGAAGGGGCTCCAGGTTTGGAGAAGGTGAGGGCTGGGGCAGGGGATTGGGGCATGGGGTTGGGGCTCCCAGTCAGCGGCGCAGCAGGGGTGCTAAGGTAGGCTTCCTGCCTCCTGGCACCGCGGACCGTGCTGTGCCCCGGAAGCGGCCAGCAGCAGGTCCAGTTCCTAGGTGGAGGTATGCAAGTGGCTCCGTGTGGCTCTCGCCCACAGGCACTGCCCCCACAGCTCCCATTGGCCAGTTCCCGGCCAATGGGAGTGCGGAGCCGGTGCTTGGGGCAGGGCAGCACATGGAACCCCTCCCCTCAGGGGCGCACAGAGACATGCATGCAGCCGGCTGCTTCCGGGAGCGGTGTGGGGTCACGGGCATGCAGACAGCCTGCCTGAACCCTGCTGCGCCACCGGCCGGGAGCTGCCTGTGGTAAACGCCTCCCAGCCGGAGCCCAAGATCAGAATCCCCTCCTGCACCAAACTCCCTCCCAGAGCCTGCACCCCTCACCCTCTCCTGCACCCCATCACTATGCACCAGCCTGGAATCCCCCTCCTGCACCCAAACTCCCTCCCAGAAAGAAACTAATATAACAGCTGTTCTAAGGTAAGAAATAGGCTCTTTTGAATTAACTTAACTATATTCTACATGTTTTAAGACTGAAATGTAACCACAGAACGTCTTTATGTTAATTAAAAGGCAAGTCTAGTACAGCGTTAATAGCTTCCATGCCATAACTGTGATCATTTTGTTTTAAATTGGAAAAAGATTTGTATACAGGGGACCAATGGGGTTATAGTGAAGATACTAAAAAAAGGAACTCTCCGTGATTGTAATAACTGGCACGGTATCACACTTTTATCTGTGCCAAGCAAACTATTTTGTAAGATCATAGTCCAGCGTATATCAGAGGCCGTTGATAGCGTTCTCAGAAAAGAGGAAGCTGGTTTTCAGAAAGGGCGTGTATGCACAGACCAGATCTTCACTCTACGAAACATCATAGAACAGTGCTGAGAATGGCAACGGCAACTCTACATAAACGTCATGGACTTTGAGAAGGCTGTTGATAGCATTCACAGGACCAGCCTATGGTGCTTTCTGTGGGCATATGGAATCCCTCTCCGTATAATCAACATCATCAAAAGCTTCTATTTCAACTTTACATGCAGTGTTGATCACAATGAGCTCAGTTTTGAAGTCAAAACAGGAGTACATCAGGGACGTGTCATGTCTGCAATCTTCTTCAACATTGCCATCGACTGGGTAATGCGATGTACAACAGAAGACATGCCAAGAGGCATTAAATGAACACCCTTCTCATCCCCTGAAGACCTGGACTTCGCAGATGATATCCCTCTCCTATCATATACCCAACACCATATACAAGACAAAAAACTTGACTCAGTGCATTCAGCCAGCAAATTTGACTGAAAATCAATTGCAATAAGACAGCTATCTGAACTTTAATATTGCCTCCCCATCACCAGTACGGATAGAGGATCATGTTCTCACCATTGTAGAAACATTCACATTCTTGGGCAGCACCATCATCCCAGGACGGTGGAACAAGCAGGACATCTGGAACAGAATCAGTAAAGCCAGGAACACCTTCAGGAGCTTAAATACAGTCTGGAAATCATCAACATACAACACCAAACCCAAACTCAAGATTTATCAGAGCTGTGTACTTTCAACATTACTTTACAGTGCAGAATGCTGGGGAATGAGAAAGTATAACATGGCCAAACTATCTTCATTTCATACAACCTGCCTCAGAAAAATCCTCCGTATCTTTTGGCCCAGAACAATCTCAAACCAAGACCTATTCACACAGTGCAGCCAACAGGATATGAGCACCGTTATTGCCAGGAGGCATTGGAGATGGATTGGCCATGTGCTTTGGATAGAAATTGGTTCCATCACCAGAGTAGCAATAAGATGGACACCTGAAGGCAAGCGAAAATGACGCCACCCGAAAACAACATGGTGAAGAGCTGTAGAAGCCGAGCTGAAAAACCTGGGGCACAGCTGGGGAACCATTGAAAGACTTGCCGGAAACAGACAGGAGTGGGGGAGTTTCGTCGCTGCCCTAAACGCCAGAGGCGTAATGGGAACATGATGATGATGATATTAAGGGCTGTTACAACAACAGTGATCAATTGTTCATGTCCACTGAAGGTAGGACAACTAGTAATGGGATTAATCTGCAGCAAGGAGAATTCGAGTTAGATATTAGGAAAAATTGGATAGTTAAGCTCTGGAATAGTATCAGAGGGGTAGCCGTGTTAGTCTGAATCTGTAAAAAGTGACAGAGGGTCCTGTGGCACCTTTAAGACTAACAGAAGTATTGGGAGCATAAGCTTTTGTGGGTAAGAACCTCACTTCTTCAGATGCATCTGAAGAAGTGAGGTTCTTACCCACGAAAGCTTATGCTCCCAATACTCTGGAACAGGTGATCTAGGGATGTTGTGGAATCCCTGTCACTGGAGGTTTTTAAGAACAGGTTAGATAAACACCTGTCTAGGCTTACTTGATTCTTCTTCGAGGGCTTGCTCATGTCCATTCCAAAGTAGGTGTGTGCGTGCCATGTACACAGTCACTGGAAAGTTTTTCCCTCGGTGGTATCCGTTGGATAAGCTCCGGCACCCACTGGAGTTGCACCCTCATGGCGCCGTGTATAGGGGCCAGCCGCCCTCTCAGGTCCCTCTTTCTGCCAGTGACAGTCGCTGGAATGGCTCGTTGCTCTGGAAGTTCTCTCCCCAGTGGACTTTTGTCTTTTTCTCCTGTAAATAGTTTAAAATTTTAGAAGTTAGTTATTAGAAAGTTAGTAGTAGTAGTTAGGAATAGAATAGGACCTTGCTTAGCGGGGTTCTTCCCTGCCTTGGTCTCCGGGGTTTAAGCCACATGAGGCTTGCCACAAGCCTATGCCCATTAGCCCACTCACTTTGCCTCAAGTGTTTGGGCAAATCCTACCTGCATGACTGCTGAAGGATTTGTAAAGGTTTCAAACCCCGAACCCAGAAAGAAAGGGACCAGAGACTTATGTTCCTCCTGATGGAGGCAGCTCTTTGCGCTCCCTCGGAGCTGGGTCATCCCAACTCGGCACCGAGTACCTCTGCCTCTTCTCTGAGGGACAGGCACCGCAGTCCAGCCTCTCTGGCATGGAGGAGGGACTCCTCTTGGGTGTGCCGGGACTCCCAGCACCACCAAAGTTTGCTACTGCAGAGGAAGTTTGCGTTTGAGAACATGAGGCACGAATCTCGCTCACCAGTACCACATAAGAAACAGCACAAGATGGACAGGGAGTCACAGGGACACCGGTAGAGTGAGACCCATACAGGGCTACTCTAGCCCCAGGGAGGGAGCCGTTGTGTCCAATGCCTTTGGACTCTCCTCCAAGGGAGAGCCACAGGAGTGCAGGACTGGTGCTTCCATCTATGACAGAGGCATTCCAGGCACCGGGGGACCTGATGTTCTTACCGATGCTGCCTTTGCCGACTAGGCATGAGCTTGCACCAGAGGCAAGGGCTACTAGAGCATTGAGAAATGCCCCAAGTGCTGTTGAAAGAAAAGCCAGTGATGTTGCTAGAGCACCGGTAAACTCCATCTCGGCACCATTCACCAGTACCATCTGGCACCCCTCCCTCCATGGAGTGACTCCTCAGCCTCAGAACCAGAATCCTACACCTCTCCTGGGAGCCAGTAGCAGTCAGACTATACGTACAGGATGGAGGACATGAGCCAGTGGGCTGGCCAGCCCAGTGGCAGATGACTGTGCAGTGGGCCTTTTGGGCTCCATGGGCTTCTCATCAGGCCTAAGGACCCCAGGCGAGGAGGTCGTACTCAGTAGCATCGGAGAGTAGAGCCCTGCTGCCACCATCTCTTCTAGCCATGAAATCCAGATCCCCAGGGACTGGTACCATGGGACCCATCAGAAGCCAATGGACAGAAGCAAGGCCCAGTACGAATTCTAGGATCCTCTTCCTCCTCACCAGACAAGGTGGTTGCGGGTACCTCGATCGCACACACACAGGGTGACCACAGGGTGCACGAAGACCTACTAAGAAGGGTGGCCCAAAAGCTGGGGATCCAGGTGGAGGAAATTTTGGAAACCTCCTTTGCCCTGGTGGATATTTTGGCACCTTCAGGCCCCTCACAGGTAGCTCTGCCCTGAATAGCGCCATCTTAGAACCTGTCAAGGCACAGTGGCAGACTCCAGCCTCCTTGCAGCCCATAGCAAAGAGGGTGGGCAGGAAACATTTTGTTCCACCAAAGGAGTTTGAGTACCTGTATATCCATCCCCCTCCAGGGTCGCTGGTAGTCTTAGCTATGAATGAGCAAGAAAGGCAGGGGCAGCAGGGACCTACCCCTAAGGCTAAGGATACCAAGAAGCTGGACCTCTTTGGCAGGAAGATCTCTGCCACAGCAGGGCTTCAGTTTAGTATTGCTAATCAGCAGGTGCTCCTTATCCGAGACTTTAACTCCTGGGGCAGAATGACTACATTTAAGGAGTTCTTGGCTTTCATTGAGGATGGCAGGGCGGTGGTGAAGGCATCCCTGCAAACGGCTCTAGATGTGGCTGACTCAGCCACATGGACCATGGCTTCGGCTGTGGCTATGAGGAGGTGCTCTTGGCCGCAGGCCTCAGGCCTTCCTCATGAGGTGCAGCAAACAATTCAAGACCTGCCATTTGAGGGCACATCATTGTTTTCTGAACAAACAGACTCCAAACTCCACAGCTTGAAGGACTCCAGGGTCATGCTGAAGTCCCTGGGGCTACATACCCTGGCCCCGTTGAGGAAACATTTCACACCACAGCCTTTGCCTCGGTTCTACCAGTCTCAGCCAAGGCAGGACTATGTTAGGGGGCAGGATGGCAGCTACAAGAGGAAGCCTCCTCCCCAACCCTCATTGACCCATAGATCTGGGCCTGCCAGACAAGCCGCTGGCCCCAAGACCTTTTGAGGATGTGCCCGAGGAAGGTGTATCAGAACAATGTCTGGATTCAACTTCACCTATTTTTGTGGATTGGCTATCCCACTTCTATCAGGCATGGGCCCATAATACTTCAGATCGCTGGGTGTTACACATGACAGGACTGGGATATACTCTGGAATTCAGTTCTCACCCTCCTTCCCACCCTCCCTCCCCTTCCCTCTTCAGGAACGCTTCTCATGAACAACTCCTAGTTCAGGAGGTGTGGACTCTCCTACAAATGGGAGCAGTAGAGGAGGTTCCTCTGGAATTAATGGGCAGAGGGTTTTACGCCCGATATTTCCTAATCCCCCAAGGCCAAAGGTGGTCTCAGACCAATCCTGGACCTGGGAAACCTCAACAAATTCATGAAGAAGCTGAAGTTCCGCATGGTCTCTTTGGCCTCCATTATCTCCTCTTTGGATCCAGGGGACTGGTATGCCACCCTTGAGGTGAAGGACACATACTTTCACATTTCATTTCTCCAAGGCCACAGGAGATTCCTCCGGTTTGTTGTGGGACAAGTACACTATCAGTTCATGGTACTGCCATTCAGCCTGTCAGCAACCCCTCGGGTCTTCACAAAGTGCATGTCAGTGGTTGCGGCCTTCCTGAGAAAACAAAGGGTACAGGTGTATTCTAGGGTTACCATACGTCCGGATTTTCCCAGACATGTCCGGCTTTTGGGGGCTCAAATCCCCGTCCGGGGGGAAATCCCCAAAAGCCAGACATGTCCGGGAAAATCGGGAGGGACGGAGGGCTCAGCGGTGCTCGGCCGGGGCCTCTGGGGCTGGGGTCGGCGGTGCGGGGCCGGGCCGGGGCCGGTGGTGCTCGGCAGGAGCCGGGGGTGCGGGGCCGGGGCTGGGGCCGGTGCGGTGCCGGGCCGGGGTCGCGGGGCCGTGCCAGGAGCCGGGCGCGTGGTGCCGGGCCGGGGGGCAGGCCGTGCCGGGAGCCGGGGTCGCGGGGCCGGGAGCCAGGGGCGCGGTGCCGAGCAGGGGTCGCGGTGCCATGCCGGGAGCCGGGCGCGCGGCCGGGCCAGGAGCCAGGCGCGTGGTGCCGGTCCAGGGGCCAGGCCGTGCCGGGAGCCGGGGTCGCGGGGCCGGGAGCCGGGGGCGCGGTGCCGAGCAGGGGTCGCGGTGCCATGCCGGGAGCCGGGGTCGCGGTGCCATGCCGGGAGCCGGGCGCGCGGCCGGGCCAGGAGCCGGGATCGCATACCGGGCCGGGGGCCGGGCCGGGAGCCGGGGTCGCGGGGCCGGGAGCCAGGGGCGCGGTGCCGAGCAGGGGTCGCGGTGCCATGCCGGGACCGGGCACGCGGCCGGGCCAGGAGCCAGGCGCGTGGTGCCGGTCCGGGGGCCAGGCCGTGCCGGGAGCCGGGGTCGCGGGGCCGGGAGCCGGGGGCGCGGTGCCGAGCAGGGGTCGCGGTGCCATGCCGGGAGCCGGGGTCGCGGTGCCATGCCGGGAGCCGGGGTCGCGGCCGGGCCAGGAGCCGGGGTCGCGTACCGGGCCGGGGGCCGGGCCGGGAGCCGGGGTCGCGGGGCCGGGCCGGGAGCCGGGCCCGCGGGGCCAGGGGCGCGGTGCCGAGCTGGGCCGGGCCGGGAGCCGGGGTCGCAGTACTGGGCCGGGAGCCGGGGTCGCGGGGCCGGGAGCGCGGTGCCGGGCCGGGGTCGCAGTGCTGGGCCGGGGTCTGGGTTCGCGGGGCCGGCGTCGCAGGGCCGGGCCGGGCCAGGCCGGGAGCCGGGAGCCGGGGGCGCGGGGCGGGAGCCGGGGGCGCGGTGCTGGTCCGGGGTCGCGGGGCCGGGCCGGGAGCCGGGCCCGCGGGGCCTGGGGAGGAGCAGGGGGCGGAGCGTTCAGGGGAGGGGGCAGAGTTGGGGCGGGGCTGAGGGTGGGGAAGGGGCGGGGTTGGGGCGGGGCCGGGTCCCCATAGAGTGTCCTCCTTTTTAAAAACTAAAAGATGGTAACCCTATGTATTCCTACTTCGATGACTGGCTGGTCAGATGTCAGTTCAGAGCTCAGGTGGAGGCACATATTCAACTAATACTGTCAACCTTCCAGAGGTTAGGCCTCTTATTAAACACACAGAAGTCAACCCTTGTCCTCACCCAAAGGATAGAGTTTATAGGGGCAGTCCTTGGCAATCTGCACTTTACTCTACTTGTCCTGGAAGGTGGCCTTCCTGGTAGCCTTTACCTCAGCCAGGAGGGTCTCAGAAATCAGGGCCCTTACTTCAGAATCACCATAGACAGTCTTCTCCAAGGGCAGGTCCATCTGTGCCCTCTCCCAGCCTTCCTCCCTAAGTGGTGTTGTAGTTCCACAATAACCAGTCTTCCTCCCAAAGCTACATGCCAATAGCCAGGAACAGAGGCTTCACTTGCTGGATGTCAGGCGCGCTCTGGCCATCTACTTAGAAACGACCAAATAATTTAGGAAGACTACTCGGCTCTTTGTGGTAGTGGCTGATAGGCTGAAGGGCCTCCCAGTTTCTGCCCAAAGAATCTCTTTGTGGATTACTTCTTGTATTCACTATGATCTGGCGAAAGACCCTGCTCCAGCACAGATGGCACATTCCACAAAGGCACAAGCATCTTCAGCAACATTCGCGGCACAGGTCCCCATCCCGGATATCTGTAGAGTGCCAACATGGTCTTCAGTCCACACCTTCGCAACCCACTAGGCCATCACACAGCAAGCTAGAGACGATGCTGGATTTGGCAGAGCAGTGCTGCAGTCCACTTGTCCTTGAACTCTGAACCTACCTCCTGAATCTGCTTGGCAGTCACCTACAGGGGCATGGACATGAGCAAACACTTGAAGAATTAAAAACTGTTACTAACCTTTCCGTAACCCTTGTTCTTCGAGATGTGCTGCTCATGTCCCTTCCAAAACCTGCCCTCCTACCCCTCTGTCGGAGTTGCTGGCAAGAAGGAACTGATGGGGTGATGGGGTGGCAGACCCCTATATACTCCAGGGAGCGTCGCAGCCAATCCAACAGATACCACTGAGGGAAAAACCTTCCGACAACTGTGCACGCAGTGCGCACACGCTACATGGGAATGGACATGAGCAGCACATCGCAAAGAACAACAGTTACGGAAAGGGTAGTAACCATTTTTTTCTGCCTGGGTGCAGGGGAAGGACTTGATGGCAGTCCAAGGTCCCTTCCATTGGTTCCATGCAAGTCTGTAACTGACTGCACTGGAGCAGCTCTTGATGTCACAGGAGCTTCTCAGACATTTCCTCTGAAATAACAGAGAAGAGTACTCCAGACCACAACCCGGTGAGAAACTTCTAAAAACCAGGCCCGTCGAAAGGAAACTGGAACTGTGTTTGCCCAATACATTGTTAGACATGTCTGTGCAGGAGCCAGCTCTGAAACTGGCAGAAAGCCCCTGGTGTGTTGGGGTGATTCCCAGAAAGGGAGGTGTGGGTAGCGTGTGGCTCACTTGCAGCCACATTGTGCCCTCAGAGCCACACACAGCTTGGCTGGCATGAAGTGGCTGCAGCATGGACGCGAATTCCCAACATGGAGGCTGAGTTCAACAGCATTCACTTCAGCCTGTCTGCACGTGTGTCGCTGAGCCATGGCTGAAAGCTGCAGTGCATACTGTCCTCCCGCGCACGCTGCAAACCCAGGGGAGCTCTGAATTACTGGAGCTCTGGGAGAGGGGCCTGTATGGGATCCTAAGGGCAGGGGGAAGCGATGTGGTGAAGGCTGCTCGTCCCCACCTTGAGCCCTTTCATAGAATATCAGGGTTGGAAGGGACCTCAGGAGGTCATCTAGTCCAACCCCCTTCTCAAAGCAGGACCAATCCCCAGACAGATTTTTGCCCCAAATGGCCCTCACAAGGATTGAACTCACAACCCTGGGTTTAGCAGGCCAATGCTCAAACCACTGAGCTATCCCTCTCCCCCTTTCTTTTTTTATTAATTAAAAAAAATATTGTAAAAATTTAGCAGGACTAATCCCCAGACAGATATTTGCCCCAGACCCCAAAATGGCCCCCTGAGGGATTGAACTCCTAACCCTAGGTTTAGCAGGCCAGTGCTCAAACCACTGAGCTATCCCTCCCCCAACAGAACAAGCCTTGTACTCATACATGTGGAGGGGACAATCTGGGCCACATGAGGGGGTGGTTGGGAAGCTCTTGGCAGCTTTTTTCACAGTCATGATGTCAATGAATTCAAAGTCTATTGTGACTCTTGCCAACCAGCAGAGACTCCTCTAAACTTGAGCGGCTGGACTGTTATAGGCTTCTGTGCAGCTCCTTGAACGCTCTTGTTTCTATCTCTTTGGAAGCAAGGAGTGGAATGGACTCTCACTGGAGATCTCAGGGCACAGCGTCAGGTTCCTCACCCCGCAGTCTGTGGCCAATTTGGTGTCAGACACGAGGAGATATCGGCAAGAATGTGGTCAGACCCACCATATTGCAGAGACCCTCCCCAGACGCAGTCTCTCTCCCAGCCCTTGACAAACTCTTCTCCCTACCCGACTGGAGAAACATTCACATTCTCTCACCCTTGAATCTTTGAACTTCCCGCAGCCTGGCCAAACCAAGCAAACTGACTGGCCCTGGTTACTTCTGCCTTGCACCACCGTGTTTGCCTGTCTTCAGAGTAGATGCCTCTTCTGATTGTAGGGCCCAGAACCAGCCTTAATCCACAGCCAGGTCCAGCAGCATGTACGTGGCGATATAGTTTTTGGAAGTCACACAGTGCTGGGGTACATTAAACCCTTGGGGCGCCAGTCATGTGCCAGGTTTACCGTGACTTGGACGCAAGCACTGTTGGTGGGTTCAGGAGCTAGGTCGTGTAGGTGCTGCTAACCCTGGTGGGTCCCAATAACCACTCAGACCCATGGCTCAGGGGAGTTTCTGAGGACTGGCAGGAAAGGGGAAGGTTGCAGGTACCCCAGGTACAGAGGGTAACAGCTACAGTTCAAAGGGAGTGAGAGCGGTTCCTGTTGGGCCCCTGGGGGCCATCCAGTCAAGAAGCAGGGATCTTCAGGCTCAGTGCCTGGGGTAGGGTTACCATTCGTCCGGATTCTCCTGGACATGTCCGGATTTTTTGAGTTAAAAATAGCGTCCGGGGGGAATTTGTAAATGTCCGGATTTCCCCCTGTCATAGAAATTTCTGTCCGTTACAGCTGAGGAATAAGGAGAGACGGACACAGCTAATCAAGCAAGGAGCCCCGGGAGGGGCGATCCGTTTATTTCAATTGCAATTGGGTTCGAGCTCAGAAGTCAGAAAGAACAAAGAAAACACTTACACCAAAGCATTATATGCAGTTGCTTATGATAATCTATCGCTCTATGATTGGTCAAAATTTGCTATCATTACCATACATAATTAGCAAGTTACATATATCTGCCCCTCTGGTGACCCCTTATTGTTCATTTACTTGCCCCCTCCTTGCTTATTTTGCAAACTAAGTGGTTAGTTATCTATAGGATACAGGCACAGGGAGTTCCATTGTCTATAGGTTTGGAGTTTGGCTACATTTCCTCTCGAAGGAACTTCCTGAGTTAAGACAACCTATAGCTGACACTACATGTTTCCCATGTGTACGTGACAAATTTGCCTCCTGGCCGTTAAGTAGAATAATTCTATATCACCCCCATGCAGAGCGCACGCGGCTGACAGGGCAGCCGGCCGGATCGTGCCACTCGCACGGGCCTCAGCCAGAGCCCCTCCTCCGCTTCCCCCTCCTCTCCCCTGCAGCTTAAAATCACTCCCCTCCTCTCTCTCCCTCCCCCTCCCCCCCCACATTCGCAGATTGCCGGCCGTTCGCATCGGGCCTCCGGCGGTCTGGAGCTCCTCCCCCTGCTCCCCCTCCCCTGCTGCCCAGCGTGCCACACGGTAAGGGGGTCAGGGGGTCAGAGAAGGGGCAGGGAGGTTCTGGAGGGAGCAGTCAAGAGACAGGGAGCAGGGTTGGATGGGTTGGGAGTTCGGGGGGGATGGAGGTGTGGATAAGGTTTTGGGCAGTCAGGGTACAGGTATGGGGTAAGGTCCTAGGGGGGCAGTTAGGGTGGGGGCGGTCTCAAGAGGGGGCAGTCAGGGGAAAAGGAACAGGGAGGCTTAGGTAGGGGGTAGGGTTCTGGAGGGCAGTTAGGAGCAGGGGTCCCAGGATGGGGCAGTCAGGGGACAAGGAGGGGGGGTTGGGAGTTCTGGGGGCGGGGCTGGCAGAGATGGGAAGAGGGATCAGAGCAGTCAGGGGACAGGGAGCAGAGGGGTTTAGATGGGCCGGGAGTTCTGGGGGGGGGGCTGTTAGGGGGTGGGGAGTGGTTGGATGGGGCGTGGGAGTCCCGGGGGTCTGGCGGGGGCAGGGGTGTGGAGAAGAGTCAGAACAGTCAGGGGACAGGTAGGGAGTGGGTTCCTAGGGAGGCAGGGGATGTTGAATGCTCCGAGGTCAGACCCAGGAAGGTCGAAGCTGTGGAAGTTCTTGCCCTGGAGACAGTCTGCTCCGAGAGAGGAGGCTCCCCCAGAGTCCTGACTGGCTTCGTATGGAGCATTTCCAGAGCATTGCCTGGGGACTCCATGACAGCCTCAATCTCCCCATGTGTTACTCAAGTATCTAGGTGGTTGTGTTACCTCAGTATCTGACATTCCTGCATGTACCCCAGAACTTGACAGTACTGCAGTAATCAATTTTGTATGTTCAGCCACTGCCAGCTGAAAACCAAACATCACATAGCTAGGAAAATCTTAGGCCTTTGTGAAGCCAAGTCAGACAGCTGCGTACTTGCAGTTTATTATTCAGAACAGGATGGGACAGCAAGTTCTGGAAGAGAGTGAGTGGATAATGACCTTGGTTTTAGGTGCCCTTGACATGTTCTTATGGCTAAAAATACTAGGTGTCACTATAGGTTGTGTTGTGTTACAATTAGCTCTAAAAGATTAGGTAAAAGTAAACACCTCAGAGTAGTCCGAGGGATCTTTCCTTCAGGCAAGGAGCTGACATCTAAACTCCCCTTGAGCTGGGTGGAAAGGGGGCCCCTGGAAGCCAGGGTGGTGACCACTAGAAACCAGGTCAGACTGTGGGTAAGTATGTCTGAAATGTCCTAAACCCATTGGATATGTGTGTGTGTGTGTACGCTTAAAATCTGATAAATAGTAGCTTTAGATGAAAGCCTGCATTTGTATCAATCATTCATCAGATGGAAGTGCTGTGTTCCCATTGATTTATTCCTGGAGAGAAACAGTTAAGTTACCACTGCTTTGGGTTCTGGGAAACCCCGGGTAACAGTGAGACAAGGGTGTGTGATTGTTGCAAAGACCCTAGAGGGCAGGTGTGACTGCCGTCTGGCTGCCTGGGCACAGACAGTGGCCGTCACTCTGTGTCCTAGGAACTGATGGCCAGGTTGGAGAACAAAGAGAGAGGTATCTAAGGTTGGGCTGCAGGAAGCAAGTCAGTTTCCTGTTTTGGGACTCGGGGGAAGAGCCCAGGGCTCTGGGCTCTGGACTCCCCCAAGATGGACTTTGCTGAATGTTCCTAATTTCTGTGCTAAGAAGATCTGTTCTATGCTGTGTTCCCGAGGACTAATAAACCTCCTGTTTTACCATCTGGCTGAGTCACTGCTGACTGCGAGTTTGGGGTGCACGGCCCCTTTGGGGCATGGGAGGCTTCCCCAGGTGTCCCATTCAGGCAGATCCACTGCAGGGAGCTCACAGTGAGAACAGGGGCTGAATGCTCCGAGTCAGACCCAGGAGATGCTGAAGCCAAGGAGGCTTGTCCTAGCGAGAGTGTGCCCTGCAGGGTGTCGCACGGCAAGAGGGGCCTGTCTGAACTTCATTCGAAGTGGTTCCAGAGCACCCAGCCTGTGCTCTCCGTTACAGTTTCCACCTGCATCTCCAAGCCTCGGACCTTCTCTTCCATCAGATCTGTCAAGCAGCACTTAGTACAGACAAGCTCTTTTCAGCTACTCGCTCTAGCATCATAAACATCCCACAGCTCCCATATCCGGTCATCTTCACTGTCTCTTCCATGGCTTCAGTCACTGCCGCTGCTGCCTCTGTACCTGTCATAGCCTCCCATCTAAATTCTCACTGCCCCTAAAGACCAGGGGCTTGTTCCTCCCTTCTCCGCCGACAGAACTGCCACTCAAACTCCCCTGTTTACAGTTCTCTTTGCCGCACCTGTGCTGCTGGCTGACGGTTTGGCTGCCTTTATAATTCCCCTAATCAGGGAAGCCCGCCCCCTAATCAGGGCTCTGCTTCTCTCACAGCACACTGCCCTCTACCAGCCTCTACAAACTGAACAAGGAAAAAACAAAAAACACACACACAAAACCCTGCTGGGTTTAACACGGCCCCCAGCTCCATCAGCTTTACTCATGGCTCCACCCGTAACCCCCATAACCAGACAAGCTCCCGATCCCAGGTCCTCCTGAGGATCCCACGACGGTGTGCTCAGAGTGAGAGGTGAGAGTCGCCCCCCAAATGTCACCACCGCTGGAGCCGGATAGATCACTGCTCTAGAGCCACCAAAGCCTGTAGAATAGGTGTTGATGCAGCTAACTCATGGCTGTGGGTACGTCCCGCCCCACAGGGTGGGCAGCAGGACAGCTCTCTGCGATGGAGGTACACCTGAAACACGTGCTAGGGAGTCGAGTACCCGGTAGGCACAAGGGAAAGTGGATTAAGAGATTCTAAGCTGGAATATTATTGTGATGTGACCATGTAGGCACCAAGACAGAGAGACAGAGGGAGCAGAGTGATGATGACCTGGTCAGCTAGTTCCTGGCTTCTTCTCTGCTCACATTTCCTCTTCTGAATCCTCTTGCTCCATTCACCCTTTGCCTGCCTCCGAACCAGCCCTGGGAACTCTTCTTGTCTTCCTCCGTGAAGCCACCAAGCAACCTCCCTGTTCTGCTGGGCTGTGCCCATGAAGTGCATTTCACCTGCAAAGTCTGCCTTGGTGACCTTTCCTAGGGATCCCCACTGCTTGGAGCTTGTGCATCATCCACATCCCATCACCTCTCGTCTCCATGCACGCTGCTTTCTGAGCCTGCAACCAGCAACTCCCAACTCCCCATCCAGCTTCAGACTCAATAACACTGATAGACTCTGTGTGTGTGTGTGTGTGTGTGGTCCCCTTTCAGATGGAGAAATGCCTAAATCTTTAGCCTCCTTAGCAAATCATAGCCAGACATCCTCCGCTGAACACCGCAACACTGAGGCTTTCATCTGCAGGTTTGTCCGAGTAGTTCCTGCAACAGTTGAGGAAGCTCCTAAGAGGACGGTGATATGGAAGGTGAGCGATCAGCTGTTGTAACCTGCACAGGTTGTGCCATGTTTGTCTTTCTTCCACAGGACAGAAGTGACTTTGTCTGTACAAAGTGCAAGCTGGTCTCCATATTGGAGGAGAAGGTTCGAGGGCTGGAGAAACAAGTATCGACTCTGCGTTGCATAAGGGAAAATGAAGATTTCCTGGACAGACGTCAGGAGATGCTTCTACGGCCACAATGTTCTGAAGATTCAGAGCAGGCGCAGCAGGGACAGAAGGATTGTGAGGAGGTTTGGCAGCATGTGACCTCCAGAAGAAGAAAGAGGAGCGTCCATGCACCAGCAATGGAGATACAGGTGAGCAATCGTTTCCATGTTCTCTCTACAGGTGCTAATGCGGAGAGTGGACTAGATGGCCCATCTGAGGGAAGGGAGCAGAAGGAGACTCCACCGATTGGAAGGCAAAAGATGCACTGTCCTAGGGATGCGGGTTCCACGACCACCACTCCCAAGAGGAGGAGGAGGGTGGTGGTGGTCGGGGACTTCCTCCTCAGGGGGACTGAGTCATCTATCTGCCGCCCTGACCGGGAAAACCGAGAGGTCTGCTGCTTGCCAGGAGCTAGGATACACGATGTGACGGAGAGACTGCCGAGACTCATCAAGCCCTCGGATCGCTACCCCTTCCTGCTTCTCCACGTGGGCACCAATGATACTGCCAAGAATGACCTTGAGCGGATCACTGCAGACTACGTGGCTCTGGGAAGAAGGATAAAGGAGTTTGAGGCGCAAGTGGTGTTCTCGTCCATCCTCCCTGTGCAAGGAAAAGGCCGGGGTAGAGACCGTCGAATCGTGGAAGTCAACGAATGGCTACGCAGGTGGTGTCGGAGAGAAGGCTTTGGATTCTTCGACCATGGGATGGTGTTCCAAGAAGAAGGAGTGCTAGGCAGAGACGGGCTCCACCTAACGAAGAGAGGGAAGAGCATCTTCGCCAGCAGGCTGGCTAACCTAGTGAGGAGGGCTTTAAACTAGGTTCACCGGGGGAAGGAGACCAAAGCCCTGAGGTAAGTGGGGAAATGGGATCCTGGGAGGAAGCACAAGCAGGAGAGCGCAAGAGGGGAGGACTCCTGTCTCATGCTGAGAAAGAGGGACGATCATTGAGTTATCTTAAGTGCCTATACACAAATGCAAGAAGCCTGGGAAACAAGCAGGGAGAACTGGAAGTCCTGGCACAGTCAGGGAACTATGATGTGATTGGAATAACAGAGACTTGGTGGGATAACTCACATGACTGGAGTACTGTCATGGATGGATATAAACTGTTCAGGAAGGACAGGCAGGGCAGAAAAGGTGGGGGAGTTGCATTGTATGTAAGAGAGGAGTATGACTGCTCAGAGCTCCGGTATGATACTGCAGAAAAACCTGAGTGTCTCTGGATAAAGTTGAGAAGTGGGAGCAACAAGGGTGATGTCGTGGTTGGAGGCTGCTATAGACCACCAGACCAGGGGGATGAGGTGGACGAGGCTTTCTTCTGGCAACTAGCAGAAGTTGCTAGATCGCAGGCCCTGGTTCTCATGGGAGACTTTAATCACCCTGATATCTGCTGGGAGAGCAATACAGCGGTGCACAGGCAATCCAGGAAATTTTTGGAAAGCGTAGGGGACAATTTCCTGGTGCAAGTGCTGGAGGAACCAACTAGGGGCAAAGCTTTTCTTGACCTGCTGCTCACAAACAGGGAAGAACTAGTAGGGGAAGCAAAAGTGGATGGGAACCTGGGAGGCAGTGACCATGAGATGGTCGAGTTCAGGATCCTGACACAAGGAAGAAAGGAGAGCAGCAGAATATGGACCCTGGACTTCAGAAAAGCAGACTTTGACTCCCTCAGGGAACAGATGGGCAGGATCCCCTGGGAGAATAACATGAAGGGCAAAGGGGTCCAGGAGAGCTGGCTGTATTTTAAAGAATCCTTATTGAGGTTGCAGGAACAAACCATCCCGATGTGTAGAAAGAATAGTAAATATGGCAGGCGACCAGCTTGGCTAAACAGTGAAATCCTTGCTGATCTTAAACGCAAAAAAGAGGCTTATAAGAAGTGGAAGATTGGACAAATGACCAGGGAGGAGTATAAAAATATTGCTCAGGCGTGCAGGAGTGAAATCAGGAAGGCCAAATCACACTTGGAGTTGCAGTTAGCAAGAGATGTTAAGAGTAACAAGAAGGGTTTCTTCAGGTATGTTAGCAACAAGAAGAAAATCAAGGAAAGTGTGGGCCCCTTACTGAATGAGGGAGGCAACCTAGTGACCGAGGATGTGGAAAAAGCTAATGTACTCAATGATTTTTTTGCCTCTGTCTTCACGCACAAGGTCAGCTCCCAGATTGCTGCACTGGGCAGTACAGCATGGGGAGAAGGTGACCAGCCCTCTGTGGAGAAAGAAGTGGTTCGGGACTATTTAGAAAAACTGGACGTGCACAAGTCCATGGGGCCGGATGCGCTGCATCCGAGGGTGCTAAAGGAGTTGGCGGGTGAGATTGCAGAGCCATTAGCCATTTTTGAAAACTCATGGCGATCGGGGGAGGTCCCAGATGACTGGAAAAAGGCTAATGTAGTGCCCATCTTTAAAAAAGGGAAGAAGGAGGATCCGGGGAACTACAGGCCAGTCAGCCTCACCTCAGTCCCTGGAAAAATTATGGAGCAGGTCCTCAAGGAATCAATTATGAAACATTTAGAGGTAAGGAAAGTGATCAGGAACAGTCAGCATGGATTCACGAAGGGGAAGTCGTGCCTGACTAACCTAATTGCCTTCTATGATGAGATAACTGGCTCTGTGGATGAGGGGAAAGCAGTGGATGTGTTATTTCTTGACTTTAGCAAAGCTTTTGATACTGTCTCCCACAGTATTCTTGCCACCAAGTTAAAGAAGTATGGGCTGGATGAATGGACTGTAAGGTGGATAGAAAGCTGGCTAGATCGTCGGGCTCAACGGGTAGTGATCAATGGCTCCATGTCTAGTTGGCAGCCGGTTTCAAGTGGAGTGCCCCAAGGGTCGGTCCTGGGGCCGGTTTTGTTTAATATCTTTATTAATGATCTGGAGGATGGTGTGGACTGCACTCTCAGCAAGTTTGCAGATGACACTAAACTAGGAGGCGTGGTAGATACACTAGAGGGTAGGGATCGGATACAGAGGGACCTAGACAAATTAGAGGATTGGGCAGAAAAAAACCTGATGAGGTTCAACAAGGACAAGTGCAGAGTCCTGCACTTAGGACGGAAGAATCCCATGCACTGCTACAGACTAGGGACCGAATGGCTAGGTAGCAGTTCTGCTGAAAAGGACCTAGGGGTCACAGTGGACGAGAAGCTGGATATGAGTCAACAGTGTGCTCTTGTTGCCAAGAAGGCTAACGGCATTTTGGGCTGTATAAGTAGGGGCATTGCCAGCAGATCGAGGAACGTGATCGTTCCCCTTTATTCGACATTGGTGAGGCCTCATCTGGAATACTGTGTCCAGTTTTGGGCCCCACACTACAAGAAGGATGTGGAAAACTTGGAAAGAGTCCAGCGGAGGGCAACAAAAATGATTAGGGGTCTGGAGCATATGACTTATGAGGAGAGGCTGAGAGAACTGGGATTGTTTAGTCTCCAGAAGAGAAGAATGAGGGGGGATTTGATAGCAGCCTTCAACTACCTGAAGGGGGGTTCCAAAGAGGATGGAGCTCGGCTGTTCTCAGTGGTGGCAGATGACAGAACAAGGAGCAATGGTCTCAAGTTGCGGTGGGGGAAGTCCAGGTTGGATATCAGGAAAAACTATTTCACTAGGAGGGTGGTGAAACACTGGAATGCGTTACCTAGGGAGGTGGTGGAGTCTCCTTCCTTGGAGGTTTTTAAGGCCCGGCTTGACAAAGCCCTGGCTGGGATGATTTAGCTGGGAATTGGTCCTGCTTTGAGCAGGGGGTTGGACTAGATGACCTCTTGAGGTCCCTTCCAACTCTGATATTCTATGATTCTATGATTCTATGAACACTGTTACACTCCGGCGGAGAAGATGAAAGCTGAGCTCTTTAGTTTTATGAAACGGTTGACGTTAAATCCTCAGTCGCTGGAAATACGTCTGTGTCCACTGAAGCCAAATGAACAGCTGTTGAGTTTTTTAAAATACCCAGTTCAGTCTTGGCTAGAATCACGATACTTTGGGCCTGAGATTTTCAAAGCCATTGCAGAGATGTGAATATCCCAGTGCCCTCAAAATTAATGTACATACGGCATCCAAATCCCTTTGAAATTAAACTCTTCACTTACAGAGCCTGTGTTCACCAATGCCTGCTTCTGGGTAACCCCAAAATAATTCTTTTAGGAAAAGAACCCCCGGAGTTTGCTAAGAACTGGAAAAGATCTCTGTGGGATTCAGCCCTAAATTTCAACTACGAAACAGCACATTTTGATAGTTGTAACGTGAAGGAGTTGAATCAGACTTACCCAGTTCACTCAGGAGAAGACACGAAGGGAAGTGGTTAGAAAAGCCCTGAGCTGCTTGTGCTTTTATATGGTGTCTTACAGCACGTGGAGGGTCTGAAGCACCTTTGTGTATGATGTCCACACTAGTTACCAACCACAGTTCATTAACGGGTAACTCCTCCAGCTGATGTCCTTGTTTTACTCACTGTTTATATGGGTCTTTTCTCAGCCTCTCCTAACATGACAGGTAAGTTACACCCTGCAGGGTCCTTTCATTTAAAAACATTACGGGCCAAATTCAGGCCTGGTGTCATTCCACAGACCTCAGTGGAGATGAGTGGGGCTGGCCGGAATGCAAGAATTCATTTTCAAAAAAAATTCAAGAGTTCAGCATTTTGTTTCATTTCTTATCAGGACAAAACTGAGACGTCATCTTTTTCACACACAAAAACAAACCAGAGAGCGACACACCGAGTCCCCATAGCAGCCAACAGACAGATCACTACACCGCTCCTCTGGGATCTTGGAGGTCCATGAGTCAGGCAGAACAGGACCTTGGACCTGTGACTCCCACGTGTCAAGTGGGTTCCCTAAGCACTGGGCTACTGTGCGGGGAGGGGGTGTCTCTCTCTGTCCTTCTCTTTCCCTGTGACCAGAAACCCCATCATGTAGCTGAGACCCCTGGCTGACCATGTTGAAACCGCTAAACAGTTCCCTAAAAAGTTTTGGTTTTGATGAATTATTATTTTTCATCAAAAAACCTACTGCTGCTGCAATATCCTCAGTGCGCTGTAATGGTGGAATTCTCCCTTGTGACTCCCAGGAAGGAGACAGCCTTGATTCTCTGAGCTCAGCACCTCCACCCCAATGGGTCTGAGCCACCTCCCATTGAAATCAAAGGGAGTCATCCCATTGAATTGGCTGGACTTTCTATCAGGACCTACAGCTTCAAATTCACCCCAGAGAGAGGGGACATTGCAAGGTCTGTGCACCATTTAAGCCTTCAAAGTAGGCTTTAAGTGCAACTTAGCTGGAGCATCGGCCTTTGTGCTGACCCTCAGTCCAGTTACAAATATCGTCCTATGGTGATTAGAAATTCCATCCGCATCCAGACTCCAGTTATGTCTCAAATGCACTGGGACCGGGGATCAGGGAGTCATCAGGGCAGAAGCTCAGATCGCTGCCCATTGCAGGGTTTCTCCTACATGGAGATAAAGGACAGCAGTGGGTAGACGGAAGCAGGGCAGGTTTGTATAAAGGGTTTGAGTTAATCCCTTGATTCTGTTCTGCCTCATCGCCATCCACAAGCAGCCAAATAAGCTATGGTGTGTTGAGAAAACGCAGCTGACAAAGGGCAGAAGTACTTGAGAGATGGAGATCAGGTGTTTTTGGCCCAGGTGGAGACGGCTGTGGGGTGAGATTAGATTAGTTCAGTAACTGACCAATTTTAGGTCCTGCTGAGAGAATTTTTCCTTGGAGAAAAGTTTCCTCTCATACTGGAATCATTTTTAAAGTGTAGCCCACACACCAAACAGGGCTTCCTCTCACCAGGGAAGGGAGAAGAGCATTTTTCAGAGAAAAATGTAAGGCCCAGCGCATCAGGGCAGTCCATGGAGCCAGGCCCACTTACACCAGTTAAGGATCAAACCCTCATATATATAAAAACAATGAATAAAAATAGGAAACTAAAAGCTACTTTTGAAAGTAAATCAAATAGCCCTAAAATCTGAGGTAACGTTATGAATTGGTATCGGGATGGACATGAGAGACTTTGACATGTTGTGAGAAAAATAACTATTATTAAAAACAAACTAACAAAACCCTGGGACATCTAATTCCAGTAACAATCGATTGATATTGAAATAAGACAGCACTCCGTAGGTACAGCACTTCCAGGAGTGTTTGTGACGTGCTTTGAAATCCTCCTTTCTGAGGAAGCCTCAGGACACTCATCTGTTTCTGTTCATCCTTGTTTTGTATGCAAAGGAGCAGAGGCCCTTTGAGGTGCAGGTCACACAGGAAGTCAGGGCAGAGTCACAAATAGAACCCAGGAGTCCTGATGCTTCATACAACATGGTAACCACCAGTCGTGACCCCTGTTACACTGTGGGTACGTCTTCACTACCCGCCATATCGGCGGGTAGCAATCGATTTATCTGGGATCGATATATCGCATCTCGTTAAGACGCGATATATCGATCCCGACTCCAGAACTCCACCAGAGCGAGCGGCGGTAGCGCAGTCGACGGGGGAGCCGCGGCCGTTGATTCCGCGCCATCTGGACCCCAGGTAATTCGATCCAAGATACTTTGACTTTAGCTACGCTATTCGCATAGCTGAAGTTGTGTATCTTGGATTGATTCCCCCCCACCCAGTGTAGACCAGCCCTGTGTGACAAGACAGCATTAGTAACAGATCTTGTTAAATAATATTTAATGTGGCTTCCAAATATGTGACCAACAGGACAGTAATTGTTGTAGAGACTTATTCATATTTTTTTCTGAGCTTCTGGTTGAATCGTCTTCTGATCTAAACCTGCCCTTTGACACACTAGTCAATGTGGGGATCTACTTTAACTCTGAGCCTTCTTTGTGCATGAAGATAACGACTCTCCATAGGAATGAGCAGGGTGTAAATTTCAAGCTTGTTTGTAGGTGGCGTAGGATTGTAAATCTCAACAGATCATTAAAGAATCAAAAACTACATTATAAGACCCTTACGTCAGGAGTAGTGAAGCCAGTGTGTTCTGTGGCCAGGCGTCATTGCCAAGGGGCCAGAGACAGTGGAGGGGGAGAACTAGGGTGTGAAAGATGGGGATGCTCAAAAATTACTTAAAAAAAAAATAAGGCAATTCCACAGCCCCAAATCTTTGTTAGCACCACATTAAAGTTCCCCAGAGCTACCCTCTGCCCTTCCAGAATGCAGAGAGCGGCTAAATTTTGACCTTTGAAATCCAGGAAGTAAAGAGCTAAGATCCACACCACCCGTGCAACACAACCTTTACTCTGCCCTATTTGAATGATGCCCCAGCGCACCAATGACACACAGACTAGCACTTTGCCCTTACAGATGCCTCAGATCACCCTGGGAAAGGAGCACAGGAGCGTGTAGGACAAAGCCCTTGGTCTCCACAAGAGGGTGCGCTCATTGGAAGGCTACGACAATTGAGGAGGAATCTGAGGACATCTCTTAGGTCTGGGATGCTCTCAGCAGAGCACAGAATAGAGCTGAAAGAGCCCAATGACCCCACAATTCATGCCCCTAGGAACGTTCCCCTCCCCCTAACAAACAAGAGCTTATGGACCTCGTGCTCTGGGAACCACAGAGTGGGCAGAAGAACCAGCAGAGTGGGTACCGCCGTTGGGCAGTGTAGAAAAGGAAAATGGGACCCTTCGCTTCGTACCGACCCCAAAATTCAGTAGGTAATAGGGGAACATTTCCCCCGCCCTCCAAGGGGAGGAATGCTGGGGAGCATGGCTCATACCAGATATTATTCCAGGCTGGATGGGCCAGCAGGGGTCTGGCAGGTGCCTTCAGGAAAACGGAGCGCACGTCCCACACACCCTGTTTCTACAGCCTGCCGCTTGCCTGGTGCTCAGCACTGCAGGTGTTTCACTGGAGCACCCAGCACTTTGCTGATGTTATAGTGGGTTGTAAGGTGGCACTTGGATGTGAAGAAAAACAGCAGAAGAGCCTGACCAGAGGCTCTGAGCAGCCAAAGCCACAGGGCTAGAGCTAAACAAATCAATGTAAATTCCGTGTGACAGAAATAACATCCCTGGGAGAGACGTTCACCCAGGAAGGGGGACAGGTAGCTCACAGCATGGCTGTGCCCATCACCAACACGCCTGGCTCAGCAGCGGGGACAGGGTACAAAGCCCCTTGGCATGGCGCTGAGCTAGCACATGTCTGGATAAGGCAGGGAGGGGGAGGGGAGGAATGGGGCAGGAGATTTCACCTGATGGAGGGAGGAGGGGGCAGCTTGGCTGTTTGCCAGGGGCTGAGGGGGTGGCTGGGCCTTTCCGGGGTGGATATGGATGGCCCCGGAGAGACAGGGAGGGGAGGATGCCCAGCCATGGCCAGTGTCTGGGAACCCCTGATGTGTCACCCCAGTGGGCTCTGGCGAGGAAGGGAGAGGGGCTGGCTCTGTTTTCGGCTGCCCCTGCAGCCCATGAGGGTCTCCACAGCCCAATCACCACGTCTGCTCAGCCAGGGGTCAGTCAGCTCTGGGTGGCTTTGCAGAAACCCCAGCTCAGCCCAGGCTGGCGGCTGGCTGCATGGGCTGTCTGAAGGAGGGAGTCTGTGTAGGGAGACAGGGCAGCAAAGCCACACACCATGTCCCTAGGGCTGGGCTGTAGGGGGGAGCCCTGTGCAGGGATTTCCATCAAACTCTGCTCCTCTCAGCCTCAGGGTGTGGGATACACCCCTTGCCCCTTTATCACTAGTGAGATAACATTCACTGGCCCCGGGCTGGGATCAGCACCTGTGCTGGCACCTGGTGGCCAGTCAGGGTAATTCACAGAGGATGTTTCCCTCCTGGAACATGTAAGAAAGGAAGGTATCAAATAAAACCTTGGTTAAGTTAATTGCTCGGCTGATTACCCAATTCGTCTGTCTTAGGGGTCTTTGGATATTGACTGCTTAACGAAAGGTAAGGACTCTTTGATTTGATTTTACACTTTTATTGGCTACCCTTATCAACAGCAAAGATTATAAAAGAACGCAAAGTGGCACTGGTTTATGATTGGACTGAGAGAAACGGGAAAAACTGGTCGACACGTGAACCATCCAGGTTTTAAGAATCACATAACACATCCATAACAGAAAGCAGCGAAATTCCTATTCAACAATTATCCTTTGACTTTGTTTGGAATTTTGACCAAGTCCTTAAAGCAGAAGGAAAACACTCAAGCCCATTAGTAAATCTGTCCAGGGGTACTTGACTCAACAATGCAAAACAATTCCAGGCTCATGCATAAGGGTACCCAACCTATGGCTCGTGCAGCATTTCATAAGGTCCTGGGCCTGCTTCAATGCAATATACTAACGGCCAATTCATTAGCATTTTAGCATCATATTTACATCATTTTAGTTTACACAAGTGTGTAAATAGACAATGCTGTATATAGGCTGTTTCTAGCTAAATACATACAAAACAAGCTGACCTAAAAATATAAATCAATACAGGTGACTTTAAATCTTATTAAAATATGTAGAATCTCTTTGGCCCACACAAGGTTGTGCTTAGGTTTATATGGTCCTCCTGTGTAACAAGGTTAACATGGGTTACCTAGGGAGGTGGTGGAATAACATGGGTTACCTAGGGAGGTGGTGGAATCTCCTTCCTTAGAGGTTTTTAAGGTCAGGCTTGACAAAGCCCTGGCTGGGATGATTTAGTTGGGGATTGGTCCTGCTTTGAGCAGGGGGTTGGACTAGATGACCTCCTGAGGTCCCTTCCAACCCTGATATTCTAGGTTAATGCATAAAACAACTTGAGCAATTCCTCACATGCCAATCCATCATAGTGTCCTTCCCAATGGATCTGTTGTAGTTATCCCTTTTAACCAATACTCAAACCAGTTATATTAATTCAGGATCTGATTGTGACGAACTGGGACTGTTCTTACTGTGGGCTTTGAATGCTGACAGGGGAGTGTGGCTAGGATAGTCTGCATTGGGGGATGGGAGACTGACCGACGGAGAATACCTGAGCATGTAACATGAGAACCCAGGAAGGAGTTAGAGGCCAGGTGACACCTTTGCCCGGGAAACTGAACAAAGGCTGTGGGAGGGGTCGCTGAAGGCAGAGTCTCTGGAGCTGGCTGGTGATGTGGCTGGTAGGGAGACAGGTCTCTGACCTCCCAAGGGGGTTGTGGTGCCCTGGGACCCCAAGATGGACCTAACTGAGGGGGGTCCTGTTGTCTGTGCCTGCAAGACCTGTCTTGGACTGTATTCCTGTCGTCTAAATAAACCTTCTGCTTTACTGGCTGGCTGAGAGTCATGGTGAATTGCAGGAAGCCAGGGGTGCAGGGCCCTGAGTCCCCCATACTCCGTGACACTGATAAACACTCCTAACCACCTAAGAAGAACATCTATATTTTTATGACAGGCTGCTCGTGGTTCAAGAGGCTTTCACACGTAGTCTTATTTGATGTCTGTATACTCCTAGAACTCGACAGGCAGTGTGCAGCTATTAACTATGGGGGATGTACTCTGACATCTGGTGGTGAATTGTGGCAGTTGTGGAAAAGAACTTCAGGGGTTGATCTTGTTTGCATAGGCACACCCACCCCGCCTACCATGAGCCCACAGCAGCCCCAAATGGTCACTTTGACTGCTGTGGGATCCCCAGTTTCTCTCTAATTGGGGCAGGAAGAATAAAGTATTGTTACACTGACTATGTGAATCAAGGACAATGGAACTGTTTATGACAGAGGGACTCGCCATCAACTAAGTAGCACTCACTAGACAAGGGACATGGGTTCCAAAAGCCAGTGAAGGGGGGAGTTGGAGGTCTCTCTGTGTTATTGATTGTACTCCTGTCCTTCCTCCATTGTGGACTATCAGATCTAATTTTAATTCTATGAGAAGTCTAGTACAGGCTGCTGAATTAAATGCACTTTGGGCCAATGGTGTATCTGCATTGTGGCTCTCCTGCTGTAAGCTGAAATCACTAAAGAGTTAAAATTGCTAAGAAGTGAAATCATTGAGTGATGGGGGGGGGCTTGAAGATATGTTGCTGACTGGTGCAGTTTGTGTGACAGCTGGTGGAGTAGAGCAGTTTGTGGAATTGTGCTCACAGCAGAACCCCATGGAGGGGTGAGTGTGTGGTTGGCCTTGGACCATGTAAGGTGCTCCTTAACACTGCGGTGCCCCCCCCCCCCCCAGATGGGAGGTAAAACTCTGCAGATAAAATTTTGAAGTCTGGGGCTGCACTGACCAGGGACAGAGACTTTTGGGTTGTTGGAGTTTTGGGTGCTTTTTGGGTTGCTGGACCCATGAGACTTTTTGGGGTATTGGGATTTTGGGTGATTTCTTGGGTTGCTGGACTTAAGACCCTGAGGGGAAAAGGATACTGCCAAACTTACTTGGGGGTCGGTCTTTTGCTCATGGTTTCTGCTATGAACCCTGTTTGTGGTGTTTTCCCAACATAATGCCGCGTTGTTTCCCTCCTTTATTAAAAGGATTTTGCTACACTCAGACCCCGTGCTTGCGAGAGGGAAAGTATTGCCTCTTAGAGGCACCCAGAGGGGTGATATGTCATTGTCCCAGGTCACTGGGTGGGGGCTCGAGCTGGTTTTGCCTTGTGTTATTGAAACAGAACCCCTAGATCAGGGGTGTCAAACTCAATTGCACAGGGGGCCAAAACTCAAAACTCGCGGGCCGAACAGTATAACCATTTATTTAACAGACTAAATATTTATGTTTTTTAACCATTAATATGAACCAAAATACAGGATATCATTCCAAAATAAATACATTTCAACTTAAAATATTTTGCTCTTCATAAAAAAATATCCTGTCAATACAATACATTCAAAATCTGTACATGCTGGAATATTAAAAAATCTGAAAATATAAATAAAAAATTGAATTTAAAGCAAAAGTATAATCATAACAAATCATAACATTCCATTTTCTTGTCCTATTTAGTCAGAGCCTGATACTTGGAGTCTTTTCTTTGCAACAAGTTCGTTTATGTTTGGGGTTAGGTTCTGTGTTGTGAAGATTCTCAGGATCGATTGCAGGTGTTCATCAGTGAGGCGACTCCTGTGTGACGTTTTGTTAATTTTCATCACAGAGAACAGCTGCTCGCACAGATATGTGCTGCCAAACATGGACAGGATTCGAGCCGCATGTTGGCGGAGCTGCGGCATCGCTTCAGGAATGAAGCGAGTGAACTGTGCTGGCCCCGCAGTGTCGTACTTTGCCTTCAGTGTCCCGTTACATTGCAGTTCTATCAGCTCCATCTGCATTTCTACAGGTGCGGTTTCCACATCGACTGCAAATGGGTTGCGAAGCAGCTCGAAGTTACTTTTCTGTGCCTCAAAGTCACTGAAGCGCCGTGCGAACTCAGTGCGCAGCGCGCTGAGTTTTTCAGCAAAGGTGGCATTTGGGAAAACTGTGGCACTTTCTTGGTTCCGTATTACTTGGCAACAGGGAAAGTGAGACAAGTTGCATTGGTGCATTTGTGTCTCCCATAAGCGCAGCTTCACTTGAAATGCCTTCACTGCATCATGCATATCGGTTATTATGTGCTCCCGTCCCTGGAGTTGAAGGTTTAAAGCGCTAAGATGCGACGTTATGTCAGCCAGGAACGCCAACTCACATTTCCACTTTTCATCCCGCAGAACTGTGCAGTCTTTCCCCTTACTGTCCATGAACTGGCAGATTTCCTCTTGCAGCTCAAAGTGTCTTTTGAGAACTTTTCCCCGACTTAGCCACCGGACCTCCGTATGATATGGCATATCGCCAAACTCGCTATCTATTTCCCGCAGAAAAGACTGGAATTGGCGGTGATTTAAACCGTGGGCTCTGATAAAGTTGACGGTTTGTGTTACAGTGTTCATCACATGATCCATTTTTAGGACTTTAGCACTCAGCGATTCCTGGTGTATGATGCAGTGATACACTGTCAACTCACTGGCACAGTTCTCCTCCCGCATCTTTGAGCGCATCCTTCCCACCAGTCCATTTTTTTCACCACACATAGCAGGTGCGCCATCTGTTGTAAGTCCAACGAGTTTTTCCCACGGCAGTTTCATGTCGGTTACACTTTGAAATACATTTCCAAAGATGTCTTCTCCTTTCGTTGTCCCGTGCATCGATTTAATGTCCAGTATTTCCTCTGTTACGCACAAATTGGAATCCACACCACGGATAAATATCGCCAGCTGTGCAGTGTCAGTCGCGTCAGTAGTTTCATCCACGGCAAGGGAGTATGCAACAAAATCTTTTGCTCTTTCAATCAACTGTGTTTTCAAATCAGTCGCCATCTCACAAACCTGATTAGCAACAGTGTTTCTGCTGAGGCTTACATTTGCAAACGCTCGCGTTTTATCTGGACAAAGGACGTCGCACACTTTCATCATACAATTCTTTACGAATTCCCCCTCGGTAAACGGCCGTCCTGATTTGGCGATCTCTTCGGCCACAATGAAACTTGCTTTCACAGCAGCTTCACTTTGTGATTTTGCTTTGGTGAAAAACGTCTGCTGGGATGTCAAATTCTTCTTCAACTCCTCTACCTTTTGTAGCTTCTGTCCTGCGCTCAGGTTTTTGAATTTGTTCTCATGTTTCGTCTCGTAGTGCCGTCTTAGGTTATACTCCTTCATTACAGCGATATTACTCCCGCAAAGGAGACACACTGGTTTACCTGCAATTTCAGTAAACATATACTCATTCTCCCACCGGCTTTGAAAGCCTCGGTTTTCAGAATCAATTTTTCTCTTGGCCATTGTTGGGGTCTAGCTTTGATTTGATATTAGCGTTGTATACATCAACAGACCGCGAACTTGAACCGCGGCTTGCCGTTGGCGGCAATTGCACTGCATCATGGGATTTGTAGTGTGTGTTATTGGGGCGTCATATCACAGGGCCATTAAAAACAGATATATAAAACGATTTCGCGGGCCGGATATAATTGTATGGCGGGCCGGATGTGGCCCGCGGGCCTTGAGTTTGACACATGTGATCTAGACGATCTTCTGGCCCCACACACAGGTATTCCTCCCATGCATAGGGAGCTGGGGACTGCCTCTTGAACCAGGTTTTTGGCAGGGGCTTTAGATCCCTCAAACCAAAGCACCAGGTGGGGAGAAGTGGGCTATCCCCCACCCTGTGCCTGGAACCCATGGCTCATTCACTGCGTCTCTCTGTAGGTCTGTCTCTGCTCCAGGAGGCATCAATCCAGCAGCAGCACAGGCCAGCCTAAGGAGTTAATATTGGTCTGTCAATCACCTTATTTACCTTCCTGATTGGCTAAATCTGTCTTGAGTTTGCAGGGCCTTTGCCACTTAGTAAGATCTTGCCAGGCAGGATTGTAATAGGAGTGGGCCTGCCTCTGGATTTTTCCATTGGTGCATATTTGGGAGTGGCCACATTCGGTGTTGCCAGTAGAGAAACCTCCCTTTTCCTGGCTCTGTGACTCAGCTTGGAGCTGATGTCAATTGGCTGCCCTGCTGAATTTTTGATTGGCAAGTGAAACCTGTTGCTAGACAGAGCAGCCAGTGTGGGGACTTTGCAATGGCAATGCAGGACTGCTTGGGGCAACTTTAAATTTCGGGCCAGATATGGGACACTTCAGAGGGTTTCCCTGCCTTCTGTGTGGCCCTGCCTCTGCCTGTGCACATCCAGGCTTGATTTCTGTGGGCACAATTGCAGTTGTAGTCCCTTCTTAGAGATCCATCACAGTGGCCAAAAACCTTTCTTAGCAGAGAGCTACGGTTGGCTGGAGGTGTGCGGGGTGTGAGGTGGTACCTTAACTCTGCATTTCACAGTGTTTAGAGGGTTGCATTTGGCTACTCCCCAAACATAAGGCAGAATTGGGCAGCCTTAATTCTACTTTAACATCATTATTTAGGCAGTGACTAGATAGCAAACTTGATCTGCCTTTGTTGAAAACTCATTCACGTTAAACTGAGATTGGTGAAATTATCTTTTTCACCCCCAGCAAACTACAGTTTCCCATGTGAGCAGGTCAGTTAATAATACATTGTTAGAATCTTTCTATTCCTTTTCTAAGACTTTCTGGTAAGACCAGCTGTACCATTGCCAGGAGCTGCCATGGATGGAAAACTCTCCCGAGAGCAATTGGAAGAGCTGAAGGCTGCTTATGAAACAGGAAACCTCAACGGCGCAGCAGCAAAACTGAAGGAGGAGCTGGAATCATTAGAAAAAATCCCACTGGACATCGCCATCACAGGAGAGACGGGCTCTGGAAAATCATCCTTTGTCAACGCCATCCGGGGCCTGGGAGATGAAGACGAAGGTGCTGCGAAGACTGGGGTGGTCGAAACAACAAAGAATCCAAAGGCTTATCCACACCCAGTACTCCCCAATGTGACAGTATGGGATCTGCCGGGATTTGGGACACTGAGTTTTCAGCCAGACAGTTACCTCAAACAGGTAAACTTCAGCCGCTATGACTTCTTCATCATCATTGCCTCAGAGCGCTTCACTTCCCACCACATCACACTCGCCCGGGAGATTCGCAAGATGGGAAAGAGGTTTTACTACGTGCGCTCCAAAATGGATGCCGACTTGTACGCAGCTCAGACCCGCCGGCCCAGCACCTACAATGAGGTGCGGATCCTGCAGGAGATCCGGGACAACTGCGTCAAGAACCTGAGGGATGCAGGTGAGGTCTCCCCACGGGTTTTCCTGATCTGCAGCTGGAACTGGGACAAGTATGATTTACCGCTCTTGCAGGAGACACTGGAGAATGAGCTAGATGCTCAGAAGAGACGTGCTTTCATCCTGGGCCTGCCCAACATCTCGACAAAGATCCTGGAAAAGAAAAAGGCTGAACTGAAGAAACATATTTGGAAACTGGCCCTTGTGTCATGTGCTATTGCCGTTATTCCTTTTCCAGGTCTCTCATTTGTTTGTGATGTAGCCATCTTGATGGTAAACATGAAACTTTACCTCACTGCCTTTGGCTTGGATGATAATTCCCTTACTAGACTCGCTAAGCAGGTTGGCAAGCCCGTTGCAGAACTGAAGTCTGTAATTAAAACAGGTCCTATGGCCAACTCAATATCAAAAGAGTGGGTAGTGAGTTTTCTGTCTAAATCTGCATGTGCTGCAGTGATGATAGCTGAAGACGTTTTAGATTTTATACCAATCATTGGTCCTTTGTTATCTGGAGGAGTTTCCTTTGGAACCACCTATTACATGCTGAACAGCTTTCTGAATGATGCTGTCAAAGATGCCCAAAATGTTCTGGCCAAAGCTCTGTCTTAAGCAAAAGGTAAAGAGTACAAATATCCGCAACAAAAGATCCACTGCTACCACCCAGAAAAAAGGCTTAAATCCCATTTCAGTTGTGCCAGAATCTCTCAAAGTGGATCAACCAAAACCAGCCCAAATAAAACAAAATTAAAAACAAAGAGTGAACAAGAGGAGGAGAGAGAAAGAGGCCGGACCAGACTCCTTGGAGTTTTGGTTGGAAATTCTTTTTTCATGGGGTCAAAGATATATTAGTAAAGTGATAAAGCCACCTGAAATTGAGAGAAAGTTCCCTAATCAATGTTCAGCCCCGTACAAGGATAGTTAAGGAAGTGTTAAACTTTCCCATTTCTCTCTCACTAGTGGAAAGTATCTAGTGCAGCAGATTGAATGCAGGAAACCTGTTATTAGATTCCAGCACCAACAGCAATAGATGCTTGCTGCTTCCCTTGATTTTCATAGGCTAAAACCCACTTCATCAGATGCATGGAGTGGAAAATACAGTAGGAAGATAGATATATACACAGAGAACATGAAAAGGTGAGTGTTGCCATACCAACTCTAACAAGAGTAATCAATTAAGGTGGGCTATTATCAGCAGGAGAAAAAAAAACTTTTGTAGTGATAATCAGAAGGTGTGAGTAACAGTAGTGGCTAAAAATAGCACGAGGAAATAGTTTTCAGTCCGGACACCCTTAAATTAGGCTTGAATAAAGACTGGGAGTGGATGGGTCATTACACAAACTAAAAACTATTTCCCCATGCTATTTTCCCCCCTACTGTTACTCACACCTTCTTGTTAACTGTTTGAAATGGGCCATCCTGATTATCACTACAAAAGTTTTTTTTTTCTCCTGCTCATAATAGCCCACCTTAATTGGTTACTCTTGTTACAGTTGGTATGGCAAAACCCATTTTTTCATGTTCTCTGTGTATATATATCTTCCTACTGTATTTTCTACTGCATGCATCCAATGAAGTGGGTTTTAGCCCATGAACCCTTATGCCCAAATAAATTTGTTAGTCTCAAAGGTGCCACAAGTACTCCTCGTTCTTTTTGCTCATACAGACTAACACGGCTACCACTCTGAAACTTGATTTTCATGTTTCCCTTGCCATTAAATGCCAGGCTTGATGGGCTCCACATTGTGGCATTTAGGGACGAGGGCAAAAGAAATTAAAATGGAATCAGGCTGTGTGAAGGTCGAAACAAAAACACACGATATATTTTTTCCAACCACAAAGATGACTCTGCCCCACTCCCAACGCTTGTATCCAGCACATCATCTTTGTACTCTGAGAGCATGAGGAATAAACTCTTTAAGAAACTCCTGGATGATTGGAATAACTGGGTCATCATGTCCCTACATTTCTGCAGCCTGGGCAGAGAGTTAACCCTGTAATCATCACTTCATTGTAAACTGAGATAGGTTTGGATGTTGTTAAATCCATTTCAAAGGCATTATGGTGAAAATATCTGAGCTGAAATTATCGCTTCCATGCAGAGCTGTGATTTGAGTTATTGGTTAGGAGTTTATATATTTTTTCTTATTCATTTCTCTGTACCCAGCATCAGATTCCAATGGGGGCTGTATGTGTATCTCTGACCCTGACCCTTTGGATTTACCATATTACATAGTCTATTGCTGTTTATATCAGGTGATCTCTCTCAATGGACTGACTCATCTTGTAGCCTATAGGATTAACCTGCTTGTTTGCGCATATATATATATATATTTTTCTTATAGTTTAAGTATTTGGTTCATTGTAATAGGTTTATAGATTTATATTAAAGTAAGTTCGGCTGTAATGCAAGGGACCTACAGGCCATATCCTGTATGTTGAGCTAAGGCAAAGTTAACATGTCTGGGACCTTTCACCCAGATAGCAAAATAAACACACATGTTTAAGACCTTTCACCTAGACAGATAGATAATGGTAGAATGGCATAGGGGGGTTCCAAGTCTGTACCCTCAAACTTAACATGCACACCACAAGAAAGAACCAAAATAACCAGGAGAACAAAAATAACATGTGTGTATGATCTAATGTCATCAATATGTACAAACATACTAGCCTATGGAGTAAGTGACCCTAACATTTTTTGTGGGTGAGGAATGAAGTTTGGGCATAGGAGGAAGGATTTCAGGCACCTGTGCCCTATAAGAGAAGTGACCCACCTCGTTAGAGTAGACTAGTAGGCTGTGCTTGTTTTTCTTAAACTTTCTAAGTTCCAAGGGGACTAGGCTAAGCTTGGTTTCCCTAAGCTTTTCCTCTTAGTTTTGTTTATTAGGTTTTAATTTTAAGTTTAAGTTAGTTAAATAAACTCTACGTTAGCTTCGATAGCTCTTAGCTCCAGCTTCTTCTAAGCTTTGTGCCTCTCCCTCGAGAATTGAGGCACCGGAACCACCAGAGGTGAGGCTGGTTCTATGTCTCTCACCTCCAGGTTATCAAGGAAGGGTGTGAGTATATTAACCAAAGCTTTATAGCAGGGGTCGGCAACCTTTCAGAAGTGGTGTGCCGAGTCTTCATTTACTCACTCCGATTTAAGGTTTCGCGTGCCAGTAATACATTTTAACGTTTTTAGAAGGTCTCTCTCTATAAGTCTATAATATAGAACTAAACTATTGTTGTATGTAAAGTAAATAAGGTTTTTAAAATATTTAAGAAGCTTCATTTAAAATTAAATTAAAATGCAGAGCCCCCCGGACCGATGGCCAGGACCTGGGCAGTTTGAGTGCCACTAAAAATCAGCTCGCGTGCCGCCTTCGGCACGCGTGCCATAGGTTGCCAACCCCTGCTTTATAGCATAAAATACCATAATACCATATGGATCTTTTGAATAGCAGTAATGCAATTGTAACTTTGTAACTCTGATTATTTTACCATTTAATTACTACTTCATTTATCTTAATAAAAATTCTTTAAGGCTCTATCGGTCTCAGTGTGTCATACCCCCGAGGGTCCTTTGCAAATTCTGTGGAGCCTGATTTGGGACAAGAACCTTAATATCTTCTGATCAAACAGATTGGTGAGCCTAAAACCCATTCTATCCAGATTAATATTATTAACCTCCTAAATCAGCAACAATCCAAACCCCTCAGCTCCAGCCCTTGACCCCAAATCCCTCATCCGTGGCCCCACAGCAGAGCCCTCATCCCCCCTCCCATATCCCAACCCTCTGCCCCAGCCCGGAGAAAATGAGCAAGTGAGTGAAGGTGGGGAAAGCGAGCAACAGAGGCGGGGGGGATGGAGTGATTGGAGAGCAGGACCTCAGAGAAGGGGCAGGGTGGGGCCTCGGAGGAGAAGAGGGGCAGGGCAGGGGGTTCTCAAAGGTGTTAGGTTTTGTGTGAGTAGAAAGTCGGCAACGCTATCCTGATGTAAGGGTCTAAAATGAATTGAATGAATTCTCCCCTGACAGCTAGCTGGGAGGGGGAGAGATTTCTAGAGCAGACTATATTTGCATGAACACACCTACTTTGCCTAGACATCCGGCAGACAGAGCCATGCTGCTCAAAATAACCAACTTTGGCTGGTGTTGGGTTACAAATCATTTTTCCGTTGGACCATATGAACTGGAATCATAAACTCACTGAATGTGAAATCTCACCAAATGAGGGTCAATCCATCCTCACCATCATATCCACTCATACTCCACACCTGAACATAGCCATTATATGAGCAACATACCCTCATATCTCAATGTCTGTACTTTGACCTGTTAACCTTTTACACCAAGTCGGGATATTGCATTTTATGTATTCCTTACGCCATCCGATCTTAAATCGAACTTTGCACCCCTTGATAATCTGCACATTATTCCCTGATAACCAGAAACTTCTATGCTTAAACTCTGTACCGTTCACTTTTTTTAAACATCATCCTAAAAAAAATTTAAAAACTGAATGCAGGGGTAGTGAAATGCTGTTTCAATGTTGTTTCATTATTGTATGAATACAGGGAAGCAGGACTGTGCTGAACCTGTCCCAGATGAGGGGGTCACCCTCAACTGAAAGAACCTCTTTAAGCCAGGGGCTCGAATGCCAGAGCCCTGTGAAAATAAGAGGGGTGGGGACAGATATCCCAGCCAGAAGGTGTGGGCCCTCCCCCAAGGGTCTTCCCTGGATTGGTTTAACCTGTTCCCCCCACTGTTCAAAGAAGAAGCTACATAGAGTTCATTAGGAGTCTCTTTGTTATGTTAAATACTCAATCAGAGCTGAAATTGGTTGTGGTAGGACTGTGTTTCTACCCTGTCTGCAAAGAGCTAAAAATCACTGAGAGCTGAAATCGCTTGGCGGGGGGCAGTGTTTCTGCCCAGCCTGCAAAAAACTGACAATTACTAAGAGACTGATGTGCAGAGGTCACAGTAGAGAGGTGGATGGAAGCAGAAGGTGACTGACGGTGAATGAGTGGCTGGGGAGGCAGACAGGTGCAGTGAGAGGCTGTGGAGAGGTGTGGCGAGAGCGGTGAGCAGGTGGCCAGCAGGGTGGCTGGCAGAGAGAGGTGGCGAGCAAGTGCCTGAGCAGCAGAGTGAGTAAGGTGCCTCTTTACCACCACCACCCCGCGCCACCCAGGGTGGGAGTTGAACCCTGCAGATGCATCTCTGAACTCTGGCTCTGCACTGACCAAGGACAGCAACTGACGGTAGGGTTCAGAAAAGGGTCAGGAATGTGAAAGGGAATTTTGGGTTGCTGGACTTAAGAACCTGAGGGGAAAAGGACACTGGGTAGCCTATGTGGGGGTGGGTATTTTGCTCATGGTTTGTGTTTATGAACATGGATGGTAGGTGAACAGATGGCTTGGGCAGACTAGCCCCCCAGCCCCACCCCTTCCACCTGAGGCCCCTCCCCTTCTGTGCCCACCAGAGCCCAGCCCCCACTGTGGCCGCTGGCCCCTGCCCATGCCCCCGGTCCCCTCATTGTGGCCACTCTAGCGCACCCCCCCAGAGCACTGGGGGCTGGGCAGCACAACCCCCTCCTCTCCGGCCCCAGCAGAATGGTCCCAGCCTTTCCGGCCCCAGAATGCCAGGGGGCCGGATAGTGTGGCCCCAGCTGTCCTTCCCCCAGAGCGCCAGGGGGCCAGGCAGCATGGCTCCAGCATTCCCAGCCCTGGAACGCCAGGAAGCCAGGCAGCCATGGGAGAGCCAGCTGACTGCAGGGTGGGCGGGCCACATCTGGCTGTTTGGAGAGACTCAGCCTCCCCCTGCTTCTGATACCTGCCGCCCATGTTTCTGAACCCTGTTTGCGCTGTTTTCCCAAATTAACTCCGAATTACTTCCCTCCTTTATTAAAAGTTTCTTTTCTACACTCAGACTCTGTGCTCGCGAGTGGGGAAGTTTTACCTCTCAGAGGTGCCCAGGGGTGGTGTGTAATTTTCCCAGGTTACTGGGTGGGGGCTCGAGCCAGTTCTGTGTTGTATCGATGGAAAGGAACCCCTAGATACTGAACCCAGCCCTGGTTGCTGCCGGCTCCACCTGGCAGAAGGGTTACACCAGTACCAAAGGAAGGGGAGGGGTCGATGGGGAATCAGGACCCTGAGACTGACAGTCCCCAGGAGCAATGGGGAGAGGCCAATGCTCCAGGTCAGCCTGCTTGCTATTTAATAAATTGCATTTGCTTTGAACTGTATGAAATGATCAGTGGGTCGGGGAAGCGTCCAGTGCAGAGAGAGCCCCCCGGAGTGGGGACACCCTAGCCCCGTCCTAGGTGACCACACCAGGGTTGGGGTCCAGCCCCCCAGGAATCCTGGGCCCAGTCTTGTCGGGGTTACCAGGACTCTGCCACATAGGAGAGTGAAAGGGGAGCCCTCGAGGTCAGGCAGGCCTCTGGGTAAAGGGATTGGGAGCAAGGACTCAGATCCTTTCGCTCGCCCATTTCACCGGGGTAGTGTATAGACAGGAAAGTTCCACACAATACCGGGACCGTTCCCCCACTTACACACAGTAAGTAGGAATGGGGCTCATTTAGGGGCTGTGTAGCAGATTTACAGGATGTGCTGAGCTCCCCGCACCCCCGCCTTTATACCATCTCTCTCCTGTGGAGGAAAAATGGTCTGGGGCCTAAACTTTGGTCAAGTGAACTGTATGTATGGTCAGGTAAACTATGTGTGGCCTGGAGGAAGGAGAAAAGGGGGGGAGTAAAAGGAGAAAGATAGACAAAAATCATACAAGCAAAACTAACTGTAGTAACTATAAGAGCAGAACTAACTGTAAAAATTATAAAAAAGAATTAACCTTTGTAACAGACTATAATTAATAAATGCCAGGTAACAGAGGAAAAAACCACAAAGGGCAAATATAAGGAAAAACAGGAGAAAGCTCGCTTTGCTTTATTCCTTATATGGATGTAAAACTTTAAGGAAGTATATGTAATTTTTGTGGTTTTATCCTATATAATCTCTCTCAATCGAGGGGAGGTGGGGGGGGGGGGTCGGCTGTCTTGGCTGACTCCCCCATGCATGAAGGTTTAATTAATCAATAAAGGAGCCTCAGGCTGTCTAATCCAAAATCAACTGTGTGGTCAATTTTCCACAACAATTTGGGGGCTCATCCGGGATCCACAAAAAACTCCCCCAAACCGGAGGACCGCGGGCAATCTCCCACCAGACCCGGGGCCCATCTAAAAGGTAAAAAACATTTTAAAATCTCTATCGTGGGTTTCTGGTGGAGGATTTGCCCATAGGCTCAGGGTTGGGTGAGTTGCACGCTGAATCTAAACCTTTTGCTGACAGACACGCCTGACGCCCTTCCGTTTTGTCTTGTTCTGGTTGTTTTGTGTCTGTCCTAGGTACAGGGCTAAAACCCCCCAAGGTAGGGGCCACTACAAACCCCAGAAAAGTCAGTGCCCCCAAAGTAGCCCTAAGGTTAAGGTTGGCCAAAGCTACCACCAGCAATAGGCCGGTGGTGGAGGGGCCGTAAAACTAGCCGCCAGTAATTGGGGCTAAAAGCCAGTTTAAAGGGTGTGTCGTATGTTTGTAAATAAGTAGGGGTTGCAGGGTCCCCTACCCTTGTTTCCCTCCTAAAGCCCTAGGCTCCCTTCCCCGCTCGGAGTGCGAGGAAGCCCTAAAAAACCGTCCACAAACTCCTAGGCAGTAGGGTAACTGTCTCCACTCTCTCAAAAACAAACTGGTGTCCTTTGCTGGGGGAGGGGTGTGCAAAAACCGAGCCTTTCCTGACCCCTTCTGGTCTGTATGCCCTGCAACCGAGTTCCCTTCCCCAATTCCCCTCTTAAAGCCTTAGGCTCCCTCCCCCTCTTAAAGAGAGGGGGGCCCCTAAAAACCGCCCGCCGTACCAAAGGCAGTAGGGCAAGCAACACCATTCTCCTAAAAACGGGCTGGTGATCTTTGCCAAAAGTGGTGTGTGCAAAAACCGCGCCTTTCCAAACCCTTTCTGGTATAAATGTCTAAATGTTGGGGTTTGGGTCACGCCCAGTGATGAGCTGCCAAAATCATAACAACCGGTTCCCTCCTCATCCCATGAGGGGGTCATGGCCCCCCCCCCGGGACTCCTACCCCATCCAACCCCCCGCGTTCCTTGATCCCCCCCACCCCAGGGGCCCCACCCCATCCACCCCCCTTCCCTGTCCCCTGACTGCCCCCCGCCACTCCATCCAACCCCTCCTCTCATTCCTGATGGCCCCCCGGGACCCCTGCCCCATCCAACCACCCCTTCTTTCTCTCCCCTGACTGCCCCTGGAACCCCTGCCCCTGACTGCCCCCCACCGCTCCATCCAACCCCTGCTCCTTCCTGACTGCCCCCTGGGACCCTTGCCCCCATTCATTCCCCCTGTTCCCTGCCCTCTGACCGCCCCGACCCCTATCCACCTCCTCACAACCCTCCGAACTCCCCTGCCCTCTCTCCCACACCCCCTCCCTGCTCCCTGCCCCCTTACTGCACTGACTGGACTTGGCTGGCTGCGCTACAGTCCGGCCGCATCCGGAGCTGGGGGCCGGGGCCACAGGGCCGGGGCAGGAATAGTGATGCCGGAGCCCGGAGACCCGGGGCCAGGGCAGGAGTCGCGCGGCCGGAGCCCGGGGTCGCGGGACCAGAGGACGCGGTGGGAGCCAGGCGGCTGGGGCCGGAGGACGTGGCGGAAGCCGGGCAACCGGCCAGAGCCAGGGAGGGCCGCGGCAGGAGCCGGGCAGCTGGGGAGGGCCGCGGCCAGAGCCATGGGGCCGGACCACCATTGCGCCTGGAGCTGCGCGGCCGGAGCCGGGGATGCGGCCGGAGCTGGGCAGCTGGGGATGCGGGGCCACCGCCGCGCCTGAACCCGTGCTGCCAGAGCCGGGCCGCGTCGCGCCACAGCAGGAGCTGGGCGGCCGGGGCCACGGCCGGAGACGGGCAGCCGCGGCCGGAGACGGATGGCCAGGGTTGCGGGGCCGGGCCGGACGGGGACGTGGCCGGAGACCTGCCGGGGCGCATGGCCCTCCTTGCTCCCCGCCACACACCTTAGCTCCGTCTTCCTGGGCCTGAGCGGGAAGCCTGCTTGCTTCTCAGCCCTCCCAGGCTTCCCGCACGAACAGCTGATTCGCGGGAAGCAGGGGGAGGAGAAGCAGGGCGGAGCGTTCATGGGAGGAGCTGGAGGCAGAGCTGAGGTGAGCTGGGGCCGCGGCGGGGAGCGCTTGTTAAATTTAAATGCCCTTTTAGAACCAGTTGTCCCATGCGGGACAACCGGTTCTAAAAGGGCTTTTAAATTTAATAACCGGTTCCCGCGAACCGGTGCGAACCGGCTCCAGCTCACCACTGGTCACACCTCGCCGGTATAAAAAGGGGGCACACAGTAAATGGTAAATGGTAAATGTTATATGTTTTGGTGTTGTATGTTTTGTCCACTGTGCTAGCCTATCTGTTAAATTAGCCCTTTGTAGGTGCCTGGCCACTTGGTTGTGGTTGTCTGTCAGGTATCCATAATGGGGGCGGGAGAATCTAAGCAAATTCCCATGCCAAAAAAGGGCACTCCTGCCGCGTACATGTACTCCAATTATGGTCCCTCAACCAGTAAAACTGGTACACTAAAAATCACCCGAGCCTGCAATTTCCCCCAAACGAAACTGGGCAGAAAGCTGCTGCCCAGCCCCCACCACCCCCAAGGGCAAAAAATATCAAGCGCTTTAAGTATCAAAAGCCCTTACATGTACCCCTCAAACAATGTCTCCCCGTACTAAAAAAATGTTCCCCTTCCGCCAATTCCCGAGCATTGGCGCTTCAGGTCAAAAAACCTTGGTGTCTGTGCATGCACCTTCTCTCCCAGAAGCGCTGAGCTCCCACAGCTGCAACGGGAGCTGCAGTTGGAGCTGCCGGTGCTCAGGACCTCTGGGAATCACAGGGGGGAGATGAGGGATAAGAAGGACAGACAGACAGACAGACATGCACAAAGGGGCTGGTGAGAGGCAGTCCCTGGAGACTGAAACTCTCTCCCCCTCTCACCAGGACATGGCTCTGCCAACGTACTCCAGCGAGACATCCCTCCATAGGCAAGAGGGGAGATTCAGATCCATCCAGTCCTTGTCCTCTGTGCTGATGGGGAAGATTAGTGCCAATGACAGGATTGGGGGTGCTGGGTGGGGCCCCTGGGAACTGAGCTGAACCCCCCAATCTCGCTGCACCAAGGTGACACAGAATGGCTGTAGGACAGGCCTCAGGCATGGTTGAGACTGGTAGCTGGGCAGTGAGGGGGTGTCTCTCCTGTCTGCCATGTTGCGTAGAGCTTGGTGAGGGGAGAGAAGACTCATTAAAATTATTATTACAGTAGCACTAGGGGGCCCCAGTTATACACTCATATTCACGGAGGTATAGATTTTAAGGCCAGGAGGCATCCTTGGGATCCTCTAGTCGGACCTGCTGTTTAGGTCAGAGAGTAATAGATCAGCACCCCGTGGTGCTCGGTGCTGTACAAACACAGAGCACAGCAAGATGGTCCTTGCCCCATAGCGCTTATAGACACAAAACAACAGGTGGGGACAACAAAGAGACAGGAAGAGCACCAGGTAACAATGAGACAGCAGTGGCCAGCGTGGCAGGCAGAAGTCACAGCACACCAGTCCCCTAACCACCCTCAAGTTTCCCGTCGGCCCCGCAGCAGAGGAGACTGTTACAAACTGACCCAGTTACACACTGTACAGTCCCCAGCCTGGTGTGAGTGGAGCCAATTGCTGCTTCCACACCAGCTGAGTCTAGGCAGGGGCTAGTCGCTGTTTCTGATTCTATAGAGCCCAACCCCAGGGTCAACCTCTTGTCTGATGCCCTTCCCTGGGATGTGGGACACTGTCATCCAGACCTGTAACCAGTGCTGAGACCTCCCCCAGCTCCAGCCATTTACACACGCTGCCCCAGAGCTCACCCAGCTGGGGGCACGCTGGCCTTCTCGGTTAACCCCTTCAGGGACAGCACGGTGGGGGAACCAGGCACACAGGCTTAACCGCAGCCACTTGACTCTTAAAGCACTTGAGGCTACAGATCTCTGAAAACAACAGAAGTCCTGAGACGCCCCCTCCCCTCCTCTGATCTGCCCCTGTTCCCTCAGCTCGTCTGTCCTGCCTGTATAGCTCATAGCCAGGTAATACAGCCCCCCACTGATGTGTGTCCTTTCATCTTGCTTCAGCAACTTCTACCGGAAGGGGAGGGACAATCAGGGCCATATGAACAGGGCCGGCTCTAGGATTTTTGCTGTCCCAAGCCGAAACAATTTTGGCCGCCCCCTCGTTTTTTTCTTACCCCACCCCCGGCCCCGCCTCCGCTCCGCCCCTTCCCCAAATCCCCAGCCCTGCCTCCTCCCCCCCGGCTCTCAAACCTGGGAGGGAGGGGGAGCAGCGGCGCGTGAATCAGCTGTTTCAGCAGTGGAGGTGAGCTAGGGCGGCCGGGGCACATTTTTAGGGGCGGCATTCTGGCGCCGGCCATGCCGCCCCTAAAAATGTGCCGCCCCAAGCAAGCACCAGCTCATTTTGCTGGTGCCTAGAGCCGGCCCTGCATATGAAGATGCAGCTGAGAAGCACCCAGCAGCAGGGCCGGCTTTAGGCCGATTCCACCGATTCCCCTGAATCGGGCCCCGCCCTTCAGAGGGCCCCGCGCAGATCGGGCGGTGTCCCTGCCTCAAGCAAAACTCTGAGGCTCTCCCGGAAGCAGCAGCTGTTGCTGCTAGGCAACGAGAGATGCTGGCTGGCGGGGGGGGGGGGGGCTGAGGCAGAGGCAGAGGCAGCAGGGGCTGTTGCAGGTCAGGAGGGGGGAGAAGGCACATGTGCTTTGCAGCCTTCCCCTCCCCTCCCCCCAGCACTCACCTGGAGGAGATGCCGAGGGGGCTGAGGGGGCTTCGGTCCGGTGGGAGACAGGAATTTCGGCAGTGGACCTCACTCACTGAGCAGCTGCTGGGGCTCCGGTCGGTGAGAGTTTGACCCCGTGATTCCCCCTAGGTGTGTAATATTGGGTTGGTTTTGTGGTTTTCGGTGGTGTTGCTGTTTGAGGGTGAGTTTGTGCCTGCCTGTGTCTGTTTCAAAACTAAACTGGGGATCATGTAACCCAGGAAGAAAGCCCCGAGCCGGTACTTAGTGCTGTGAATTCCAGGTGGGGGGGGGGGGGGGTTGGAGGAGGAAATCAAATACATCAAGAGGGGAGAATGCGAAAGGTCTGCAACACGGCAGGCTGAGACTTTTATCTCTCCCCCCTCCCCCGAGAGAGGGGAAACTGAGGCACGGAGTGATCTGATTCCCCTCCCCAAATTATTTTGCAAAGGAGGGGGACGGGGGCTCCTATCCAAACCAGTTCCCTTCACATCAACTCTGCTTCCCCTGCTGCAAGACCACTGTAGGGGCTGAATATTTCCATTAAACTATAAATAAAATAGACCGGCTTGGGGGGGAGGAATATTCCCCCCCCCAAGCTGTGTGGGCATTAAGTTTTTTTTAGGGGGGGGCACGATAATATTCCGGATCGATCAAACACCCGCTCAGCTTTCTAGCCATCCAGCAGCTCTAGGGCAGGGAAGGAAGGTGCTCTTGGTGCAGAGTGGTCGCAAAACAGGGGTGAATTTAGCGGGGGGGGAGTCCAGTTGAAATCCCACCCGATGCAGCCACACAGAATCACTGGCGGCGCGGGGAGAGGCCAGGAGTGGAAGCAGGTGGCCCGGGGGTGGGGGGACATTTGCCCTCAGTCCTGGGCTCTGGGATGGACTAGGCTGGGTGGGTGGTGGGTTCAGTCTAGTCTTCCAGCCTGTTGCTCTCTCTGGGGTTTGTGGTTTTCATCTGGCTCCACCGAAAAGATCAAACAAGCCCAGTAGAAAAGGGGGGTGAGAGAGGCAGGAAGGGGTTTGTAAGGGGTTAAAGTGACCCATCAATGAAAGAGTAAAACCAGAGTGTGACTGGGTTTCCCCCCAGCCACCCCTCCTGCAAACACTGGTCAAGGGGCAGCCCCATCCCTCACCGAGGCTATGGTGAGGGGCAGCAGGGGAGGAAGGAAGCCACATGTGATGGCAGTCCCCTCCCCCACAGCACCCACCACCCCCTCTCCGGCCCCCAAACTCTGTCCCAGAGCCTGCACCCGCCCCTCGGCACTCCCTCCCAGAGCCTGCACCCCTCCACCCACCCTGCACCCCACACCATGCCCCAGCCTGGAGCCTGCACCCAAACTCTGTCCCACTCAGCCCTGGGCAAAGCTCTCCTTGGCTGGCTCCCAGGCCCTCTCCTAGGGTTGCAGCTGTCTGGAAGTGCCTGCCTTCCACACCTTCCTCATTCATTCAACAGGTCAATTGATTACAAAGTGGGGGGAAGATCTTATTCTACTTCTAGCAAAAAGACATTTTTCTTTTACCTTAATTTATACTACCTTAGGGGCCAGCTATAACATTACCAAGGTTCAATACAAAGTCATATAAAAGTTATACAAAAATGCATAATGCAGAGATTTATCTACAACTGCACTGATTGACTGCTGTGTGCAGTAATATAGTGACCCCTGGGTCTTTGAATGAGGCTTTATACTTGGGGGGGGGCAAGCGGGTGGGCAAGCGGCAGGTGGGCAAAGAGGCAAGCAGTGAGCCAGCAGGGGTTCTAGGGGCGGGCATGGGGGTTTCTGGCAGGGGAGGGAGAAGGTGAAAGGAGGCAAGTGGTTGGTGGGGGACTAACTAGGAGGGATGTAGCAAGCCAGCGGGGGGCTAGGGGGTGAAGAGGGGTGTGATGGTGGGGCCGAGCGGGGAGGGGTCGGGTCCTATTTTACTGCTGTGATCTGGTCACACTATGTGTGCCATTTCTTCCGCCCCGCCCCCCAACCTTCCTTTTTGGCCCACAGCTGTTTCGGCGGGGCAGCGCTGGGGAAGCAGGGTTTGTTTCCGTGGCCGGGAGACACTGTGGGGTGGGGGAAGGAGGGCACAATTTTATATTAATAAGGAAATATTGTATAAATTTTAATAAAATAAACATTATTGAAGAAAATCAGTTGTACAACTATCAAAACAAGAATTATTTTCCTAATATGAAAGTGAAAATCAGCTAATTAAAATATGACGCAACGTATGTAATATATAATTTTGTTATTATTTATATAGTCATGGAAAGTAAATAATACGTGGAAGAAATGAAAGGGTTCTTTTTAAATGGCTTTTTTTTTAGTCATCCCTGCTGGGGCTCCGTCGAAACTGTTCGAATTGGGCCCCGCACTTCCTAAAGTCGGCCCTGGCGCCATGGCCCTGGTCCGGCACCCCTGCCCCCACGCTGTCCAAGTCATGGCTATAAACCCTCTTGGCCTCTCAGCCGTTAGGCATTTGAGAGCTAAATGCTTTTGCTCTTACGGGTGTGAATTCTGCTCCTGTATGGAGAATATGGGGGGCAGTGTCACAGTCCCCACCTGTTGTTTTGTTTCTGTAACCGCTACGGGACAAGGATCATCTCCCTGTGGTATGTGTTTGTGTAGCACTGAACTCCATAGGGCACTGACCTGTGACTCTCTGACCTGGGATAGACAGCAGGTCCCACTAAAACAGTGATTCTCAAACTTTTGTACTGGAGACCCCTTTCACATAGCAAGCCTCTGAGTGCGACCCCCCCTTATAAATTTTTTATATATTTAAAACCATTCTAAATGCTGGAGGCAAAGCAGGGTTTCAGGTGGAGGCTGACAGCTCGCGATCTCCCACATAATAACCTCACGACCCCCTGAGGGGTCCCGACCCCCAGTTTGAGATCCCCTGGACTAGAGTATCACCAGGGTCCCTCCTGGTCTTAAAATCTATAACTCTGTGAGCATGAGTGTATAACTGGGAACCCCCTGGTGCTGCTGTAAGATCAATAATCATTATGGATACGATTTTTGTCATGGTAAAATTAGGCAAAATTCACAGAACAGTCAAGATAAAAATGTATAAAATCAGGGTTTAGACACAGAAACAAAACATGTGTAACAGTTTAACAATAAAGTCTTACAGTGTCACATTTACATGAAACAACGTTAATGCAACAGTTTTCATTTCCTTGTCAAAGTAAACGATTTTGAAATGAGATATGCATATTGTGCAATCATTTTTTAAACAAAAATAAGGAAAAATTATATAACAAAAATAATGGATTCTTTTTAGTAAAGGCCCTTTTGCAAACTGTTGTGATTTTGGTGTAACAAGTTACGCGTAGGTAGATTGTTATTTTTTATGCGGCGTCTGTTGTCCCCAAGCACATTTGTATAAAACGAGAAGGCGCGTTCTGCAGCCGGGTACTGCTAAGCATCGAAGGGTAACTACGGGCAGAGCTGGGAATTTGTCCATCCTGCTTCTCCAGAACTGGAAAACATCCTCGTTCCTCAGTTCTTGAACTGCTCCCAGTAAGACCAATGTTCTTTGGGCTGGAATGTTGTCTTCAAACAGTGGTATATTTCCAAATACGGTGGTCTCACATGTGCCAAGGTATTTGACTTGATTTGACACATACACAGCATGCAGTGAAGAAAGCGGCATCGGGTTGGCAAAAAGTTCAGTCAGTGTCCATGTCTGACTTGTTCTTTTTTGAGTTTTCCAAGAGTGTTGTTTTTGCTGTTGGCTGTTGGCAAGTTTCAGAGCAGGTCTCTGCCCACAACGCGAGCTCATGAACTGTGGGCTCTTCATAAGCTGTAAGCATGTTCCTGATTCAGGGTGCAAACTCTTTTAGAGCCGGGACTTCTTCAATAACTGCTGCGGATTGGCAAAGATCAACAATCTCTTGAACACTTGAACTGCTTCTGTGACCTTCTCCTCTGTAAAGAATGAAACGGAATTCTCAGTGTGTTCACTGTGGTAAAGAGAAGCATTGAACCAGCTGTTCCATCTGGTTATTATGGGGTTGGTGGGAGGGAAGGACTTTTCCCTCTTTCCATTAGAAACATGCAGAACCAGGCTTTTCTTGCAGGACAGGCAGTGAAAGCACATTGTATAACCACAACTAATTCATTTACTTTCAAAAGTATCTGCTTCCACCGATCGCCCACAATGTTAAGCAAATATGCCATACATGTAAGATGTACAACATTTTAAAACAAAGGTTTCAAACCTCGATCCTAAGTTTCCCCCATGTACATGGCATGATTGGTCACAAACACAGTGATGCAATCAAATGGCATTGTGAATTTTTCAACAGTTTCCCATATTGAACAATTCATTTGAGCAATTGGAGACTCGGATAAATTGCTGCTGGTTTGGCCATATGTATAGCCAGTGCGTCAGCCTCTGTCTTCCCTCAATAACCCATTGATTTGTTGATTTTGTTTTTGTAATTATATTAGAGGTCCAGTTCTCGATCCTTTCACACCCCCAGAATGGGCCCCTCTTGTCTTGTAGAAATGATTTAATATTTCAATTATAATAAACTTGCATTTAATCTGGACTAAGAGCCCGTGTCTCTGAATTTCACCATTGCTAAAGGCCCATGGTTTAAGGGCATTGCTCTGACTAGACAGGAGCTCTTCCCTCCGAGTGTCACTAATTGGCGGTTAAACGAGGGGGGGGGGGAATGCAGCCATAGGGTGTTTGTGAGGAGAAGAAGCGAAACCCTGAAGCAGCAGCGTCACCAGCAACAAGGGTCGGGTCTTTACCTGAGGGGATTCTCTACAGTTCCTTATCTGTGACTCGAGCCCTCACCAGTAACCCGGGAACCTGTATTCGCTCTGGGCACCTTTGCTGGGCAAATCTGTACCCAGTCATAAGCACAGTCAACAGCGAGTTAAACAGAAGAACTTTGTTGGCGGAGGAAAGAGGAAGGACGGGGTGAACTGGGACAAACCTTTACTGTTCAACACCTTCCCCCATCTTCTGTCTCAGGGTGTATCTGTCACAGCCCCGACCAATTGGCCCCTGAGCGGCTGATGCAGTTTGTTCTGTCTCCCAGCCCCTCACTCACAGTTTGTGGCTGCAGGAGAATCAGGGTCCCTGGGGCTCTGCCCCCGTCCTGCTCTGATGATGTCAGAAGTGGGTTTAAGCCTGTGCAGGGACATGTCCATTGGACCTTAAACCTAAAGCCGCCACCACTCAGCCGTTCTGGGGTTCTTAGGATGATTTCAGCAGTTAGGACAGGGAGGCTGCTCCAGAGTCTTTAGGTGAACGTAGACCCTGATCCCAGCCACTGTTCAGGCTTTGCCCAGCTGGTTCCCACCAGGGAACTCTCCAGAGTATCAGCCCCAACTGCAGAACTTGGCCACATTTAACCCCGATGTCCCCAAACCATCCACAGTTGATATGTAAATGAGCTACGGCCTCACTCAGTCCCTTTGCCCTCCAGCAGATGGCAGCAGAGAGCTCCCTGTGGTACCTCCCCTTCTCTCATGGACTTGAGGCCCCAGGGCTCCCACTTCTCTCTCCTGGCTCTGCCCCAACTGAGTCCCCCTCCCTTGTATCCTCTTTTCCTGGCCCTGGCCCAGCTGGGGTCACTAATTAACATTAGAAATAAACCATCAGAAATACCCATTGCCTCCTGAGGGGAAGGGGAGGGTGCTGCCTGTCTCCTGCAGCAGCTCTGATTGGCTGCCCTTCCCCAGGAGGTGGGGCAGTGGGTATTTTAGATGGAGCAACAGTGACACCTGGTGACCAGTCTGGGTAACGTTTCCCTCATTAGCACAGCAGTGACATCCAGTGGCTAATTAGGGGAATGCAGAGAGTGTATTTTGTAAGTGGAACAGCAGTGACTGTGCATTGCATGTTACTGCTGCTTCATTAAGTAATAAAATCTGAATTTAGAGCTCGGGCACTGGGAGCCAGGACTCCTGGTTGCTATTGTGAGCTCGATGTCTATAGCTGTTGTGCAATCTTGAGCAAGTCACTTATTTTCTCTGTGCTGCACTTTTCCTCCTGTGAAAGGGGGAATCCTGCTCCTTTGAGATCTGTGGCACAAACCCCACTAGCTCCAATGGGAGCAGCGCTGTGCCCAGAGAGGGCTCACAGGGTTAATTCATATGTAGAAAGGTTTGTGGTGAAAGTCTCAGGAATAGCTCGTTATTAGTCAGTAATTCAAGGGCAGTGGGAGCAAGACAAACAGTTTCACAAGACAGTGAGAAATCGTGTGTGAGGGGAGAGGGGACCTTAATTTTGTCTTATGATTTAAGAACAAACCTGTGTACGTGACTGGGAGATTCTTCTCCTGAGACTCAGGCAGGTTTCTGTGATTCCCAGACCACCCTGGACTCTCTTCACTTTCCTGCCGGGTGTTAAACGAGGTGACTGATGTCTGTCACGTGTGATTCGGTTCCTCTCAGCCTCTCCTTGCACTGTGTGTGCAGTGGGGTGGTTGGTTGTGGGAGGTGTCACAGGCTGGCCGGCTCCTTAAGGCAAGCCAAGCTCGGCCTGGCCTGTGAGCTAACAGCGAGCCTCCCCCCACCCCGCTGTGGGCGATAGGGCAACTTAATGATAATAGGTGACCCCAGCTGGGCCAGGGCCAGGAAAAGACAAGAGGGAGGGGGAACAACTCAGTTAGGGGCAACCCCAGTAGAAAGGGCTGCTGTGTGTGTGTGTCCAGGGGCCAACATCTGGTTAATTATGGAGCCAGAGCTGTGGTGTGAATACCGATGCTCCACAATTGTGTCACTCACACGGGAACTTGGCTTTGGTTCTTGGCTGAACGTTCCGCTTAGCAGGTTCATTTCATGCCGGCGGTACTGCCCGGGCCTGTGAACGTCTGGCTCCTCGGGGTCCTGTTGGAAGCCGTCCCCATGGGGGAGCAAGTAGCAGCTGTCAACAGCTGGAATCTGGAGTCAGGGCCAGGCCGCGATGTTTTGCTGCCCAGGGTGTGTCTGTGCCCTGCCCCGAGTGTGTCGGGTCTCTGCACCGTGTGTCTGCGCCCTACCCCGAGTGTGTTGGGTCTCTGCACCGTGTGTCTGTGCCCTACCCCGAGCGTGTCGGGTCTCTGCACCGTGTGTCTGTGCCCTACCCCGAGCGTGTCGGGTCTCTGCACCGTGTGTCTATGCCATGCACCGAGTGTGTCGGGTCTCTGCACCGTGTGTCTGTGCCGTGCACTGAGCGTGTCTGGTCTCTGCACCGTGTGTCTGTGCCCTACCCCGAGTGTGTCGGGTCTCTGCACCGTGTGTCTGTGCCCTACCCCGAGTGTGTCGGGTCTCTGCACCGTGTGTCTATGCCATGCACCGAGTGTGTCGGGTCTCTGCACCGTGTGTCTGTGCCCTACCCCGAGTGTGTCGGGTCTCTGCACCGTGTGTCTGTGCCGTGCACCGAGCGTGTCGGGTCTCTGCACCGTGTGTCTGCGCCGTGCACTGAGCGTGTCCGGTCTCTGCACCGTGTGTCTGTGCCCTACCCCGAGTGTGTCGGGTCTCTGCACCGTGTGTCTGTGCCCTACCCCGAGTGTGTCGGGTCTCTGCACCGTGTTTCTGTGCCCTACCCCGAGTGTGTCGGGTCTCTGCACCGTGTGTCTGTGCCCTACCCCGAGTGTGTCGGGTCTCTGCACCGTGTGTCTGTGCCGTGCACCGAGCGTGTCGGGTCTCTGCACCGTGTGTCTGCGCCGTGCACTGAGCGTGTCCGGTCTCTGCACCGTGTGTCTGTGCCCTACCCCGAGTGTGTCGGGTCTCTGCACCATGTGTGTCTGTGCCCTACCCCGAGTGTGTCCGGTCTCTGCACCGTGTTTCTGTGCCCTACCCCGAGTGTGTCGGGTCTCTGCACCGTGTGTCTGCGCCATGCACTGAGCGTGTCGGGTCTCTGCACCGTGTGTCTGTGCCATGCACTGAGCGTGTCCGGTCTCTGCACCATGTGTGTCTGTGCCGTGCACTGAGCGTGTCAGGTCTCTGCACCGTGTGTCTGCGTCTTGCACCGAGCATGTCGGGTCTCTGGACCGTGTGTCTGTGCCGTGCACCGAGCGTGTCGGGTCTCTGCACCATGTATCTGTGCCTTGCACTGAGCGTGTGTGCTATCTGCCCTCTGTGAATCTGCCATGCACCGGCGTGTGTGTGTGTGTGTGTGTGTTAGCCATTTTCCACCCCCCCTGTACACTGGCACATCCCCTCTCCTGTCAGTCCCTGGGGAACACCCGGCCCCCGGGCCCCCTTCGCTCCTCCCCTGGTGTGGCTGCAGTTTGGGGCTGTGTTAGGGGCAGCTGCTAGGCCGCCCTGCAGAGGAACTCGTGCTGGGGACGGTGTCTGGCCTGTGACCCACGGGCGGGCGGATTAGATGGGCCCCAGGGCAGTCCCCTTCCGGCTCCGCAATCCATGAATCTGCATTTTTCACCTGCAAAAGTTGCGGCTGAAAAAACTGTGCCCAGCTCTGGGTCCTCAGACTCCCCCTTGGCTTCAGTTGAAATAGCCGGGCCCCAATTCCGGTGTCCTCTGTTCCTGTGCGCGGAGCTGGGATGGGGGCGGAGAGAGCCGTGCGCTCCCCGTCTTCCTGCCAGGCCTTTGGGGCGAGCGAGAGCAGCTGCAGGGCTCCCCACGGCTCCTGTGTCTAGAGAGCAGCCAAGGGAGAAGGCTGGGTCTGAGCCTGGCTCTGCCTGTTCACAGCTGAGATATTGTCCCCGTCAGCGGCAGGGTGCTGGGCTGGCTCGAAAATCTCCCCACTTATTTCCGAGAGTTCGTGGGAGCTGAGATCTAGTGAAAATTCTCACCTGTGCGGCTGCGCAGCGCTCAGAATAATGGAGGCCCTGATCTCAGCCAGGGTCTGTGCGGCACCTGACACAACGGGCCCCTGATCTTGGTCGGGGTCTGTACAGCACCTGACACAACGGGCCCCTGATCTCGGTCGGGGTCTGTGCAGCACCTGACACAACGGGGCCCTGATCTCGGTCGGGGTCTGTACAGCACCTGACACAACGGGGCCCTGATCTCGGTCGGGGTCTGTGCAGCACCTGACACAACGGGCCCCTGATCTCGGTCGGGGTCTGTGCAGCACCTGACACAACGGGGCCCTGATCTCAGCCAGGGTCTGTGCAGCACCTGACACAACGGGCCCCTGAGCTCGGTCGGGGTCTGTGCAGCACCCGGCACAATGGGGTCCCGATCTCGGTCGGCGTTTCTATGCATTACACTACAAATAATAAATAAGGATTAAAACCAAACAAGTCCTGTTTTTTCCACACTGCCCCTGCCTCATTCAGTGCATGGGTCAGATATGCAAGGGGTAGAGTTAAGGTTACATGGGCCACCATAAATGTGCCTTTTCCTAACTTTTGAGGGCTTGACACTGCACTGTTGGCGCAGGATTTTCCGGACGTAGCCTTAACTAGGAGCTAAAATGCTTCTTCTTCTCTACCGCAGACTGAGCGCCATGGCTCTCGATGGGTTCAGAGCCGCTGTCTATCAAGGGAACCTGACAGATGCGATTTCTAATGTGCAGCAGAGAACACCAGAGTCGTTTAATAGCCACACCCTCCACATCGCCATCACGGGGGAGTCGGGCTCCGGGAAGTCCTCCCTCATCAACACCATGCGGGGGCTACGTGCTGGTGATGAAGGCGCTGCTGAAACCGGGATGCTCGATACCATGACGATGCCGGTGGCTTATCAAGATCCCGTCCTCCCAGGCGTCACCCTCTGGGACCTGCCAGGGGTGGGGACGCCCTATTTCCCTCTAAACACCTACTGTGAGGCGCTCAATTTGAGCCAATACGATTTCTTCATCATCGTCGGCTCCCAGCGCTTCCGCTCCGACCACGCCAGGCTGGTCCGTGAAATCCAGAGAATGGGCAAGAGATTCTACTTTGTGCGCTCCAAAGCCGACATGGACCTGGACGCTTCCAGGAGGCAGCATCCCTCCAGCTACAACGAGGAGAGGATCCTGGAGCAGATCAGGGAGGATTGCAGGAGAGGCGTAGCTGCTGAAGGAGTGGGCCACCCACTGGTTTTTGTCGTGTCCAGCTGGGAACCCAACCGCTACGATTTCCCACTCCTGCGACAAACTTTGCAGATGGAGCTGCCGTGCCTGAAGAGAGACGCCTTCCTGCTTAGCCTGCCTGCTGTCGCCTCGCCCATCATCAACCAGAAAAAAGCCGCCCCGAAGGGGGAGATTTGGAAAATAGCCCTTTCTCATGTCTTCTCGCTGCCATTCCTGTCCCAGGCCTCGCTTTCTTGGGCACCTTCTTCATCTTCAGGAAACACCTGTCCCGATACTACATCATCTTCGGGGTGGATGACAGGTCCCTCTCTGCTCTCGCCCGGCAGATTGGGAAGTCTGTGCTGGAGCTGACGGCCGTGATGACGTCCTTGGGAATAACTGCCATGATGGCTCTGAAGCTGTTGTTGGATTCGGTGGGGACCGCCGTGATGGTAGCGGAATATTCGTCGGAGCGCCGTCCGGTATCTGGTGCCATGGTGTCAGGAGGGGTGGCGCTGGTTACCACGTCCTTCATGCTGCGGAAGCATTTGGCCTCTGTAGCTGACGACACCCAGCGGCTTCTGAGCAAAGCACTGGAGGCAGAAAGGGAAAACACCATCTAGGATTTGGTGTTGCATTGGATGAGCCTGCTGCTGTCTAGAAGACACAATCTTTGATTTCAGGCAGGAAAGATTCATGCTTCTCCCTCCAGGAGTTGCATGTTCAGCCCCCATAAACCATCTGGGGCGCCGTTGCACACCAGTCAAAGCCCCCATCATGAAGGAGACAGACTCGGTGACAGCTCAACGCTCCTGAAGTTTTACCACACAAGGAATGAGGCAGCTTCCTTCTTGACATGCATACAACAAAAATAAAATTATACCGAATCCGGTTCTATCAACCTAGGACCCGCTGGGCTCCTCCATCCCTTCGGAATCTGAGCACCTTACAACCATGAATGGACCGGATCCGCACACTGGGTCAAATCAGCTGCCACTCCATTGGAGTCAATGGGGCCAGATCCCAGCTGGGGTCAGTCGGCTGTAGCTCCATTGCAGGTTAGAAGCTAAAGGCCTTGTCCTCATGGGAAAGTTTTTCGGTATAACCTAAGGTGTGAATTGAAACCGATAGAATGATCCTGGTGTAACCTCGTGTGTGGACGCTCTCACTCCGGCAGAACAGTGACTTTCTTTCAGTTTCGTTGATGTCACTTGGGGGGGGGGGGGTTTAAGCTGAGCCGGAGAATGTCACTGTTCTACCGGCACAGGAGCGTCCCTGGGGCAGGGGATTAGAGCAGCGGGCCCAGTACACCTGGCCTTTGAAGACAAGGCCTAAAAGCCTCAGTAAAATGCTGCCCTGTGAATCTGATCAGTGGCATTTAGCTGCAATGCTGGGGCAGTGGTGTGCTGTGTGGGGTGTTTCACGCTGACCAGTATCATCTGTTTGTTTCCTTGCACTTTTTCTTGGCCTGTTTCTTGAATTGACCTATTGCCAATAGTGCTTCTGGGAGGGACTGTCTTTGTGTTATGTCTTCGTATAGTGCCTGGCACAATGGGGCCCTGGTTTCTATTTGCTACCGTAATACAAACAACTCACAATGATTGGCCGGGTACCGTGTGCCATCGCTGTATCAACAGGCTGGCAGTCAGTATCAATTCTAATCACATCGTCTTGCCATCTTGTGACGCTTTATTGACTCATTCACTCCCTGCCGCAGATCATGTTTAACGTAATAACGCCGTTACATTCCACCCCCGCCAGCCAGCGCGTATCGCATTTACCTTTATTCCCTAATCTCGGTATTTCTTGCCTTTGGGTTGACAGTCACTGCGCTGGTTTAATAAAGGTGCATTAAACACACGCCGCTGCCTGCAGCTTCTTGGGCATCTCTCTGGCTTGAGATACGGGGATCTCACTGGTATCCACAGTCGCGCTCGGCAGGGGAAAGAGCCCTCAGTATCACTGCCATACGCAGCTGGGAACGTGCACCCATCACTAGAGCCCTGCAAATCCGTAGGGATCCGCTGTATAACTTAGACCATTTTTGCGATACCCGGGTGGAGGCGGATACCAATTTTGTATCCGCACAGGGCTCTGACAGCAAAAGCCGTTTGGGCAGCTGTGAGGAACCGCAGTGTGGACCCTCCACCTGCCCTGGGCAAGTGGAGGGACCCAGGCTCCCCACAGTTGCCAGCGCAGCTCTCCCCGGCCTGGCTCCGGTGGCTGGGGAAGGGAGGGGGTTGCAGCTTCATCCTGGGCATGGTAAGAGCCGGGTGGGCAGCTGTAGGGAGCAGCTGCAGACCCTCCACCTGCCCTGGATGGGGGCCCGGAGCAGCCCCGGGGCAGCTCCACAGGTCACCTCCTTCCCCCCCCGGCCAGGCCAGCGTGGAGCCCAGCTGGGGAGCTCTGGGGAGCCGCGGCAGACCCTCCACTCCCTGCCGTGTTCCCGCCCCCCAGGCTCCCAACCCAGCCGAGGGCAGGTGGAGGGTCCACGTTTCCGCACCGGCTCCCTACAGCTGCCCATGCAGCCCTCCCCAGCCCGGCTCTGGCAGGGCTGGAGGGTGCCTCAAAACCTCAGCCTGCCCCGATGTAAAGCCCTGCAAAGCCGCTCATATCTGCAGATCTCCACCGATAATTTTTGCGGAGCGCACATCGGATATGGAGACACAGTTTTGTATCAGCGCAGGGCTCTACCCGTAATAAACAAACTCCCAGACGCCGCACCGGCTTCATCATCTGGGCAGATTTCAGCTGCAGCTCCAGTTGGAGTCCTCGGCTGGAATATGGGGTCCAGGTCTGGTGTTGGCACGTTCCAAAAGGGTGTTGAAAAAGCTACAAGGATAACATGCCTGACCCTGAAAGCACGATCGGATTGGTTTATCCAAGAGAAGGTTAAGCGGTGCCTTGATCATTGTCTGTAAGAAACTCTGTGGGGAGACTGATTTTACTAGGGGGGCGTGGGCAAATGTTTTGGCCTGAGGGTCACATTGGGGAATAGAAATTGTATGGCGGGCCATGAATGCTGACAAAATTGGGGTTGGGATGCGGAAGGGGTGCAGGTCCCGGCTGGGGGTGCGGGCTCTGGAGTGGGGCTGCGGATGAGAGGTTTGGGATGCAGGAGGGGGTGAGGACTCTGGTTGGGGATGCGGGCTCTGGGGTGGAGCTGGGGATGAGAGGTTTGGGATGCAGGAGGGAGCTCTGGGCTGGGATCGAGGGGTTTGGAGAGCGGGAGGGGGATCAGGGCTGGGGCAGGGGGTTGGGGCCTGGGGAGGGGCTCAGGGGTGCAGGCTCCAAGCGGCACTTGCCTCAAGCGGCTCCCGGAAGCAGTGACATGTCCCTTCTCCGGCTCCTATGTGTGGTGCAACCCCCGGCCCAGTGCCCCGGCTGGAGCGGGGCCGAGCCGCGTGGTGTGGCCCCCACCCCCTCCCCAGCGGGAGATTGCGGGCCAGCTTAAAATGGCTCCGGCCCGAGGGCTGTAGTTTGCCCATCCATGTATTAGAGGAATTTTTGACAGGGTTAGACAAAGACAGAACCAGACCCAGGGGTTGGAAGCTGAAGCTAGACAAATTCAGACTACAAATAATTCCCCACCTCTCCCATCTGCATTTGCCCTCTAGCGGCCCTGGGCCATGGTGTGTCAGGGACTTTGTCCCCCGTATAAGGGGAGAGTAATGGGGGGTCCGGGCTGGGGAGAGAAAGGGCCGGAGCTGCCCCGACCCAGGATTTTGTGGCTGGGGGCGGGGGGTTGGGGGGAAGTGGCACCGGGAAGGGAGAGGGGGTTCAGGGAGCTGCCTGTTTGCACCCCGTGCATGGACAGGCTGCAGGTTTGGAATGCTGGAGGTGCTGTGGAAATATGGGTACAGTCCTGCCATGGTGGGGGGGTCTCTCTATGGTTACGGCTTTCCCGTGGGGTGTGTGCGGTCTCTCTGTAATTAGAGTCTTTACATGGTGGGGATTCTCTATGGTTAGAGCAAGGGGGGCTGGGAGTCAGGACTCCTGGGTTCTATCCTCAGCCATGGGAAGGGAGTGAAGGTTAGTGGGTTACAGCAGGAATGGCTGGGGGTCTGGACTGATGGGTTCTATCCCCAGCTCTGGGAGGGGAATGGGGGTCTAGGGGGTTACAGCGGGGGGCTGGGAGCCAGGACTCCTGGGTTCTATCCTCAGCCATGGGAAGGGAGTGAGGGTTAGTGGGTTACAGCAGGAATGGCTGGGGGTCTGGACTGATGGGTTCTATCCCCAGCTCTGGGAGGGGAATGGGGTCTAATGGGTTAGAGCAGGGGGTGGAGTGGAGCTGGGAGTCAGGACTCCTGGGTTCTTATCCCGGCTGGGGGAGGGGATTGTGCTGAGCAGTGATGGCACAGCCCGAATGAGCCACAAACACCGCGTCCCTTTTCTCTCGGGCAGGGGGGTGACATGTCTGCAGCATATTTGCATTCGGGGGTGGGGGGTGGCTCTGCTTTCCACTCACCCTGAGGTGGGGAGGAACACAGCACCCGAGCTCTGGGAGCACCGTGCCTGTAGCTCAGACAGATGTAAGAAGCTTGTTGCACAGTTGGATTCCCACTCGGTCTTTTTTTCCGTGTTGCCTGATACATTGAATGGTTCAGAACACCTGCATTGGTTGCCCACTGAAGTGATGAATGAGCTGAGGGGAAGAGGGTTCTTGTCCCAGAATCAGGCTACACAGAACTAAACCAATGAGTTCAATATCTCGTCGGGAACCTCGGGGTGAATGATGAGGACACACGCAATGAAGGCAAAGCAAAGCCTCGATGATTTTTATTAAAATCAGTGACAAAGCCAGAAACTAGGGTTACCATACGTCCGGTTTTTCCCGGGGGGAATTGCCAAAAAGCCGAACATGTCAGGGAAAATGCTGGCCGGGCACTTCCCCTCCTGGGCTCCGGCGGCGCAGGGTCCGGAGGCATGGGGGCTGCCCGAAGCCGGTAGCGCTCGGGCAGCTCGGCTCTTAACCAGAGCCGAAGAGTCAGGGGAGGAGCAGAGCCTCCGGCTGCGGCGGCTCTGCTCCTCCCCTGACTCTTCGGCTCTGTTTAAGAGCCGAGCGCTACGGGCTTTGGGCAGCCCCCATGCCTCTGGACCACAGTATCCGAGATGAACATGTACTTGACCCTTAACCTTTAGCCCCAACTTTTCTAGCTTGCAGAGACAGTTGTGCCTGAACTCTTTGAATCAAAATGGTTATTGTTAACACCCTCTTGACCAGGGCACCCTGGGGGTCGCCCACATGTAAGGCCGGCCCTGGGGATGGGATCTGCCCCATGGCTGAGCGGTGACCAGTACTGGGTTTATAATGGCACCAATGGCGCCAGGCCCACACGGGGAAGGGGCCCATTATGGACCCGTTTAGCCCATCCACACAGCTGGGACCACTGGCCCCTCGCCCAGTCCAGTGCCCAGGCCTTGCTGTGCCAGTGGCTCCCAGCCAGCAGGTTCTGCTTGCCTGTAGGGGGCTCACTGCCCAGCAGCTGGGCTCTGCCATGTGGGCTGGGCAGGGATGCTGCCTGTGGCCGGGCTAGGTGGGCTCTCGGGGGTTGCGTCCCAGGGGTCTGCCCTGCTCCCCAGCGTGGCAGCAGCTGAGCATAGTTATTTAACCCATTGTCGTTGCCCCCTTCCCCTCTCCCCCCCCCCCCCCCCCCAGCCAGGCAAGTGGGTACTGAAGGCCCCACTCCAGCTCTGGCCTGGCTGATCGTGCCACTCGCGGGGGGCTGGAGCGATTCCCGACCGGGACCGGCCCTGGCCGTGCTGCCGGCTCAGCCTGCTGGACATTGTAACGGGGCCGCTGAGTGCGGCTGGGGGGCAGGGCGCAGGGAAGTGGGTCTCGGGGGTTTGTAGGGGGGGGGTGTGCTGGGCAGTGAGGGGGTGGGGGTGCTGGTCGGGGGAGGTTTGTGTGTTTTGGGCAGTGGGAGATCTGTGGGGGGGCACTGGGCAGTGGGGGATCTGTGGCGGGGTGCTGGGCAGTGAGGAGGTTTGTGTGTTTTGGGGTGCTGGGCAGTGGGAGATCTGTGGGGGGGCACTGGGCTGTGGGGGATCTGTGGCGGGGTGCTGGGCAGTGAGGGGGTGGGGTGCTGGGCAGGGGGGAGGTTTGCGTGTTTTGGGGTGCTGGGCAGTGGAAGATCTGTGGGGGGGCGCTGGGCAGTGGAAGATCTGTGGGGGGGCACTGGGCAGTGGGGGATCTGTGGGGGGGTGCTGGGCAGTGGGGGGGTCTGTGGATGGAGAGGCGCTGGGCAGAGGGTGGTGGCGTGGTCTTGGAGAGGTCTCTGGGCGGCAGGAGTGCTGGGCATAGGGGACTGTGGGGGGCGGTCTCTGGGCAGGGGGGCAGTGTGGTGCAGCGCACTGGCTGCCTTCAGAGTGGGGTGGCCAGAAAGTGGCAGCTGCTGGCTGGGCCCCGAGCTCTGGAGGCAGTGCTGCTGTCAGCAGCTGCCCCGAAGTCACAGTGGGCCCGGTACTGACTGATGAGTCATTGAAAGAGTTCCTGCTTGTACAGTACAGCGTTAGGCACACATCTTCCAACGATTTTCATGGCTACTTGGTGAGCAACCAACCACTGCTGAGGAAGATTCGCTCTACCGAGGAATGTGCCTGGGTACAACAGGAAGAGATGCAGTAGAAAAGGCCTGACTGCATGTAAAAAGGTACATTTCAATTTGCTGTACATTTATTTTTGAGGCCTTTACACTTGTTGTTGATAAATGTTAGGTAGTCAAGGTAAAAAGAAACTGTTTAGTAGAAACTTGTACCCTCGTCCCCCTCCAACCCCCTCTGCCCGTGGCAGTGTTCTCTATTTGGGAACTTGAAATAGGGTAACGCTAAAACTGTCAAAGATCTGGGACATAGACCATGGCTGAGATTTCTCTCACTGACCCTATTAGCAGCTACACACTGCAAACATGTCGCAGTGGAACCATTATCCCCATCACACTGTAACACAATGTACAGGAGAGGGGAGGAGCCCTGAGGAGTCACATGGCAACTGCGTGGCCTAGTGGGAGACCCCGGGACTGGGACTATCCCTAGCTCTGCCACTGGCCTGCTGGGTGACCTTGGGCAAGTCACTTCCCTTCCCCATGCCTCAGTTTCCCGTCCATGAATGGGGGACAATGCTATACAATTCTTTGAGATGTCCTGGTGAAAAGCACTGTGTAAGATTTAGGTATTAGCATTACCTGGCCATAGGGTGCCTCAGCTGCACATCTGCATGATAATTACAACTGCCTAAATGACCATGAACTCCTACAAACATTTCTCTTCCTGTAGGAAACACCCAGGAGCCTGCTTGACTAAAAACATGGTTCCGGCAGAGTTGTGGTTGCCCAGAGGTACATTGGGCCTTTCCAAAACATCCAGTTCAGCACAGCTCAAACGTCTGAAAGCCAGGAAATACAGAGTAGAGGTAAACGCCCAGACAACCCGAACTCAGCACCCCGGAGCTGGCAACAGCCACTGGGAATTGTCTGTAACTCCAGCTGTGCAATCACCCTGCTAGGTGCAGCTGTACTGATTGATGGAGGCATTAGCTGGAGCAGCGTGGTAGAGGAATGACTGTGATATGAGGCGATCCCTCCTCCCCTCTGGGTGTGTGATCAATGGAAAGAGGAGCACATGTTCCTTGGGGGATCCAGTATGCACCATTTCAGTGCTCCATTGTATTGGTTGTGTCATAGCGGGACACCGTGGTCTTCCTGGAAGAGTAAGCAAAAGTGCAATGGTAGATGCTCTGTGTGCAGAAGGGTGAAGGGGATGTAAAACTGAGCAAATGGGGGGTTGTTTCTGGGGGTAGACTCAGTGTCTGACTGTAGAACAGGTGTAGGTAGCTCCTGGTCAGTACAGCTCATCTAAACACAAGGTCTGCCTTAGCACAGGGAAGGTGTTTGAATTTGTGCTGCAGCTGACATGGGCCCTATTCCCTGAGGGACATGCACTGTCTGCAAACGCAGAGGGTGAGTATGTGTGTTAGGGGTGTACTGGGGCATCACTGAAAGAGGGCAGAGTTAAGGGTGTGGGGGCTTGTAGCTAACTCTGTATTTCCTGGTGTTCACAGGCTGGAGTTTTGCTGAACTCGCTGTTCTGGAAGGGCCCAAGCTATTGCCAGGCGAGCTGAACTCTGCATTAATAAGATTTGTTTGTCAGTGAAGGATAATTGCTCCTGCCTCCCCTTGCCCCGTTACATTAGCAGCTGATGAGCAGGAGTCACTCCAGTTTTAGCCTATAGCGCCTCTCAGGCCAGCTAAACCGCCAAGTTGAAAGCACCACCACACTTGAGTGAAGCCCTTTATGTGTTTGCACAGCACCTACCGCAGTGGGGCCTGATGATTGATTTATGCTGCAGCAATACAGCAAATAAGGGGGGAGGGATAGCTCAGTGGTTTGAGCATTGGCCTGCTAAACCCAAGGTTGTGAGTTCAATCCTTGAGGGGGCCACTTGGGGATCTGGGGCAAAAATCAGTACTTGGTCCTGCTAGTGAAGGCAGGGGGCTGGACTTGATGACCTTTCAGGGTCCCTTCCAGTTCTAGGAGATGGGATAAAAAAGAAGATTTTCTGGGGCATCATCTTACTTCTCCAAATAACTGTTTTCCCAGGGGCTGAAGACAGGAACCATTTAACCTGACACTTAATGGCAGAGGGAAAATGAAAAAGAAAACAGAAATGGAAGCAGAAAACATCCCTTGTTGGTGATGCTGTTCATTGGTAACATGTTTCCGGCACTGAATCCGCTTCAGGAGACCCTCTGCACTGGTGATAGATAACCATTTCCTCAGCTAAGCCTATATAACTGGAGTTCACTGATACATCTTTAATGCAATGGTTAAAACATCCCAATCAGAAACCCTGGAAATCTCATCTGGGCTCTCTCTCATTTTTTTGCAATCACTTTAAGAATTTTTGATGGTGGTTAAGTCCATTAATGGCTATTAGCCAGGCTGGGTAAGGAATGGTGTCCCTAGCCTCTGTTTGTCAGAGGGTGGAGATGGATGGCAGGAGAGAGATCACTTGATCATTGCCTGTTAGGTTCACTCCCTCTGGGGCACCTGGCATTGGCCACTGTCGGTAGACAGGACACTGGGCTAGATGGACCTTTGGTCTGACCCGGTACGGCCGTTCTTATGTTCTTATGATATTTGATGCACTGGATTGTTTGCTCTTATTTGAATTTTTCATCCTCAAGAGCCTTGCTCAGAACTTTCTGAGCATCTTCCGCAGCCTCATTCAGAAAGCTCTGCAGCATGTAGTACGTGGTCCCAAAAGAAACTCCTGCAGCCAGCAGAGACCCCACCACTGGTACTGGGATAAAACTCAGAGCCGTTTCAGCTGCCATCGCTGCACCACATGCAGCCTTGCTTAGCAGCTTGATTACAAGCTCTTTAGATATTTCTGCAGCCAGTGGGGACTTTATAACCGCCCTCAGCTCTGGGACGGTTGTCCCCACCCTGTTGGCGAGATTAGTAAGTGAGGTTGTATCCAGTCCAAAGGCCTTACAGTAACGTCTCATGGATGTCACCAGGATGATAATATCACAAGCAAGACCGAGACCTGGGAGAGGGATGGCAGCGGCAGCAGAAGACACAAGGGCTAGTTTCCATATCTGCTTCTGCAGTTTAGCCTTTTTCTTTTCCAGGATCTTTGCCGAGATGTTGGGCAGGGCCAGGATGAAAGTGAGTCTTTTGTGAGCATCCAGTTCCCGCTCCAGTGTCTCCTGCAGGAAGTGGAAATCATATTTAAGCAGTTCCCAACTGGAGATCAGGAAAACCCGTGGGGAGGCCTCACCTGCTTCCCTCAGGTTCTTGATGCAGTTCTCTCGGATGACCTGCAGGATCTGTTCCTCATTGTAGGTGCTGGGCCGGCGGATCTGAGCTGCGTACAAGTCGGCATCCACTTTGGAGCGCACATAATAAAACCTCTTCCCCATCTTGTGAATCTCCTGGGCGAGGCTGGTGTGGTGGGAAGTGAAGCGCTCTGAGGCGATGATGATGAAGAAGTCGAAGTTGTTGAATTTTACCTGCTTGAGGTATTTGTCTGGCTGAAAATTGGGTGTCCCGATTCCTGGCAGGTCCCACATCGTTACGTTGGGGAGTACAGGGTGTGGATAAGCCTTTGGCTCCATCGTTGTTTCTACCACCCCAGTCTCAGCGGCACCTTCATCTTCATCTCCCAATCCCAAGATGGCATTGACAAAGGATGATTTTCCAGAGCCTGAATTCCCTGTGACTGCAATGTGCAGTGGGGTATTTTCTGATGACTCCAGAGACTTTTTCAGTTTCGCTGCTATTTCTGGGAGGTTTCCTGCTCTGGCAGCAGCTTCTAATTCTTCACTGTCCTCTTTGGAGAACATTGGCGTGTAAGTTGCTGGCAATGGGTCACTGGGTTTTAGCTGCAAGTCTTAGAAAAGGGAAAGACAGATTGCAATTAGTTATTTTATCAGACAACGTCACAAGAGCTGGTTCATCTGTAGTTTGTTGAGGGACAAGGTTAATTTCAACACCATGAGTTTAAAATGCACAAGTTTGTAATGGCAATGTAACAATGGATAATAATATAATATATGGAGATACACCTGTCTCATAGAACTGGAAGGTCATCGAGTCCAGCCCCCTGCCTTCACTAGCAGGACCAAGTACTGATTTTTGCCCCAGATCCCTAAGTGGCCCCCTCAAGGATTGAACTCACAACCCTGGGTTTGGCCAATGCTCAAGCCACTGAGCTATTCCTCCCAGCCTTGGATGGGATGATTTCCCAGTCTATTGTTTGCAGCGTTGCCGTAGCTGTGTTGGTTCCAGGATATTAGCGAGAAGGTAAGTGAGGTAATATCGTTTGCTGGACCAACTTCTGTTGGTGAAAGGGACAAGCCTTCAAGCTCTGCTGTACGTGCTGGGCCGGTAGGTCTGAGCCACATACAAGTCAGCATCCATTTTGGAGCTCTGTGGGGTTTGAAATCCTGTCTCTTTTGCCAACAGAAGTTGGTCCAAAAACCGATATGACCTCATCCACCCTTCCTACATATCACAATGAACATCACCATGACATGCCTCACATCCAGGCTCACACAGCCCAGTAGGACCATCCTAATAGCAGAAGCTACCTGCCCATACTGGGAGAGCGCAGACGTCAGAGTCTCATTGTGAAGGGGGGGGGGCATTGAAAAGAAAAACAACTGCAGTGACAGGAGTAACTGAGGGAAAAGTGGAACAAAAGATTCCTTGACACAGAGTCGATCCTGGACCAAGAGATTCATAAACTGCTCCTAGGCCAAAAACATCACTATTGATTTGAGACAGATTTCATAGTAATACAGTCAGTAACCTTAGCTACGCTCCAATACATCCCCAGAGAGCAGGAGACAGTAGGCACAGGCGGGACCCCACGTCTGCGGGTCAGAATGTTCCCCTCTATCCCCCCACCCCACCTCATCCCCGGCACCCTGGTTCCCCTTTGTGCCCCCATTCAACCTCAGCTCCTGCCTCTATTGGCCTCTATTTCCCTTTATGTCCATGTCAGCTCCCCCTTGCCCCCACCTTCCTTTCAACTCCTGCCTCCCTTTTCCCCACTTCCCTCTACCCCACCTCAGCTCCCTCCCCCTCATCCTCCTCCCCCCACCCCACCTGTGGTCCTGCCCCTGTGTTCCCAAATCCCATCTACCCCACTTAGCTCCTATCCCTTGGTCTCACTTCCCCTCTATCCGCCCCAGCTCCCATCCCCTCGTCTCTCCTACTGCCACCTCCGTGGAAGGGCCCTCGAGCAGTTCTCCAGTTCAGCACCCTGCGCTGAGGCAGGACCTAGACCTTCCCTGGCACGTGTTTGTCCAACGTGCTCTTGAAAACCTCCCGTGGCGGGGCTGCCACAACCTCCCGTGGCAGCCAACTCCAGAGCTTCACTCCCCTGAGAGTTGGAAAGATTTTCCTAATAAATGAGGCTAAGATTTTGGCATGGGTATTTTTAGTAAAAGTCACGGCCAGGTCACGGGCATTAAAGAAAAATTTATGGAAGCCCGTGACCTGTCCGTGACTTTTATTGAAAACATCTGTGACAAACTGGGGAGCTACAGAGTCCCCACACAGCCTGCAGCAGCTGGACAGCTGCAGGGCCCTGGCTCAGAGATCAGGGGTCCCCCATCGCCTGCGGCTCGGAGCTGTGGGTTACCCCCACCGCCCAGAGTGGCTCAGAGCTCCTGGGAACCACCGCAGGTGGCAGAGGGACCTTGCAGCTCCCAGCTGCCGTGGGCCGAAGTCATGGAGCTGTCTGGATTCCTTGACTTCCGTGACCAAATCGTAGCCTGACTAATATCTAATCTAATTCTTCCTTATTGCCGTTTGTGTCCATTATTTCTAGTCCTATCTTCAGTGGTCACAGAGAACAGTTGATCACCGTCCTCTTTATAACAGCCCTGAAAATGTCTGAAGACTCTTATCAGGCCCCCCTCAGTCTTCTTTCCTCAAGACTAAACATGATCTTAGAGAGGAACTCCTTGGGGTGAGGATCAAAGGGGGCATGGGGTGTGGGGAGGCATTAGATTAACTCTGCATTTCCTTGTTCTCAGAGGTTTTACTGTTAGGGTTTCAGCTCCCTACTCTGGAAGGGTTTCTGGATCAGAGGTTCTGCTGAGCCACCTTAACTTTACCGATGACTTTTGTGTGTTAATAACAGAGGTCAGCTCTGTGACGGGCATCTGAGCTTATCGGAAAGATCAACGTCCAATGCCTTGTTCAGGCAAAAGTAAATAACCCTGGATGGCCCCAAGGGCACAGAGCAGTCAGACTGGGGAATGACTTAGTGGTTCCTTCCCAAACTCCGCCCTCAGACTAAACTCTGCCCACTTCAGACGTCTCTCACAGCAGACTGTGCAGACTCTCCTTTTCCTCCCTCTCCCCTGCTGTCAACAGCAGCGAAATCATTCACAAAGGCACCATTTAAACGATCATCACCGAGGTTAACACCTCAGCTGATGAGCGTGGGGCAGTTCCCCACTCTCTGAGTGATTGTTTCAGGCTCTCTGCAGACTCAGGTAGACAACACAGCAATGGTTATACGCGGGTCACATTCTGAAGGTTTTCTATGTAAGCATTAGAGCCAGAGACTAAATTTTTGCAAATAGTGGATATTTTAGAGAACAAGATGGCCTCACGGGACAGGTGCTGATAAACCATCCTGCTATGTAACCCCCTGATTCAAGCCCTATGATAATATCACAAGCAAAAGTAAAACCTGGGTCAGGATCAGCAGCGACAGCAGATGAGACCGGGGCACATTTCGATCTATGCTTCAGTGGTTTCACTTTATTTTTTTTCACAATCTTTTCCGAGATGTCAGGCCGGGCCAGGATGAAAGCGAGTCCCTTGTGAGCGTCCAGCTCCCTCTCCAGTGTCTCTTGCAGGAGCTGGAAATCGTACTTGTGCGGTTCCCAGCTGCAGAGCAGGAAAACCCGTGGGGAGGCCTCACCCCCTTCTCTCAGGTTCTCTATACAGTCCTCCCTGATCTCCTGCAGGAGTCTCTCCTTGTTGAAATTCTTTTTCCTTTTCCCAGCATTCAAGTCATTATCCACTTTGGAGCGCACGTAGTAAAACCTCTTCCCCATCTTCTGAATCTCCTGGGCGAGGCTGGTGTGGTGGGAAGTGAAGCGCTCTGACGCGATGATGATGAAGAAGTCGTAGCTGTTGAATTTTACCTCTTTGAGGTATTCGTCTGGCTGAAAATTGGGAGTCCCAATTCCTGGCAGGTCCCATATTGTTACATTGGGGAGTACAGGGTAAGCGTTTGGCTCCATTGTTGTTTCTACCACCCCAGTCTCAGCGGCACCTTCATCTTCATCTCCCAGTCCCCGGATGGCGTTGACAAAGGACGATTTTCCGGAGCCCGACTCTCCCGTGACAGCGATATGGAGTTGGGTGTTTTCTATCAACTCTACAGACACCTTCAGCTTTGTTGCTATTCCTGGGAGGTTTCCTGTTTTGGCAGCAGCTTCTAATTCTTCAATGTCCTTTTTGGAGAACTTAGCACCCATGGCTGCTTGGCAGCGGTTCGATCAGTCTCAGGTATGTCTTAGGAAAGGGAAAGAAATATTGCAATTAACTGTTTTCATCAGGCAAATCGCAACAACTCATTCGACTAAGATTTCTCAGGGGAAAAGGTTGATTTCAGCAAAGATAAGAGTTAAGAGGAGGAGGTAAAAGCAGAGGGAGAATTTTGTTCCGAACGGGGGAAATCTGTGTCTGGCCAGTGAGCAAACCCAGCTCCTAGCTCAGTCCCTCTCTGAACCTTCATCTTTCCAGAATGGCGCTCATTTCTCCTCCTTTACTGACGGCCTCATCTTGAGAGAAGGCTCTGCCCTATCGACCTAGGTACCTATGCAACGCCCATCACAGTGGTATCTGAGCACCTGATTGGGTACCACGGATGGATTAAAAGTGGATTCTGGGATCTGAGGCCCACAATCTGAATAGGACAATAAGTCAGGAGCAGAACAGCTATTGGCAATGCATGGGGCCCTGCTGATTGGCATCATCCAGCCAGCTGCTGGGGTGAGCTTGGACTGGCCAGACTGCAGGAAGATCAAAGAGGGACAGAGGAGAGAAAGATCAGCCTGTCTCTGGGGGCAGGTAGCAGAGACAGGAGTCAGAATTGGCCATGGGCTGGGAGCCAGATCACTATGCTGAGGTGTTGAGGGGTCTGAGCCCCATCTTCCCTCCACCACCTTCTGCCTGACACTGAATCAGCCACAGACACTGGGGGTGAGGAACCCGTCACAGTGCCACCAAACTCTCAGAGTCCGATTCCAACGCCTGCTTCCAGAAAGGAAGTAACGACCCTCAGAGCAAGTAACGAACCTCAGAGCAAGTAGCCCTGCCCAGGGAGCAATCAGAAATAAGCAGCATCTCCCATCCTGCTGGCAATCACAGCAGATTGGTTTTTGGATTCTTCCTATGGGTGGAGACAGCTGCTGGGCAGGGCCGGCTTTAGGAAGTGCGGAGCCCAATTCAAACAGTATCGACGGGGCCCCAGCAGGGATGACTAAAAAAAAAGCCACTTAAAAAGAACCCTTTCATTTCTTCCACGTATTATTTACTTTCCATGACTATATAAATAATAACAAAATGATATATTACATACGTTGCGTCATATTTTAATTAGCTGATTTTCACTTTCATATTAGGAAAATAATTCTTGTTTTGATAGTTGTACAACTGATTTTCTTCAATAATGTTTATTTTATTAAAATTTATAAAATATTTCCTTATTAATATAAAATTGTGCCCTCCTCCCCCCCCCGCCAGTGCCTCCCGGCCTGTGGAAACAAACCCTGCTTCCCCAGCGCTGCCCCGCCGAAACAGCTGTGGGCCAAAAAGGAAGGTTTGGGGGGTGGGGGCGGAAGAAACAGCACACATAGTGTGACCAGATCACAGCAGTAAAATAGGACCCGACCCCTCCCCGCTCGGCCCCACCATCACACCCCTCTTCACCCCCTAACCCCCCGCTGGCTTACTGCATCCCTCCTAGTTAGTCCCCCACCAACCACTTGCCTCCTTTCACCTTCTCCCTCCCCTGCCAGAAACCCCCATGCCCGCCCCTAGAACCCCTGCTGGCTCACTGCTTGCCTCTTTGCCCACCCGCCGCTTGCCCACCCACTCGCCGCTCGCCCCCCCAAGTATAAAGCCTCATTCAAAGACCCAAGGGTCACTATATTACTGGACACAGCAGTCAATCAGTGCAGTTGAAGATAAATCTCTGCATTATGCATTTTTGTATAACTTTTATATGACTTTGTATTGAACCTTGGTAATGTTATAGCTGGCCCCTAAGGTAGTATAATTAAGATTAAAAGAAAAATGTCTTTTTGCTAGAAGTAGAATAAGATCTTCCCTCCACTTTGTAATCAATTGACCTGTTGAATGAATGAGGAAGGTGTGGAAGGCAGGCACTTCCAGACAGCTGCAACCCTTGGAGAGGGGCCGGGAGCCAGCCAAGGAGAGCTTTGCCCAGGGCTGAGTGGGACAGAGTTTGGGTGCAGGCTCCGGGCTGGGGCACGGTGTGGGGTGCAGGATGGGTGGAGGGGTGCAGGCTCTGGGAGGGAGTGCGGAGGGGTGGGTGCAGGCTCTGGGACAGAGTTTGGGGGCCGGAGAGGGGGTGGTGGGTGCTGTGGGGGAGGGGACTGCCATCACATGTGGCTTTCTTCCTCCCCTGCTGCCCCTCACCATAGCCTCGGTGAGGGATGGGGCTGCCCCTTGTTTGCAGGAGTGGTGGCTGGGGGGAAACCCAGTCAAACTCTCATTTTACTCTTTCGTTGATGGGTCACTTTAACCCCTTACAAACCCCTTCCTGCCTCTCTCACCCCCCCTTTTCTACTGGGCTTGTTTGATCTTTTCGGTGGAGCCAGATGAAAACCACAAATCCCAGAGAAAGCAACAGGCTGGAAGACTAGACTGAACCCACCACCCACCCAGCCTAGTCCATCCCAGAGCCCAGGACTGAGGGCAAATGTCCCCCCACCCCCGGGCCACCTGCTTCAACTCCTGGCCTCTCCTAGTGCCGCCAGAGATTCTGTGTGGCTGCATCGGGTGGGATTTCAACCGCCCCCCCCCCCCCCGCTAAATTCACCCCTGTTTTGTGACCACTCTGCACCAAGAGCACCTTCCTTCCCTGCCCTAGAGCTGCTGGATGGCTAGAAAGCTGAGCGGGCGTTTGATCGATCCAGAATATTATCGTGCCCCCCCCAAAACCTTAATGTCCACACAGCTTTGGGGGGGATATTCCTCCCCCCCAAGCCGGTCTATTTTATTGTTGCAGGGCAAATGAAGGAGCCAGAGTTTAATGGAAATATTCAGCCCCTACAGTGGTCTTGCAGCAGGGGAAGCAGAGTTGATGGGAAGGGAACTGGTTTGGATAGGAGCCCCCTGTCCCCCTCCTTTGCAAAATAATTTGGGGAGGGGAATCAGATCACTCCGTGCCTCAGTTCCCCCTCTCTCGGGGGAAGGGGGAGAGATAAAAGTCTCAGCCTGCCGTGTTGCAGACCTTTCGCATTCTCCCCTCTTGATGTATTTGATTTCCTCCTCCAACCCCCCCCCCCCACCTGGAATTCACAGCACTAAGTACCGGCTCGGGGCTTTCTTCCTGGGTTACATGATCCCGAGTTTAGTTTTGAAACAGAGGCAGGCACAAACTCACCCTCAAACAGCCACACCACTGAAAACCACAAAACCAACCCAATATTACACACCTAGGGGGAATCACGGGGTTAAACTCTCACCGACCGGAGCCCCAGCAGCTGCTCAGTGAGTGAGGTCCACTGCCGAGATTCCTGTCTCCCACCGACCGGAAGCCCCCTCGGTGTCTCCTCCAGGTGAGGGCTGGGGGGAGGGGAAGGCTGCAAAGCACATGTGCCTTCTCCTCCCCTCCCCCCTCCTGACCTGCAACAGCCCCCGCTGCCTCTGCCTCAGCCCCCCCGCCGGCCAGCATCTCTCGTTGCCTAGCAGCAACAGCTGCTGCTTCCGGGAGAGCCTCAGAGCTTTGCTTGAGGCAGGGACACTGCCCGATCTGCGCGGGGCCCTCTGAAGGGCGGGGCCCAATTCAGGGGAATCGGTGGAATCGGCCTAAAGTAGGGTTACCATATTTTGTGCCTCCAAATGGAGGACACTCCACGGGGCCCCGGCCCCGCCCCCAGTCCCGCCCACGCCCCCGCCCCGGCGGCCCGGCCCCGCGACCCCGGACCGGCTCCCGGCTCCCGGCTCCACGGCCCGGCGCACCCCCCCCCCCGCTACCCCGGACCGGCTCACGGCCCCGCGGCCCGGCGCACCCCCCCGCTACCCCGGACCGGCCCGCGGCCCGGCGCACCCCCCCCACTACCCCGGACCGGCTCCCTGCCCGGCCCCGCGGCCCGGCGCACCCCCCCCCGCTACCCCGGACCGGCTCCCCGCCCGGCCCCGCGGCCCGGCGCACCCCCACGCTACCCCGGACCGGCTCCCCGCCCGGCCCCGCGGCCCGGCGCACCCCCCCGCTACCCCGGACCGGCCCGCGGCCCGGCGCACCCCCCCGCGGCCCGGCGCACCGCCCGGCTCCCGGCCTGGCACCGCGCCCCCGGCTCCCCGCCCGGCCCGGCACCATGCCCCCGGCCCCGCGACCCGGCGCACCCCCCCCCCCCGCTACCCCGGACCGGCTCCCCGCCCGGCCCCGCGGCCTGGCGCACACCCCCCCCCCCGCTACCCCGGACCGGCTCGCTGCCCCGCGGCCCGGCGCACCCCCCCCTACCTGCCCGGCTCCCGGCCCGGCACCGCGCCCCCGGCTTCCCGCCCGGCCCCGCGCCCGGCCCGGCACCATGCCCCCGGCCCCGCGACCCCGGCCCGGCCCCGCACCGAGCCCTCCATCCCTCCCTCCCGATTTTCCCGGACATGCCCGGCTTTTGGGGATTTCCCCCCGGACGGGGATTTGAACCCCCAAAAGCCGGACATGTCCGGGAAAATCCGGACGTATGGTAACCCTACCTAAAGCCGGCCCTGCTGCTGGGTGCTTCTCAGCTGCATCTTCATATGCAGGGCCGGCTCTAGGCACCAGCAAAACGAGCTGGTGCTTGGGGCGGCACATTTTTAGGGGCGGCATGGCCGGCACCAGAATGCCACCCTAAAAATGTGCCCCGGCCGCCCTAGCTCACCTCCACGGCGCGCGAAACAGCTGATTCACGCGCCGCTGCTCCCCCTCCCTCCCAGGCTCTCAAGGCTCTGTTCATATGGCTCTGATTGTCCCTCCCCTTCCGGTAGAAGTTGCTGAAGCAAGATGGAAGGACACACATCAGCGGGGGGCTGTATTACCTGGCTATGAGCTATACAGGCAGGACAGATGAGCTGAGGGAACAGGGGCAGATCAGAGGAGGGGAGGGGGCGTCTCAGGACTTCTGTTGTTTTCAGAGATCTGTAGCTCTCAAGTGCTTTAAGAGTCAAGTGGCTGCGGTTAAGCCTGTGTGCCTGGTTCCCCCACCGTGCTGTCCCTGAAGGGGTTAAACGAGAAGGCCAGAGTGCCCCCAGCTGGGTGAGCTCTGGGGCAGCGTGTGTAAATGGCTGGAGCTGGGGGAGGTCTCAGCACTGGTTACAGGTCTGGATGACAGTGTCCCACATCCCAGGGAAGGGCATCAGACAAGAGGTTGACCCTGGGGTTGGGCTATATAGACCCAGAAACAGCGACTAGCCCCTGCCTAGACTCAGCTGGTGTGGAAGCAGCAATTGGCTCCACTCACACCAGACTGGGGACTGTACAGTGTGTAACTGGGTCAGTTTGTAACAGTCTCCTCTGTTGCGGGGCCGACGGGAAACTTGAGGGTGGTTAGGGGACTGGTGTGCTGTGACTTCTGCCTGCCACGCTGGCCACTGCTGTCTCATTGTTACCTGGTGCTCTTCCTGTCTCTTTGTTGTCCCCACCTGTTGCTTTGTGTCTATAAGCGCTATGGGGCAAGGACCATCTTGCTGTGCTCTGTGTTTGTACAGCACCGAGCACCACAGGGTGCTGATCTATTACTCTCTGACCTAAACAGCAGGTCCGACTAGAGGATCCCAAGGATGCCTCCTGGCCTTAAAATCTATACCTCCGTGAATATGAGTGTATAACTGGGGCCCCCTAGTGCTACTGTAATAATAATTTTAATGAGTCTTCTCTCCCCTCACCAAGCTCTATGCAACATGGCAGACAGGAGAGACACCCCCTCACTGCCCAGCTACCAGTCTCAACCATGCCTGAGGCCTGTCCTACAGCCATTCTGTGTCACCTGAGTGCAGCGAGATTGGGGGGTTCAGCTCAGTTCCCAGGGGCCCCACCCAGCACCCCCAATCCTGTCAAAGGCACTAATCTTCCCCATCAGCACAGAGGCCAAGGACTGGATGGATCTGGATCTCCCCTCTTGCCTATCGAGGAACGTCTCGCTGGAGTACGTTGGCAGAGCCATGTCCTGGCGAGAGGGGGAGAGAGTTTCAGTCTCCAGGGACTGCCTCTCACCAGCCCCTTTGTGCATGTCCGTCCGTCTGTCTGTCCTTCTTATCCCTCATCTCCGCCCTGTGATTCCCAGAAGTCCTGAGCACCGGCAGCTCCAACTGCAGCTCCCGTTGCAGCTGTGGGAGCTCAGCGCTTCTGGGAGAGAAGGTGCATGCACAGACACCAAGGTTTTTTGACCTGAAGCGCCAATGCTCGGGAATTGGCGGAAGGGGAACATTTTTTTAGTACGGGGAGACACTGTTTGAGGGGTACATGTAAGGGCTTTTGATACTTAAGGCGCTTGATATTTTTTGCCCTTGGGGTGGTGGGGGCTGGGCAACAGCTTTCTGCCCAGTTTCGTTTGGGGGAAATTGCAGGCTAGGGTGATTTTTAGTGTACCAGTTTTACTGGTTGAGGGACCATAATTGGAGTACATGTACGCGGCAGGAGTGCCCTTTTTTGGCATGGGAATTTGCTTAGATTCTCCTGCCCCCATTATGGATACCTGACAGACAACCACAACCAAGTGGCCAGGCACCCACAAAGGGCTAATTTAACAGATAGGCTAGCACAGTGGACAAAACATACACCACCAAAACATATAACATTTACCATTTACCATTTACTGTGTGCCCCCTTTTTATACCGGCGAGGTGTGACCAGTGGTGAGCTGGAGCCGGTTCGCACCGGTTCGCGGGAACCGGTTGTTAAATTTAAAAGCCCTTTTAGAACCGGTTGTCCCGCATGGGACAACTGGTTCTAAAAGGGCATTTAAATTTAACAAGCGCTCCCCGCCGCGGCCCCAGCTCACCTCAGCTCTGCCTCTGCCTCCTCCCATGAACGCTCCGTCCTGCTTCTCCTCCCCCTGCTTCCCGCGAATCAGCTGTTCGTGCGGGAAGCCTGGGAGGGCTGAGAAGCAAGCAGGCTTCCCGCTCAGGCCCAGGAAGACGGAGCTAAGGTAGGGGGAGGGTGGGAGCGAGAACGGCCATGTGCCCCGGCAGGTCTCCGGCCACGTCCCCGTCCGGCCCGGCCCCGCAACCCTGGCCATCCGTCTCCGGCCGCGGCTGCCCGTCTCCGGCCGTGGCCCCGGCCGCCCAGCTCCTGCTGTGGCGCGACGCAGCCCGGCTCTGGCAGCACGGGTTCAGGCGCGGCGGAGGCCCCGCATCCCCAGCTGCCCAGCTCTGGCCGCGTCCCCGGCTCCGGCAGCGCAGCTCCAGGTGCGGCGGTGGTCCGGCCCCACGGCTCTGGCCGCGGCCCTCCCCAGCCGCCCGGCTCCTGCCGCGGCCCTCCCTGGCTCTGGCCGGTCGCCCGGCTTCCGCCGCGTCCTCCGACCCCGGCCGCCTGGCTCCCACCGCGTCCCCTGGATCCGCGTCCCCGGGCTCCGGCCGCGTGACTCCTGCCCTGGCCCCGGGTCTCCGGGCTCCGGCATCGCTACTCCTGCCCCGGCCCCGGGTCCCTGGGCTCCGGCATCGCTACTCCTGCCCCGGCCCTGTGGCCCCGGCCCCCCAGCTCCGGATGCGGCGGGACTGTAGCGCAGCCAGCCAAGTCCAGTCAGCGCAGTAAGGGGGCAGGGAGCAGGGAGGGGATGTTGGAGAGAGGGCAGGGGAGTTCGGAGGGTTGTGTGGAGGTGGATAGGGGTTGGGGCGGTCAGAGGGCAGGGAACAGGGGGATTGAATGGGGGCAAGGGTCCCAGGGGGCAGTCAGGAAGGAGCAGGGGTTGGATGGGGCAGTGGGGGGCAGTCAGGGGCAGGGGTTCCAGGGGCAGTCAGGGGAGAGAAAGAAGGGGTGGTTGGATGGGGCAGGGGTCCCGGGGGGCCATCAGGAATGAGAGGAGGGGTTGGATGGAGTGGCGGGGGGCAGTCAGGGGACAGGGAAGGGGGGTGGATGGGGTGGGGTCCCTGGGGTGGGGTGGGTCAAGGAACGCGGGGGGTTGGATGGGGTAGGAGTCCGGGGGGGGCCATGACCCCCTCGTGGGGTGAGGAGGGAACCGGTTGTTACGATTTTGGCAGCTCGTCACTGAGTGTGACCCAAACCCCAACATTTAGACATTTATACCAGAAAGGGTTTGGAAAGGCGCGGTTTTTGCACACACCACTTTTGGCAAAGATCACCAGCCCGTTTTTAGGAGAATGGTGTTGCTTGCCCTACTGCCTTTGGCACGGCGGGCGGTTTTTAGGGGCCCCCCTCTCTTTAAGAGGGGGAGGGAGCCTAAGGCTTTAAGAGGGGAACTGGGGAAGGGAACTCGGTTGCAGGGCATACAGACCAGAAGGGGTCAGGAAAGGCTCGGATTTTGCACACCCCTCCCCCAGCAAAGGACACCAGTTTGTTTTTGAGAGAGTGGAGACAGTTACCCTACTGCCTAGGAGTTTGTGGACGGTTTTTTAGGGTTTCCTCGCACTCCGAGCGGGGAAGGGAGCCTAGGGCTTTAGGAGGGAAACAAGGGTAGGGGACCTTGCAACCCCTACTTATTTAGAAACATACGACACACCCTTTAAACTGGCTTTTAGCCCCAATTACTGGCGGCTAGTTTTACAGCCCCTCCACCACCGGCCTATTGCTGGTGGTAGCTTTGGCCAACCTTAACCTTAGGGCTACTTCGGGGGCACTTATTTTCTGGGGTTTGTAGTGGCCCCTACCTTGGGGGGTTTTAGCCCTGTACCTAGGACAGACACAAAACAACCAGAACAAGACAAAACGGAAGGGCGTCAGGCGTGTCTGTCAGCAAAAGGTTTAGATTCAGCGTGCAACTCACCCAACCCTGAGCCTATGGGCAAATCCTCCACCAGAAACCCACGATAGAGATTTTAAAATGTTTTTTACCTTTTAGATGGGCCCCGGGTCTGGTGGGAGATTGCCCATGGTCCTCCGGTTTGGGGGAGCTTTTTGTGGATCCCGGATGAGCCCCCAAATTGTTGTGGAAAATTGACCAGACGGTTGATTTTGGATTAGACAGCCTGAGGCTCCTTTATTGATTAATTAAACCTTCATGCATGGGGGAGTCAGCCAAGACATCCAACCCCCGCCCCGTCCTCCCTCGACAGATAAAATGCGAGAGATTATATAGGATAAAACCACAAATATGACATATACTTCCTTAAAGTTTTACATCCATATAAGGAATAAAGCAAAGCGAGCTTTCTCCTGTTTTTCCTTATATTTGCCCTTTGTGGTTTTTTCCTCTGTTACCTGGCATTTATTAATTATAGTCTGTTACAAAGGTTAATTCTTTTTTATAATTTTTACAGTTAGTTCTGCTTTTATAGTTACTACAGTTAGTCTTGCTTGTATGATTTTTGTCTACCCTTCTCCTTTTACTCCTCCCCCTTTTCTCCTTCCTCCAGGCCACACATACAGTTTACCTGACCATACATACAGTTCACTTGACCAAAGTTTAGGCCCCAGACCATTTTTCCTCCACAGGAGAGAGATGGTATAAAGGCGGGGGTGCGGGGAGCTCAGCACATCCTGTAAATCTGCTACACAGCCCCTAAATGAGCCCCATTCCTACTTACTGTGTGTAAGCGGGGAAATGGCCCCGCTATTGTGTGGAACTTTCCTGGCTTGTACACTACCCCGGTGAAGTGGGCGAGCGAAAGAATCTGAGTCCTTGCTCCCACTTCCTTTACCCAGAGGCCTCCCTGCCCTGGAGGGCTCCCCTTCCACTCTCCTGTCTGGCAGAGTCCTCGTAACCCCGACAAGACTGGGCCCAGGATTCCTGGAAGGCTGGACCCCAACCCTGCTGTGGTCACCTAGGACAGGGGCTAGGGTGTCCCCACTCCAGGGGGCTCTCTCTGCACTGGACGCTTCCCCGACCCACTGATCATTTCATACAGTTCAAAGCAAATACAATTTATTAAATAGCAAGCAGGCTGACCTGGAGCATTGGCCTCTCCCCATTGCTCCTGGGGACTGTCAGTCTCAGGGTCCTGATTTCCCATCGACCCCTCCCCTTCCTTTGGTACTGGTGTAACCCTTCTGCCAGGTGGAGCCAGCAGCAACCAGGGCCGGGTTCAGTATCTAGGGGTTCCTTTCCATCGATACAACACAGAACTGGCTCGAGCCCCCACCCAGTAACCTGGGAAAATTACACACCACCCCTGGGCACCTCTGAGAGGTAAAACTTCCCCACTCGCAAGCACAGAGTCTGAGTGTAGAAAAGAAACTTTTAATAAAGGAGGGAAGTAATTCGGAGTTAATTTGGGAAAACACCGCAAACAGGGTTCAGAAACATGGACGGCAGGTATCAGAAGCAGGGGGAGGCTGAGTCTCTCCAAACAGCCAGATGTGGCCCGCCCACTCTGCAGTCAGCTGGCTCTCCCATGGCTGCCTGGCTTCCTGGCGCTCCAGGGCTGGGAATGCTGGAGCCATGCTGCCTGGCCCCCTGGCGCTCTGGGGGAAGGACAGCTGGGGTCACACTATCCGGCCCCCTGGCATTCTGGGGCCGGAAAGGCTGGGACCATTCTGCTCGGGCCGGAGAGGAGGGGGTTGTGCTGCCCAGCCCCCAGTGCTCTGGGGGGGGTGCGCTAGAGTGGCCACAATGAGGGGACCGGGGGCATGGGCAGGAGCCAGTGGCCACAGTGGGGGCTGGGCTCTGGTGGGCACAGAAGGGGAGGGGCCTCAGGTGGAAGGGGTGGGGCTGGGGGGCTAGTCTGCCCAAGCCAGCTGTTCACCTACCATCCATGTTCATAAACACAAACCATGAGCAAAATACCCACCCCCACATAGGTTGGCCAGTGTCCTTTTCCTCTCAGGTTCTTAAGTCCAGCAACCCAAAATTCCCTTTCACATGCCTGACCCTTTTCTGAACCCTACTCACAGTTGCTGTCCTTGGTCAGTGCAGAGCCAGAGTTCAGAGATGCATCTGCAGGGTTCAACTCCCACCCTGGGTGGCGCGGGGGGGTGGGTAAAGAGGCACCTTACTCACTCTGCTGCTCAGGCACTTGCTTGCCACCTCTCTCTGCCAGCCACCCTGCTGGCCACCTGCTCACCACTCTCGCCACACCTCTCCACAGCCTCTCACTGCACCTGTCTGCCTCCCCAGCCACTCATTCACCGTCAGTCACCTTCTGCTTCCATCCACCTCTCTACTGTGACCTCTGCACATCAGTCTCTTAGTAATTGTCAGTTTTTTGCAGGCTGGGCAGAAACACTGCCCCCCGCCAAGCGATTTCAGCTCTCAGTGATTTTTAGCTCTTTGCAGACAGGGTAGAAACACCGTCCTACCACAACCAATTTCAGCTCTGATTGAGTATTTAACATAACAAAGAGACACCTAATGAACTCTATGTAGCTTCTTCTTTGAACAGTGGGGGGAACAGGTTAAACCAATCCAGGGAAGACCCTTGGGGGAGGGCCCACACCTTCTGGCTGGGATATCTGTCCCCACACCTCTTATTTTCACAGGGCTCTGGCATTCTAGCCCCTGGCTTAAAGAGGTTCTTTCATTTGAGGGTGACCCTCTCATCTGGGACAGGTTCAGCACAGTCCTGCTTCCCTGTATTCATACAATAATGAAACAACATTGAAACAGCATTTCACTACCCCTGCATTCAGTTTAAAAAATTTTTTTTAGGACAATGTTTAAAAAAAGTGAACGGTACAGAGTTTAAGCATAGAAGTTTCTGGTTATAGGGAATAACGTACAGATTATCAAGGGGTGCGAAGTTTTGTAGATAAATCTCTGATAATTTTCATATGACTTTACATTGTGCCTCTTCATATAACCTTGTGGTGGGTCTACCCATGTGTGACCTCTGTTTTCATGGGACTTTGTATCAAAGCCTCATTTAGAAACTTTGCATTGCCCTTGGTATAATATTATAGCTCCTAAGGATAGAATAAGATAGAAGAAAAATTTCTTTTTGCTAGCAGTAGAACAAGAGCTCTCTCCCCTCCCCCCGCGACTCTTAATCAATTGCCCTGTTGAATGAATGAGGTGTGGATGAGCAAGGCATGGAAGGCAGCACCTCCAGACAGCCTCAACTGTTGGAGAGGGGCTGGGAGCCAGACCCAAGGACAATAAAACGTGTCAAGTGGGCTCATTAAAGACAAGCAGACATACCGAGGGCCTCGGGGGTTAGAAGCAAGCACCTTCTTTTGGAAACACCCTCTTTGCAGCATTGGGACAACTAGGGTTACCATATTTTGTGCCTCCAAATGGAGGACACTCCACGGCCCCCAGCCCCGCCCCCTCCCCAAAGTCTCCGCCCCCTCCCCTGCTTCCCGCGAATATTTGATTCGCGGGAAGCCTGAAGCAGGTAAGGGGGGTGTGGGGGGAGGAGGCGCGGCCCAGGCTGGCCCCCCGGCGTTTCCAGCCTGGGTCAGCTCGGGCCCTGGGGTGCCGGCCCCGGCCGACCACCCCCGGCCCGCCCAGCACTGCCGGCCCCCGGCGGCCCGGCGCACCCCCCGGCTCCCAGCCCCGCAGGCCCGGCTCCCCGCCGGCCCGGCTGACTCGGGTCCCCGCGGGCCTGGCTGACCCGGCTCCCCGCCGGCCCGGCTCCCCGCCGGCCCGGCTGACCGGCTCCCCGCGGGCCCGGCTGACCCGGCTCCCCGCGGGCCCGGCTCCCCGCCGGCCCGGCTGACCCGGCTCCCCGCCGGCCCGGCTCCCCGCCGGCCCGGCTGACCCGGCTCCCCGCCGGCCCGGCTCCCCGCGGGCCCGGCTGACCCGGCTCCCCGCCGGCCCGGCTCCCCGCTGGCCCGGCTGACCCGGCTCCCCGCCGGCCCGGCTCCCCGCGGGCCCGGCGGGCCCGGCTCCCGGCTGACCCGGCTCCCCGCGGGCCCGGCTCCCCGCCGGCCCGGCTGACCCGGCTCCCCGCCGGCCCGGCTCCCCGCCGGCCCGGCTGACCCGGCTCCCCGCCGGCCCGGCTCCCCGCGGGCCCGGCTGACCCGGCTCCCCGCGGGCCCGGCTGACCCGGCTCCCGGCTGACCCGGCTCCCCGCCGGCCCGGCTCCCCGCGGGCCCGGCTGACCCGGCTCCCCGCGGGCCCGGCTGACCCGGCTCCCGGCTGACCCGGCTCCCCGCCGGCCCGGCTGACCGGCTCCCCGCCGGCCCGGCTGACCCGGCTCCCCGCGGGCCCGGCTCCCCGCGGGCCCGGCTGACCCGGCTCACCGCGGGCCCGGCTCCCCGCCGGCCCGGCTGACCGGCTCCCCGCCGGCCCGGCTCCCCGCGGGCCCGGCTGACCCGGCTCCCGGCTGACCCGGCTCCCCGCCGGCCCGGCTCCCCGCGGGCCCGGCTGACCCGGCTCCCCGCGGGCCCGGCTGACCCGGCTCCCCGCCGGCCCGGCTGACCGGCTCCCCGCCGGCCCGGCTGACCCGGCTCCCCGCGGGCCCGGCTCCCCGCGGGCCCGGCTGACCCTGCTCCCCGCGGGCCCGGCTCCCCGCGGGCCCGGCTGACCCGGCTCCCCGCGGGCCCGGCTCCCCGCCGGCCCGGCTGACCGGCTCCCCGCCGGCCCGGCTCCCCGCGGGCCCGGCTCCCCGCGGGCCCGGCTGACCCGGCTCCCCGCCGGCCCGGCTGACCGGCTCCCCGCGGGCCCGGCTGACCTCCCGATTTTCCCGGACATGCCCGGCTTTTGGGGATTTCCCCCCGGATGGGGATTTGAGCCCCCAAAAGCCGGACATGTCCGGGAAAATCCGGACGTATGGTAACCCTAGGACAACACTCAAAAGAAAGCAGCACAAAGGACCAATGGACACAGACACAGAGTTTGAATCTGGTATAGATTTGCATAAGAGGAAAGCTGCTATAAAAGTGAGGTGTCTTGCAGAGGACCCCGGGTCTCGTCTTGCCAACATTAGGGTTACCATACGTCCGGATTTTCCCGGACATGTCCGGCTTTTTGGGCTCCAAATCCCCGTCCGGGTGCCGGGTGCCGGGCCGGGTGCCGGCGGTGCTTGGTGGTGCCGGGTGCCGGGCCGGGTGCCGGCGGTGCTCGGGGGGGCCTGGTGCCGGGCCAGGCCGGGGGGCTCGGCTGGCGGCTCGGGTGCCGGGCCGGGGGGCTCGGCTGGCGGCTCGGGTGCCGGGTGCCGGGCCGGGTGCCGGAGGTGCTCGGGGGGGCCCGGTGCCGGGCCAGGCCGGGGGGCTCGGCTGGCGGCTCGGGTGCCGGGTGCCGGGCGCCGGGCCGGGTGCCGGCGGTGCTCGGGGGGGGGCCCGGTGCCGGGCCAGGCCGGGGGGCTCGGCTGGCGGCTCGGGTGCCGGGTGCCGGGCCGGGTGCCGGCGGTGCTCGGGGGGGCCCGGTGCCGGGCCAGGCCGGGGGGCTCGGCTGGCGGCTCGGGTGCCAGGTGCCGGGCCGGGTGCCGGCGGTGCTCGGGGGGGCCTGGTGCCGGGCCAGGCCGGGGGGCTCGGCTGGCGGCTCGGGTGCCGGGTGCCGGCGGTGCTCGGGGGGGCCCGCTGCCGGGCCAGGCCGGGGGGCTCGGCTGGCAGCTCGGGTGCCGGGTGCCGGGCCGGGTGCCGGCGGTGCTCGGGGGGGGCCCGGTGCCCTGCCGGGCCGGGGACTCGGGGGGCCCGGCCGGGGACTCGGGTGCCGGGTCGGGGACTCGGCAGGCGGTGCCGGGCCGGGGGCTCGGGGGACGGGCTGGGGACCTGCGGTGCCGGGGGTGGGCCGCGCCTCCTCCTCCCCCCCCCCTTACCTGCTTCAGGCTTCTCGCGACTCAAATGTTCGCGGGAAGCAGGGGAGGGGGCGGAGACTTTGGGGAGGGGGCGGGGTTGGGCGGGGGCAGGGGCGGGGCTGGGGGCGGGGTTGGGGCCCCTTTAAAGTGTCCTCCTTTCGGAGGCACTAAATATGGTAACCCTAGCCAACATGGGAGCATCGATCCGGATCGGCAGAAGCCCGGCTCCACCCCCTCCCCCATCTAACTCACCTGGCCAGTGAAGTTAAGGGGAGCAACTAATTGGTAACAACAAGACGGAGTGTGTTTGTGTGAGTGTAAGTGTAATATATTATATGCATATAATACAGTGTTAATGAATACATGTATCACTAATAAATGTGGCGTTTTGTCTTATTCCCCCTAAAAAGATCCTGTGCAGTACTTTAAGTACAACAGTTTGGGTTAAGATCGGATGGCGTAAGGAATACATAAACTGCAATATCCCGACTGGGGGTAAAAGGTTAACAGGTCAAAGTACAGACATTGAGATATGAGGGTATGTTGCTCATATAATGGCTATGTTCAGGTGTGGAGTATAATGAGTGGATACAATGGTGAGGATGGATTGACCCTCATTTGGTGAAATTTCACATTCAGTGAGTTTATGATTCCAGTTCATATGGTCCAACGGAAAAATGATTTGTAACCCAATACCAGCCAAAGTTGGCTATTTTGAGCCGCACAGCTCTGTCTGCTGGATGTCTAGGCAAAGTAGGTGAGTTCATGCAAATACAGTCTGCTCCAGAAATCTCTCCCCCTCCCAGCTAGCTGTCAGGGGAGAATTCATTCAGTTCATTTTAGACCCTTACATCAGGATAGGGTTGCCAACTTTCTACTCCCACAAAACCTAACACCCTTGAGAACCCCCTGCCCCGCCCCTCTTCTCCTCCGAGGCCCCACTTTGCCCCTTCTCTGAGGTCCTGCTCTCCACTCACTCCATCCTCCCTGCCTTTGTTGCTCGCTTTCCCCACCTTCACTGACTTGCTCATTTTCTCCGGGCTGGGGCAGAGGGTTGGGATATGGGAGGGGGGATGAGGGCTCTGCTGTGGGGCCACGGATGAGGGATTTGGGGTCAAGGGCTGGAGCTGAGGGGTTTGGATTGTTGCTGATTTAGGAGGTTAATAATATTAATCTGGATAGAATGGGTTTTAGGCTCACCAATCTGTTTGATCAGAAGATAATAAGGTCCTTGTCCCAAATCAGGCTCCACAGAATTTGCAAAGGACCCTCAGGGGTATGACACACTGAGACCGATACAGCCTTAAAGACTTTTTATTAAGATAAATGACGTAGTAATTAAATGGTAAAATAATCAGAGTTACAAAGTTACAATTGCATTACTGCTATTCAAAAGATCCATATGGTATTATGGTATTTTATGCAATAAAGCAGGGGTTGGCAACCTATGGCACGCGTGCACGCGAGCTGATTTTCAGTGGCACTCACACTGCCCAGGTCCTGGCCACCAGTCGGGGGGGCTCTGCATTTTAATTTAATTTTAAATGAAGCTTCTTAAATATTTTAAAAACCTTATTTACTTTACATACAACAATAGTTTAGTTCTATATTGTAGACTTATAGAGAGAGACCTTCTAAAAACGTTAAAATGTATTACTGGCACGCGAAACCTTAAATCGGAGTGAGTAAATGAAGACTCGGCACACCACTTCTGAAAGGTTGCCGACCCCTGCTATAAAGCTTTGGTTAATATACTCACACCCTTCCTTGATAACCTGGAGGTGAGAGACATAGAACCAGCCTCACCTCTGGTGGTTCCGGTGCCTCAATTCTCGAGGGAGAGGTGCAAAGCTTAGAAGAAGCTGGAGCTAAGAGCTATCAAAGCTAACTTAGAGTTTATTTAACTAACTTAAACTTAAAATTAAAACCTAATAAACAAAACTAAGAACAAAAGCTTAGGGAAACCAAGCTTAGCCTAGTCCCCTTGGAACTTAGAAAGTTTAAGAAAAACAAGCACAGCCTCCTAGTCTACTCTAGCAAGATGGGTCACTTCTCTTATAGGGCACAGGCTGCCTGAAATCCTTCCTCCTATGCCCAAACTTCATTCCTCACCCACAAAAAATGTTAGGGTCACTTACTCCATAGGCTAGTATGTTTGTACATATTGATGACATTAGATCATACACACATGTTATTTTTGTTCTCCTGATTATTTTGGTTCTTTCTTGTGGTGTGCATGTTAAGTTTGAGGGTACAGACTTGGAATCCCCCTATGCCATTCTACCATTATCTATCTGTCTAGGTGAAAGGTCTTAAACATGTGTGTTGACTTTGCTATCTGGGTGAAAGGTCCCAGACATGTTAACTTTGCCTTAGCTCAACATACAGGATATGGCCTGTAGGTCCCTGGCATTACAGCCGAACTTACTTTAATATAAATCTATAAACCTATTACAATGAACCAAATACTTAAACTATAAGAAAAAAATATATATATATATATATGCGCAAACAAGCAGGTTAATCCTATAGGCTACAAGATGAGTCAGTCCATTGAGAGAGATCACCTGATATAAACAGCAATAGACTATGTAATATGGTAAATCCAAAGGGTCAGGGTCAGAGATACACATACAGCCCCAAAATATAAACTCCTAACCAATAACTCAAATCACAGCTCTGCATGGAAGCGATAATTTCAGCTCAGATATTTTCACCATAATGCCTTTGAAATGGATTTAAGAACATCCAAACCTATCTCAGTTTACAATGAAGTGATGATTACAGGGTTAACTCTCTGCCCAGGCTGCAGAAATGTAGGGACATGATGACCCAGTTATTCCAATCATCCAGGAGTTTCTTAAAGAGTTTATTCCTCATGCTCTCAGAGTACAAAGAAGATGTGCTGGATACAAGCATTGGGAGTGGGGCAGAGTCATCTTTGTGGTTGGAAAAAATATATCATGTGTTTTTGTTTCGACCTTCACACAGCCAGATTCCATTTTAATTTGTTTTGCCCTCGTCCCTAAATGCCACAATGTGGAGCCCATCAAACCTGGCATTTAATGGCAAGGGAAACATGAAAATCAAGTTTCAGAGTGGTAGCCATGTTAGTCTGTATGAGCAAAAAGAACGAGGAGTACTTGTGGCACCTTTGAGACTAACAAATTTATTTGGGCATAAGGGTTCATGGGCTAAAACCCACTTCATTGGATGCATGCAGTAGAAAATACAGTAGGAAGATATATATACACAGAGAACATGAAAAAATGGGTTTTGCCATACCAACTGTAACAAGAGTAACCAATTAAGGTGGGCTATTATGAGCAGGAGAAAAAAAAAACTTTTGTAGTGATAATCAGGATGGCCCATTTCAAACAGTTAACAAGAAGGTGTGAGTAACAGTAGGGGGGAAAATAGCATGGGGAAATAGTTTTTAGTTTGTGTAATGACCCATCCACTCCCAGTCTTTATTCAAGCCTAATTTAAGGGTGTCCGGACTGAAAACTATTTCCTCGTGCTATTTTTAGCCCCTACTGTTACTCACACCTTCTGATTATCACTACAAAAGTTTTTTTTTCTCCTGCTGATAATAGCCCACCTTAATTGATTACTCTTGTTAGAGTTGGTATGGCAACACTCACCTTTTCATGTTCTCTGTGTATATATCTATCTTCCTACTGTATTTTCCACTCCATGCATCTGATGAAGTGGGTTTTAGCCTATGAAAATCAAGGGAAGCAGCAAGCATCTATTGCTGTTGGTGCTGGTCTCTAATAACAGGTTTCCTGCATTCAATCTGCTGCACTAGATACTTTCCACTAGTGAGAGAGAAATGGGAAAGTTTAACACTTCCTTAACTATCCTTGTACGGGGCTGAACATTGATTAGGGAACTTTCTCTCAATTTCAGGTGGCTTTATCACTTTACTAATATATCTTTGACCCCATGAAAAAAGAATTTCCAACCAAAACTCCAAGGAGTCTGGTCCGGCCTCTTTCTCTCTCCTCCTCTTGTTCACTCTTTGTTTTTAATTTTGTTTTATTTGGGCTGGTTTTGGTTGATCCACTTTGAGAGATTCTGGCACAACTGAAATGGGATTTAAGCCTTTTTTCTGGGTGGTAGCAGTGGATCTTTTGTTGCTGATATTTGTGCTCTTTACCTTTTGCTTAAGACAGAGCTTTGGCCAGAACATTTTGGGCATCTTTGACAGCATCATTCAGAAAGCTGTTCAGCATGTAATAGGTGGTTCCAAAGGAAACTCCTCCAGATAACAAAGGACCAATGATTGGTATAAAATCTAAAACGTCTTCAGCTATCATCACTGCAGCACATGCAGATTTAGTCAGAAGACTCACTACCCACTCTTTTGATATTGAGTTGGCCATAGGAACTGTTTTAATTACAGACTTCAGTTCTGCAACGGGCTTGCCAACCTGCTTAGCGAGTCTAGTAAGGGAATTATCATCCAAGCCAAAGGCAGTGAGGTAAAGTTTCATGTTTACCATCAAGATGGCTACATCACAAGCAAATGAGAGACCGGGAAGAGGAATAACGGCAATAGCACATGACACAAGGGCCAGTTTCCAAATATGTTTCTTCAGTTCAGCCTTTTTCTTTTCCAGGATCTTTGCCGAGATGTTGGGCAGGCCCAGGATGAAAGCACGTCTCTTCTGAGCGTCTAGCTCATTCTCCAGTGTCTCCTGCAAGAGCAGGAAATCATACTTGTCCCAGTTCCAGCTGCAGATCAGGAAAACCCGTGGGGAGACCTCACCTGCATCCCTCAGGTTCTTGACACAGTTGTCCCGGATCTCCTGCAGGATCCGCACCTCATCGTAGGTGCTGGGCCGGCGGGTCTGAGCTGCGTACAAGTCGGCATCCACTTTGGAGCGCACATAGTAAAACCTCTTTCCCATCTTGTGAATCTCCCGGGCGAGTGTGATGTGGTGGGAAGTGAAGCGCTCTGAGGCAATGATGATGAAGAAGTCATAGCGGCTGAAGTTTACCTGTTTGAGGTAACTGCCTGGCTGAAAATTTGGTGTCCCAATTCCCGGCAGATCCCATACTGTTACATTGGGGAGTACAGGGTGTGGATAACCCTTTGGATCCTTTGTTGTTTCGACCACCCCAGTCTTCGCAGCACCTTCGTCTTCATCTCCCAGGCCCCGGATGGCGTTGACGAAGGATGATTTTCCGGAGCCCGACTCTCCTGTGATGGCGATGTCCAGTGGGATTTTTTCTAATGATTCCAGCTCCTCCTTCAGTTTTGCTGCTGCGCCGTTGAGGTTTCCTGTTTCATAAGCAGCCTTCAGCTTTTCCAATTCCTCTCGGGAGAGTTTTCCGGCCATGGCAGCTCCTGGCAATGGTACAGCTGGTCTTACCAGAAAAATCTTAGAAAAGGAATAGAAAGATTCTAACAATGTATTATTAACTGGTAAATTCCAAATGACCTGCTCACATGGGAAACTGTCGTTTGCTGGGGGTGAAAAAGATAATTTCACCAATCTCAGTTTAACGTGAATGAGTTTTCAACAAAGGCAGATCAAGTTTGCTATCTAGTCACTGCCTAAATAATGATGTTAAAGTAGAATTAAGGCTGCCCAGTTCTGCCTTATGTTTGGGGAGTGGCCAAATGCAACCCTCTGAACACTGTGAAATGCAGAGTTAAGGTAAAACGTCACACCCCGCACACCTCCAGCCAACCGAAGCTCTCTGCTAAGAAAGATTTTTGGCCACTGTGATGGATCTCTAAGAAGGGACTACAACTGCAATTGTGCCCACAGAAATCAAGCCTGGATGTGCACAGGCAGAGGCAAGGCCACACAGAAGGCAGGGAAACCCTCTGAAGTGTCCCATATCTGGCCCGAAATTTAAAGTTGCCCCAAGCAGTCCTGCATTGCCATTGCAAAGTCCCCACACTGGCTGCTCTGTCTAGCAACAGGTTTCACTTGCCAATCAAAAATTCGGCAGGGCAGCCAATTGACATCATATTGCCCTGACCAGTCATAAAGCTCCAAGCTGAGTCACAGAGCCAGGAAAAGGGAGGTTTCTCTACTGGCAACACCGAATGTGGCCACTCCCAAATATGCACCAATGGGAAAATCCAGAGGCAGGCCCACTCCTATTGCAATCCTGCCTAGCAAGATCTTATTAAGTGGCAAAGGCCTTGCAAACTCAAGACAGATTTAGCCAATCAGGAAGGTAAATAAGGTGATTGACAGACCAATATTAACCCCTTAGCCTGGCCTGTGCTGCTGCTGGATTGATGCCTCCTGGAGCAGAGACAGACCTACAGAGAGACGCAGTGAATGAGCCATGGGTTCCAGGCACAGGGTGGGGGATATAGCCCACTTCTCCCCACCTGGTGCATGGGGCTTTGGTTTGAGGGATTTAAAGCCCCTGAAAAAACCTGGTTCAAGAGGCAGTCCCCAGCTCCCTATGCATGGGGGGGAATACCTGTGTGTGGGGCCAGAAGATCGTCTAGATCTCCTTCAGGATCATGGACAGCGGGGATCGTAGATACGGGAAGGCTCTGCCTTCCCAAACTGCCTGACATGGCCCCACCCATGCTCCACCTCCAGACCCCTCCTGTCTGCTGTTCCTGTGCCAGAGGCTGGGGGCGATGGTGCACCCCTGGGGCCACGCCACAACACCTGTCCTCCCAGCACTGGAGCCGCTCCGACCGCCCAGCGCTGGGGGCTGGGGGTGCTCCGGCCGTGCCGCCTGCTCAGTGCTGGGGCTGGTGGCTCGGCTGGGAGGGGGGCTTCATGGGCAGGGGGGCTGGCCGGCCAGGGGTCAGGCCAGGCAGTGTCGCCCAGGGAGGCCTAGGGAGGCTGGGGCCACGTCACCTGTCTCTCCGGCGCTCCAGGGGCTGGAAGCACTACCCTGGGGCAGGGGCCAGTGGCCACCGTGTGGAGTGGCTGGGGGCACTGGGCAGAGGCCAGCAGCCACAGTGGGGGTTGGGCTCTGGTGGGTGCAGAAGGGGCAGGGCCTCGGGCAGAAGGGGCGGGCTGGGGGGGCTAGCCTCCCCAAGCCAGAGGTTCACCCACCGCCCATGGTCAGGATCTTCTAGATAGCTCCTCCTCCTTTCCCAGTATATCTTTATGTCTACACTGCACACTACTTGCAGTAGCATGTAAGGTATGTGTAGTTACACATGGCAGTGAAAAGCCGGCTGCATCCACACTGGGGGCAGGGAGGCAATGTGACACTATACTGCAAAAAAAAGCAACGTAGACCTGATGTGTCCTAGGAGTTCAGGCCTGTCTTTGCTCACCTAAGCCATGCGTAGCCATCTACATTGTTATTGATACGTGTGCTGGGGCGTGTGCAGTGTTCTGTTACTCTACATGCCACTGTAAGGAGTGTGCAGTGTAGACATACCCTGAGATCCGGGCTAGCCAAGCGGTGGTGGGGATAGTCAAAAACAGACTAAACAAGTGCTTAGGGCCCCAAGCAGCTCAAGGGGCCCCCATTTTAGTATTACCCCCTCAAAACAACTGTTCATCTTAATTAACGTAGGGTATTTAACAAGAGTATCAGGATGTATGATGGTGGTATATTTTTTTATCTCTAAAAATAAAGCAATTAGTATTTTGAGGGGTTGGGTGAGGAGTAAGGGAGGCAAAATATTCCTGTTAGGACCTCCAGTGGGATATCACCACCTCTAGGGTTACCATATCTGAACTTTCAAAAAAGAGGACACTCCATTGGGGGGGGTAGTCCCCCCTAGCCACTCCCTCCCACTTCCCACCCTCTGACTGCCCCCCACAGAACCCCCAACCCATACAACCCCCCTGCTCCTCATCCCCTGATCGCCCCCTCCCGGGACCCCTGCCTCTAACCACCCCCCGGGACTCCACCCCCTATCTAAGCCTCCCTTCTCCTTGTCCCCGACTGCCCCCTCCTGAGACCCCCCTCACCCTAACTGCCTCCCTAGGAACCCACTCCCTACCTGTCCCCTGACTGTTCTGACCCTTCTCCACACCCCCGCCCCCGCCAGACTCCCGGGACTCCCACGCCCCATCCAACCACTCCCCACCCCCTGACAGCCCCCCCCAGAACTCCCGACCCATCTAAACCCCTCTGCTCCCTGTCCCCTGACTGCTCTAATCCCTCTCCCCACCCCTGCCCCCTGACAGCCCCCCCCCAGAACTCCCAACCCCCCCCTTGTCCCCTGACTGCCCCCTCCTGGGACCCCTGCTCCTAACTGCCCTCCAGAACCCCACCCCCTACCTCAGCCTCCCTGTTCCTTTTCCCCTGACTGCCCCTCTTGAGACCGCCCCCACCCTAACTGCCCCCCTAGGACCTTACCCCATACCTGTACCCTGACTGCCCAAAACCTTATCCACACCTCCATCCCCCCCGAACTCCCAACCCATCCAACCCTGCTCCCTGTCTCTTGACTGCCCCCTCCAGAACCTCACTGCTCCTTCTCCGACCCCCTGACCCCCTTACCGTGTGGCGCGCTGGGCAGCAGGGGTGGGGGAGCAGGGGGAGGAGCTCCAGACCGCCGGAGGCCCGATGCGAACGGCCGGCAATCTGCAAATGCGGGGGGAGGGAGAGAGAGGAGGGGAGTGATTTTAAGCTGCAGGGGAGAGGAGGGGGGAAGCGGAGGAGGGGCTCTGGCTGAGGCCCGTGCGAGTGGCACGATCTGGCCGGCTGCCCTGTCAGCCGCGCGCGCTCTGCATGGGGGTGATATAGAATTATTCTACTTAACGGCCAGGAGGCAAATTTGTCACGTACACATGGGAAACACGTAGTGTCAGCTATAGGTTGCCTTAACTCAGGAAGTTCCTTCGAGAGGAAATGTAGCCAAACTCCAAACCTATAGACAATGGAACTCCCTGTGCCTGTATTCTATAGATAACTAACCACTTAGTTTGCAAAATAAGCAAGGAGGGGGCAAGTAAATGAACAATAAGGGGTCACCAGAGGGGCAGATATATGTAACTTGCTAATTATATATGGTAATGATAGCAAATTTTGACCAATCATAGAGCGATAGATTATCGTAAGCAACTGCATATAATGCTTTGGTGTAAGTGTTTTCTTTGTTCTTGCTAACTTCTGAGCTCGAACCCAATTGCAATTGAAATAAACGGATCGCCCCTCCCGGGGCTCCTTGCTTGATTAGCTGTGTCCGTCTCTCCTTATTCCTCAGCTGGAACGGACAGAAATTTCTATGACAGGGGGAAATCCGGACATTTACAAATTCCCCCCAGACGCTATTTTTAACTCAAAAAATCCGGACATGTCCGGGAGAATCCAGACGAATGGTAACCCTACCCCAGGCACTGAGCCTGAAGATCCCTGCTTCTTGACTGGATGGCCCCCAGGGGCCCAACAGGAACCGCTCTCACTCCCTTTGAACTGTAGCTGTTACCCTCTGTACCTGGGGTACCTGCAACCTTCCCCTTTCCTGCCAGTCCTCAGAAACTCCCCTGAGCCATGGGTCTGAGTGATTATTGGGACCCACCAGGGTTAGCAGCACCTACACGACCTAGCTCCTGAACCCACCAACAGTGCTTGCGTCCAAGTCACGGTAAACCTGGCACATGACTGGCGCCCCAAGGGTTTAATGTACCCCAGCACTGTGTGACTTCCAAAAACTATATCGCCACGTACATGCTGCTGGGCCTGGCTGTGGATTAAGGCTGGTTCTGGGCCCTACAATCAGAAGAGGCATCTACTCTGAAGACAGGCAAACACGGTGGGGCAGGGCAGAAGTAACCAGGGCCAGTCAGTTTGCTTGGTTTGGCCAGGCTGCGGGAAGTTGGTGTTGGTCCTGCTTTGAGCAGAGGGTTGGAGTAGATAACCACCTGAGGTCTCTTTCAACCCTAATATTCCATGATTCTATGATTCTATGTATTAACAGGACATTATATTTTTAATCAGGAGAAAATTCCAGGAGTCAGAAAATCCATAGTTACGGTTGCTCTTAAAAGAGGAGCCCAGAGAATGAGGGAGATTAATGTCCCCCATTCGTGGTGGGAGGCCGAGCTAATTGTCTCACATTTGTCCACATTTGTCCAAAGTGAGACAAATTCAGACTGGAAATAAGTCACAATTGTTTAGCAGTGAGGGTAACTAATCAATAGAAGAACTTACCAAGGGCTGTTGTGGATTCTCCATTGTTGGAGATTTTTAAATCAAAATGGGATGTTTTTTTCTAATGGATACACTCGAGTACAAATGGGAATTAATTCAGGGCAGTTTTATGGGCAGTGTCATACAGGAGATCAGACTAGATGATCACAGTAGTCCCTTCTGGCCTTGGAATCGCTAACTCTTTGAATCTAGTTTTTTAGAGGTCAGTGGCCCAGAGATTCTCTGCTGGATCACACTGGTCACCTAGCTGTAATGTTACCCTGCTGGGATTGACTGTCACAGAGACCCTATCCCAGAGCTAATGTTGTCCCCTCTGGATCAGGAGAGAGCACTCCCAAAGTTGAGGGAGAGAAGCTGAGCTTTCAGAGGCACTGACTGAACGTAGCGGGTGCAGTTTGAGTGGCTAGGGCTGGGCACCAGGGTAAATAGCATTTTCCTGCTCTGAGAGGTTGGTTCAGAGCTATCAGATTGGCAGAGTAATTGCAGGGCTATGGCTATGTGAATGTTTCTCCAGTCGCGTAGGGAGAAGAGTTTGTCAAGGGCTGGGAGAGAGACTGCGTCTGGGGAGGGTCTCTGTAATATGGTGGGTCTGACCACATTCTTGCCGATATCTCCTCGTGTCTGACACCAAATTGGCCACAGACTGCGGGGTGAGGAACCTGACGCTGTGCCCTGAGATCTCCAGTGAGAGTCCATTCCACTCCTTGCTTCCAAAGAGATAGAAACAAGAGCGTTCAAGGAGCTGCACAGAAGCCTATAACAGTCCAGCCGCTCAAGTTTAGAGGAGTCTCTGCTGGTTGCCAAGAGTCACAATAGACTTTGAATTCATTGACATCATGACTGTGAAAAAAGCTGCCAAGAGCTTCCCAACCACCCCCTCATGTGGCCCAGATTGTCCCCTCCACATCTATGAGTACAAGGCTTGTTCTGTCGGGGGAGGGATAGCTCAGTGGTTTGAGCACTGGCCTGCTAAACCCAGGGTTGTGAGTTCAATCCTTGTGAGGGCCATTTGGGGGCAAAAATCTGTCTGGGGATTGGTCCTGCTTTGAGCAGGGGGTTGGACTAGATGACCTCCTGAGGTCCCTTCCAACCTTGATATTCTATGAAAGGGCTCAAGGTGGGGACGAGCTGCCTTCACCACATCGCTTCCCCCTGCCCTTAGGATCCCATACAGGCCCCTCTCCCAGAGCTCCAGTAATTCAGAGCTCCCCTGGGTTTGCAGCGTGCGCGGGAGGACAGTATGCACTGCAGATTTCAGCCATGGCTCAGCGACACACGTGCAGACAGGCTGAAGTGAATGCTGTTGAACTCAGCCTCCATGTTGGGAATTCACGTCCATGCTGCAGCCATTTCATGCCAGCCAAGCTGTGTGTGGCTCTGAGGGCACAATGTGGCTGCAAGTGAGCCACACGCTACCCACACCTCCCTTTCTGGGAATCACCCCAACACACCAGGGGCTTTCTGCCAGTTTCAGAGCTGGCTCCTGCACAGACATGTCTAACAATGTATTGGGCAAACACAGTTCCAGTTTCCTTTCGACGGGCCTGGTTTTTAGAAGTTTCTCACCGGGTTGTGGTCTGGAGTACTCTTCTCTGTTATTTCAGAGGAAATGTCTGAGAAGCTCCTGTGACATCAAGAGCTGCTCCAGTGCAGTCAGCTACAGACTTGCATGGAACCAATGGAAGGGACCTTGGGCTGCCATCAAGTCCTTCCCCTGCACCCAGGCAGAAAAAAATGGTTACTACCCTTTCCGTAACTGTTGTTCTTTGCGATTTGCTGCTCATGTCCATTCCCATGTAGCGTGTGCGCACTGCGTGCACAGTTGTCGGAAGGTTTTTCCCTCAGTGTTATCCGTTGGATTGGCTGCGACGCTCCCTGGAGTATATAGGGGTCTGCCACCCCATCACCCCCTCAGTTCCTTCTTGCCAGCAACTCTGACTTAGGGGTAGGAGGGCAGGTTTGGAAGGGACATGAGCAGCACATCTCGAAGAACAAGGGTTACGGAAAGGTTAGTAACAGTTTTTAATTCTTCAAGTGTTTGCTCATGTCCATTCCCCTGTAGGTGACTGCCAAGCAGATTCAGGAGGTAGGTTCAGAGTTCAAGGACAAGTGGACTGCAGCACTGCTCTGCCAAATCCAGCATTGTCTCTAGCTTGCTGTGTGATGGCCTAGTGGGTTGCGAAGGTGTGGACTGAAGACCACGTTGGCACTCTACAGATATCCGGGATGGGGACCTGTGCCACGAATGTTGCTGAAGATGCTTGTGCCTTTGTGGAATGTGCCATCTGTGCTGGAGCAGGGTCTTTCGCCAGATCATAGTGAATACAAGAAGTAATTCACAAAGAGATTCTTTGGGCAGAAACTGGGAGGCCCTTCAGCCTATCAGCCACTACCACAAAGAGCCGAGTAGTCTTCCTAAATTATTTGGTCGTTTCTAAGTAGATGGCCAGAGCGCGCCTGACATCCAGCAAGTGAAGCCTCTGTTCCTGGCTATTGGCATGTAGCTATGGGAGGAAGACTGGTTATTGTGGAACTACAACACCACTTAGGGAGGAAGGCTGGGAGAGGGCACAGATGGACCTGCCCTTGGAGAAGACTGTCTATGGTGATTCTGAAGTAAGGGCCCTGATTTCTGAGACCCTCCTGGCTGAGGTAAAGGCTACCAGGAAGGCCACCTTCCAGGACAAGTAGAGTAAAGTGCAGATTGCCAAGGACTGCCCCTATAAACTCTATCCTTTGGGTGAGGACAAGGGTTGACTTCTGTGTGTTTAATAAGAGGCCTAACCTCTGGAAGGTTGACAGTATTAGTTGAATATGTGCCTCCCCCTGAGCTCTGAACTGACATCTGACCAGCCAGTCATCGAAGTAGGAATACATAGGGTTACCATCTTTTAGTTTTTAAAAAGGAGGACACTCTATGGGGACCCGGCCCCGCCCCAACCCCGCCCCTTCCCCACCCTCAGCCCCACCCCAACTCTGCCCCCTCCCCTGAACGCTCCGCCCCCTGCTCCTCCCCAGGCCCCGCGGGCCCGGCTCCCGGCCCGGCCCCGCGACCCCGGACCCCGGACCAGCACCGCGCCCCCGGCTCCCGGCCCCGCGACCCCGGCTCCCGGCTCCCGGCCTGGCCCGGCCCGGCCCTGCAACGCCGGCCCCGCGACCCCAGACCCCGGCCCAGCACTGCGACCCCGGCCCGGCACCGCGCTCCCGGCCCCGCGACCCCGGCTCCCGGCCCGGTACTGCGACCCCGGCTCCCGGCCCGGCCCAGCTCGGCACCGCGCCCCCGGCACCGCGGGCCCGGCTCCCGGCCCGGCCCCGCGACCCCGGCTCCCGGCCCGGCCCCCGGCCCGGTACGCGACCCCGGCTCCTGGCCCGGCCGCGCGCCCGGCTCCCGGCATGGCCCCGCGACCCCGGCTCCCGGCATGGCACCGCGCCCCCTGCTCGGCACCGCGCCCCCGGCTCCCGGCCCCGCGACCCCGGCTCCCGGCACGGCCTGGCCCCCGGACCGGCACTATGCGCCTGGCTCCTGGCCCGGCCGCGCGCCCGGCTCCCGGCATGGCACCGCGACCCCTGCTCGGCACCGCGCCCCTGGCTCCCGGCCCCGCGACCCCGGCTCCCGGCACGGCCTGCCCCCCGGCCCGGCACCACGCGCCCGGCTCCTGGCACGGCCCCGCGACCCCGGCCCGGCACTGCACCCCCGGCTCCTGCCGAGCACCGCCGGCCCCGGCCCGGCCCCGCACCGCCGACCCCAGCCCCAGAGGCCCCGGCCGAGCACCGCTGAGCCCTCCGTCCCTCCCGATTTTCCCGGACATGTCTGGCTTTTGGGGATTTCCCCCCAGACGGGGATTTGAGCCCCCAAAATCCGGACATGTCTGGGAAAATCCGGACGTATGGTAACCCTAGAATACACCTGTACCCTTTGTTTTCTCAGGAAGGCCGCAACCACTGACATGCACTTTGTGAAGACCCGAGGGGCTGCTGACAGGCTGAATGGCAGTACCGTGAACTGATAGTGTACTTGTCCCACAACGAACTGGAGGAATCTCCTGTGGCCTTGGAGAAATGAAATGTGAAAGTACGTGTCCTTCACCTCAAGGGTGGCATACCAGTCCCCTGGATCCAAAGAGGAGATAATGGAGGCCAAAGAGACCATGCGGAACTTCAGCTTCTTCATGAATTTGTTGAGGTTTCCCAGGCCCAGGATTGGTCTGAGACCACCTTTGGCCTTGGGGGATTAGGAAATATCGGGCGTAAAACCCTCTGCCCATTAATTCCAGAGGAACCTCCTCTACTGCTCCCATTTGTAGGAGAGTCCACACCTCCTGAACTAGGAGTTGTTCATGAGAAGCGTTCCTGAAGAGAGAAAGGGAGGGAGGTTGGGAAGGAGGGTGAGAACTGAATTCCAGAGTATATCCCAGTCCTGTCATGTGTAACACCCAGCGATCTGAAGTATTATGGGCTCATGCCTGATAGAAGTGGGATAGCCAATCCACAAAAATAGGTGAAGTTGAATCCAGACATTGTTCTGATACACCTTCCTCGGGCACATCCTCAAAAGGCCTTGGGGCCAGCGGCTTGTCTGGCAGGCCCAGATCTATGGGTCAATGAGGGTTGGGGAGGAGGCTTCCTCTTGGAGCTGCCATCCCGCCTCCTAATATAGTCCTGCCTTGGCTGAGACTGGTAGAACCGAGACAAAGGCTGTGGTGTGAAATGTTTTCTCAACGGGGCCAGGGTATGTAGTCCCAGGGACTTCAGCATGACCCTGGAGTCCTTCAAGCTGTGGAGTTTGGAGTCTGTTTGTTCAGAAAACAATGATGTGCCCTCAAATGGCAGGTCTTGAATTGTTTGCTGCACTTCATGAGGAAGGCCTGAGGCCTACAGCCAAGAGCACCTCCTCATAGCCACAGCCGAAGCCATGGTCCATGTGGCTGAGTCAGCCACATCTAGAGCAGTTTGCAGGGACGCCTTCACCACCGCCCTGCCATCCTCAATGAAAGCCAAGGACTCCTTAAATGTAGTCATTCTGCCCCAGGAGTTAAAGTCTCGGATAAGGAGCACCTGCTGATTAGCAATACTAAACTGAAGCCCTGCTGTGGCAGAGATCTTCCTGCCAAAGAGGTCCAGCTTCTTGGTATCCTTAGCCTTAGGGGTAGGTCCCTGCTGCCCCTGCCTTTCTTGCTCATTCATAGCTAAGACTACCAGCGACCCTGGAGGGGGATGGATATACAGGTACTCAAACTCCTTTGGTGGAACAAAATGTTTCCTGTCCACCCTCTTTGCCATGGGCTGCAAGGAGGCTGGAGTCTGCCACTGTGCCTTGACAGGTTCTAAGATGGCACTATTCAGGGCAGAGCTACCTGTGAGAGGCCTGAAGGTGCCAAAATATCCACCAGGGCACAGGAGGTTTCCAAAATTTCCTCCACCTGGATCCCCAGCTTTTGGGCCACCCTTCTTAGTAGGTCTTGGTGCGCCCTGTGGTCACCCTGTGTGCGTGCGATCGAGGTACCCGCAACCACCTTGTCTGGTGAGGAGGAAGAGGATCCTAGTATTCGTACTGGGCCTTGCTTCTGTCCATTGGCTTCTGATGGGTCCCATGGTACCAGTCCCTGGGGATCTGGATTTCATGGCTAGAAGAGATGGTGGCAGCGGGGCTCTACTCTCCGATGCTACTGAGTACGACCTCCTCGCCTGGGGTCCTTAGGCCTGATGAGAAGCCCATGGAGCCCAAAAGGCCCATTGCACAGTCATCTGCCACTGGGCTGGCCAGCCCACTGGCTCATGTCCTCCATCCTGTACGTATAGTCTGACTGCTACTGGCTCCCAGGAGAGGCGTAGGATTCCGGTTCTGAGGCTGAGGATTCACTCCATGGAGGGAGGGGTGCCAGATGGTACTGGTGAATGGTGCCGAGATGGAGTTTACCGGTGCTCTAGCAACATCACTGGCTTTTCTTTCAACAGCACCTGGGGCATTTCTCAATGCTCTAGTAGCCCTTGCCTCTGGTGCAAGCTCATGCCTAGTCGGCAAAGGCAGTACCGGTAAGAACATCAGGTCCCCCGGTGCCTGGAATGCCTTTGTCATAGATAGAAGCACCAGTCCTGCACTCCTGTGGCTCTCCCTTGGAGGAGAGTCCAAAGGCATTGGACACAACGGCTCCCTCCCTGGGGCTAGAGTCAACGGTACCGTGCTGGCAGCTGTGGAGCCCGAGTAGCCCTGTATGGGTCTCACTCTACTGGTGTCCTTGTGACCCCCTGTCCATCTTGTGCTGTTTCTTATGTGGTACTGGTGAGCGAGATTCGTGCCTCATGTTCTCAAACGCAAACTTCCTCTGCACGAACAAACGTTGGTGGTGCTGGGAGTCCCGGGACACCCAAGAGGAGTCCCTCCTCCATGCCAGAGAGGCTGGACTGTGGTGCCTGTCCCTCAGAGAAGAGGCAGAGGTACTCGGTGCCGAGTTGGGATGACCCAGCTCCAAGGGAGTGCAAAGAGCTGCCTCCATCAGAAGGAACTTAAGTCTCTGGTCCCTTTCTTTCTGGGTTCGGGGTTTGAAACCTTTACAAATCCTTCAGCAGTCACGCAGGTGGGATTTGCCCAAACACTTGAGGCAAAGTGAGTGGGGGTTGCTAATGGGCATAGGCTTGTGGCAAGCCTCATGTGGCTTAAACCCCGGAGACCGAGGCAGGGAAGAACCCCGTTAAGCAGAGTCCTATTCTATTCCTAACTACTTCTACCTTTCTGTAATAACTAACTTCTAAAATTTTAAAACTATTTACAGGAGAAAAAGATAAAAGTCCACTGGGGAGAGAACTTCCAGAGCAACGAGCCATTCCAGCGACTGTCACTGGCGGAAAGAGGGACCTGAGAGGGCGGCTGGCCCCTATACACGGTGCCATGTGGGAGCTTATCCAACGGATACCACCGAGGGAAAAACTTTCCAGTGACTGTGTACATGGCACGGACACACCTACTTTGGAATGGACATGAGCAAGCCCTCGAAGAAGAATCAAGTAAGCCTAGACAGGTGTTTATCTAACCTGTTCTTAAAAACCTCCAGTGACAGGGATTCCACAACATCCCTAGATCACCTATTCCAGAGTATTGGGAGCATAAGCTTTTGTGGGTAAGATTGAAGATTGAAGAAGTGAGGTTCTTACCCACGAAAGCTTATGCTCCAATACTTCTGTTAGTCTTAAAGGTGCCACAGGACCCTCTGTCGCTTTTTACAGATTCAGACTAACACGGCTACCCCTCTGATACTATTCCAGAGCTTAACTATCCAATTTTTCCTAATATCTAACCCGAATTCTCCTTGCTGCAGATTAATCCCATTACGAGTTGTCCTACCTTCAGTGGACATGAACAATTGATCACCGTTGTTGTAACAGCCCTTAATATCATCATCATCATGTTCCCATTACGCCTCTGGCGTTTAGGGCAGTGACGAAACTCCTCCACTCCTGTCTGTTTCCGGCAAGTCTTTCAATGGTTCCCCAGCTGTGCCCCAGGTTTTTCAGCTCGGCTTCCACATCTCTTCACCATGTTGTTTTCGGGTGGCGTCATTTTCGCTTGCCTTCAGGTGTCCATCTTATTGCTACTCTGGTGATGGAACCGATTTCTATCCGAAGCACATGGCCAATCCATCTCCAACGCCTCCTGGCAATAACGGTGCTCATATCCTGTTGGCTGCACTGTGTGAATAGGTCTTAGTTTGAGATTGTTCTGGGCCAAAAGATACGGAGGATTTTTCTGAGGCAGGTTGTATGAAATGAAGATAGTTTGGCCATGTTATACTTTCTCATTCCCCAGCATTCTGCACTGTAAAGTAATGTTGAAAGTACACAGCTCTGAGAAATCTTGAGTTTAGGTTTGGTGTTGTATGTTGATGATTTCCAGACGGGATTTAAGCTCCTGAAGGTGTTCCTGGCTTTACTGATTCTGTTCTGGATGTCCTGGCTTGTTCCACTGTCCTGGGCTGATGGTGCTGCCCCAAGAATGTGAATGTTTCTACATTGGTGAGAACATGATCCTCTATCCGTACTGGTGATGGGGAGGCAATATTAAAGTTCAGATAGCTGTCTTATTGCAATTGATTTTCAGTCAAATTTGCTGGCTGAATGCATTGAGTCAAGTTTTTTTTTCTTGTATATGGTGTTGGGTATATGATAGGAGAGCGAGATCATCTGCGAAGTCCAGGTCTTCAGGGGATGAGAAGAGTGTCCATTTAATGCCTCTTGGCATGTCTTCTGTTGTACATCGCATTACCCAGTTGATGGTAATGTTGAAGAAGATTGCAGACATGACACGTCCCTGATGTACTCCTGTTTTGACTTCAAAACTGAGCTCACTGTGATCAACACTGCTTGTAAAGTTGAAATAGAAGCTTTTGATGATGTTGATTATACGGAGAGGGATTCCATATGCCCACAGAAAGCACCATAGGCTGGTCCTGTGAATGCTATCAAAAGCCTTCTCAAAGTCCATGACGTTTATGTAGAGTTGCCGTTGCCATTCTCAGCACTGTTCTATGATGTTTCGTAGAGTGAAGATCTGGTCTGTGCACCCACGCCCTTTCTGAAAACCAGCTTCCTCTTTTCTGAGAACACTATCAACGGCCTCTGATATACGCTGGACTATGATCTTACACAATAATTTGCTTGGCACAGATAAAAGTGTGATACCGTGCCAGTTATTACAATCACAGAGAGTTCCTTTTTTTAGTATCTTCACTATAACCCCATTCGTCACCTGTATACAAATCTTTTTCCAATTTAAAAGAAAATGATCACAGTTATGGTATGGAAGCTATTAACGCTGTACTAGACTTGCCTTTTAATTAACATAAAGATGTTCTGTAGTTACATTTCAGTCTTAAAACATGTAGAATATAGTTAAGTTAATTCAAAAGAGCCTATTTCTTACCTTAGAACAGTTGTTATATTAGTTTCTTTCTGGGAAGGAGTTTGGGTGCAGGAGGGGGCTCCAGGCTGGTGCATAGTGATGGGGTGCAGGAGAGGGTGAGGGGTGCAGGCTCTGGGAGGGAGTTTGGTGCAGGAGGGGATTCTGATCTTGGGCTCCGGCTGGGAGGCGTTTACCACAGGCGGCTCCCGGCCGGTGGCGCAGCAGGGTTCAGGCAGGCTGTCTGCATGCCCGTGACCCCACACCGCTCCCGGAAGCAGCCGGCTGCATGCATGTCTCTGTGTGCCCCTGAGGGGAGGGGTTCCATGTGCTGCCCTGCCCCAAGCACCGGCTCCGCACTCCCATTGGCTGGGAACTGGCCAATGGGAGCTGTGGGGGCAGTGCCTGTGGGCGAGAGCCACACGGAGCCACTTGCATACCTCCACCTAGGAACTGGACCTGCTGCTGGCTGCTTCCGGGGCACAGCACGGTCCGCGGTGCCAGGAGGCAGGAAGCCTACCTTAGCACCTCTGCTGCGCCGCTGACTGGGAGCCCAACCCCATGCCCCAATCCCCTGCCCCAGCCCTCACCTTCTCCAAACCTGGAGCCCCTTCCTGCACCCCAAACCACTCATCCACAGCCCCACCCCAGAGCCTGCACCCCCAGTCCAGAGCCCTGAACCCCTCCTGCACCCCAACTCCCTGCCCAAGCCCTGAGCCCCCTCCAACACCCTGAACCCCTCATTCCTGGCCCCACCCGGCACCCCAACCCTCTGCCCCAGCCCTGAGATCCTTCCACACCCCAAACCCCTCATCCCCAGGTCCGTTGGGTCGCGGGCATCAACAATTTTCTTCAACTGGGTCACTAGAAAAAAAGTTTGAAAACCACGGCAGTATAACCTCCAGATCCCTTTTAGCAGTACTGCTGCCTAACCAGTGATTCCCGATTTTCCTTCAGAGACTGTAGGGCGGGTCCTTGTCAAGGCTCTCTGAAAATCCATGTGTGACGGGTTCCCCCTGGGGTGCCACCTGGAACTGGGGTACCGCTGCGCCCCCCTGACCCACCAGCCTGGGCTCCTTCTTGCACTGTGCTGCTGTGACAAGCTGCAAAGCCCTTTATCCTTCACTTTCACCAGCATTCACACAGGTACGGACCCACCCAGCTGCAGTTACATGCAGACTCTCTGACCAACCCCTGCATGGGAAGGCTACAGCTGAGGGAACTCCCAGCTCCCGGGAGTATAAACCCAAAATTATACCATCTTGTGCTAAACAGGGAACTGCACAACATAAGCTCATGAAATTCGCACCCTCCCTGAATGTGGAGAGGAAAATGCAACAACCTTTGCCCCTGAGTTATGAGTCCCACACACTTCACTCCAACTCACTGGTTCAAATAAAGCAAAACCAAGTTTTTTTAGCTACAAAAGTTAGATGTTAAGTGATTATAAGGAATAGCAAACACATCAAAGTAGATTACTTAGCAAATAAAAAAATGCAAACTAAGCTTAATATACTGAATAGATTGAATATGAGTAGCAGATTCTCACCCTAAGAGATGATACGAACAGTCAGTTGATTCTTAAGGGGCAAGCTGCACTTGCTTACATCCCAGGTGTTCCATTCACAGGCTAGAAATCCCTATAGCCTGGGTCCAGCACTTCCCCCAGTTCAGTCTCTGTTCCTCACGCGTTTCCAGGAGTCTTCCTGTGTGGGGAGTGAAGAACACGAAATGATGTCACTTCCTGCCTTATATAGCTTTTGCACATGGCGGGAACCTTTTGTTCCCAAAGCTAGGGTTCCCAGACCAGTCTGTGGAAAAATACTGACATCCCAAGATGGAGCCCAGAGACATGTGATGTCATCACATGTCCTTGTAGAGTCCTAGCAGACATTATTCGGAGGCTGTCTGTAGCGTTCTCAGGAAGGCTCCCCAGGTGCGAGCTAAGCTTCTCCTAAGGCCTATTGTTCTTTCCTAATGGTCTATTACCCTGAATAGGCCCTTCCCCACCCACTACCTAGACTGAAAACATCTTGTCTAGTGGGTGTTACCCGGGTGTAACTACATTTGAAATACAGATACATAGTCAATAATAACTTCAGATACAAAAATGATACATGCATACAAATAGGATAATCATATTAAGCAAATCATAACTTTTCCATTGACACCTCATGATGTATCTTGCATAAAATGCATCATAATTATGCTAGAACACTATTATAATAATATCACTATGAATAATATGGGATGCAGTGTCACACTGTTTAGACTATATTGACTGGATCACCCTTTTCCACATGCTTGTTGACACGTTCAACGAATTCTAGTAGGTTGGTGAGGCATGATTTCCCTTTACAAAAGCCATGTTGACTCTTCCCCATCAAATGATGTTCCTCTGTGTGTCTTTATTACAGTTTCTACCAATTTGCTCATTGCGGAAATTAGGCTAACTGGCCTGTAATTGCCAGGATCAACTCTGGAGCCTTTTAAAAAAATCAGTTTTTCATTAGCTACCTTCAAGTTGTCTGCGACAGGGGCTGATTTCAGTGAGAGGTTACATCAGGGGTGAGCAAACTATGGCCCGGGGGCCACATCCAGCCCTCCAGACTTTTTAATTCAGCCATCCAGCTCCTGCCGGGGAGCGGGGTCGTGGGCTTGCCCTGCTCCGTGCAGCTCCCGGAAGCAGTGGCATGTCCCGCCTCCGGCTCCTATGCGTAGGGGTAGCCAAGGGGCTCCGCACACTGCCCCTGCCTCCAGCGCCGCCCCTGCAGCTCCCATTGGCCAGGAACCGTGGCCAATGGGAGCTGCAGGGGTGGCACCTGCGGACAGGGCAGCCTGGCCGCCTGGTCACACCTCCGTGTAGGAGCCAGAGGGGGGATATGCCACTCCTTCTGGGAGCTGCTTGAGGTAAGTGCCGACCGGAGCCTGCACCTCTGACCCCCTCCTGCACTCCAACCCCCTGCCCCAGCCCTGATCCCCCTCCTGCCCTCCGAACCCCTTGGTCCCAGCCTGAAGCACCCTCCTGCACCCCCAACCCCTCATGCCCAGCTCCACCCCAGAGCCTGCACCCCCAGCCGGATCCCTCACCCCCTCCTGCTCCCCAACCCCCAATTTCGTTAGCATTCATGGCCCTGCGTACAATATCCATACCCAGCTGTATTCACCTCTTCGAATAGATCCTGTGCTTTACTTAGGACTAAATCAGGAATTGCCTCTCCCCTTGTGGGTTCCAGGACTATTTGCCCCAAGAAACACTCATTTACGGTGTCTAGAAATTTTATCTCTGCATCTTGCCCTGAGATGCCATTTACCAAGTCAATATGAGGATAGCTGAAATCCCCCATTATTGCTGCATTTTCGGGTTTTGCAGCTTGTCTAGTCTCCCTGAGCATTTCACAATCACTATCACATCCTGCTCAGGTAGTCAGTAATATATCCCTACTGCTGTACTCTTATTATTCAAACGTGGAATTTCTATCTGTAGAGGTTCTATGGTACTGTTTGGTTCCTGTAAGAGTTTCACCTTATTTGACTCTATTTTGTCTATTTAGAGAATGGCAGTAAGGTCCAACTTGTCCCTATATATGTTCACAACAGTCAGATGAGCCTGGCATTCCTGTTCCCTAGTCCCAGGAAGTGATTTCACCTTCCTAGCCAGGGATATGGGTAACTTTGCTAACTGACCACAAAATGTTCCCACGTTATGAATTACAGCCAGAGACACCATTGCCTCCTGAGCGGTGGGGTGGGGGACAGAGAATACAATCTAGTCAAGGATGGATTTGTCTTTCCCACTGAGCTCCATACGTGTTCTGTTGCTTTTATCAGGAGTACCTCTTCAGCCTGCCAGGACCCAAGCTTTGGTACTTTATGAGACTCCCATTGATGTCAGGGGGCTTTGGATCAGGACCTGGATAAGAAACAGATGCTGGAAAAAGGCTGTTCCCAAAATATTGGGGGAACATGTCCCCCCCACACCCACACATGCACACGTCCATCTCCTTCCCCTTGGGGTTGCTCCCGTGGTTGAACAAGGCACAAAAGAATCTCTCACCGTCAGCCCACAAATGCTTCAGTTCTTCTGAGCTTTCTTGGAGAAACAGGCCAGTCTCCAGGTGTTTGGTCACAAAACCCTCCTATCTCTGAGTCTCTCTCGCTTTCTCTCTTCTCTTTATAGAGGACGCCAACTACATAGATCTGTTTAAGGCCAGAAGTGAACGTAGCACGTCCCAGTTTGTTTTATAGAAGCAACCACAAGACAGTCAGTTCTGCGCACTCACTGCTACCTATCACACGAAAGGCATTTTATTTTCACTTTCTATTTTCGGGAAGATTACACTTCCCGAAAATAGAGTAAAGGCCTGGGAGGGGTAAGTAAACTTCACAGATTAGAACCGGTTGGAGATGCCCTTTCACACGCAACAGCAGAACAAATACACAAAAACATGGAAACTCTCACAAATAAATGGCACTGCTGCACATTTCCTGGGACTCTGGGCGGTGCCCTCCCTTAGCCACCCCAGTAACACATGATGGGAATGTCACACTTAGGGGCTCTGGATTGGTGCCTTCATGGTGTAAACAGGGGGCTTCTCCCCAACAAGAGATGGACCCATTTCCCCCCCGACTCCTTACCCCCATTATTATTTCTATTCTCTCTGTCTGGAGACCAGTTATTCAGTGTGTCACCATGTCAAACTCAACTGGGAAGATGGGCCGAGCTGATGTGGGGCTCTTGTTCTGATGGAAGCTGCAGAACTTCGCTTCACTCAGCCAACAATTACAATAATGATAAGTTATCATCTCCAGGTGGAAAAGTCCAGAAGGCCATCAAGAGCAGGGGCGGCAGCAGGGTCCTATAAAAACAAAGGGGGAACTGATTGATTTTTGTGGGTGTAGGCGAAAGAGAGCATGGAGCCCTGGGCCTGGTGGCTAGTACCATAGTCAGCAAACTTAGGCCATGCCATGAACTAAAGTCAGGCCATGGATTAACGCAGATGCTTACAAGTTTACTGTTCTATATGACCTTGGCAAAAGTATTGCTGGTGTTGCTGGAACACAGGCATTCATAAGAAGCAACGGATACTGGGCATGTGTGTGAACACGCTCCAGAAGATTAGCCCAGGTACATCCTGACCTAACACCAGATAACAGGGTTTGAGAGAAGTGATGAACAGGGATGTTTTGCCTGAGACACCTGGAGCAAGCTACAAGGGGAGGTAACAAGCAGATGTCATGGAACACATAAAGTGCAACGTAAGTCATTTGTTTCAGTCTATAAATGTCGGGGTACCTCACCTTAACCCTTTGTGTGGCTGAGGGGACAACAGAGATTCCTGCTGCTGACTGAGTCACACCTTGCCATTGGGGACTAATGTGTCAATGTACCTGTAACCAGGGCTGTCCCTACCCATACGCAAAGTACGCAGCTGCGTAGGGCACCAGGAAATTTGGGGCACCACATTTCCTGGTGCCCTATGCAGCTGCATGCTGCTCAAGCCCGACCCTGCAGCGGGAAGTGCAGTGACCTGGCCCCGGCCTGCTCCACTCCACCAGCTCCCAGTCGTGCCACCGGTGAGTGCTGGGGGGGCAGTTCCCCCTGCCCCCCAAGCCAGCCCCCCTCCCTCAGAGGCCTGGGGCCCCATACTCCCTCCCTCGCGTAGGGGCTGCATAAGGCCCCAGAATGGCTAGGGACGTCCCTGCCTATAACCATGGAGCCAGGGCACTAGGACTGTGCCTTCAGGTCAATAAACCTGGCCAAGTGCCTTTGTCAATGAACCATGCCTGTGGTCTTTCTTTCTGGGAGTACTAGCAAGGTCTGCTGAACCAACTGTCTGCGCGGGGCTGGGACAGCATATGGAGAGAGCACACATGTACATAGGGTGACCAGATGTCCCGATAAAATCGCATTGTCCCGATATCGAGCAGTTTGTCCTGTGTCCCGACCAAAGTACGGTCGGAACGCCATTTGTCCCGATAGTTTGTTTTGGGTGCTTTTTTTTGTTTGTTTTTTTCTTTTTGCTTAGGCTTTGCTTAGGAAAATATCGGGACGTCCTTCAGTCGCTGACAGTCTTCGGCGCCATTTCGGCGGTGGGTACTTCTTTCTTTGGCGGCAAGGTTTATTACCCGCCACCAAAATGCCGCCGAAGACCGTCAGCGACTGAAGGACCCGCCGCTGAAGTGCCTCCGAAGACCAGGATGGGTGAGTGTCACAATTGAAAAGGCGCTCCACCTGCGTCGGTCCTGATATTTTCCAGTTAGCAACTGGTCACCCTACATGCATACCAACTGACAACAGATGGGAGTGTGCAAAGGCAGCAATTGTTTGATTTGAATAGGGAAGGGATATGTCACAGGGCTCCAGCCCCCCATCACATTCTTTGATTCCTCCCCAAAGTCTACCCATTTCTATATACTGGCTCCAGGCCCTCATTATGCCACCTGGGAGCTTCCTTTGCTGTCAATGATATTGGTGGGGCTTGGTGGTTCCTATTTCTCACTTATTTTTCCCAGGAATGGGAGTTTGGAGGTGGGACAGTGTTTGAAGAGATCTTCCAGGTCATGTGTTGATTTCCTGAGGATTGGGTGACCTATGGCGTTTTCCAAGGGGTTTGGTACATGCCCTTCTCTGAAGGAGACATTGTCTATTTCTATTAGTAATGGGCATAACGGGCTTTCACCAGCCCAGAGCGGCATGGATCCATTTCACAGATTGTGGCTGTGGCGCTGTATGGACTATGGGTGACCATTTATAATATTATTTATACCAATATTACAAAATTGCAATGATTTTTGCTATGTCCCTAAAGCCGGAAAAATCCTGAAAATTTAAGGGCAGTGAGTGTCCTTCTATCTTTGTAAAGGTTTTTACTGGCAAAAAGTTCCGGGACTACACATTCCTAGCGCACAATTTCAAAGGTTATGATGTGTACTTCGTCATTAGACAGTTACTGAAGGAAAAGATGTACATAGAACTGATAACTCAGGGTAGTAAACTAATGTGTGTGGAAGTTAAGGCCCTGGGCATTCGTTTTATAGACTTTTAACTTCTTGCCCATGAAGCTTTGAGCAGGGGGTTGGACTAGATGACCTCCTGAGGTCTCTTCCAACCCTAATCTTCTATGAAGCTTAGCAAGCTCTCACAGGCAATGAGGGTTGAAGGTGGCAATGGGTATTTCCCACATTTTTTAACACTTTAGAAACACAAAATTACATGGGGCCTATGCCCATGGTGGAGCACTATGGGGGAGACAGCATGATGCCCAGGGAGAAAGCAGAATTTCTTGACTGGTATCAGGACAACAGATATGAGATGTTTGATTTGCAGAAAGAGCTCACATATTATTGTCAGCAGGATGTCAACATTTTGAGATGGGCCTGTATCATGTACAGAGAAGAGATCATGAAAATGACAGACAGGAGATATTGTAGAGAGAGGCCCAGGTAAATTCAGAGGCAAAATTGTGTATAGATCCTTTCCGGTACATAGCCATGCTGACAGATGCCAGTGTTATGTACAGGTTTATGTTTTTGCAGCCTAACACAGTAGCTCTTCTCCCTCTAGACAACTATCATAGGCAGAAAAAGAGATATTCGACTGCCTCTATTCAGTGGCTGTTGTATACCGCTCACAAAGACAATATACGGCTATGGCGTGCTTTACGGGGTGGGGAATTACAGGTAGGCCCCTACTTTCTCGACGGTTACACTGTCATTGATGGGGTATGCACAGCCTTTGATTTTAACGGGTGTTTTTTCCATGGCTGTGTCACCTCTTATTGTGAAAAAGCACAGAACCCTATGATGGGGACAACTTTTGGGGACAACTTTACTACAAGACGCAGCTCAAGACCAACTCTCTGAAAAGACTTGGTTATGTATGTCTTTGGGAGCACGAGGGGGAGGTGATGAAAGAAACAGACAGGGAGCTTGAAGGTTTTTTAAACTGAGCCCAACCGCCCCAGCCTCTTGTGTCTAGGGGTTCTGCTTTTCGGGGGGAGGACGAACGCTATCTGTCTGTATTACAAACCTAACCTTGGGGAAGAAATCCACTGTTATGATTTTACCAGCCTGTAACACCCTTTCATAAACAAAACCAAAGAATACCCTATCGGACACCCTGATATAGTATATGACAAATATGGACCCCTCGTAAATTATTTTGGAATTGCAAAAGCTAAAGTGTACCCAAGTGTCTCCAGAGGTAACATGCTTGTTAACAGCAAAAATGTTTTTAGAGTTACCGGAAGATGCCCAGAATATTCTGCGAAGTCGTTTGGCTCATGACCAGAACTACTCTAATGCAAGCCCGGTAACTAGAGGATCTGTAGAAGACCCATGGTGGGCTGACTCAGCCTGGCATTGTCCGGCGAGGAAGCTACCTGGGTCTAGGTGTGTGTGAACACATCTTCCCTCCCCCTTTCCTCTCTGTGAGCCACTGACAGTCTGATCATCTCGCTGAATGCAACGAGAGTAAGCGGTGCCGTCTCTCTGAGACTAGCTGACTCTCTTTGCTGAAGGGAGGTGTAGGAGGGTCGTGGCCATCCTCGTTAGTCTCTCCTGTGTGAGCACCCTGTAGGGAGAGATCCTTAGTTTCTGAGCTCCTAGCGCGGACAGGGCGTTCTCCCTGTGTGTGTGATTGGAAAATGGGTGGGGGACAGTCTAAGCATTCCCTCTCACCCCCTAAGGGTACCCCAGCTTGCTTACTTCATGTATGTGCATTATGGTCCGAAAACCTGCAGGTATTTAGACAATTGGAATCATTACACGCGTGAAAATTCATCTAAACAATGCCCACTAGAAGGTACCTTCAATCTAGATAAGATCATACATCTCAGAGGAGCTTTTAATCACCAAAAAGCCTCTGACACACAGTGGGAGCAATTTGCCTATTGAGGAAAGGAACGGGTTAATTTGAAATTCAGCTTGGTCCAGAGATAAAGTGAAAGTTGCTCTGCGTTCAAGGTCAAGAATCAACGCAGACCATGCTAATAGGGTGACCAGATAGCAAGTGTGAAAAATCGGGATGGGGGTCGGGGGGTAATAGGAGCCCATATAAAAATAAGCCCCAAATATTGGGACTGTCCCTATAAAATAGGGACATCTGTTCACCCTACATGCTAAGTACAAAGAAAAACTGCTTTCGGCCCCAGCTGGCTGTGAAAAAATATAGACAGAGGCAAACCAAAGGCAATACAAGTTACAGTGCTGAGATTACATTTGCAAAGCTTAACTATCCAGTGAGATCCAACAGTCTGCCTTTGCGACCCTGGAGACGGCGTGGTTTGGGGACGCTGAAGAAGCCACAGGCAGCCGGCCTGGACTGGAATCTCTGAAAGAGACGCCGCAGGAGACCCCAGGGTGTAAAAGAACAGCCCTCCCAAGAGTGCAAGTTGGAGATTGCCCAGCGCCTTCTCTGGACGTTATACACAGACATGGCCAGTCTGGACGTACGTGTGTGAGTATGAAAGTGTGCCCACTCTCAGCCGCAGTAAGTCTGAGAACCGGAGAGGGGTTTAGCATTCCTCTCTCCACCCCGGTTGACCAGGAAGGGTGTCAGGTGGATCTACCCCTAGTCGTAGCAGGACTGGGCAATAGAGAAGTTGGAAAAAGGGAAAGAAATGTGTACTTGATAACTAGAACTGAGCAATTAAGAGCATAGATCATGAACCAGGCAGCAACTCAAACCTGCGCCCAGGGCAAGTTGCAAGCCTTGAGACAGGACTTCCAGGCAGAAAAGGAAGCACTGGCTAAGCAAGTACCGGTCCTTCAGGGACTTGTCAGAATTTAACCATTTGTGTTTGCATATGCTGTAACAGCAGTGTGTTTGCCCCAAGCGAAAATTGAATAGTTAAATGCCAATGGGCCATGTGTTTTGCCCAGGTGGCAAGCCTCACGCGAGCGGACTTGGGTAGCCTTGTGAGTAAGAATGTTTAAGGGAAGAGCCCAGGAAGGGTGGGGGCTAGTTGAGACGCCCACCCTCCTACCTAAATTGATAATGGAACAAGCCGGTGTCCATGGAAGGGACGGTTCAGAGAGAAAAGCAGGATCGGGCCCAAGCGGGCAGGCAACAGATAGAGTATTTGGAAAACAGGTTGGAAACTTTGAGGGCATAGTGGAAGGAAAGGAGTAAGTAATTATAAGCATGGGGATTTCAAATCCCCAGGACAATAATTGGAATGGTAAAATCTGAGTTCATTGGGTGTTGTTTTGGGAGACAAGCAAGTGATTTAAGGAAAAAGAGTGAGAAGTTCCCTCTGTAGTTGCTAGAGGGAATCAAGCAGTGAAACTTGGTAGGAATGTCTGCAAGTAATCCAGGCAAGAGGTTATTTAAATGGAATTATTCGACTATGAATAATTTAGTCGAATTTGCTGAAGAACACTCCTGTTGTGTACAATCTGTGTTTTATAAGTTTGAGATGAATTGGTATTGTTTTAAAGTTGCAAAACTGAGAATACTTTTGCCAGACACAGGAAACTAGTGTTGTTTAATATGGTATTTAGCAGTTAATCCTTAAGGTGATTTAATGCTTTACAAGATTTAAAATGTTTTAGATAAAGACCAAAGGTTGTGGCTGCAGCAGTGTAGTCAAACCCAGGAGAATGAAAGATTTGAATTTGGTTTTGGGTAACAAATAGCAGATCAAAGATCTGGTAAAGAGAGAGAAGGACAGTGCCCCTGGCTCTGTGTGGTCGCTGTCACTTTGCTGTGGGTGCATGGAGATTTTGTAAGCACAAAAGAAACAGTTACACCTTGTGTAGAAATTGATGTGGCTAGTGTTGTGGAAATTGAATTGTGGAGAGGATGTGCATTTTCCCCAGAACATGTGCAGTGTATATTGTAGCGGAGGTAAAAGAAATGCAAACCTACCAATATAGGTTGTGTTGTCTTTTTCAGATCACTGTGTATTTGAAAGCAGAAGTTAGAAGTAAAAGACAATCAAAAGTCTGGGAAAGTTAATTGTGTCCCTTTTTAAGTAAGAATCTTTAAGCTGTGGATAGCTTTGGATCCGGAAGCAAGCCAGACAGCATCTGTATTAATGCAAATTATCTAACTGATAAGGTAGAAGCCACTGAAACCTGGGCTGCCTATGAAACAAATACAAGGAAATGTGGGTAATTCCTTTGTTTTGCCTGAAATCAACAATAAACCTAACACATTTCATTAATGCCTGGCAGTGTTTTGCAGATCTCACAGTTGCTTGGGCACATTCAGGCCAGAACACCATAATATTAGCTAGCTCCCTGCTGGTAGAAAACATATAAGTAAAATTGGTGGATTTAAGTCTAACTTTTCTACCCACAGGGTCGTAGTTCATGACTACCTCAGGCAGTGCAGAATGACGAGCCACGGCGCTGTTCATATGCTCCAGTAATTTGGGTATGGTTGAGTAATAACCTCATTGTAGGATAAAACTCCATGTCTTATCTCCAAAGGTGATTTTGAAAGGGGTGTCTTTGTTGATAGTATTCCAGCTGTACGGGTATTGTATTTCCACTAACCCCACCTCCCAGGCACCTGGGAAAACCTGCCGTCACTCATTTTTCTCTCTCTCTGTCTCTGTCTCTGTCTTTGCAGGAGGAATCTTTTTTGTTTGTGTCTAAATGTCACAGAATTGAGAAGCTTCCACCCAGCTGTTAAACTTATCGGGCCACCCCAACCATTTCACCAGTAGCTGCTTTTTTCTCCCTTTTCCTTTCTCCGCTAGAACTTTTTCAATCCTGTAAATCCTGTCTCGTTTGGGGTTTACTTTTTGTTATTCTTCAGGGTAAAAAGATCCAGTAACTGTCTCACTCTCGTAATCTTTTAATCGGTTACAGGTCTCTGGCCCCTGGTTAAAGCTTCATCCACTATGAATATCTCATCGGTAAATGTCTGTTCATAACCTGATTCAAAAGCTCCTTTGGTTTTAGATAGTCTCACATGGTCACCTTTTCTAAAAGGGGCAACAACCAGTTTCATTTTAAAACCAGCTCCGTAAACCGTTTTCCATACCTTCAGAGAATTTGAGGGGTTAACATCAACGGGTCTGGTACATATAGTTCTGTGAAAGCTCCGGTTGTAACTCTTTATAAAGTCAGGTAACACATCGATGTAGCGAAAGGTGTTATGGGCTGTAAAATATCTCCACATCCTAGATTTTAAAGTTCTGTTAAATTAGGGTGACCAGATGTCCCAATTTTATCGGGACTGTCCCGATATTTCCTTGTTTGTCCCGCGTCCCGACCGACGTGCGGTCGGGACACTGGACAAACAAGGAAATGCTCCAGAGGCCGGAAGTGCTCGCGCCCCCCCCCCCCGCCCCGACTCCACCCCCTCCTCCCCCGATTGGCTCCCTCCCCGAATCCCCGCCTCTTCCCCGGGCTCGCCGTTCCTCCTCCCTCCGCAAGCGCTGGAGGGAGGCCCGGGAGACGCAGGGGAAGCGCGGGGCCGGGGTGAGTGAGAGTCCGGCCTGGCCCCGAGCAGGCAGGACTCAGTCGGGCGGTAGGGAGAGGAGGGGGGCGGCCCGCGGGGCCAGGCGGCGGCTGTTCTCCCCCCTGGGCAGCGGGACTCGGGAGCAGACGCGGCTGCAGCTCCCATTGCCGCGGGGGAGGAAGCGGCCATGGCGCTCGGCGGCTGCAGCTCTGGCGCTCCCGAACCCCCTGAGCCGGGGCCTGCTGCGGGGACCCAGCAGCGCGCACGCTGCACCCAGCCCAGCCCCTGGCCAGGCGCGTCTGGGCTGCTGCCCAGCTGGTGCTATCGCACGGCGGCCCCAGGGCGGAGGCATCGGCAGCCCAGCCCCGTTCGTTCCCCTGCGGGACGGGGGGGCTGGGCCCTGCTGCCCCCACTCCAGGGCCGCCGCGGGATAGCACCAGCTGGGCAGCAGCCCAGACGTGACTGGCCAGGGGCTGGGCTGGGCGCAGCGTGCGCACTGCTGGGCCCCGCAGCAGGCCCAGGCTCGGGGGGTTCGGGGGCGCCAGAGCCGCGGGCGCCAAGCGCCATCGGCCGCTTCCTCCCCCCGCGGCAGTGGGAGCTGCAGCAGCGGCTGCTCCCGAGTCCCGCTGCCCGGGGGTGAGAACAGCCGCCGCCTGGCCCCGCGGGCCGCCCCCCTCCTCTCCCTACCGCCCGACTGAGTCCTGCCTGCTCGGGGCCAGGCCGGACTGTTACTCACCCCGGCCCCGCGCTTCCCCTGCGTCTCCCGGGCCTCCCTCCAGCGCTTGCAGAGGTGTTTTTTTTTTTTTTGCCACGCCCCGCGCTCCCCCCCACCCCCGCGTCCCGATATTTGACTTGGGTGATCTGGTCACCTTATGTTAAATTGATCCACAACCTCTGCTTTGGGTGGGCGGGTCCTGAGAGGTCAAGGGGCGGGGCCAACGTTAGTTTGATGGTAGGTCCCTTATACTACTTGTGGGGGGTGAGCCTGTTTGAGGAGGCAGGAGCCACAGCCCCAAAGTGCTCATTCTGTGACACTCCCACCATGTGGGTTTTTTTTTGTTTTTTTAACGAATAAAAGAACAGGGACAGGAGTGCGGTCAAAGGGTCAAACAAAGTGAACCAGAGGGGGACACCGAGCAGAGAACCCCGGACAGCACCCAGTGCTCCGGATACATGAACGGACGGAGGACCGGAAATAGGCCCCACAGTCACAGGAGACTCCATCGGCCAACCTTTTCTCCCTGGTTTTCTAGATGGCCAGTTTTGCTAGGGCCAGGAGGAGGTTGACCAGGAGGTCCCGTGACTTTGTGGGGCGACAGATAGGCAGTGTTACTGGGGCAGTTAAGGGAGTTCGCAGTGCACAGGGGCACAGCCCAGAGTCCCAGGAAATGTGCCTTGGTGCAGTTCATTTATGTGAACTGTATTACTTCTGGTAGTCTCTAAGGTGCCACAGGACCCTCTGTTGCTTCATTTATGTGAGTTTTCATGTTTTTGTGTATTTGTTCTGCTCTGCCTGTTTAATGTGAAAGGGCATCTCCACCCTGTTCTGATCTGCGGTGGCCTTTCAACACAAAGTGTAGTCTTCCAGGAAATGCCAAGTGAAATAAAATTCCTTTCGTGTGATAGGGAGGAGAGAGAGGGCGCAGAATTGTCTCCTGGTTGCGTCTATAAAACAAACTAGGGTGTGCTACATTCACTTCTGGCAATAAAGAGATCTATGTTTTGCCTTCCTATATAAAGAGAAGAGAGAAAGCAAGAGAGACAGAGAGAGAGGAGGGTTTCATGATCAAACACCTGGAGACTGGCCTCTTTCTTCAGGAAAGCTCAGAAGAACTGAAGCATTTGTGGGCTGCCGGTGAGAGATTTTTGTGTTTTGTGCCTTGTTAAACCATAGGAGCAACCACTAAGGGATGGGTATGGAGGTGGTCGGGGGGGGGGGAACAGGAGGAAATTACCCCAGCATTTCCAGAACGGCCTTTTGTTTCCTCAAAACTTTTTCCAGGGTCTGTTTCTCATGTAGGGCCTGATCCAAAGCACACTAATGTCAATGGGAACTTTCATCAAGTGCCAAAGCTTGGGTCCTGGCAGGCTGAAGAGGTACTTCTCTGATAAAAGCAACAGAACACGTATGGAGCTCAGTGGGAAAGACAAATCCATCCTTGACTAGATTGTATTCTCTGTCCCCCACCCCGCCGCTCAGGAGGTAATGGTGTCTCTGGCTGTAATTCATAACGTGGGAACATTTTGTGGTCAGTTAGCAAAGTTACCCATATCCCTGGCTAGGAAGGTGAAATCACTTCCTGGGACTAGGGAACAGGAATGCCAGGCTCATCTGACTGTTGTGAACATACATAAGGACAAGTTGGACCTTACTGCCAATCTCTAAATAGGAAAAATAGAGTCAAATAAGGTGAAAATCTTACAGGAATCAAACAGTACCATAGAACCTCTACAGATAGAAATTCCATGCTTGAATAATAAGAGAACAGCAGTAGGAATATACTACTGACTACCTGACCACGATGGTGACGGTGATTGTGAAATGCTCAGGGAGACTAGACAAGCTGCAAAACCCGAAAATGCAACAATAACAGGGAATTTCATCTATCCTCATATTGATTTGGTAAATGGCACATCTCAAGGCATGATGTAGACGTAAAATTTCTAGACATCATAAACGACTGCTTCTTGGGGCAGCTGGTCCTGGAACCCACAAAGGGAGAGGCAATTCCTGAATTAGTCCAAGTGAAGCACAGGATCTGGTCCAAAAGATAACTATAGCTGAACCACTCATTAGAAGTGACCATAATGTAATTAAAGTTAACATCCTTGGGTGAGTGTGTGTGGGGGGAGGAATATCAAAAAAGCCCAGCACGGAAATATTTCATTTTAAAAATGGAAACTACTCAAGAATCAGGATGCCGGTTAAGATGGAAATTAGAAAGGGGAGTCACAAAGGTAAAATACCTGCAAGTAGCATGGAGACTACTTAAAAATACCATAATAGAGACTCAGACTAAATATATAGCCCAAATCAAAGAAGACAGCAGGAAGACCAAAAGAATGCTCCATGGCTAAACATCAGAGTAATGGAGGCCATTAGAAGCAAAAAGACACCCTTTAAAATTTGGAAGCCAAATCTTAATGAGCATAGATGGTGACCTCAGAAAAAAAATAGGAACCAGTTGCTTGCTGTTCCCTCCCCATGCCAGGGGTCTCTGGCTAGCTCATTTAGCGAGCCTCCTCCAGGCTTCAAGTCTCCTGCAGGCAGTTCCCTCATGCGCTTCACTCCCTTTGCTCTCTCACACCATGGGAGCAGAGGGAAGCTCCTCTCATGGATCAGTAACAGATTGAAAGATAAAAAACGAAGGGTAGAAATTAACGGTCAGTTTTCACAATGGAAAACAGTAAACAGCGATGTCCCCTATGCTACAGGCTGGGGACTGACTGGCTAAGCAGCAGTTCTGCAGAAAAGGACCTGGGGATTACAGTGGATGAGAAGCTGGATATGAGTCAGCAGTGTGCCCTTGTTGCCAAGAAGGCTAATAGCATATTGGGCTGTATTAGTAGGAGCATTGCCAGCAGATCGACGGAAGGTATTATACCCCTCTATTTGGCGCCGGTGAGGCCACATCTGGAGTATTGTGTCCAGTTTTGGGGTCCTCACTACAGAAAGCATGTGGACAAATTGGAGAGATGCCAGTGGAGGGCAACAAAAATGATTAGGGGGCTGGGGCACGTGACTTATGAGGAGTGGCTGACCTCCTGAGGTCTCTTCCAACCTTCAATGATTCTATGTAGTAATATTTGGTGCCAATGTCTGAGTTAGCAATCTTCACTTTCTCTGCACTCACCAACATTTTAAAGGTATGGGAGTCCTCTTAGTTCAGGAGATTTTGCAATTCATCATCAAGGGGAATTTTATGACCCTTGAAGTCATCCATGATTTTGATTTCAGTGTGATGGAGATAGTGATCCAGGTATTATAATGCTCCATCTCCAATGTGGATGATGGCATCAGGAGGCACTTGAAACGTGAAAGGAAATAGGGAATCCAGGACCTACAGTGCAAAATTACGTAACATATTTTCAAGATGTCGGTCACAGGTACTGAATCCCATTCTGAAGTAAGTTCCAGTTGATCTGCTTATTCTGGGAGGATTCAGTGTCAGACAAGGAACAGAAAGATAGGTTAGTATTTATTCTGTTATTTATTTATAGGTGAAAAAGAAAATTTACTATTTGCCATCTGGTGCTTCCCCCCCGCCCCCCTTTCGGCAGATCCCATTATTTAGGAGGAATAACTTCTTCTTGACTCTATCTGGAGGAATAGTGGAGGTTTTTGAGGGTTTTATATGAACTCACATGAAGATGGGATCCTATTCGGTTGTAGATACCTAGATCTTAGCTCTGAGACATATATATCAGCAATAGCTTTCTCTCAGTTGGTGTTTGGTATAGTAAATGAACTGGTAAGCCCATCAGATGACCAGTCATTATTTCAAAAGATGTAACCTGTGTAGATTAGTTAGGTATTGAATGCATAGCCATTAGTGCTACGGGTAGCTTTAAGTCCCAGTCTCTGGCATTTTCAGAGAGAAATTTCACAGTTTGGATCATACCCTCAACCTGTCCTGAAGATTGAGGATGATACGGCTCATGGAGCTTCTGTTGGATTCCTAGGGCTTTTCATTGGTTAACCATAAGACCAGAAGTAAAAAGAGTATCTCTGTCTGAGTCTATTTTGGGGATAAACCCATCTGCTGAAAACATGATCTACTGAAAACATGAGTGGTTGTAGTTTGAGCCATGTCATTTGGTGTAGGTATACATACAACCTATTTCATAAATAAACAAGTCACCATGAGTAAATAATGATTTCCTCAAGATGACTATGTTACAGGCCCTACCCAGCCTATTTGAATGATTGACCAAAGAAATGTAATTCCTTGGCTTTGGAGTGGTGCTCAAAATTAGTCAAGTATTTTGAAATCTATTACAAATGAAACATCCTTCATGTAATTGGACATGTTTTTACTTATGCCAGGCCAATAGGGCAGCCGCTTTGTCCCTGGCCTTGTGGGAATCTCCTCTCCTCAGCTAGTCCTTGAGCCCTTGGAGGGTCTGCAGGGCACGGGGCTCTGTGATGGGTTGTGTGTGCTGGCCTCTCAGCATGGATGGGGCCAGGAAGGGATTAACAGATGGTCCAGGGATGGGGGAAGAGGCCAGCTCTGCCCTAGAGAAACTGCCCATCCACTCCTCTCTGGGAGGGATTTGTTCCCTGGCTGTGGTGCTGAGGAATGAGGAAATAACTAAAGGCCAGGCAGGGTGAGGTCAGGGTCTGTTCCAAGGAGGAAAGGACTGAAACTTGCCCCACCCAGGACTGGAGGGAGCAGGGAGTTGCTTTGAATGGAGGCAGTCAGGAAAACCCCTCAGTCCTGTCAGAAGAGGAGAGCGAGTCAGGACTAAGTGCCCCTTGGATGGGGAGTTGTCTCTTCTCTCCTTTACCCTGAAGCCAGGGCTTGGGCAGAGGGTTTTTCTGATCTTCTCAATTTTTAAGAAATGTTGTAAAACTGATAAGAATCAAAGACATTAAAATTTACACAGTATTGGAACTTTTTGTGCAGGTTTGGTGCCGAGCGTTTTCATATACACAAACTAATGCCTCTTTTTAAAATGTTGAGTGGGTTGCCTCAACTTTTGGGGGGCATGCCTTTTCTAAACAATGTATAACATTTACAACATATTTTTGAGGTCCCTGCTACATATTTAAATTTTCAGAGGCTGATCTTTTCCACTGCATCTGCTTTTCCATCTCTCTTAGGAAATTCAGCATATAAAGGTTTCTTCTGTGTAGTGCATGATTTCCAAATAAAAGCAACAAATCCACTTTCAGTCCATGTCTCTGTGGCTTCTTTCAAAGCAATCACTGTAGGGTGGTATTGTAATTGCTGTGAAGCACCATTCCACTGGAGATCTTTGGTAGATCATTTCCCTGCAGATCAACTGGGGTAGAGGGAAGAGATGGCAGGGTCACTGCAGTTCATCAGCTGGTCATGCTAGGGACAAGCTGCAGTGTGTGTATGGGAATGTTTTGAAAATACGGTGTACTGAGCAGGTGGGTTTGAACTGAACTTTAGCTGTTGCTTTTCCCCCCTTTAATTGAATCAAACATCCCAGAGCATTTGCTATTGCTAAAGGTTGGGTGTTTGCTTCTAGGAAAATCAGCCTGTGTTAAACTTTATTACAACCTCATACGGTTAAAATTGATGTCAACATGAACCTTTCCCCAAGGAGTCGCAGGTTCTGAAGGAAAGGGGTTGATCTGGTTTATCCTGATAAAAATACATCACTGGAATTTTTCTTTTCCTTTTTCCTTTTTCTAAGATCTGTGATAAGAGCAACTGAGCCACCACCAAAGGCTGCCATGGCTGGTAGACTCTCCAGAAGAGAAATTGAAGAACTGAAAGCCATTTTTGAGAGAGGAAACCTCACGGCAGCAGCTGCTGAACTTCAGGAGAAGCTGGAATCATTAAAAAGCACCCCACTGGACATCGCCATCACGGGAGAGACAGGTGCAGGGAAATCATCCTTCATCAATGCCATCCTGGGCCTGCATGATGACGATGAAGGAGCTGCTAAGACTGGGGTGACACAAACAACGATGGAGCCAATGGCTTATCCACACCCCAGACTCCCAAATGTAAAACTATGGGACCTGCCAGGAATTGGGACAGAGAGCTTTCAGGCAGACAAATACCTTAATCAGGTAAAATTCAACAACTATGACTTCTTCATCATCATCAGTGCTACGCGCTTCACTTCCCACCAGACCACCCTGGCACGTGAGATTCACAAGATGGGGAAGAGGTTTTACTACGTGCGCTCCAAAGTGGTCTATGACTTGAATGCTGAAAAAAGGAAAAAGAATTTCAATGAGGCGAGAACCCTGCAGGAGATCAAGGAGGACTGCATAAAGAACCTGAGAAAAGCAGGTGAGGCCTCCCCGCGGGTTTTCCTGCTCTGCAACTGGGAATTGGCCAACTATGATTTCCAGCTCCTGCAGGAGACCCTGGAGAATGAGCTGGATGATCAGAAGAGACACGTTTTCATCCTGGCCCTGCCCAACATCTCGGCAAAGATCCTGGAGAAGAAAAAGGCTGAACTGCAGAAGCATATTAGCGAAGTGGCCCTATTGTCATGTGCTATTGGTGCTCTTCCTGTTCCAGGCCTCTCTCTCGTCTGTGATGTAGCCATCTTGGTGGTTCACATGAAGAGTTACTGTGAGGCCTTTGGCTTGGATGACGAGTCTCTCAGTAGACTGGCTGAGCAGGTTGACAAGCCTGTTGCAGAGCTGAAATCTGTTATCAAAAAGGGTCCACTGGCCTCAGCCATAACAAAAGAGTTTGTACTGACTGTACTTTCCAGATCTCTCTGTGGAGCACTGATGGTGCTGGAATTTATTCTTAATTTTGTACCAGGCCTTGGCTCCCTAGCCGGGGGAGGAATTTCTTTTGTGACCACGCGCTACATGCTGCAGAGCTTTCTGGATGAGGCTGCAGAAGATGCTCAGAAAGTTCTGACCAAGGCTCTTGAACCCAAAGCTGAAGAGTCCATATAACAGCACCAAGACCGCCTATACATGCCCACAGAAAACCAGACACACCTGGCCCAGCCCTGTCAGAACCTCTAGACGTGGGTGAGCCCAACAACAACAAACTGACACCTTAAACTGACAAACAGCAGAGAGACCGACCAGATCAGATCAGACGGGATTCTGGTGAATCAAAAGCTTGTCCCTTCCACCAACACTATGTCAGGTTAGATAGTTTCTTTTCAGGCAAAACTAACTGGAATGGAACTGGTCTCTAAACCAGTCTCTGAATCCAGGAGAAATGTTCTGAGAAGAAGACGATGCTCCAGTATCTCTGCTTGGCTCACTCACCCTGGCCTCATGTGAAACAGAATCTGTAAACTGAACAGTTTCTACGCAAAAGAATAAATGGACACAAATCGGACATCAGGAATCACAACATTCAAAAACCAGTCGGAGAACACTTCAATCTCCCTGGTCACTCAATAATAGACTTAAAAGTGGCAATTGTTCAACAAAAAACCTTCAAAAACAGACTCCAACGTGAAACTGCAGAACTGGAATTATTTGCAAACTGGACACCATCAAATTAGGCCTGAATAAAGACTGGGAGTGGATGGGTCATTACAAAACCTAAAACTAATTTCTCCCTACTGTTACTCACACCTTCTTGTCAACTATTTGAGGTGGGCCACTCTCATTACCACTACAAAAGTGATTTTTCCTCCCTTGGTATCCTGCTGTTAATTGAATTGTCTTGTTAGACTGACCTCACACTTGGTACAGCAACTCCCATCTTTTCACGTATTAATACCTGCTCCTGTATTTTTCACTCCATACATCTGATGAAGTGGGTTCTAGCCCATGAAACCTTATGCCCAAATAAATGTGTTAGTCACTAAGATGCCACAAGGACTCCTCGTTGTTTTTCCTGTGAAGTCTGGTTCAACTGCGTCTTCAGGGCTAGATCCATGAAAAGGAGTTTGGTGCCATTGTAACCCCCCAAGTCCAGCATGGGGCACCCTGGGCATTCAGAACACCACTGCTCAGCTGCCACCTGACCCTGTAGGTGCCTAAAGTCCCTCGACAGCTACATTTCCACCAGTAAAGCCCCCAGGTGCCTACGTTTCTGCCAGTGAGCAGGCACACAGCCGCATCACACCTGGGAACCTGCCTCACGCCGACACCCCAGAAGGTTCCATTCTCTCGTCTGTCTGGCCTGCAGGGCCTGATCCAGGAGTGTTCTCAGGACACACCTAACCCCACACAAAATGGATGGAGGGGGAGGTGGTTGTCAGGACTCAGGACCTGCAGCAGAGCAAGTCTCTGGGTAACCTAATGAGCACAGTCAGCCTGTAGCAGGCTGCCTAATTGGCTCCACGGCCTGATTGGCTGGAAGAGTCGACAGAGCAGCTCTCGAGTCCAGCAACAGCAGCAGGTCAGCAGCTGCTCAGAGCGTTCACCCGCGGCTGAGATGGCTCCTGCTCATTCCAAGCCTTGCTCCTGCCTTGGACCCAGCCTTGCCTCACGCCAGGTAACCTGGTTCTGACCCTCGGCTCCAATTCCTGCCTTGGACCCAGCCTTGCCTCACGCCAGGTAACCTGGTTCTGACCCTCGGCTCCAATTCCTGACTCCGGCTGTGACCCTGGGCTCTGATTCCTGGCTACTGATGCCTGCTCCAACCACTAGGCCTGATCCTGCTCTAACTGCTAGGCACGGCCACCCATGTCCCAGTCACTGACAGTGGTGGTGCCTCTCTACCAGTTTAGTGCTTCAAGCACTCTCCTGGGGTGGGAAAATCCAAGTTGAAACCCTCCCTCCACATGGGGGGAATTCACGGTGTATTTGACGGATTAAAATATTTTGATGAAATGACGTTAAATTGAGAAGGAAAGTCAGCTAGAAGTTGGTAATGCTTTGGGCAAGACACTGTGAACATTATGCCAGGGTTTGCCGAGGGGTGATCCTGTTAGGAAAATGAAGGGGTTCCATTCGTATTGATTTTTTTAATTAGTGGTAAAATTAAGAAGTAAGGATAATATTTGCCATCAAGCGCGCTCATGTTACCACAAATACGTGAAATACACCTGGGCTGGGAGAGGCAGGAAATAAAAGGGGATGAAACTGAAAAATGTCTGATAAGAACAGTTGGTCACGGAGTTAAATAATCAGCAATGTAGCTTCTGCATCAATGCGGCACAGGCCCAGCTCAGCCACACACAGAGATCCTGCCACAATTGTAAAATAAGGACACCAGGATGGCAGGTTTATGGAGCTGCTCCAGCCTGCCGGAGAACAACAGTTCAAGTGGCTCCATGGTCCTGCAGACTGGACTGTTCCAACACATTCAAACAATGTGGCAAGACTTTGTATAAAACTCCTTTTGAAAGTTAAACATTTCAGCAGCCAGCGAAGTGCCGAGGGCAAACGGCCGCTTGGCCAGCACAGCGTGCAGTGGTGATCGGAGTGCATTGCAAGAGGGGCCCATGGAAAGCAATCTGTGAAAGGAGGTTGCTGAGCGGAGCTGAGCAGCAGATATTCACTGGCTGTCCCAAGATAGTCGTACTCCTGGCTATGGCCTAATTGTCCTACACAACCTGATGTGACACCAGGAGTTTTGCACAAAAGAGACTGGAATTTGAGACCCCCATGTAAGAACTCACAAGACGTGCCTGTGGTTGGGTGGCGAGAAGACACAAGTTTCATTTTGGTTGGACATTTCCAGCCTTCATCACAGGCATGGGTCACCGTTTGATTGGTCCATGCCAGCTTCTCCAAGCAGAGGAACCAAATTGAACTCACAGCAGAAAGGGGATAAAATGGCCTGTCTCCTTCAGCACATCACTTCCTGAAAGCCGAGAAGACTCAAATTCTGAGCCGGCCACCTGGGAATCCTCACTCCTGGAGACATCAAATACCTCTCAGGCACCTTTAACTCTCTCTCTCTCTTTTCCAGCAGCTTGGGTTGCCTGTTAGCACATGAGGAAAACACAATGTCCGTCCTTCACTCCACCTGCAATTGCAGTGTCAGCCCTGCTGTGATCAGTAATGGAGCTGATGAAAGCTGACAGCTGAGCAAAGATTTGGTGATAAGTAACATACAGACTTTCTCTTTGGCAAGGACCCAAATCAGTCACTTGACTCCTTCCTCAGCTGGGTACCTAATTACTAAGGACATGTACATGCTTGTGTACGTGGTGTATAGATTGTAACAGTTATAGTTTGTGCCCTTGTTTTGATAAAGTTTGTTGTAGCTTTTAAATAGAACTAGTTACAATTCCTAAACAGTGTACATCCCATGTAGTTAATAGCTGCACACTGCCTGTCGAGTTCTAGGTGTAAACAGACATCAAATAAGACTATGCTTGAAAGCCTTTTGAACCGCGAGCAGCCTGTCATAAAACTATAGGTGCTCTTGTTAGGTGGTTAGGGGTGTTTATCTGATCCGGAGTTAATATAACTGGTGTGAATATTGGTGAAAAGGGGTAACCACAACAGATCCATTGGGAAGGAGACTATGGTGGGTTGGCATGTGAGGAATTGCTCAAGTTGTCTTATGCATTAGCCTAGAATTGTTCTCCACTGTTGAGTCAAATAACAATGGAGAGTATAACTAATGGGCTTGAATGTGTTCCTTCTGCTTTAAGGGACTCAGTCAAAATTCCAAACAGTCACCTTCACAGGATAATTGTTGAGAAGGGGTTTTCCTGTTTTCTGTTATGGATGTATTATGTGATTCTTAAAACCGGGATGATTATTGTATCGACCAGCTTATCTCAGTCCAATCATGAACCAGTGCTATTTGCATTCTTCAATCCTATTCTATTGGTTGTTTTTAAGTGTAGCCAATAAAACTAAAATCAAGTCTAATTCTTGAGTCCTTTTCTTTTGATAAGCAGTCGATATCCAGAGACCCATAAAACGGATGATTTGAGTAATCAGCTGAGCGGTTAACTTAACCAATGTTTTGTTTTATACCTTCTTATGTGTACCGGGAGGGAAACACCCTCTGTGAAATACCCTGACTGGCCACCAGGTGCCAGCACAATACGGTGCTGATCCCAGCCCGGGGCCAGTGAATGTTACCTCACTAGTGATAAAGGGGCAGGGGGTGTATCCCACACCCTGAGGCTGAGAGGAGCAGAGTTTGATTCAAATCCCTGCACGTCAGAAGGTAGCAATGGGGAACTTTAACTTGGTGCTGTTACCGAAATATCGGGTCCACCTAGCTGAGAGCCAATAACAGCCAGACAGGGATAAGGAAGAGTTGCTTTATTCTGCAGAAGAAAGGAGAGCTTTGCACCTTAGTACAAAAACTCTGTCTTACACACATTTTACAGATCCTTTATACACATTCAGACAAAGGTCTTTGCAGTGTTAACACTTGATTGGTGGTTGTCAGACCCGTGCTTTTGCTATCTGGTCAGTGAAAACCGGCTTGGGACCAGCTCCAACTACCTTAAGGCCTTGAAGGGAAGACAGTAGAAAAGTTCAGGCTACTGTGTACTTGAAGTGTCTGCTTCCCCCTATCAGGGGGTAGCCGTGTTAGTCTGTATCTACAAAAACAACAAAGAGTCTGGTGGCACCTTAAAGACTAACAGATAGGCTTCCCCCTAATGGCCACTGGTTGACATAAAGGCTGCTCTGTTAAGGGGGGGTCACTAGTAACTTTCACAGTGCTAACAAAGATTTGGGGCCTTGTTGTTGTTGTTGTTTTCAGTAATTTTTGTATGCATCCTCATGTTTTGCACCCCAGCACTCCCCATCCACTGTCTCTGGCCCCTTGGCAGTGACGCCTGGCCACAGAACACACTGGCTTCACTACTCCTGACGTAAGGGTCTTATAATGTAGTTTTTGATTCTTTAATGATCTGTTGAGATTTACAATCCTACACCACCTACAAACAAGCTTGAAATTTACACCCTGCTGATTCCTATGGAGAGTCGTTATCTTCATGCACAAAGAAGGCCCAGAGTTAAAGTAGATCCCCACATTGACTAGTGTTAGGGTTACCATTCGTCCGGATTCCCACGGACATGTCCGGCTTTTTTCAGTTAAAAATAGCGTCCGGGGGGAATTTGTCAATGTCCGGACTTCCCCCCGACCCCCATGCAGAGCGTGCGGGGCTTACAGGGCAGCCGGCCGGATGGTGCCACTCGCAAGGGGCTCCGGCAGCCAAAGCCCTTCCTCCACTTCCCCCTCCTCTCCCCTGCAACTTGAGACCACTCCCCTCCTCTCCCTCCCTCCGCCCGCCCTGCATTCACAGATCGCCGGCCGTTCGCATCGGGCCTCCGGCCGTCTGGAGCTCCAACCCTGCTCCCCTCCCCCGCTGCGGAGCGCGCCGCCCTGCAGCACAGTAAGGTGGCCGGGGGTCAGAGAAGTGGCAGGGAGGTTCGGGGTGGGGGGAGTCAAGAGACAGGGAGCAGGGGGGAGGGTTGGATGGGTCAGGAGTTCGGGGGGGGCTGTCTGGGGGTTGGGGGTGTAAGGTTTTGGGCAGAGTACAGGTGGGGGGGTCTCAGGAGGGGGCAGTTAGGGGATAAGGAACAGGGAGGCTTAGGTAGGGGGTGGGGTTCTAGAGGGCAGTTAGGAGCAGGGGTCCCAGGAGGGGGCAGTCAGGGGACAAGGAGCAGGGGGGGTGTTTGGGAGTTCTGGGGGGGGCTGTCAGGGGGCAGGAGTGGGTAGAGGGATCGGAGCAGTCAGGGGACAGGGAGCAGAGGGGTTTAGATGGGTCGGGAGTTTTGGGGGGGGCTGTCAGGGGGTGGGGAGTGGTTGGATGGGGCGTGGGAGTCCCAGGGGTCTGTCTGGGGGTGGGGGTGTGGATAAGGGTTGGGGCAGTCAGGGGACAGGTAGGGGGTAGAGTCCTAGAGGGCCACTTAGGATGTGGGGAAGGTCTCAGGAGGGGGCAGTCAGGGGACAGGGAGCAGAGGGGTTTAGATGGGTCAGGAGTTCTGGGGGGGGCTGTCAGGGGGTGGGGGTGTGGATAAGGGTTGGGGCAGTCAGGGGACAGGTAGGGGGTAGGGTCCTAGGGGGCCAGTTAGGATGTGGGGAAAGTCTCAGGAGGGGGCAGTCAGGGGACAAGGAGCAGGGAGGCTTAGGTAGAGGGTGGAGTCCTGGGGGGCAGTTAGGGGCAGGGGTCCCAGGAGGGGGCAGTCAGGGGACAAGGCATGGGGGGGAGGGTTGGGGGTTCTGAGGGGGCAGGAAGTGGGAGGGAGTGGAAGGGGCAGGGGCGGGGCTAGGGCAGGACAGGGGCGGGGCTAGGGCGGGGCTCCTCCCGTCCTCTTTTTTGATTGTTGAAATATGGTAACCCTACTAGTGTGTCAAGGGGTAGGTTTAGATCAGAAGATGATTCAACCAGAAGTTCACAAAAAAATAAAATATGAATAAGTCTCTACAACAATTACTCTCCTGTTAGTCATATATTTGGTGCCACATTAAATATTATTTAACAAGATCCGTTACTAATGCTGTCTTGTAACACGGTGTAACAGGGGTCACGACTGGTGGTTACCATGTTGTATGAGGCATCAGGACTCCTGGGTTCTATCTGTGACTCTGCCCTGGCTCCCTGTGTGACCTGCACCTCAAAGGGCCTCTGCTCCTTTGCATACAAAACAAGGATGAACAGAAACAGATGAGTGTCCTGAGGCCTCCTCAGAAAGGAGGATTTCAAAGCACGTCAGAAACACTCCTGGATGTGCTATACCTACAGAGTGCTGAATTATTTCAATATCAGTCGGTTGTTACTGGAATTAGATGTCCCCGGGTTTTGTTAGTTTGTTTTTAATAGTTATTTTTCTAACAACATGTCAAAGTCTCTCATGTCCATCCCGATACCAATTCATAACGTTACCTCAGAATTTAGGGCTATTTGATTTACCTTTAAAAGTAGCTTTTAGTTTCATATTTTTATTAATTGTTTTTATATATGTGAGGGTTTAATCCTTAACTAGTGTAAGCGGGCATGGCTCCATGGACTGCCCTGATGTGCTGGGCCTTACATTTTTTTCTGAAAAATGCTCTTCTCCCTTCCCTGGTGAGAGGAAGTCCTGTTTGGTGTGTGGGCTACACTTTAAAATGATTCCAGTATGAGAGGAAACTTTTCTCCAAGGAAAAATTCTCTCAGCGGGACCTAAAATTGGTCAGATGCTGAACTAATCTAATCTCATCCCACAGCCGTCTCCCCCTTGGCCATCTCTCAAGTACTTCTGCCCCTTGTCAGCTGCGTTTTCGCACCACACCATAGCTTATTTGGCTGCTTGTGGATGGAGCTGAGGCAGAACAGAATCAAGGGACTAACTCAAAGCCTTCATACAAACCTACCCTGCTTCCTTCCACCCACCGCTGTCCTTCATCTCACGTAGGAGAAACCCTGCAATGGGCAGCGATCTGAGCTTCTGCCCTGATGATCTCCCTGATCCCCGGTCCCAGTGCATTTGAGACATAACTGGAGTCTGGATGCGGATTGAATTTCTAGTCACCATAGGACGATATTTGTAACTGGGCTGAGGGTCAGCACAAAGGCCGATGCTCCAGCTAAGTTGCACTTAAAGCCTACTTTGAAGGCTTAAATGGTGCACAGACCTTGCAACGTCCACGCTCTCTGGGGTGAATTTGAAGCCATAGGGTCTGATAGGAAGTCCAGCCAATTCATTGGGATGACTCCCTTTGATTTCAATGGGGTTGGCTCAGACCCATTGGGGTGGAGGTGCTGAGCTCACAGAATCAAGGCTGTCTCCTTCCCGGGAGTCACAAGGGAGAATTCCACCATTACAGCGCACTGAGGATGTTGCAGCAGCAGTTGGTTTTTTGATGAAAAATAATAATTCATCAAAACCAAAACTTTTTAGAGAACTGGCGCGGTTTAAACATGGTCAGCCAGGGGTCTCAGCTCCACAATGGGGTTTCTGGTCACAGGGAAAGAGAAGGACAGAGAGAGACACCCCCTCCCCCCAAGTAGCCCTGTACTTAGGGAACCCACCTGACATGTGGGAGTCACGGGTCCAAGATTCTGTTCTGCCTGACTCACGGCAGAGTATTGAACCTGGACCTCCAAGATCCCAGAGGAGCGGTGTAGTGATCCGGCTGTTGGCTGCTATGGGGACTGTGTGTGTTGATCTCTGGCTTTTTTGGGTTTTTTTGTGTGTGAAAAAGATGAAGTCTCAGTTTTGTCCTGATAAGAAATGAAACAAAATGCTGAACTCCTGAATTTTTTGGAAAATGAATTCTTGCATTCCGGCCAGCCCCACTCATCTCCACTGAGGTCTGTGGAATGACACCAGGCCTGAATTTGGCCCGTAATGTTTTTAAATGAAAGGACCCTGCAGGGTGTAACTTGCCTGTCATGTTAGGAGAGGCTGAGAAAAGACCCATATAAACAATGAGTAAAACAAGGACATCAGCTGGAGGAGTTACCCGTTAATGAACTGTGGTTGGTAACTAGTGTGGACATCATACACAAAGGTGCTTCCGACCCTCCACGTGCTGTAAGACACCATATAAAAGCATGAGCAGCTCAGGGCTTTTCTAACCACTTCCCTTTGTGTCTTCTCCTGGGAGAACTGGGTAAGTCTGATTCGACTCCTTCACGTTACAACTATCAAAATGTGCTGTTTCATAGTTGTAACTTAGGGCTGAATCCCACAGAGACCTTTTCCAGTTCTTAGCAAACTCCGGGGGTTCTTTTCCTAAAAGAATTATTTTGGGGTTACCCAGTAGCAGGCATTGTTGAACACAGGCTTTGTAAGTGAAGAGTTTAATTTCAAAGGGATTTGGATGCCGTATATACATTAATTTTGAGGGCACTGGGATATTCACATCTCTGCAATAGCTTTGAAAATCTCAGCCCCAAAGTACCTTGATTCTAGCCAAGTCTGAACTGGGTATTTTAAAAAACTCTACAGCTGTTCATTTGGCTACAGTGGACACAGACGTATTTCCAGTGAATGAGGATTTAACTTCAACTGTTTCATAAAACTAAAGAGCTCAGCTTTCATCTTCTCCGCCGGAGTGTAACAGTGTTGCGGTGTTCAGCGGAGGATGTCTGGCTATGATTTGCTAAGGAGGCTAAAGATTTAGGCATTTCTCCATCTGAAAGAGGACCACACACACACACACACACACACACACACACACACACACACACACACACACACACACACACACACACACAGTCTATCAGTGTTATTGAGTTGATAGTATTAGTGTCTGAAGCTGGATGGGGAGTTGGGAGTTGCTGGGTGCAGGCTCAGGAAGCAGAGTGCATGGAGACGAGATGGGATGGGATGAGGATGATGCACAGGCTCCAAGCAGTGGGGATCCCTAGGAAAGGTCACCGAGGCAGATTTCACAGGTGAAATGCACTTCATGGGCACAGCCCAGCGGAACAGGGAGGTTGCTTGGTGGCTTCACGGAGGAAGACAAGAAGAGTTCCCAGGGCTGGTTTGGAGGCAGGCAAAGGGTGAATGGAGCGAGAGGATTCAGAAGAGGAAATGTGAGCAGAGAAGAAGCCAGGAACTAGCTGACCAGGTCGTCATCACTCTGCTCCCTCTGTCTCTGTGTCTTGGTGCCTACATGGTCACATTACAATAATATTCCAGCTTTGAATCTCTTAATCCACTTTCCCTTGTGCCTACCGGGTACTCGACTCCCTAGCACGTGTTTCAGGTGTACCTCCATTGCAGAGAGCTGTCCTGCTGCCCACCCTATGGGGAGGGACGTACCCACAGCCATGTGTTAGCTGCATCGACACCTATTCTACAGGGTTTGGTGGCTCTAGAGCAGTGATCTATCCTGCTCCAGCGGTGGTGACATTTGGGGGGGTGACTCTCACCTCTCACTCTGAGCACACCGTCATGGGATCCTCAGGAGGACCTGGCATCGGGAGCTTGTCTGGTTATGGGGGTTACAGGTGGAGCCATGAGTAAAGCTGATGGAGCTGTGGGCCATGTTAAACCCAGCAGGGTTTTGTGTGTGTGTTCTTTGTTTTTTCCTTGTTCAGTTTGTAGAGGCTGGTAAAGGGCAGTGTGCTGTGAGAGAAGCAGAGCCCTGATTAGGGGGCGGGCTTCCCTGATTAGGGGAATTATAAAGGCAACCAAACCGTCAGCCAGCAGCACAGGTGCGGCAAAGAGAACTGTAAACAGGGGAGTTTGAGTGGCAGTTCTGTCGGCGGAGAAGGGAGGAAGAAGCCCCTGGTCTTTAGGGGCAGTGAGAATTTAGATGGGAGGCTATGACAGATACAGAGGCAGCAGCGGCAGTGACTGAAGCCATGGAAGAGACAGTGAAGATGACCGGATATGGGAGCTGTGGGATGTTTATGATGCTAGAGCGAGTAGCTGAAAAGAGCTTGTCTGTACTAAGTGCTGCTTGACAGACCTGATGGAAGAGAAGGTCCCAGGCTTGGAGATGCAGGTGGAAACTGTAACGGAGAGCACAGGCTGGGTGCTCTGGAACCACTTCGAATGAAGTTCAGACAGGCCCCTCTTGCCGTGCGACACCCTTCAGGGCACACTCTCGCTAGGACAAGCCTCCTTGGCTTCAGCATCTCCTGGGTCTGACTCGGAGCATTCAGCCCCTGTTCTCACTGTGAGCTCCCTGCAGTGGATCTGCCGGAATGGGACACCTGGGGAAGCCTCCCATGCCCCAAAGGGGCCGTGCACCCCAAACTCGCAGTCAGCAGTGACTCAGCCAGAAGGTAAAACAGGAGGGTTTGTTAGTAATTGGGAACACATCATAGAACAGATCTTCTTAGCACAGAAATTAGGAACATTCAGCAAAGTCCATCTTGGGGGAATCCATAGCCCAGAGCCCTGGGCTCTTCCCCCAAGTCCCAAAACAGGAGACTGACTTGCTTCCTGCAGCCCAACCTCAGACATGCCCAGATGCCCCTCCTCCGTCCTTTGTCTCTTTCCCAGACCAGCAGGTCACCTGGCCTCCACCTCTCTCTGTGTTCTCCAACCCGGCCATCAGTTCCTAGGATACAGAGTATCAGGGGGTAGCTGTGTTATTCTGTATCCACAAAAACAACGAGGAGTCCGGTGGCACCTTAAAGACTAACAGATTTATTTATTTTTCCAAAACCCACAAGATTGGTCCAAAAATCATGAGCTATTTTTGAAAAGTTGATACTGAGGGGTTTGATGCTCTGGTTTCTGAACTCCCCCTGCCCCGGCGTGTGTGTCAGAGACAATGGCTGTGCCCGGCTCTCCCAGACGCACAGAGCAGGTGACTCTGGCTCCGTGGCTGCTGGGTAGAAAGGAGCTTCTAGCTTCTCCCCAGACCCCCACATTATAATTCATTCATTTTGTGCCCCCTGCCCAGCCCCACATCTGCCCCTCCCCCAGCCCAGCCATTAATTTCACCCTCCCAGCCCCACATCGGCTCTGCCCCCCAAGTCTCACTGCTGCTCCTCCAGCAGCTCGGGGGAGGGGGGTCTTGTACGCTTGTCCCCTCTCCCCCTCCCCTACCCAAACACTCCTCTGCCTCCTGAGGGGAAGGGGAGGGTGCTGCCTGTCTCCTGCAGCAGCTCTGATTGGCTGCCCTTCCCCAGGAGATGGGGCAGTGGGTATTTCTGATGGAGCAACAAAAAGAACAAGGAGTCCGGTGGCACCTTAAGACTAACAGATTTATTTGGGCATAAGCTTTCCTGGGTAAAATACCCACTTCTTCAGATGTAATGATTTTTTTACCCAGGAAAGCTTATGCCCAAATAAATCTATTAGTCTTTCAGGTGCCACCGGACTCCTTGTTCCTTTTGTGGATACAGAATAACAGGCCACCGCCGGATTCATGATGGAGCAACAGTGACACCTGGTGGCCAGTCTCGGTAACGTTTCCTTCATTAGCACAGCAGTGACACCTGGTTGCTAATTAGGGTAATGCACAGAGTGTATTTTCTAAGTGGAACAGCAGTGACTGTTTTCAGAGTAGCAGCCGTGTTAGTCTGTATCCGTAAAAAGAACAGGAGTACTTGTGGCACCTTAGACACTAACAAATTTATTTGAGCATAATATTATATATACTCTTATTATATGTTCCATTCTATGCATCCGATGAAGTGGGCTGTAGCCCACAAAAGCTTAAGCTCAAATAAATTTGTTAGTCTTTAAGGTGCCACAAGTACTCCTGTTCTTATTAGCAGTGACTGTGCATTGCATGTTGCTGCTGCTTCATTAAGTAATAAAATCTGAATTTAGAGCAGTTTAGAGCCAGGACTCCTGGTTTCTATTGTGAGCTCGATGTCTATAGTTGTTGTGCAATCTTGAGCAAGTCTCTTATTTTCTCTGTGCTGCACTTTCCCCCCTGTGAAAGGGGAAATCCTGCTCCTTTGAGATCTGTGGCACAAATCCCACTAGCTCCACTGGGAGCAGTGCTGTGCCCCAAGAGGGATCACAGGGTTAATTCATATGTAGAAATCTCTGTGGTGAAAGGCTCAGGAGAGAATAGTTCATTATTAGGCAGTAATTATAGGGCAGTGGGAGCAAGACAAATAGTTCATAAGACAGTGAGAAATCGGGTGTGAGGGGAGAGGGGACCTTAATTTTGTCTTATGATTTAAGAAGAAACCTGAGTACATGACTGGGAGATTCTTCCCCTGAGACCCAGACAGGTTTCTGTAATTCCCAGACCAGCCTGGATTCGCTTCAAGTTCTGATCCTGATCTCGTCCCCAGGGGATCCGAGCACTTTCCTGCCGGGTGTTAAATGAGGTGACTGACGTCTGTCACACGTGATTTGGTTCCTCTCATCCTCTCTTTGACTGTGTGTGCAGTGGGGTGGTTGGTTGTGGGAGGTGTCACAGGCTGGCCGACCCTTTAAGGCAAGCCAAGCTCAGCCTGGCCTGGGAGCTAGCAGCGAGCCCCCCGCTGGTGATGATAGGGCAACTTAATGATAATTGGTGACCCCAGCTAGGCCAGGACCAGGAAAAGACCACACAAGGGAGGGGGACACAGTTGGGGCAGAGCCAGGAGAGCGGGGTGGGAGCCCTGGGGCCTGAAGTCCATGAGAGAGGCCAGGTACCAGAGGGAGCTGTCTGCTGGCATCTGCTGGAGGGCAAAGGGACTGAGTGAGGCCATAGCTAATTTACATATCAACTGTGGATGGTTTGGGGACATCAGGGTTAAATGGGGCCATGTTTTGTAGTTGGGCTGATTCTCTGGAGAGTTCCCTGGTGGGAACCAGCTGGGCAAAGCCTGAACAGTGACTGGGATCAGGGTCTACGTTCACCTAAAGACTCTGGTGCAGCCTCCCGGTCCTAGCTGCTGAAATCATTGTAACAGCCCCAGAACGGCTGAGTGGTGACAGCGTTAGGTTTAAGGTCCAATGGACGTGACCCCGCACAGGCTTAAACCCACTTCTGAAATCATCTTAGCAGGATGGGGGGTAGAGCCCCAGGGACCCTGATTCTCCTACAGCCACAAACTGTGTGTGAGGGGCTGGGAGGCAGAAGAAACTGTATCAGCCACTCAGGGCAATTGGTTGGGGCTGTGACAGATGCACCCTGAGACAGAAGCTGGGGGAAGGTGTTGAACTGTAAACGTTTGTCCCAGCTCACCCCGTCCTTCCTCTTTCCTGTTTAATCCTCTGTTGACTGTGCTTGTGACTGGGTACAGATTTGCCCAGCAAAGGTGCCCAGGGCGGATACAGGTTCCCAGGTTACTGGGTGGGGGCTCAAGTCACAGTTAAGGAACTGTAGAGAATCCCCACAGGTAAAGACCCGACCCTTGTTGCTGGTGATGCTGCTGCTTTAGGGTTTCGCTTCTTCTCCTCACAAACACCCTATGGCTGCATTCCTCCCCCCTCGTTAAACCCCCCAATTAGTGACACTCGGAGGGAAGAGCTCCTGTCTACTCAGAGCAATGCCCTTAAGCCATGGGCCTTTAGCAATGGTGAAATTCAGAGACACGGGCTCTTAGTCCAGATTAAATGCAAGTTTATTATAATTGAAATATTAAATCATTTCTACAAGACAAGAGGGGCCCGTTCTGGGGGTGTGAAGGGATCGCAGAACCGGACCGCTAATCATTATGAAAACAAAGCAAGAAATCAATGGGTCATTGAGGAAGGCAGAGGCTGACACACTGGCTATACATATGGCCAAACCAGCTGCAATGTATCGAAGTCTCCAATTGCTCAGATGAATTGTTCAATCATCGGCTCTTCTAATAAACTACATAATAGGCTCACACTGAGAATAGCAAATCAAGGAGCAATAGATGTACATAAACTCAGCATCAAACACTTAAAGCCACAAACTCACCAGCCGTGAATGGGAGCATAGCCCAGAGTACAGGTGAGCTAGGTAATAATCAAGTATTAAACATGGGTTTATCAGCCAGACACATCTTGACCCTTCTCCATATAAATCCAGGGCCATTCACAGGGTTAATAGCACAGCCAGACACAGGTACTTCCCTGGACAAATCTACCTTTGCATAAGGCACTGGTTAAATCAGAATTACAATGATCAGTCTAAGCATTTCTTAATCGATTATTGTCTCACAGGAGAACCTAGGACCCTGTCAGGTGACGTCCCTGTTGCGCTAGGTGCTGTACAGACAGGGAACAGAAGGACGGGCCCTGCCCCAGAGAGCGACAATCGAAGACTAGAGCCAGCAGGCAGGTGCTCCAGGCCTACGGGGGAGCACACGGGAGCAGGGAGATGCAATGAGCAGCGCTCCCAGAGCTCCAACTGCAGGCCATTGTCGAGTAATCCGGAGGCTCCATTGCAGGGGCGAGGATGATGGAGGCGTTCGCAGGAGGTCAGTCCGGGGGCTCTGTGGGAGGTTACAGGCGGCTCCTCCCCGGACAGGGGCAGCCTGGGGGAAAGCGCGACAGCGTCTGTGCTAAAAAGCCTGTTTCATTTGCCTTGGGCCCTGCAGTGACGAGGGAGGGGTTGGCACCAGGGGGTTGGCACCCAAGTCACGTCAGGATTTAGGGCTTTTACGAGTGTGTCTGAGTGAATTTGCCCAGGCTGCAATTTCAGGGCAACGGGAACCAGGAAGTGGAAAATCTGTGGCTAGAACGAGTCATTGTTGGTGTCGCTCCCTGTCGTCTCCCAGTGAAGAGTTCGATGGGCTCTGCCATGGCCCTGCTCTCGGCTGGGGCCTGAAATAACCATTCCCTGAGCTCCCTGCAGAGCGCGTGAGGCACTGGGGACCCTGGGGAGCTTTATCACAACTTGGCCGCGTTCGCTGGGGAAATAAAGAAACAACAAAGAACAGGGTCAGTGAGGATCCCCGCCCCTCCCCCCCCTTTTGTGGCAATATGTTATGGTGGGTGGGAGACCTCCGTGGAAATGGGGCTCAGAGCTCAGTTATGGTGAAGTTTCACACCCAATGCGGAAAGGCAGCAATTTCATGAGACTTCCCACAGTTTTGAGCTCCGAGCTCCAGCTGGGACAGGGTCTTTACTTTGATCCTTTCAGCCACATGTTGACGTTTCTTCCTTTCAGGGGGTGCGGGCGTTTTTTGTGCGGCATCTCTCAGTTTGAACCGTCTCCCTCCATAACCACCTCCAGAACTCGTAGAGCGTCAGCAGCAGCAGCATCCAGGAAATTCTTCAACATGAAGTATGTGGTAGGGAGAGAAACTGCTGCAGCTACCACAGCACCTACCACTGCACCTACCACCGGTATAAATTTTAATAAAATTGTTGAGTATTGCACTGCCCCAGAGCCGCACTTGGTCAGTAGCGTAATTACAAGATCTTTTGTTATTTCCTCACTCAGTGGGGACTTTATAACGGCCTTCAGCTCTGCAATGGGAATCTTAGTCCGTTTAGAAAGTGCAGAGAGAGACTTTTCATCAAGGCCGAAATCCCTGCAGAACTCTTTCAGGGACGTCACCAGCATGGTGATATCACAAACAATGGAGAGACCTGGGATAGGAATAGCAGCGATACCGCATGACACCAGACTCTTCAGCCATATCTGCGTTTGCAGCTGTTGTTTTTTCTTCTCCAAGGTTTCCTTAGAAACATTGGACAGGGATCGTAGAAGAGCACGTCTCTTGTGACTGTGGAGCTCATCCACTAGCACTTCCTGCAATTTGGGAAAATCGTACTTGCCTAAGTCCCATCTCGATACAAGAAAAACCCGTGAGGAGGCCACCTTTGCTGCTTCCAGGTGTTTGATGCAGTTCTCTCTGATGGCCTCGAGGATCGCACTCTCACTGTACTGATGTGGCCTTTTCGTGGGAGCTTTCCTCTGCTTCAGGATTCCTGCCTCGTCATACAGTGTTTTCTCATTTTCCAAATCCTGGTCCACTTTGGAGCGCACAAAGTAAAACTTCTTCCCCTGTCCCTGGATCTCCTGGGCGAGTTCAATATCGTGGGTTTTGAAGCGGGTGCAGGAGATGATGATGAAAAAGTCGTAGCGACTGAACCCCACCTGCTTGAGGTACGTGTCTGATTTAAATGTTGGGGTCCCGATCCCTGGCAGATCCCAGACTATTACATTTGGGTAGCTAGGATGTGGGTAAGGAAGGAGCTTCATTGTCATTTCAGTGACCCCTATCGCAGCAGCACCTTTATCATTATCCTTCAGGCCCCGGATGGCGTTGACAAAGGACGATTTTCCAGAGCCCGACTCCCCCGTGACAGCGAAGTTGAGAGTGATTTTATCAGCCGTCTCCAGAGCCTCTTTCGCTTTAGCAGCTGCTTCGGTGAGGTTTCCTTCCCCAAAAGCAGCTTTCAGTGCTTCCATATCCTCTTCAGGTATCTTGGGAAGGTTTTTAGCATCTAACCCAGCCATGGCAGCTCCAGTGCACTGCTCAGTCTGCCTGCGAAAAGACAATGAGATATTCCATGTACGGTTAGTTTAGACAGAAGATAGATGACAGCTCACATGTGAAAGTCCAGTGGGAGTTTGGGCAGGAAATGGGAAAGGTTGAGTTACGGTGACACTTTCCACTCAGCTCAAGCACATAACCTTAACTCTGCCCCCATAGGAATGCCAGGAGAGACACCCCCTCTGTTTTTCTGGGGATGGAAGGGCCCACACAATATGTGACATGTGAAATCCCAGGAAAGGAATAGTATTTTCCCAACAGGAAGCCAAAGAATTTCCTTAGAGAAATAAGAAGATTTCCATTAAGTGCTTGGAATGATTAATGGCTCCCAATCATCCTGCTGGGGCTTCTCCCCCCTTGCAGATTTCAGCAAATCCACAGGGAAGGGAGGAAGAACCCCAGACCCCTCAAGCCTTCTGCTCTCTACAGAATCTCTAGCCCTTCTTCCCACCTTTGACCTAGAGCAGGAGTCTCTTCCTAGAGCTTCCAGGAGAGCCAGAGCGGGTGGGAGAGGGGACTGGGTGACTATCAGGGGCTTGGAAGAAGGAGGGGCATTTTCCTCCCTTCCTGTGACCCTGCGTGCATGATGGGAGAGCCCCCACTGGGCCTCAGGCTCATTAGTTCTAGCAGTGTCTGCACTGGGGCTTTGGTCGGCTTCAGTATATCACACAGGATGTGAAATTTTTCACAGCCCTGAGCGATGTAATTAGGTCGACCTAACTCTGCAGTGTAGACCATCTCTTAGAGGAAGCAGAGGGACAGAGTTTCTTGGGCACAGAGCCCACTGGAGGGCAGGCGTGGGGATTTTGGAGCGAGAAAACTGCCTGTGACTGTTTATGCTGTGTTCAGAAACCACAGCCGTGAGTGCGCTCTGTGTAACTAAACAAGCTCACACCAAGACCAGACCTGACTTGCGTCTCCGATTTCTCCTCCGAATGCAACTAGCCCTGCAAATAATGGTGAACCCCATAGCCTCAAGAGGCAACAGTACTAAGTGAGACTTTCATTTTAACAATCTCCCTCTTTCATTCCCTGTGGCTGTAGAGAGTCTTTTATGGAGAACCCCCTGCTTGTCAGTCTGTAGGATGGTGTCAGAGATGGTATGAATTGTCCTTTTGGGGAAAGAGGGAAAGTTCGTTTAGACGACCTGGAGTGGCTGCTGCTGTTGATGTTCTCACAGGCTGATCCTGCTTAAGGCAAATCCAGACAAAAACACACAAAGGGGGAGAGGAAAGAGCAGCAAAGGGAGAAAATGCAGCTTCTGTCCCTGGGGCTGACTCTCACTTGCAGCCTCATGGCTGGAGAAACACAGGCCCTGCCCATGGTCTGTCCAGCCACTCCCACACCTGGCAAACTCATGCTGGCATCTGGCTGTTTAAGGCCTCGCTTTAGCTGCCTTATTGGTCACAGGCTCACAGCCCATGTGCAAAGGGTAGAATTGTCTTGGCCAGTGTAGCTGAATCCATAGCAGACAGAGGCCTTAGCCCAGCTCTTTTACCTCCCTCAGTCCTGTCTGTTGGTGTCAAGGCTGATTCCCCACTCTGTCACTCCGAGTGCAGAAGGTGGGGCTCACAAGGATTCTAAAAATTAGCACTGGCCACTCCAGGCTCGTATTAAACTCCCAAGGTTTCAGCTTCTCTGTGACCTTGGATGGGTAGATGCTGCCATGACCCGAGTGCAAAAAACGCCTTTGAACCCAGGAAGGAACACTTGGGAATTTCTCCCTGTGGGGTGCCCTCAAGCCCTTTCACCCCCCTCCGGGGAAGAGCTCAGACAGAAAACAAAGGAAATAGCTGTTGCCAGCAGCTACTAAAACAACATGTGCACAAACCTCTTAGGACACCAAAAACCCAATCCTGTTCTTAAAAAGGTAAATTTTATTAAAAACAAAAAGAATGAAAATACTTGTGGAGCTTAGGCTTTTGCTAGATCTAAAAAAAACCCACTTACAAAAATTAAACATCAGGAATAACCTTCTTGAGGTCCAGCTTAATGGTTACAAGCAAAACGAAAGCATCTGGGGTTAGCACAGAGGAGTCCACAAGCCTTAGAGAAATAAAGGAAATAACCCTAATCACATCTTTCTAGACACTTCCTGATCCACTTACATATCTGGGGGGTTTCAAATAAGTAGTTCTAGGTATGATCTGATGATTTTCATATCTGGCTTAGAGCTCCCCGCCCGGCCCCGCGCCCAGCCCGGCCCGGCACTGCGACCCTGGCCCGGCCTGGCCCCCGGCCCGGCACCGCGCGCCCGGCCCGGCTCCCGGCCTGGCACCATGCCCCCGGCCCCGCACCGGCCCCGGCCCGCACCGCCGACCCCACACAAAGAGGCCCCGGCCAAGCCCTCCCTCCCTCCCGATTTTCCCGGACATGCCCGGCTTTTGGGGATTTCCCCCCGGACGGGGATTTGAGCCCCCAAAAGCCGGACATGTTCGGGAAAATCCGGACGTATGGTAACCCTACTTCCATTGGCTCTTTTGTTCAGGTGCCCTTTCTTTTACCTGTGGACTTTTTAAACCCTTTACAGGTAAAGCAAGTAGAGAGCAGCTATGAACAGGGATTTTAGAGCTAACTGGCTGGATCCATAAAAGGGAGCTTCCCCCACACTTCATTTATCACAGTTGATCTCTCACTTTGCTGACTTTTGCAGTTTGTGTAACCGGCTAATTTGGCCTTTTGTTACCTTGGACGCACGACACTATGCCATTGGGGCCAGCGCTGACGGGCGGGGGACAGTGCCCCCTGCTGAGCACAGTGACCCCTAGCGCCATAGTGGGGCATTGGGGCCAGCACAGACTCTGAGGGGAAAGCGCCCTTACTGTAAATCCCACCCCACTCCCTGCAGCACAGCATTGTCTGTCGAGCTCCCTGCCCCACTCCCGGCACTACGGCACCCCCCCGACAAGCCCCTGCCCCACTCCCTGCAGCACAGTGCCCTGTACTGAGTCCCCCCGCCCTCCTCCTTGAAGCATGGCACCCCTTGCTGAGTCCCCTGCCACCCTCACTGCAGCACGGTGCCCCCTACTGAGTCTCCAAGCTCCTTGCAGACAGGGCCGGCTTTAGGCCGATTCAGCTGATTCGGCTGAATTGGGCCCCGCGCCAAAAGGGCCCCGCACTGCAGCTCTCCACCCCGCCCTCAGCTCACTTCCCCCTCCTCCCCTCCCCTGAATGCTCCGCCCCCTCCCCTGCTTCCCGCGAATCTCTGATTCGCGGGAAGTCTGAAAAGAAGATACACCGGCAGCACCAGGTAAGCTGGGGTGGTGGGGGCGCGAGAAGGGCTCCAGGGAGGCGCGGTCCGTTCCTGCCGAGCAGGCAGGCCCCAGCGGCTCTGGCCCGGCTTGGCTCCAGCCCAGCCCCCGCGGCTCGGGTCAGGTCGGCTCCGGCCTGGCCCGGCACCCCGTGGCGCGGCTCGGGTCGGCTGGCTCCGGCCCGGCCCGGTCCCCGCTGCGCGGCGCGGCTCTGGCCTGGCCCGGTCCCCGCGGCGTGGCTCCGCCCCGGCCCGGCCTGGTCCCCGCGGCGCGGCTCCGGGTCAGACCCAAGCCCGGCAACCCTGGCCGGAGCGTGGCTCGATTCTTGCTAAAGCCGGCCCTGCCTGCAGACCAGTGCCGCCTGCGAGGCCCCTGTTCCTATCCATGCAGCGTGGGGCTCTCTGCTGAACCTAAATAACGCTCTCCCTGCATGAGCCCCTGCCCCATCCCTGCAGCACGGCAGCCTGTAATGATAGTTGTAGCCACCACAGCTGAGATTTCTCTCCCCGGCCCTGTTAGTAACTACACACTGTGAACGTTTCACAGCAGCAACAGAGGGTCCTGTGGCACCTTTAAGACTAACAGAAGTATTGGGAGCATAAGCTTTCGTGGGTAAGAACCTCACTTCTTCAGGTTCTTACCCACGAAAGCTTATGCTCCCAATACTTCTGTTAGTCTTAAAGGTGCCACAGGACCCTCTGTTGCTTTTTACAGATTCAGACTAACACGGCTACCCCTCTGATAAGTTTCACAGCACGACCATTAACTCTAAAGGATAAAATGATGTCACAGAGCTCACGGATTCCAGGACTTTCAGAGACCTCCGGGACATTTTCCACTTCAGCCCTGGGGCGCGGGGGAGGGGGGGGCGGATCTGTCAGCCGGCAGGGGCCCTGGAGCTCTGAGCTGCTGCAGGTGGTGTGTGTGTGTGGGGTTGGGGGAGACCCAGAGGAGCCTGGCAGTGACATAGGGCCCTGAGGCCACCATGTGCTGACGCCCCCACCCACAGCGGGGCTCGGGCTCTCTTCTCCCCCCACCGTGGGGCTTGAGCTTCAGTCACCCCCCCATCAGTGTCTCCCCCATTATTTTTGGTTATTGCCTGCGACCTGTCCCTGACTTTTACTAAAATTAATCGTGATAAAATCTTAACCTTATCCCCCATCACACTGTAACACACTGTACAGGAGAGGGGAGGGGCCCTGAGGAATCATATGGCAACTGCGTGGCCTAGTGGAGAGACCCCTGGACCGGGACTATTCCTAGCTCTGCCACTGATCTGTTGGGTGACCTTGGGCAAGTCACTTCCCCTCCCCGTGCCTCAGTTTCCCACCTGTATAATGGGGATAATGATGTAAAGCTGTTTGAAATGTCCTGACGTACAGTACCATGGAACACTTCGGTGTTTTGATTATTACCTAGGCACAGTAGCATGGCAACTGCAAACCTAGGCGGGGACGACAGCTGTGTAAATGGCCATGAACTCCCACCAAGAACCATTTCTCATTCGGTTTAAAACACTAGGTAGTTAAATAGCAAAAACTTCAGTGAGGCGGAGTTCAGGTTGCCCAGTGAGAGCTCCTGCCCTTCCAGAGCAGTGAGTTCAGCACAACTCCAACTTCTGAAAAGCTGGAAATAGAGTTAGGGCAAAGGCCCACATCACCTTAGCTCTGCCCCCTTTGAGCGATGCCCCCTGTGCTCAGAACATGTCCACGCCCACTCTGCCTGGTCAGGGTTATTCACTGGCGCTGCCTGCACTTGTCCTATGCTCAGATACTGGCCTGCTCCCCGACAGAACAACACACCTGTAACATTCAAACCACGTCAGCCCCTTTTCCAGCCCCTTCACCCTAGCACCTAGACGTGTCCTTTCCCCTGCTCATCACTAGACGCAGAGCCTGCGCTCATCTCCCACCTCGCTGCTGACAATCCCCAGTGCCCTGCTACTGACCCAACCTGCTCAATTCTCTATAGAAACGATGCAGACTGGAACCTCCAGGGTCCATGGGCACCTCGTTCCTTTGATCACACACCTGGGGGAATCAGACCCAGATCTCCTCAGTTCTCAATCACAGTTCTCCTAATTGGCTCCAGTTTATTCTTCCCCCATTCTGGACAACTGCACCTCATACAGTGACTGCAGCTGGAGTTCACACAGACAAGTCCCAGTGGCTACTGGCAGTGCTGGGGGGTGGGGGACAGAGCTAAGATAAAGCATTTACCTTAACTCTGCATTTCATGGTCTTCAGACATTTGAGTTTTGCTGAACTTGACATTCTGGAAGAGCCCAAGGTATCACTGGGCACCTTTTCTCTGTGTTAATGAAGGGTTTTGCTGCTTAATAAATTCCTGCCCACCTCCCTGTACCACAGTGCCCCCTCCTGACCTTCCCAAACTTCTTCTGAGCCCTGCCTCCCTGCAGCACAGCACCTGTACTGAGCCCCCCGCCCCACGGCAGGCCCCCCAGACTGAGCTCCCCCGCCCAGCTCCTTGCAGAACAGCGCCCCCTACTGAGCCCTCACCCCACTCCATGCAACACGATGCCCGTAACTGATGCCCACCACCCTGCTCCCTGCAGCACAACTCCCCTAATTAACATGCCAGCCGGCTACCTGCAGCCCAGTGCTCCCAGCTGAGCATCCAGCCACCTTCCCTGGGGCATTGCGCCCCCTGTGAGATCACCAACCTCTCCTCTGAGCACAGCGCCCCCTACTGAGACCCTGCCCCACTCCCAGAAACACAGCACCGCCTAATTAGTCCCTGACCTGCTCCTTGCAGCACAGTGCCCCCGACTAACCTGGGGAAGGAAAGTCACCCCCCATTACACCCTCCTCCCTCCTGGTTGCACCTATGGGTTAACAAGCCGCAACCCAGAAAAGAATCTCTCACTGTTAGTCCTGAAACACTTCAGTTCTTCTGAGCTTTATTGAAGTAGAACAGATGGGCCAGTCCCCAGCTGTGATCTCTTGACAGGCACACACACGTCTCCTCCTTATATACTGATCAGAGCCATTGATCTGATTAATATCGAAAGTGAAGGTAGCAAGTCACAGATCACCTGCAAAGCTCCCCCCGTCCTCACAGGACAGACTGCCTAAGCAGACCTGTTTGCTTCCTCTTCAGAGACGGTAAACAGTGTAGTTGCCAGAGTTACGTTACCACACAGCTCTTTCTAAGCAGTCACATTTATTCTTAAGCTAAATGCGATACAGATAAACCATATTAAAAACAATAAATGCACCTACTCACATGCTAATAAGCTCCCCAGAGATCCCCCAACTCCAACAGGAGCTGAGCTCTGGCTGGGAGCAGCCCTTCAAACCCCACTCACGGGTTTTTCTGGGTCACAAACTCATAACAGCTTTTGCTCAGAATAAGCCCTGAGTCTTATGGGCCTCAGCCGGCCCAGTCCTTGCAGCCCTTCCCTAAGGATTGGGGAACCCTTGGACCAGAGGTCCTGTCCGTTTACTGGATCCAAGGCCGGCTCTAGGCACCAGCACTCCAAGCATGTGCTTGGGGCGGCACTTTCCAAGGGGCACTTTCCAGCCCCCCCCCCCTTTTTTTTTTTTTGCTTGGGGCACAGAAAGCCAGGAGCCGGCCCTGAACCAAGATGTTCCCTGTCAGCTGAGGCTTTCAGGCTGCGCTGGAACTGACACTGCAGTTCTGGCTGCAGTCGCTAGATGGCGCTCACAGCAGCCGGAGTCGCACAGGCTGGATGCAGTCCAGGCTGCCCGGCCGCTGGAGAGCCGGAGCATCGTCCCAGGAGCTGAGCCGGGCTGCGGCGGGGACAGGGGCTCAGCTCCGGAGCATCATCCCCCGGAGCCAGGGCTGGCTCTAGGTTTTTTGCTGCCCCAAGCAAAAAAAATTTGGCTGCCTCCCACCCCAGCACTGGGCTCTCCACTCCCCCACCCACACCCCCTGCCACCCCAGCCCTGGGTTCCCCCCCCCCAAAGTGACCTCCTCATTCACCACAGCAATCCCCGTTTACACTTGCAGTGGGGATCAAACCGTTTCTCCTATTTTTATTTCACTTTAGTATAAATCTCACCCCCCCCCCGTCCCCCAACCCCATCTTTAGTGCTCCAGATGCACATGGAAGGCATAGGGACTAACCCTCATACCTTGTACCCAGAAAGGGATGGGGATTTAGTAAAGAGGGTTCAGGCGGAGGAGCGGGTGTGGGGGCGCTTGGGGACTCTACACTGGCAGAGAAGCAGAGTGTGATGTACTCGCGAAGGAGGGTGGAGGAGGAGAGGGGGTATCAGGAAGGTTGCAGGAGAAGAGGGGAAGGGGGAGGTGCGGGAGGAGAGGGCTGGGGAAAGGTACAAGGGGAGAGGTGCGGGTGAAGGGAGGGTACAAGGGAAGAGGTGCCGGGGAAGGGGGAGGTGCGGGAGGAGAGGGCTGGGGAAGAGTACAAGGGGAGAGGTGCGGGTGAAGGAGCGAGGGGGGGAGGTACAAGTGGAGGGGCAGCGAGCGGGATGGGGGTGCAAGGACTGAGAGGGGCAGGCGCTGACAGCTGCAGGGGATGACGCTCCGGCTCTCCAGCGGCCGGGCAGCCTGGACTGCATCCAGCCTGTGCGACTCAGGCTGCCGTGAGCGCCATCTACCGATTGCAGCCAGAACTGCAGCGTCAGTTCCAGCTCAGCCTGAAAGCCTCAGCTGACAGGGAACATCTCGGTTCAGGGCCGGCTCCCGGCTTTTTGCGCCACAAGGAAAAAAAAACGTGTAGGGGGGCTGGAGTGCCGCCCCTTGGAAAGTGCCGCCTCAAGCACATGCTTGGAGCGCTCTTGCCTAGAGCTGGCCCTGCTGCTAACACATCCCAGAATGACGTTTGCTTGTTTTGCAACACTGTTGACTCATATTTAGCTTGTGGTCCACTAGGACCCCCAGATCCCTTTCTGCCGTACTCCTTCCTAGGCAGTCATTTCCCATTTTGTGTGTGTGCAACTGATTGTTCCTTCCTAAGTGCAGTACTTTGCATTTGTCCTTATTGAATTTCATCCTATTTACTTCAGACCATTTATCCAGATTGTCCAGAACATTTTGAATTTTAATCCTATCCTCCAAAGCACTTGCAACCCTCCCAGCTGGGTATCACGTAGAGAGTGCACAAGCTTTATAAGTGCATGCGCTATGCCATTATTAAACCATGGTTGAAGATATTGAACCATGTTGTGTCGTCATTTGCACCAGTGCAAAAATGCTGCTCTTCTGCCTCAGTCGAGTTGTCCACCCGCGTTGCACTGGGGTGAATGACTTTGCGATGTGCAGGCAATGGAGAATCTTTCATCCCTCAGACAGTCCCGTCTGATTGGCTGGGAGCTTGTGACTGTCTCAGGAGCCAGTCTGGAGCCTGCATTTCTATCTGTCTCTGACAGAAACCGAAAGCAACAGGCTGAGCTGCCCCTTTCCCCGAAATGGGAGAAAGCCAGGAAGCCACCCTGGCTCTCACTCAGTAAACAAACCTCTGGCAGACCTTAATTCTTGCACAGAAACACAGCTCAGGGACTGGCATTTGGAGCTGTTTAGCCTGGCATCCATCCAACAGCAGCAGCAGAAAAGCCTGTCTCCCTCCGCAAGAGATGGTTCCATTCAAGATATTCCCTCATGGTGATGAGGTCCCCGGGGTGCAACCTGAAGTGTGGGGCTGCTGAGCCCCTATTTCCCACCAGCCTGGGCTGCCTCTCACACTGTGCTGCTGATGTCAAGCTACACACCTCTGATAGACACTGCACTTACACAGCCATCCACAGGCAGGGAAATACCCAACTGGGTTACATGAATGCTTCTCCCAGCCACTCATGAACCAACAATAGCGAGGTTCCAGCAACTCCCCTATCCTGAGCTTCCCAGCCTTGCACCTCAGAACTGTACTGTCTTGCCCTGGTCAAAGCCTGGCGAGTGTGAGTTCATTACCCAGTTCACCACTTCTACAAAGGAAAGTGGACGTGCCCCACCCTTTGTGACCTGAGCAGATTTTCCAAGCACTTCAACCAAAACACACTGGTTTAGATAAAATATAGAAGAGATTTATTACCACACAAAGATAGATTTTAAATGATTATAAGTGGCAAGCGTAGAGATCAGCAGTGGTTACTTAAGAAACAAAAATAAACTTGCAGTTTACATTGGACAAACTAAACAGGATTTGAATCGAGCAGTGTCTCACCCTGACAGATGGTACAAACAGGTCACAGATCCTCAGTACATAGGCTGGGACTCCCCCAGTTCAAAACCTTTGTCCACCAGACGTGTTTCCAGGTGTTGAGTAGTGGGGGGAGTGAGGCCAAGTGATGATGTCACTTCCCCTCTTTATAGTTTCTTCCAGCTTGCTGAAAAGACCTGTGCTGCACATGGGGGTCAGTCAGTCCCTATTGGTCAAGCAGTCTCCATTGCTTACGTGATCTCTCTGAGAAGTCTCCTCTGCACACACTGTCTGGGACAGTGGATTCTTTCCTTGGTGGGTGTTGATGAGACATGAACTGCTATCTGGCTACTCCATTGTTGTACCCAAAAGGTTGGTTGTGGGGGTTCCCAACCTCACAGTATATTTCAGTAACACATCCAGCCATACTTCATAACTTCCCATACAATGCTAGCACATACCAGCCAACAGGATATTAATGTTCAACAGAGCAAGAGTTTTAAAAATGATACCTCACAAGGCAGACTGAGTACAAAACCGATCCTAATGACATGTCAGTGGTGAATAAGGGGGTTCCAGGGTACTGCTTTGAGGTACACTTGTCATTAACATAAATCCCCTTTGGACCTCACTGTGTGTCTGTGCAACACCCAGCAAGGACCTTGATCTAAGTCAAGGTCTGTGCAAAGACTGCTTAGCCAACCCTCTGTCCCTCCAGCTCCAGCGAAGGGAGGGGAATGGAGCTGGGTAGACCACCTGGCCCGGACTGGGGAAGCTTGAACAGCTGCTGCCTCATCACGCTGGGGCTGGCTAAGAGCCCCAGGGCAAGGGAGCCGGGGGGAGCTGGAAAGAGGGAAGCTGCACTAGAGGAACGGCAGTGAGGGGAAGCAGAGAGACAGAGCTTGACCCCTCTCTCCTGCCGGGGGACTGCACGAAGGGGACTTGTCTGGTGGAAAGGGGGTGGGAGCACAGCCTGTAAATAAAAGCACCAGGTGGGCACTGCACCTAAAGGTCTCTGTGTGACATTCTCAGCCCAGCGGGACAGGAGCCAAGGGGGGTCCTGCAGGGACGCTGTTACACTAGCACAATGGGGTTGGGTCCCTGATCTCAGTCGGCGCTGCCCTGGTGCACATACTAGTAAAGTTGTTCTCTGGGAGGGTTTGGAAGCGTCTGGCTGTTAAACCCCAAACAGAGACTGAATTCTAACATTGCTCCTGTCAGATTTTTGTTTTATTCCCGAGCTGCAGCTTGAGCTCCTGCTGCTGAGTTTAGACACTGACTCGCGTGTTGAGGCTGGGCTGAGGGTTGGCCGGTGTCTGGGAATCACGGACACGGCTTAGACTGACCTGGGGCGTGCAGACTGGAGTGGGATTGTTTTGGGCTCTGATAGTGCTTGGTTCAAATGATCCTATGAACCAATTTGTTGCAACAGATTTGCTCTGTATTCTGCAATCAGGACCCAGCGTGCGTTCTGTCTCACTGCTCTGTACTCATTGCCCGTGGTTTATTATTCTGACTCTTGCAGACACACTCTTACACTTTCAGAAACTGATGTGACCTGGCACTTTGTGCATCTGAGCTTCGAAAAACACAGATTAAGGGGCCTCGGCTGCACCCCAGCAGGTTGAGTATTTCTACATTGGGAAGGGAGCAGATATTCAACTGGACACCAGGAATATCCAGAGTTGTCATAATTAATCATCGCAAAAATGTGGGAAGGGACGTTGAACCTCAGCTGCAGGGCTTCAACTGCTCTTAATGATAGTGGGGGGCAGAGGGGGGCAAGGCATACTATGGGGAGAGGTTTTCCCACATCTGCTACTGTGAGGTTATTACATCTTCTTACAATGTAGTAAGTGAAGGCAACATAGTAAAGGCCTAATGAAGGCCCAGTGTGAGGCCTGAACCAAACTAAAGTAATGGTCAAGGCTTTGCTAGCATAGAAAGCAAAGTTAAGCTGTGAGCAAAAGGCAGGCCCTGCTCACAGAAGTTGGCAAGGAAAGGGCTGATGTTGCAGAAATATATATTCATTTAGCATAGTTATAGTATAAACATGGTACCAAGACATACCATACCGGAACATTCCACAGATAACAGGGAACAGACCGACCCATCCCAATGACAGGGGCAAAAGGGTGAAATGATGGATAGAGTTGTTTTGATCGAACCAACAGGTACAAGGTGCGAGGCGGCACCTTACTGCACAGAGGGGTTGTACCTTGCTACGTAGAGGGGTTGCACCTCAATACGTCAGGAGTGATGTGTAACTTGTTTGTACCTGTGTATAAGAATGTATCCCTGGGGTGGTGTCTTTGTCCGGCCACGGGGGCAGTGGAAAGTCCCGCCACTGAGCCGGGTCCTTGCCAAGAGGCATCTATTAGTAGTATGCCCGGTAGACTAAGTAATCTACGGGGAACTGCAATTGTGTCCGAGATCGCAATAAACCTGGCCAAGGTGCCTTTGTATCTTAGTAGACTCTGTGGTTATTGGAGATTCTCGTCGGGTCTGCTGTGTCAGCTATCTGCGCAGAGCTGGGGCAACACACAGAGGGAACACACGCACGCAGCCGAGTGATATCAACAGGAGAAAGCAGAAGTACCACACCGGTAGCCTCTCACAACACTCTGGATCTCCAGTGCTGGCCTCTGTCAGAGACAGGAGACTGATGTAGACGGACCTCAGCTCTGACCCCATCTGGCAATGGCTACATTCCAGTGATGAATTTGGGGACCGGATAACTTTATTTGTTACACCTTCAGGGCCATGGTTTGGGATCTAACCTGCCTCCAGACTGCCAGTCCTGCCCAGTGCCCGGCTAACACATTGGCACTCACGGCACTTGGGCACCGATCTGTGTAACTGGAAGGTGTTAATGGCTCCCCCATCTGCCCCCACCCTATGAGGCAGGAGGGGTAGCTAGCTCAGTGGTTTGAGCATTGGCCTGCTAAACCCAGGGTTCAATCCTTGAGGGGGCCACTTAGGGATCTGGGGCAAAATCAGTACTTGGTCCTGCTAGTGAAGGCAGGGGGCTGGACTCAATGACCTTTCAAGGTCCCTTCCAGTTTTAGGAGATAGGTATATCTCCATATATTATTATTAGCTGCTCCTTTTTCTCTCATTGCATAAAATAGACAGTTATGAACCCACATAACAACTGCAGATTATACAAATGCATTCAAAGATTGAAGCCAAATTACTAAATAAAAACCTTGTGTGATTTTAGGGGTAGGCTTTTCTGGAGACCCCTTTTGATGAATTGTCTGAGGGATCCAACCCCTGGGGGTGGCAGGCAGAGGTAGAATATAGTGAGAAAGGGGGTTTCCCTAACTTTGCTTTTGTTTTTTCACCTGGGAAAATGTGACAAAAGAAAATGATGCTAGAGTTTCTGAGTGAGCCAAGGTGGGTGAGGGAATGTCTTTCATTGGACCAACTTCTGTTGGGGAGAGAGACAAGCTTTGGAGCTGCTGTTTGAAGAACGGTAAGCAGCTCCACGGGGTGTTCCCTCGCCTGTGTTTCCTTGCAAGAGAAGGGCTGCCAGAGTTTTGTTTGCTGACTGAGAGCCAGCCCCGCTTCCCGGCTTTCTCCCATTTCTGGGAAAGGGGCAGCTCAGCCTGTTGCTTTCGGTTTCCATCAGAGTCAGATGAAAACGTGGGCTCCAAACTGGCTCTTGGGACTGTCACAAGCTCCCTGTCAATCTGAGCGATTTAAGATTCTCCGTTGCTTACACCTTGCAAACGCAGGCCTTGTCTACAGTGGATTTTGTTTACAAAAATATTATTGACAACCAAAAAGCATTATAACAACATCGGTAGTGCATGTTCGCGCTACGCTTCATGTGCTGACAGAGCGCATCCACACTTGGTGCTTTAGCATCAACAGTGAGAGCAGTGCACTGTGGGTAGCTATCCCCAGGTCTAGGTTGGATATTAGGAAGCACTATTTCACTAGGAGGGTGGTGAAGCACTGGAATGGGTTCCCTAGGGAGGTGGTGGAATCTCCTTCCTTAGAGGTTTTTAAGGTCAGGCTTGACAAAGCCCTGGCTGGGATGATTTAGTTGGGGATTGGTCCTGCTTTGAGCAGGGGGTTGGACTAGATGACCTCCTGAGGTCTCTTCCAATGCTAATATTCTATATTTCTATGATTAAAATGCCAATAGGCCGGCCCCAGCCTCTCCGAGCTGAGAGAGGCTGTCATGGTCACCAAATGATGATCCGAGAATGGGCCCGGCCGAATGCTGGAGGTGTCGGCCCGTGACAGATGGAAGCATGGTAAATAAATTGGGTCCAACCGGGAGTGGTGCGACCGATTGTCCTCCCCCCGGACATAGGTAAAGGTGCTATCATCGTCTGGGTGGGGGTCACACCAGGGAAGGATGGTCCACGATCTCTCCGAGGACGCCCGCGGCAGCGTGGCAGCTCTTGACTCCTGAGCGGTCCCGGTCCTCAAGGGTGGTGTTGAAGTCCCCACCCAGGACCAGGCACTTGTGAGGATCCAGAGGGCCGAGGAAGGCCAACGCCAACTGATAAAAATGCACCTGTTCCGGGCCTGTGTTCGGGGCACAGACTCAACGCCAGCCCCTCCGCACAGGCCCGGACGTGCAGCAGATGACCCAGCATGACCTCGGCAACCCCCAGCACTTCAGGCCGTGGCTCGGGGGAGAACAGGGTGGCCACTCCAGCCAAATGGGCGCTGAGGTGGCTGAAACAAACTCTGTCCCCGCACTCCAGCCGCCAGCTAGCCTCGACGGCTAGGGACGTGTGGGTCTCCTGCAGGAAGATCACAGAATACCCCCCTCCCGAAGGAAGGAGAGCACCTGGCACCTGCAGAGACCCACCCTACAGCCCCGGGTTTTTAATGTAGCAAAGATGGTAACTGTCATACAGAGGGCTGGGGTGGATCCTCACGGGCAGGGGAGTCAACGGCCCCCAGTGGGCCCCACAAAAACCTGGTTTCAACCCTGAAGGTCAGCAGGGAGTTGTAGTTCTCGGCCGCTCCCCTCTCCCGGCTCTCCCTGGAGCGTGAGGCCCGGCCGGACTACAGCCCCCGGCATGCCCTGGGCAGGAGCCGCGTGTTGCACCGAGATGATGTCACAGCGGGCGACCCACACACACAAATTCGGAGATCCTAGCCTCCCTATTTCCCCGGACATGTCCGGCTTTTTGGCAATTCCCCCCGGACGGGGATTTGGGGACCAAAAAGCCAGACATGTCCGGGGAAATCCGGACGTATGGTAACCCTAGGCTGAGGTGACACAGGGAGACTGCAGCAGAGCCAGGAACTGACCCCAGAACTGCCAAGGCCTAGTCCAGTCACCCTCCATTAACCAGTCCTCCCTGGCCTTGGCTTTATTCTGCCAGTTCCCCGCTCCAACCGTTCTCCCTCTGCCCCCTGCGCAGGGTCCTCATCACACTCAAAGAATTTAATTTTCAGTTTCTGTTTTCAGGAAATTCGCAGTGTTTGTGAAAAATGGCCTGGGAGTGGCAGGTGTTAAGTAAACACCACAGATCAGATAAAGGCAGAGATACCCTTTCATGCCTAAGGGCATGGCTACACTTGCGAGTTACAGTGCATTAAAGCAGCCCTGGGCGCCCTAACTCATGACACGTCCACACTGGCAAGGCACGTAGAGCGCCTGGATTCCGTGGCTAGAGCACTCCTGGTACTCCACCTTGGCGAGTGGAATGACGTGTGATACAGCCCCGCTGGAGCGCCGCGGCACCAGTGTGGACGCCCTAGTCTGTTAATGTGCTCCGATCGGCCTCCAGAAGTGTCCCACAATGCCTGTTCTAGCCACTCTGGTCATCAGTTTGAACTCTATTGCCCTGCCCTCAGGTGACCAACCGTCAGACCTGCCCTTTAAATTTTCTGGGAATTTTGAAAATCCCCTTCCTGTTTGCTCAGCCAGGTGTGGCGTGGAGTGGAGTGCTCTCAGCGAATCTTTCCAGGTGACCATGCCTCCATGCGCCAGGCGATCCCCAGTATGGAGCAATGGCGAGGTGCTGGACCTCATCAGTGTTTGGGGGGAGGAAGCTGTCCAGTCCCAGCTGCGCTCCAGCCGTAGGAATTACCGTACCTTCGGGCAGATATCAAGGGACATGATGGAAAGGGGCCATGACCGGGACACACTGCAGTGCAGGGTTGAAGTGAAGGAGCTGCGGAATGCCTACTACAAAGCCCGCTAGGCAAACAGCCGCTCCGGTGGTGCCCCAATGACCTGCTGTTTCTACAAAGAGCTGGACGCGATACTTGGGGGCGACCCCACCTCCACTCCGAGTACCACCATGGACACTTCAGAGCCCAGTTCAACAAGGCAGGAGGAGGGGGGGCAGCAAAGTGGGAGCAAGGGTGTTGAGGCAAAGGAAGCCATCCCGGCATCCCTAGATGCATGTCGCCAGGAGCTGTTCTCAAGCCAGGAGGAAGGTAGCCAGTCGTGGCGAGCGGTGCTTGGGGAAGGACAAACACCAGAGGAGGTTCTCGGTAATCGGCTTTTATTTGAGGAAGGAAGTTATTCGGTGCGGGTTTTTGAGGCGAGGATGGTTAGGGCTGTATGCATGCCAAGATGCAGAATAGGGCGTTGGTGTGCTCTCTCACATCGCGGTAATCGGCCCCAGTGATCTCTTCAAAGATCGCAGCCAGAACTTGGGCTTATACTGTCGTCCTTGTTCCAGTCAGGCTAACATGTCCGTGCCACTGTGCCGTGAGGGGTGGGGGGACCGTTGCTGCACACAGGGAAGCTGCATAAGGGCCAGGGCAGAAGCCGCATTGCAGTAGAAGACCCTCCCTTGCTTCCCAGGTCACCCTCAGCAGCGAGATATCGTCCAGGACGAACTCCTGTGGAAAATGTGGGGACAGTGTTCAGTATAGGGGCTCTCTGCAGCTGTTGGCTCTCCCCAAGGCACAGAAACCCAGAGGACAGTACGTCCGTGAAACAATCAGTCCCCCTTGACGCTGTGCTTACTCACCATTTTGGGGCTCCTGTGGGTTATGTGCGCTCGCTTTGGGATGGGCAAATTATGCTATTGTGTAGCCTGTGCTTGCCCTCCTTAAGTACGGGGGAATCATTGCTCTGTCTGGTGTGAACAATGCTGCCTCTGTTCAGTGTTGCATTTTACTTTTACAGACGCAAACTTGAGATCTCAGCCGTCCGTGTTATCACCGGCCAAAAGACTGCAAAGACTCAGGAAGAGGCCACGTAGAAGCAAAGACGACCTGCTGCATGAAGTAATGCAGCCGTCACTTAAGGAGAATCTAAAAGCACGGGAGTGGAGGGAGAGTGAAAGGAGGATCCACCAGCAGAATGTGGATCGCCAGCACAAAAGCGCAGAGCTCTGGCAGCAAAACACAGATCAGCTGATAAGGGATAGCTCAGTGGTTTGAGCATTGACCTGCTTAAATCCAGGGTTGTGAGTTCATTCCTTGAGGGGGCCACTTAGGGATCTGGGGCAAAAATCAGTACTTGGTCCTGCTAGTGAAGGCAGGGGGCTGGACTTGATGACCCTTTGGGGTCCCTTCCAGCCCTATGAGATTGGTATATCTCCATATTTAAATTTATCATGGAGCGCCAAGTGGACTCGATCCAGGCACTCGTAGCCACGCAGGCAGAGCACTACCGCCCCCCCTCCTCCCGCAGCCCTTGTCCTTTCCCTTGTGCCCCCATGTCACCTCCAACCCACTTTCCCGAACATCCGGGTTCTTATCGCCACCAGCTGCCTCCATCACTTATAGCGTCAGCACTCAGCCCTGAAAAATACGACCCTTACCCTCTGCATTCAACCGCCATCACCGTGCAGTATAGCCATCCTGAAGTGCAGCACTCCAGACAGGACATACGCAAATGTGTGATTGTACAGTTCCCCACCCCACCTCCGTTGCCCTTTCTGTTTTCCAAGCAGTTGTGTTTCTTTTCAATAAATGAATTTTCTTTTCAATAAATGGATTTTTTGGCTTTGAAAACATTCTTTATTATTGCATAAAGTAAAAGATCCCTGAGCCCAGGAAAGCAACAGGCACTGCAAGTCAGCGTTGCAAACACAGATTCCTACTAACATTGGAACCATTGCACTTCACTCCCGTGCAGGGCACTAGACATTACTGGGGGCTTTCAGCCTCAAATTGCTCCCTCAAGGCACCCCTAATCCTTGCAGCCCAGCGCTGGGCCCCTGTAATAGCCCTGCTCTCTGCCTGTTCAAATTCAGCCTCCAGGTGTTGAACCTCCGAAGTCCATGCCTGAGTGAAGCTTTCACCCTTCCCTTCACAAATATTATGGAGGGTGCAGCACGCGGATATAACCATGGGGATGTTGTCATCGGCCAGGTCCAGCTTCCCATTCAGAGAGCACCAGCGGCCCTTTAAACGGCCAAAGGCACACTCCACAGTCATTCGGCACCGGCTCAGCCTGTTGAACCGCTCCTTGCTGCTGTCAAGGCTCCCTGTGCAGGGTTTCATGAGCCACAGCATTAAAGGGTAAGCGGGGTCTCCCAGGATCACAATGGGCATTTCGACTTCCCCTACGGTGATCTTCCGCTCTGGGAAAAACGTCCCGGCCTGCAGCTTCCTGAACAGCCAAGTGTTCCGAAAGATGCGTGCATCATGCACCTTTCCAGACCAGCCTGTGTTAATGTCAATGAAATGCCCACGGTGATCCACAAGCGCCTGGAGAACCATAGAGAAATACCCCTTCCGATTAACGTACTCGGATCCTAGGTGGGGTGGTGCCAGAATAGGAATGTGCGTCCCATCTATCGCCCCTCCACAGTTAGGGAACCCCATTTGTGCAAAGCCATCCACTATGTCCTGCACGTTGCCCAGAGTCACAGTTCTTCTGAGCAGGATGCCATTAATGGCCCTGCAAACTTGCATCAACACGATTCCAACGGTCGACTTTCCCACTCCAAACTGGTTAGCGACCGACCGGTAGCTGTCTGGAGTTGCCAGCTTCCAGATTGCAATAGCCACCTGCTTCTCCACCGTCAGGGCAGCTCTCAATCTCGTGTCCTTGCGCCGCAGGATGGGGTGAGCTCCTCACACAGTCCTATGAATGTGGCTTTCCTCATCCAAAAGTTCTGCAGCTACAGCGTGTCATCCAGACTTGCAGGACAATGTGATCCCACCACTCAGTGTTTCTTTCCTGAGCCCAAAAGCGGCGTTCCACGGTGGTGAGTATGTCCATGAATGCCACAATGCCATGAATGCCACGTGTCGTATGCATTACTCGAGTCGATATCATCGTCGGAGTCCTCGCTGTCCGTTTGGATCGTAAGGAGTAACTCCACTGCCAAACGTGAGGTGCTGGTGAAACTCGTTAGCATATTCCTCAGCAGTTCAGGCTCCATTCCCACAGCCCGAAAGGGAAGACAGAGCGGGCAGCACAAAAAACATTGAAAGATGGCGCCAAATGTGGACAGAAGCAGAGGGATTCCTGGGATGTGAACCGATGCATCATGGGGCGTTGGGACAGGACCCAGAATGCCCTGCACACCCCGCACCCATCCCACAACCCACGGCGCCAGAATGGGAAGAGGTGCTCTGTGGGATAGCTGCCCATAATGCACCGCTCCCAATGCCGCTGCAAGTGCTGCAAATGTGGCCACGCCAGTGCGCTGTCAGCTGTCAGTGTGGACAGACTTCAGCGCTTTCCCTACTGTGCTGTACGAAGGCTGGTTTAACTCAAAGCGCTCTACATCTGCAAGTGTGGCCATGCCCTAACACAGCAGAGCAAGTATCAATGGAGCAGAGGGGACCGGCATTGGGTGCTTCTACCACAGCATCCAAAAGTGAAGCCAGGCCCTGGGATCCTGCCAGCCACCTCGCCCTGGGATGCTGCTGCAGACACAGGAGGGGGAGGCCGGGCAGGGGAGATCACAGGGGGAAGGAGGGCACCGTCTGCACTGCCCCATAGCCCTGTGATGAGCTCGCTCCCGCAGCACTGAGCTCTGTGTTTCCTGGCTTCTCCTTGTAACTCACAACCTCGGCTCCTGCATTTAGTTTGTGAGGGTTTGGGGCCGGGAGGGAAAAACTGGGAAACTCACCAATAAATGGCACCATGGCACATTTCCTGGAGCTCTGGGCTGCGTCCAGTAAGCTCCGCCGTGGGGCCCCTCGGCGCTGGCCCCTCCCTTACCTGCCCCAGTGACACATGGGGGGGACGTCACAGAGTGAGCACTTCGGGGCTCTGGATCGGTGCCGCCTTTGGAGTAACTGGGGGATTCTCCCAAGCAGGACGATGGAGCCAGTGACCAGCATCTCCTCCCCAGCCAGGCTCAACTCACCCTGCCCAGCCCTAAAGAAGCATTGGGACCTGCTCCCTGCTTCTGTATAGAATTCAAACCCAGCCCCTGTTCACCCAGTCCCTCAATTGCTCACGTCTGCCCCCACCCCAAGTGCCGTCTGGGGGACGGGGAGGGATTGTATTATTTTAGATTGAAAAAATGGGCCCAAAAGAGTCAAAGGTGTTACCTGACCCTGTCGCTGTCCAACATTAAACATTGTTATACCAGGTTCGGGGTTTGGTGTCCAGAGACCTCAGCTCGCTTAGTGCCATGGCAAACACTGTGTCAAAGTCATGCCAAAGGTGAGAAATGTATTAACTGAAACACAGGAAAGCAAAAGAAAACAAAGCAAAAATGTTGAAACTGGAATTGAGCGATTGTCTAAAAAAAAAACAATCAAAACCTACAGGAGTCTCATTTAGAACGGGGTGAATACTGGTGAAAGTCTCTTATTCTTTCAAACAGTCTGTCTTGGTGGGAAGAAAGGGTTAGTTCTGTTGTTCCATTCTGAGTTGGGAAGGACAGTCAGACTCAGAAGGGGGAGAAGAGACGGGATAGTGAAGAAGGGGAAATGTGGCTTTTGTTGGGGTTCTCAGGACACAGGGCGGCTCATCAGTCCTGGATGGACGCTTTGGGCTGGCAGATCAGCCATGACAGCGGTTGCTTTGGTCCCTGACTCACCTCCTTGAACAGGGTCATCATCTGGTTTGTTTGGTCCTGTCCCTCTCCTTCACTGGTTCTTTTCAGGCCAGGCCGAGCTGGATGGGCCGTCTCATCTCGCTGTGCTGGTTCTGTGCAGTGCAGTTGGTTTCAGGATCAGGTGAAAAGCCAAAAGAGAGAGTGAGAGATGAGAGGCGGGAGATAGTGGAGGGTGGAAAGGAACACCAAAGGCAGGGGAAGACGCAGCAGGATCTCACACATATCAGGTATTTATACTGAACCTGTGATTGAGTGATAACTACAAAACAAACTTAATGAAAATCTTTCCCCTTTTGGAGGCAAATAATCATTCTTTTATTTATTTATTTTTCCTTTATTAGGGGGGAGGGATAGCTCAGTGGTTTGCGCATTGGCCTGCTTAAACCCAGGGTTGTGAGTTCAATCCTTAAGGGGGTCATTTAGGGATCTGGGGCAAAAATCTGTCAGGGACAGTACTTAGTCCTGCTGTGAAGGCAGGAGACTGGACTCACTGACCTTTCAAGGTCCCTTCCAGCTCTATGAGATATGGTATATCTCCATATATTATTATTTATTTTCAGAACCACATTTTTGATGAAAAGAAAGGCATTAATGTTACACTCGATCTTGGTGTGTAGAGGACATTTACTTATCCTGTTGTCAACAAACAGACAGACACAAGAGGGAGGTGAGGTGGGATAGAAAAGACAGGTCTAATATGGCTTTAATTGATGTTTTTTGGAACTTTTGGCAGCTGGCCAATTATGAGTGGATGCTTTGGCTGGCAAGTCAACCATGACACCTGTGACTTTTATTCTGGTTCACAGTCTCGTCAGGGTTGTCATCTGATTGGATCCTTTCTCCTTGGACAAGGCCGGCTTGGATGAATACAGCATCAATAACTTCAGAATTCAATCAAAAGGCAAGAGAGTGAGATAGCATGGGAGAAAAGAAACAGGGGGCAGAAAGTAACACAACAAGGGAAGAGAAAACAATACAGGAACGTATGTGCCTGTGTAATGCTGGCAATAAGATATCCCCACATATGGACTGGGCACTGGAGGACATGATTGTGACGAAGTGGGGGGTTTTCTTGTTTTCTGTGGAGTTTCAATGGTTTGCATGCGGAGGGGGTGGGACTCAGTTTCCCTGGGTGTTACTGGTTTAATGAGGTGAGGGGAGAGGGAGTGTGTTTTGCAGGAGGACCGGAGAGAGGACTTGGGGATCCAGCCGATAGCCGGGAGGATGGATACCCCAGCGACCAGCGACCTGGTGACCCGGAGGCCCAGCTGAGGAGACGCAGCCGGTTCTGGCCAGTGGGCGGACTGTGGGCTGCAGAGTGAGGAGCCAGTGACCTAACTAGCCGGTTCCAGCCAGAGGACAGAAGCGAGGAGAGGAGGCCCCGGTTTACGACCCTGTTTACCTGGAAGGAAGACAATGGACAGAGGCAGGGCCTGGGGCAGGGGATCTCGGATGCCCAGCAGGGAGCGGGAGGGTGGGGGGGGAGCGCTCTGGGCTGGAGAGGGGAAGCAGGCAGAGCCCACCTGGAGGCAGAGAGACTGGGATGTGCTGGGCTGAGGGAGGCCAGGCCTGAGGGTCAGAGAGTTTCCTGGGCTGTGTTCAACTCTCAATAAACCCTCCTGTTTCATGCTGGCTGAGAGTCACTCCGGTCTAGAGAACAGGGTTGCATCAACCCCTTCGGGGGTGGAGGCCCCGGGGGTCCAGAGCGAGTGGACTCCCTGAGAGGGCCCATGGCAGAGACAGACGTGCTAAGGCTCAGAGAGGTGCGGATCCATGAGGTGGAGGGGCCTGACCCTGAGAGAGAATGGACCCCCGAGAAGGGCTGTCTCACTAAAAGGGGCACCCCCCACGTACCGCATGGGGCCAAGAGTGGGCACGATCTGTGAGTCCGTGACAACGATAATGTGATGATTTTCAGGATCCACAGGTAAAAACAAAGTTCCTTAAACAAGAGCAAGGCCAGCCAGCCTTCCTCTTGGGACAAAACTCCCTGAGTGTGATCTGCTCCTTCTGACTTGGGGTTCAGGACGCCGAGATGAGTGGAGATGAAATGCAATGCAGACAGGTCGAGGGAGGAGCTGAGGGAAAGATGATAGGGATAGAAATATGTCAGCAAGTCATGGAACAGGCCACCCACACCCCTAGTTATCACCTATCACCGCACACTGGAACCTATATGTGGTATCATTAAACAACTACAACCCACACTCCATGGGGAACACATCCTGAAAGACATCTTTCCTGACCCCCCACTTCCAGCCTTCAAACAACCCCCCAGCCTCTCCCAAGTTCCATATCAGATGTAAGCTTCCCACAGACCACTGGCTGGGCCACTTGGTTCCATGGGTGCAGGATCAAGCCCAGTATTTGGCAATTTTACCATCTGTAAATTGGTGATAATACAGACCAGATTGACATGGGCACTGTGAGGCTAAATTGATTTCTGTGTGTGAAACACTTTGATATAAGAGGCCTCCATAAGAAACGTTCCACTTGTGCATCTGTGACAATGGAAAACTCATGAGAGGGGTTTGCATTGGAGCAAGGTTTTAGGCCCTCCTCCTGGGGTTGGAGGCTGCCTCTGATGCTCTGTCTGTGGCCTTGGGCAGCTCCACACTGGGCATTAATTCTTCTGCCTCACTTTCCTCATCTGTGAACATGGGGGTCAATAATAAATGTCTATGTCCCAGAAGGCTGCAAGACTCAAATAGCTAATGTTAATGATCTGCTTTGAAGATAAAAGTGCTACATACACCTCTACCCCCATATAACGCTGTCCTCAGGAGCCAAAATATCTTACCACGTTATAGGTGAAACCGCGTTATAGCGAACTTGCTTTGATCCGCCAGAGCGCGCAGCCCCGCCCCCCGGAGCGCTGCTTTACTGCGTTATATCCGAATTCGTGTTATATTGGGTCACGTTATATCGGGGTAGAGGTGTATCTGTTAACCATGATTGTCATTATGGGAGAGGTGAATATGTCTTCTGACTAGTTATTGAACAAGCGGAGATGAATGGAGATGAAATGCAATGCAGAAAGGTTGAGGGATGAGCTGGGGGAAAGATGGTGGGGATAGAGATATGTCAGTGGGTCATGGAACAGGTCACCCAAATCCCTAGTGGTCACCTACCACCGCACACTGGAACCTTCAACCCCAGGAGGGCTCCCTGCTGTGTGTTTCAGGTGTACCTCCATCGCAGAGAGACGTCCTGCTGCTCACCCGGGGGGGGGCGGTATCCACAGCCGTGTGTTAACAGCTCCATCAACACCTGTTCTACAGGGTGTGGCGGCTCCAGAGCAGTGAGCTACCCTGCTCCTGCCATGGTGACCTTCGGGGGAGCAACTCTCACCTCCATGTGAAACCCAGCAAGACCATCCCCAGGACAAGGAATAACCAGGCAATGAATAACGGGATCCGCTTAGGGGCGTGGCTTTCAGAAGTGCGGAGCACCCACAACTCCAATTGAACTCAATGGGTACTGTGAGTGCTCAGCCCCTCCGTAGCTCTGCCCCACACACGTCTTTAACTCTGCCCCCCACGTGTCTTTCCCATGTTACACTTTCCCTCACATTTATGAGTCTTTCCTCGAATGGCTTCCCAGCCAGGGGCTTCTTCTAGTGTTAACGAGTTAGGCTGAGTCTCATGTCAAGCCAGGCTCCGTTACCCCACACGGCCAATTACTGTGAGCTGCCCCTAAATGACATTTGCACTCACTGTAAGGCCCCTCCCACTGCTCCAGTGGGGTCAAGGGGCTTTAGTGTCAATGAGAATCCAGCCCTGTGAGTTGTGGCCTTTCCGCGGCTATTTACCGGGTGTTTCTGGCTTTGAACTTTCTCACAGTGGATATATAATGGCAAAGCTGCTCGCTCCTCGGCCTATATTTTCATTTGTGGTATTTGACACTGACCGGGGAGAAATACGTGTCTCAAAGTGGTTGCAGACAGGTCTTGATTGTGAAAATCCTCAGCAGAAAGAAAGAAAGAAACAAACATCCTGTGTGAAATGCGGCACCTTGGAGAGGGTGAGGTTTGCAGCCCTCGCACACAGCTGGGTAGATATTCTCTCCACTCTGCAACGGTTCTCTCTCTAGCTCCACACAGCTTTTCTGGTGCACATTAACAATTAGGTCGCATCATAGCGCTCGTCTACATTGGCAACGTTAAAGCGCTGCCGTGGTTTGTGTAGTCATGGCAACTCTCTCCCAGCGCTCTAAAAAAATCACCTCCACGAGGGGCGTAGCTCCCAGCGCTGGTGCACTGTCTACACTGGTGCTTTACAGCGCTGAGACTTACTGTGCTCAGGGGGTGTTTTTCACACCCCTGAATGAGAAACTTGCAGCGCTGCAAAGTGCCAGTGTTGACAAGCCCTAAGTCTGAGCTTGTGGTTTTCTGTTTGATCCCGTTCTTTACACACTGATATCGCCAAGGCCTTCTCCACAGTAAGACAAAGTAGCCTCTAATTCTGGGTGTCTCCAGCTTTGGGTGCCCACGATGCTCCACCTTGGGTTCTGATTTCTTCCCAGGCGTGCTGAGCACCTGCAGGCTCTGTTCCTTCGGGCGGGGCTTTGCCTGCTCAATATTTCAGAACATGAGGTATGAAATGTCCCATGTTTGCAAGGTCCCAGCTGTGGCAGAGCCTCACCGATAACTGTCCTGCCACTTCCCCCGTAACAATACACGGGACACCTGAGTTCCAGTCACAACATTTCACCCGCAGCCTTATCCTGCATCTCTCTAAGGAACAACCTGCGTGGAATGGGGTCAGTGGGATTCTCAATATCAGACTTTGAAGATCTCAAAAATGGCTTATTTTAACCCCTACAGTAGAGTGTCAACTGAACACAAGAGCCAGAAGGGTGCAACCCCTTGGGCTTTAGAGAGCACGGCCCCTTTAAAACCTCGTCCTGAGGCAGAGGAAGTGCTGGTGTTCCAGGGGGAGGGGTGGAGAGGCAGAGGGACAGGGGCGTGTGGGTCTCTGTAGCTCCAGATAAGAGGCCCTACAACGAACTGGCTCTCATGTAGCAAAGCAGCCGAGAACTAGCCCGAAGCCCAGGCAGGAAAGGAGGAAGCCTGCCTGTGTAGGGAAGCTCGGTGGACTGTTTGTTGTACTATCTAACAGGATGAGAAATGGCTTGATTCAAATCCTATTCAGTTTAGAGAACTTAGATTGCGGTTTTGTTTTAGTTCTTATGGTGATCTACTTTGATCTCTATGCTATTATTTATAATCGCTTAAAATCTACCTTTCTGTAGTGAATACGTCTGTTTCATATTTTTTTACCAAAAACACTATGGTTTGCTCAGGGGCGACTCTTTGGTTTTTGCCGCCCCGAGCACGGCAGTCAGGCGGCGTTCAGCGGCATGCCTGCAGGAAGTCCACTGGTCACGCGGATTCGGCGGCATTTCTGTGGTTGATCTGCCGGTCCCCTGCCTTCGGCCTACCCGCCGCCGAATTGCTGCTGAAGCCGCGGGACCAGCGGACCTCCCGCAGGCGTGCCGCCAAAGGCTGCCTGACTCCCGCCCTCACGAAGACCGGCAGGCCGTCCCCCCGCAGCTTGATGCCCCAGGCATGCGCTTGTTGCACTGGTTCCTGGAGCCGCCTCTGGGTTTGCTTTAGGTGCAAAGGGAAATCTGTTCAGGAACAGGGGCGGGGACATTGTCCTCTCCACATCGAGCGAGGGGTGGGCTGGGAAATACACATATACGGGTCAGGCTGTTGCCCAGGGCAGGATGGTAGAGCTCTGGGGTCCTATGCTGGGGAGCTGGGGAGCTGGGGAGGAGCTAAGTGGAGTCTCTCTATTGTTAGTTCCTGAGTGGCTGAGGAGAAGCATTCACAGGACTGCAGCTGGGTGTGTCCCTGCCTGTGTAAAGGAACAGTCTGCATCTTGTCACAGCAGCACAGTGTGAGAGGGGGCCCAGGCTGGTTAGTCACAGGGCTCCGTGGTACCCCAGTTCCAAGTTGCACCCCGGGTGGAGGGGAACCCGTCACAAGGGTGTAGCCCAATGTGCTAGCTTGTCTTTATTATATTCACTGCATTGCATTATATTCAGCAGTAATGCAAGGAACCTACAGGCCTGTATCCTGTCAGATATTAACTTCAGCAAGTTAGCATAAGCCTTGAGGCCTATGAACTTCGCACAGATAAACAGCCCAACGGAAAACAACAAGTATTGGGGAGCTGAAAATAGAGTGTTTACAGGGAAGTTCTGACCACAGTTTCATAATCCAACTGCAGAAGTGTCATGGCAATGAACTGACGTACATAACGGGTACCTGAGCTACAGCCACTAAAGGGTCATGGTAACAAACTGACCTATGTGATAATAAGTTAAGATCATTGATACACTAACCTATGGAAAAAGACACTCCAACACTGGTAAGGGGAGGAAATACAAAGAAGGGAGAGGGAAGAAACCCCTACTGCATATGCATTAGACATGGTAACGTCAACATAAGGTATTGTAATAGTTGCATCCCAGCCTAGGGACGGTAGGAGAAGGAGATGTCGTCCTTGGGAGGTGCCAGAAGGATGGCCACTGGGTTGATGGAGAAGGTGTTGGTGATGAGGAAGATGATGGGGAAGGTGCTGGTGATGAGGAAGATGATGGCTAACACTTCAGGTTGTTCTGCAGGAGATGGAGTGAGTAAATGGATGTGCAGACAGATGTTCGGTACCATCTCTATCTACCTTGCTGTGTTGGGGTGTTTGTGACTGTGATAAATGTATGAATAAACTATAGTTGTAAATATAAAGATGCATGTAAAGATGGAGATTCCACCACCTCCCTAGGTAACCCATTCCAGTGCTTCACCACCCTCCTAGTGAAATAGTGTTTCCTAATATCCAACCTAGACCTCCCCCACTGCAACTTGAGACCATTGCTCCTTGTTCTGTCATCTGGTACCACTGAGAACAGCCGCGCTCCATCCTCTGTGGAACCCCCCTTCAGGTCGTTGAAGGCTGCTATCAAATCCCCCCTTACTCTTCTCTTCTGCCGACTAAATAAACCCAGTTCCCTCAGCCTCTCAGCGTAAGTCATGTGTCCCAGCCCCCTGATAATTTTTGTTGTCCTCTGCTGGACTCTCTCCAATTTGTTCACATCCCTTCTGTAGTGGGGGGACCAAAACTGGAAGCAATACCCCAGATTTGGCCTCACCATTATGGAATAGAGGGGAATAATCACTTCCCTCGATCTGCTGGCAATGCTCCTACTAATACAGACAATATGCCATTGGCCTTCTTGGCAACAAGGGCTTACTGCTGACTCATATCCAGCTTCCCGTCCACTGTAATCCCCAGGGCCTTTTCTGCAGAACTGCTGCTTAGCCAATCGGTCCCCAGCCTGTAGCGGTGCATGAGATTCTTCCTTCCTAAGTGAAGGACTCTGCACTTGTCCTTGTTGAACCTCATCAGGTTTCTTTTGGCCCAATCCTCCAATTTGTCTAGGTCACTCTGGACCCTATCCCTACCCTCCAGCGTATCTACCTCTCCCCTCATCTTAGGGTCATCTGCGAACTTGTTGAGGGTGCAATTCATCCCATCATCCAGATCATTAATAAAGCTGTTGAACAAAACTGGCCCCAGGACCAACCCCTGGGGCACTCCGCTTGATACCGGCTGCCAACTAGACATTGAGCTGTTCACCACTACCCATTGAGCCTGACAATCTATCCAGCTTTCTATCCACCTTATAGTCCAGAGATCGGCAACCTTTGTCACGCGACATGCCAGGGAAAGCCTCTGGTGGGCCGGGCCGGTTTGTTTACCTGCTGCATCCGCAGGTTTGGCCGATCGCAGCTCCCACTGGCTGCGGTTCACTGTCCCAGGCCAATGGAGGCTGCGGGAAGCGGCGCGGGCCGAGGGATGTGCTGGCCACCACTTCCTGCAGCCCCCATTGGCCTGGAATGGCAAACCACAGCCAGTGGGAGCTGCGATCGGCCAAACCTGGGGATGCCGAATCCTTTCCCACTCTTTCCCTGACCTTCTTCTTGTTGCTAACATACCCATAGAAACCCTTCTTGTTCCTCTTCACATCTCTTGCTAGCTGCAACTCCATTGGTCATTTGTCCAAGTTTCCACTTCTTGTAAGCTTCCTTTTTGAGTTTAAGCTCACCGAAGATTTAACTGTTAAGCCAGGCTGGTCGCCTGCCATATTTGCTAACCTCTCTGCACTTCGGGATGGCTTGTTCCTGCAGCCTCGATAAGGCTTCTTTAAAATACAGCCAGCTCTCCTGGACTCCTTTCCCCCTCATATTAGCTTCCCAGGGGATCCTGCCCATCAGCTCCCTAAGGGAGTCTAAGTCTGCTTTTCTGAAGTCCAGGGTCTATATTTCGCTACTCTCCATTCTTCTGTCAGTATCCTGAACTCAACTATCTCATGGTCACTGCTGCCCAGGTTGCCACCCACTTCTACTTCCCCTACTAACTCTTCCCTGTAAGCAGCAGGTCAAGAAGAGAACGACCCCTAGTTGGTTCCTCCAGCACTTGCACCAGGAAGTTGTCCCCAACATTCTCCAAAAACTTCCTGGATTTTTTTGCATTGCTGTATTGCTCTCCCAGGAGATGTCAGGGTGACTGAAGTCCCCCATTAGAACCAGGGCCTGTGATCTGGAAACTTCAGTTAGTTGTCTGAAGAAAGCCTCAGCTACCTCATTCTCCTAGTCCAGTGGTTTATAGCACACGCCCACCATGACATCACCCTTGTTGCTCTCACCTGTAAACTTAACCCAAAGACTCTCAACAGGCTTTTCTCCAGTTTCAAACTGGAGCTCTGAGCAGTCATACCGCTCTCTTACATACAATGCAATTCCTCCACCTTTCCTCTCGTACCTGTCCTTCCTGAACAGTTTATACATATCCATGACAGTGCTCCAGTCATGTGAACTGCCCCACCAAGTTTTTGTTATTCCAATCACGTCATATTTCCTTGACTGTGCCAGGACTTCCAATTCTTCCTGCTTATTTCCCAGGCTTCTTGCCTTCGTGTACATGCACCTTAGAAACTACCCAGTTGCCCTACTTTCTCAGTATGAATCAGGAGGCTTCCCGTTTTGTACCCTCCTCCTTGTGTTTCCTCCCTGTATCCCACTTCCCACCCCCCCTCCCGGTATCCCACCATCCCCCTGAGAACCTAGTTTAATGCCCTCCTCACTAAGGTAGCAAGTCTGCCTGCGAAGATGCTCTTCCCTCTCTTCATTAGGTGGATCCCATCTCTTCCTAGCAATTCTTCTTCCTGGAACAGCATAGTCGAAGAATCCAAAGCCCTCTCTCCGATACCACCTGCATAACCAGTTAGCTTTTACCTGTGGATAACCTTAAAGTTGGCATCACTGAGAAACTATTGCAAACCGGGTCTGTTCAAAAGAGGAAACTGTGGTATACTACCTCATGAATTCCATACATGAAGAGTGGGATAATTCACTAGCCTGTCTATAGTACAAACAAGGAGAGTATGGAGGTAATTCTTCTGATGTCCTGCAGTAAGCAAGGAGATTGGTAAAAGGAAGGGGTATCTTTAGGCAATAATTACCTTCCCCCCCCCCCACCCCCAGGACTGGGATATTGAGCGGGCAGTTCCACAATGCAAACCCTATAGCAAGGCCTCTATGTCCCTGCTCAAGTGGTCAATGGGTGTGGCACTGGGCCGGCAAAAAAGGGACTTGGGAAACTCTTTACTACAATAACTAGGCTCAATCAGTTTATTAATCAAAGATTATAACACAGTAAGTAACCTAGAAATTGACACTCGATTGTCAGAACTGGCTAAGTGAGCCTATCTATATGAATACCAGGAGCGAATGCCCACCAATTAATGGGGGCGGCTCTGCAAAGCACGGCACTAATTGTCACAGACCTGACTCAGCTATTATCGGTGTTAACTGATGGGGTGGCAAGTGCTACCCAAAGGGCAGAGTGGGGCGCAGCATGTGCCTTGGCACAGACAGTGCTTATGGCACACCTGCACCACATCTGGGAAGGGTACATGGTCTCCTTTACTTAACCCCATGGTTACCACCCGGTTCCCCTTACAGTGGAGCAACACTTGGACCATCACTTTGGGGTCCTGCTCACCTCAGCGGTGTTACTTTATGCCCCGCTCCAGTGCTCCAGCCAGGAAACAGGGTAGGGGGCTGCTCCATGCGGCTCCCGGAAGCCACGTCATGGCCCTGCTCTGGCTCCTATGCGTAGGGGCAGCCATGGGGCTCTGCTCTGCACGCTGCCCCCTGCCCCAAGTGCCACCCCTGCAGCTCCCACTGGCTGTGGTTCCGCTTGAGGTAAGCGCTGCCCAGAGCCTGCACCCCTGAGCCTCTCCCCGCGCCCCAACCCCCTGCCCAAGCCCTGATCCCCCTCCCGCCCTCCAAACCCCTCGGTCCCAGCCCAGAGCTCCCTCCTGCACCCCAAACCCCTCATCCCCAGCCCTAACCCAGAGCCCACACCCCCAGCCAGAGCCTGCACCCCCTCCCACACCCTACTCTGCTGCCCTAGCCCGGAGCCCCCTCCCACACCCTGAACTCCTCATTTCTGGCCCCAACCAGAGACCTCACCCCCTCCCTCACCCCAACCCCAATTTCGTGAGCATTCATGGCCTGCCATACAATTCCTATTCCCAGATGTAGGCCTCGGGCCAAAAAGTTTGCCCACCCATGATTTACAGCCTCCGGTTCAGGCCTCAAATTTGGCACCAGGCCCAATGCTCCAGCCTCTCTCTTGCTCTCTCTCTCTTTACTACAATAACCAGGCTCAATCAGTTTATTAATCAAAGATTATTAGTCAAAGATTAATCAGCACGATACAGAAGGGTATCATTGATCCAGGGAAGTGATACTGCAGCCTGAGCCATTCTAACTACTTTTCAGAAATTCCCCGCTTTATATTCCATGCTTGTTTACAAAAAAGGGAGAATGGAAATTGCTGTCTCCTGAGCATTTGTCGAGTTTCTTTCATGGCATCTCAATTTAAAAAATTGATACGTTGAAGATGTGTCAACAGGTCATCCTTTCATCAATCACAGCCAATACCTGTAACAACAAGTCTAACAGAGATGGCACTATCCTAGACGAACCTTAATGAATTAAGTTTAGTATCCTTGGAGTCTGTTGTATGAAATGCAGTTGTTCATAGATCCACGTGGGTCAGGGATTGGCTGTATCTGCCTGAGGTGGGGTAACTACAGTGCCTGAGAACAGTGGGGACGTTTTGGCAAAGTCAGTCAGGTTGTAACATCTCCAGAGCAGCACCACCACCTGCAGAGTTTCACAAACATTGGTTCAATCTGGATTCTCCAGTGGCCAACAGACAAAGAAAGAATTTTGGGGATAAATAACCTGAGTTTTCACTGACTCAGGGCCTCCTCTCAGATCCAGCAAATGGATGGGACCGTGGGGCCAAGGGTTCCCCAATCCTTAGGGAAGGGCTGCAAGGATGAAGCCTGCTGAGGCCCATAAGACTCAGGGCTTATTCTGAGCAAAAGCTGTTATGAGTTTGTGACCCCAGAGAAACCCGTGGGTGGGGTTTGAAGGGCTGCTCCCAGCCAGAGCTCAGCTCCTGTTGGAGTTGGGGGATCTCTGGGGAGCTTATTAGCATGTGAGTAGATTCTTCTATTGTTTTTAATAGATTTTCTCTATAATGTTTTTACTTTACGAATAAATGTGCCTGTTTAGAAAGAGCTGTGTGGTAATGTGACTGAGGCAATGACACTGTTTACCCCGTCTAAGGAGAAAGGAAACAGGCCTGCTAGGGAGTCTCTCCTGTAGGGCAGGGAGCTGCACAGCCCATCTGTGACCTGCTTCCTTCCTTTCGATATTAATCAGATCAATGTCTCAGTTCAGTATATAAGGAGGAGACGGGGGTGAGATCACACAGCTGGAGACTGGCCCATCTGTTCTACATCAATAAAGCTCAGAAGAACTGAAGAGTTTAGGGGCTAACGGTGAGAGATTCGTTTCTGGGTTGGGGCTTGTTAAACCATAGCTGCAACCAGGAGGGGATGAGGTATAACAGAGCGAGACATGCCTCCCACAGTGTAGTAGGGGGCACTGTGCTGGAGGGAGCAGGTCAGCAGTTAATTAGGGGGTGCTCTGCTGCAGGGTGTGGGGCTCCATAGGGGTGCTGTGCTTCAGGAAATGGGGTTGGGTCTCACTAGGGGCGCTGTGCTGAAAGGAGTGGGGTGTGGGGCTCAGTAGTGGAAGCTTTGCTCCAAGGAGAAGCTGGTGGGCTCACAGGGGGTGCTATGCTGCAGGGAACGTTGCCGAATGCTCAGCAGGGAGCACTGGGCTTCCGGCAGCAGGATGGAGGTCTGGGGGGGATCTGTGCTGCAGCGGTAGAGTCTCGGGAATCAGTTAAGGGCATCATGTTGGACGGAGGGGGTGGGGGCTCAGTAAGGGGTGCTGCGGTGCAGGGATCGGGGATGGGGGCTCAGTAGGGGGTCCAAAATTCCAGGGCGGGGGCTCAGTAGAGGTTTGGGGACGTCCAGAGGGGGCGCTGCGGTGCAGGGGGTGGGTAGGGCACATTTAAGGACTGCTGTGCTGCAGAGAGTGAGGTGCAGGGCTCAGTGCGAGGTGTTGTGCTGCACGGAGGGGTCAGTAGGGGTCATGTGGTGCAGGGAGTGGGATGGGGGGGCTCAGTGTGGGATGCCGAGCTTTGGGGTCGGGGACAGAAGAAGTTTGGGGATGTCCAGGGAGGAGGGGCTGTGGTGCAGGGCGGTAGGCAGCGATATATGAAATGGAAAAAAACGTGGTTAATGCAGAGTTCGGGTTTCCCAGTGATAGCTCCTGCCCTTCCAGAACACCAAGCTCAGCAAATCTCTGACATCTGAAAACGAGCAATAGAGATTGTTAACCCAAGGACCCCCACAGCGCCACAAGGGCTGGTAACAATTGATTAGTCCCCTGATCTACAGAATGCAAAAGTCCTTAGCTTAGTCAAGAGAGGGAAAGTTTGAGCCATTGTCCATCTGGCCAAGCCACTGCAGTGAGCCAGCCGTGCTGATAAGGACTCCATTTCTATCTCTGGCCCCCAATCTTTGTCCTGAGGGGCGTGTGTGTGTTTGTGCGCACGCGCTCTTGGGTGTTAGTTGTGAACATCCTGGTCACTGGGGCTCTCGTTGCTTTTCCACATTCTCCACTGATACGGGTCATAGAATATCAGGGTTCGAAGGGATCTCAGAAGGTATCTAGTCCAACCCCCTGCTCAAAGCAGGACCAATCCCCAGACAGATTTTTGCCCCAGATCCCTAAATGGCCCCCTCGAGGATTGAACTTACAACCCTGGGTTTAGCAGGCCAACGCTCTTCCCCTTCAGCCCATCCTTTAATGACCCTTTACCATCCAGCCTGTACAGTCACACATACACCTCAGGTCTTCTGTCCTCTCCAAAGACTCGGGAACAGCTTTTTAACCCTTTACACTCTGTGCATAGCAATGCAAAATACAGAGGGAAACTGAGGTACGCATAGGAATCATAACAATATTACCCAAATCCGCATTTCATCACAGGGACTTAATACTGAATGAGAGGTGATATGTAGGGTAGGGACAGCTCATGAAGAGCCTTAAAAGTGAAGAGAAGCAACTTATGTTTTATACAATAGAGAAGATGGTTGCAAAGACGTAGGATGAGGGATAGCTCAGTGGTTTGCACATTGGCCTTCTAAATCCAGGGTTATGAGCTCAATCCTTGAGGGGGCCATTTGGGGCAAAAATCTGTCTGGGGATTGGACCTGCTTTGAGCAGGGGGTTGGACTAGATGACCTCCTGAGCTCTCTTCCAATCCTGATATTCTATGATTCTATTAAAAGCCTCATGGGGAGAAATTGTCATGAGTAAATTATACCCCACTTTGTTTATTTTGCTTTATGCTCCATTTTTCTAGCTTTCAATTAGTAAGAAGAAATTGTTCTGAGTTTATTCTTTGCTGATTGTATTAATGATTGTTCGAAGGACAGCAGTTCCATGGCTGTAATTATTGCTTTATCCCCTTGAAAAAGATTCCATGTGCTTCTTATAAGCATAACATTTTTGGTGGAGAATTGCAGTGGGGGAACAAGGTGAGATGCCGTGCTTGTTGTAAGAATATAAGAGTCTGCATAAAACAAAGTGATCGATCATTATAGAATTTGGTGTGCGCACCCTCGGTCGTAGCGAGCCGAGTAAAATAGGAGGAGAACTTAGAGTTTCTCGCTCTAACCCAGCACTGGAGTAAACTGTGAAGGATATAGGAGTCTCAGGAGGTATTTTCTGTGTGAGACCCAACTCTGAAGGACATAGGAGTTTGGGCAGTAGTATTTTTTCTGTGAGTGATATTGTTGTGATCTCACTATTTTGAGAGAAATGTTTAAGAAAAGGGACCAGGAGGGGTGGGGGCTAGTTGAGGAGCTCACCCTCCTTGCTAAATGGGTAGTAGGACAAAGCCTGTGCCCATGGGAAAGGACGGTTCAGTGAGGAAAGCAGGATTGGGTCCAGACAAGCAGGCAGGCAACAGATAAAGAGACTGGAAAACTTGTTGGGAGCCCTGAGGGGCAGAGGGGCAGGAGTAAGGGAAGCAGTAAGTCCAGGCATGGGGAATTCAGATCCCTGGAACAGTACCTGAAATGGTGATTTCTGAGCTGATGAAGGTGTCATTTTGGAAGATAAACAAGTGATTTAAGGACAAAAAAAGAAGTTAACTCTGCAGAGCCTGGAGGGGATCAAGCAGCTGAATGTTGTAAAAATTTTGGAGGCAAAGAAACAATCTGATTTAAATCATTTGACTATGAACAATTTAATCAAAGTTTAGTTTGGCCAGAAGAAGACAGGTCTGGAGCAGAGAGGTAGATCTTTGAGTCCTTAGCCTAGACATGACAGTGGAATTTGTGTTTGTAAGCACAGTCAGAATGAGCTCTCCCCTGACATCTGGTGGTGAGCTGTGGAAAAGGACTTCAGGGGCTGATCTCGTTTGCATGGACACACCCACCCTGCCTAGCATGATGGGACTGCTTGCCCAAATGGTCACTTTGGCTGCTGTGGGATCCCCAGTCTCTTTGTTATCGGGGCAGGAGTAATAAAGCATTGTTATCCTGGTTATGTGAATCAAGGACAGTGGAACTGTACTTGGCACTTTAAGATGGAGGGCCTTGCCCTCAACTTAGTAGCACTCGCTAGGAAAGCTATGTGGGTTCCAAAGACAAATGGATTGAGAGTGAGGTTGGTGATAAATATGGTCACAAGAAGGGTGTTGGTAGTCTCAGGGTATAAAAGTAGATCTAGCTTTGATTCCAATAGGAGTTTTGTTATATGTTGCAAAACTGAAATCATTGATGTTTAGATCTGAGCATTAGACTAACTTTGGGCTACACGTTCTGAGTGTATTAACACTGAGGTTTCTCTACTAAGAGTATCAGAGGGGTAGCCGTGTTAGTCTGAATCTGTAAAAAGCAACAGAGGGTCCTGTGGCACCTTTGAGACTAACAGGTTAGTCTCAAAGGTGCCACAGGACCCTCTGTTGCTTTCTACTAAGAGTGAAATCTCTAAAAGCTGTGTTAAGTGTGTTTGTGTGGCTGAAAATATACTGCTGAGCAGCTAGCAGAACCCCCATGAAGAGGTGTTGGAGATGCAAGGAGGGAGGGGTCTAAAGCATGTTTGTATTGTGAAGGGAACAAGCCAGCAGAAGGTGAAAGGTTAAGGGAAGTAGAAGAGGGGATCCAGGTGGTCGCAAGGGAGATCAGGGTATGGGAAGGCAGAGGGAGTCAGTAGGCAGACCGCAGGCCAAATCCAGCCTGCCAGATGCTTTTCAGGCTGAAGTCAATCTGGGGCTGGAGCCGTGCGGAGCTGTGCCCGCTCCCCAGTGCAGGACTCCTCCAGCAAGGGGCTGGCAGTTGGGCCGGGATGCGAGACACAGTGTGTCAGCCGCAGCTTCACTGGCAGCAGCACAGGGATGGGAAGGGGGGAGCAGCAACATTTCGGGGGGGACGTCTCTACACCCCCCCGAGGACAGCCTCATGTGTCTCCACTATGCCCTGCCCTGCCCTGCCAATCAGGGAGCTATGGGGTCTGACATGCTCACTCTGCAGCCCAATCAGAGGGCAGCACTGTTGGGGCCCTAATCCAAATTCTTCTCCACTTTCTTTGGAGATGGCAGGGTCAGCGGGCCTTGGAGCCACCACTCGTGGGTCCCAGGCCTACTGGACAACAAGGCTGGTAAGTGCCCAACTGGGTCCCATGGCATCCCCTTGTGCTGAGACACCAAATGCAGCATCCCCTCCCCGCAGCCCCACCCCAGCTTTGTGCCCCCCACCCCCAAGTGGTCCCCAGAGTTCCCCACCACGGCCTCATGCCCCTCACCCCAATCAGTCCCTGGAAACTCCCCCACCCCACCCACGTGTCCTCCCCACACCCTGTACTTCAGGACTGGTTCCTGGAGTCCTCTCCAGCCCCACCTCCACCCCCACCCCAACTGGCCTCTTTCCCTCCCCAAGCAGCCTCCAGTCACCCGCTACTGCCACATCCCGGCCACCCACCATCTTCCCATGGCTGCTACATGGAGTCTCCTGGGTCCCTCCTGCTACCAATAGACTCCTTGATGGATGCAAGGGGCAGATTGGGTCATGAGGTGAAGGACTGGGAGGCACCAGGTGGGAGAGGATACATGCACTATGGTTTCAGTAGCAGCAGGCAGCCAGGCAGGTGGGGGCAGGAGAAGGCTCTAGGAGACACAGCGTGGCCGATGGAGTAGCTACGTAGGGATGTTCCTGTTCCCCTTATTCTAATAAAGCTCCTTGTTCAGAGCTAGCAGAGAGCATCTCTTGCTGAGACTCTCCCCCATCCTCATGGATCAGGGAGGGGTACTGGGATCTGGGAGCTCCATGTAGCAGGGGCTTCTGTGAATCCCTTTTTAGGCTCCTGACTCTCGCCAGGCATTGTGTGAGCCTGGGCAGCTGACTCGGGGCTGTGAATTCACAGGGTGGCAGGTCACATAAGTTAGGTGCTGCAATGCTGAGCCTGGCAATGCCTAACTTCCCCCTTGTGAATCCTGCCCTTCGTGCACATTCTTTGCAAAGAATCAGGACTGCAACAAAGAAATACCTGATTCCTTCATCAAGGTCTCCTGCTAATGGAAGCAAGTGGCAAGATCCCAAATATTGGCAAAACTGTTTGGGCCAAAAAGGGTAGCAAGTGCATACTGGCAATCACCATTAAGAAATGTTGTAAAACTGATAAGAAATGGAGACATTAAAACTACAAAGTATTGGAACTTTTTGCGCAGATTTGGTGCAGAACAAGTTCATATGAACAGAAAATCAACTTTTTAAAGTGTTGAATGGGTTGCCTCAACTGATTGTGGGGATTCCTTTACTAAAAAATGTATAAAATTCGGGGGTCTGATTTTTGGCTCACACATACTCTACATATGCTAATGAGGCCAAGAATGATTAGAGCTAGGTCCCCCTTCTACTTTATTTTTTAATAAAATAACTTATCAATGAATAACACATTTAAAAGTAGCCACCCTTCAACAAAATCTTCAAAAACAGACTTCAAAGAGAAACCTCAGAGCTGCAATTCATTTGCAAATTTAACACCATCAATTTAGGCTTGAATAGGGACTGGGACTGGCTGGCTCACTACAAAAGCAATTTTCCCTCTCTTCGGATTGACATCTCCTCATCAATTATTGGGAGTGGACCACATCCACCCTGCCTGAATTGGCCTTGTCAACACTGGTTCTCCACCCTTCTCTTCATGGAGGACCACCGAGAGCGGGTTCGGGCTCCGGTGAAAAAATTTTCGGGACCCCCCAGCAAGGGCGGACCGGCTAAACAGGGCTGACGAGAGGGCAGGGGGAAGCCAGGTCCCCTTCCGGACCGCCAGGCCCCCGTAATTTGTACCGGCTTTCCCCCCCCCGTCGGCCCTGTTTGCCAGTATATATCTATGCCTGTATTTTCACTCCATGCATATGGAGAAGTGGGTTCTTTCACAAGAGCTTATGCCCAAATAAATCTGTTAGTCTTTAAGGTGCCACCGCACTCCTCGTTGTTTTTGTGGATACAGACTAACACGGCTACCCCTGATTCTATGTAGTACATGATTACAAACTAAAAGCAACAACTGTACTTTCTATACATGTCTCTGTGGCTTCTTTCAAAGTAATCACTGTAGGGTGGTATTGTAATTGCTGTGAAGCACCATTCCACTGGAGATCTTTGGTAGATCATTTCCCTGCAGCTCAGCTGGGGTAGAGGGAAGAGATGGCAGGGTCACTGCAGTTCATCATCTGGTCATGCTAGGGACAAGCTGCAGTGTGTGTATGGGAATGTTTTGAAAATACAGTGTACTGAGCAGGTGGGTTTGAACTGAACTTAACTGTTGCTTTTCCCCCCTTTAATTTAATCAAACATCCCAGAGCATTTGCTATTGCTAAAGGTTGGGTGTTTGCTTCTAGGAAAATCAGCCTGTGTTAAACTTTATTACAACCTCATACAGTTAAAATTGATGTCAACATGAACCTTTCCCCCAGCCAGTCGCAGGTTCTGAAGGAAAGGGGTTGATTTGATTTATCCTGATAAAAATAAATCACTGGAATTTTTCTTTTCCTTTTTCTAAGATCTGTGATAAGAGCAACTGAGCCACCACCAAAGGCTGCCATGGCTGGTAGACTCTCCAGAAGAGAAATTGAAAAACTGAAGGCCGTTGTTGGGAGAGGAAACCTCACGGCAGCAGCTGCTGAACTTCAGAAGAAGCTGGAGTCATTAGAAAACACCCCACTGAACATCGCCATCACGGGAGAGTCAGGTGCAGGGAAATCATCCTTGGTCAACGCCATCCGGGGCCTGCATGATGACGATGAAGGAGCTGCTGAGACTGGGGTGACACAAACAACGATGGAGCCAACGGCTTATCCACACCCCAGACTCCCAAATGTGACAATATGGGATCTGCCAGGTACTGGGACACCGAGCTTTCAGGCAGACAAATATCTTAATCAGGTAAAATTCAACAACTACGACTTCTTCATCATCGTCAGTGCTACGCGCTTCACTTCCCACGACACCACCCTGGCCCGTGAGATTCACAAGATGGCGAAGAGGTTTTACTACGTGCGCTCCAAAGTGGATATTGACTTGAATGCTGAAAAAAGGAAAAAGAATTTCAATGAGGCGAGAACCCTGCAGGAGATCAGGGAGGACTGCATAGAGAACCTGAGAGAAGCAGGTGAGGCCTCCCCGCGGGTTTTCCTGCTCTCCAGCTGGGAATTGGCCAACTATGATTTCCAGCTCCTGCAGGAGACCCTGGAGAATGAGCTGGATGCTCAGAAGAGACACGTTTTCATCCTGGCCATGCCCAACATCTCAGCAAAGATCCTGGAGAAGAAAAAGGCTGAACTGCAGGAGTATATTTGGGCAGTTGCCCTATTGTCATGTGCTATTGGTGCTGTTCCTGTTCCAGGCCTCTCTCTCGCCTGTGATGTAGCCATCTTGGTTTTTCACATGAAGTGTTACTGCATGGCCTTTGGCTTGGATGATGAGTCTCTCGGTAGACTGGCTCAGCAGGTTGGCAAGCCTGTTGCAGAGCTGAAATCTGCTATCAAAAAGTCTCCACTGGACTCAGCCATAACAAAAGAGTTTGTATGGACTGTACTTTCCAGAACTCTCTGTGGAGCACTGATGGTGGTGGAACTTGTTCTGAATTTTGTACCAGGCCTTGGCTCCCTGGTAGGGGGGGGGATTTCTTTCATGACCACGCGCTACATGCTGCAGAGCTTTCTGGATGAGGCTGCAGAAGATGCTCAGAAAGTTCTGACCAAGGCTCTTGAACCCAGAGCTGAATAGTCCATATAATAGCACCAAGACCGGCTATGCATGCCCACAGAAAACCAGACACACCTGGTCCAGCCCTGTCAGAATCTCTAGACGTGGGTGAGCCCAGCCAAAACAAAACGACACCCTAAACTGACAAACAGCAGAGAGACCGACCAGATCAGATCAGACGGGATTCTGGTGAATCAAAGAATCATAGAATCTCAGGGTTGGAAGGGACCTCAGGAGGTCATCGAGTCCAACCCCCTGCTCAAAGCAGGACCAATTGCCAACTAAATCATCCCAGCCAGGGCTTTGTCAAGCCGGGCCTTAAAAACCTCCAAGGAAGGAGACTCCACCACCTCCCTAGGTAACGCATTCCAGTGCTTCACCATCCTCCTAGTGAAATAGTGTTTCCTAATATCCAACCTAGACCTCCCCCACTGCAACTTGAGACCATTACTCCTTGTTCTGTCATCTGCCACCACTGAGAACAGCTGAGCTCCATCCTCTTTGGAACCCCCTTCAGGTAGTTTAAGGCTGAAGGTAGTTTATCAAAAGCTTGTCCCTTCCACCAACACTATATGTCAGGTTAGATGGTTTCTTTTCAGGCAAAACTAACTGGGATGGAGCTGGTCTCTAAACTAGGAGAAATATTCTGAGAAGAAGACGATGCCCCAGTATCTCTGCTTGGCGCACTCACCCTGGCCTCATGTGAAACAGAGTCTGTAAGTAACCCCTGTGAAGTCTGGTACAACTGCATCTTCAGGGCTAGATCCATGAAAAGGAGTTAGGTGCCATTTTAACCCCCCAAGTCCAGCATGGGGCACCCTGGGCATTCAGAACACCACCGCTCAGCTGCCACCTGACCCTGTAGGTGCCTAAAGTCCCTCGACAGCTACATTTCCACCATTATAGCCCCCAGGTGCCTACGTTTCTGCCAGTGAGCAGGCACACAGCCGCATCACACCTGGGAACCTGCCTCACGCCGACACCCCAGAGGGTTCCATTCCCTCGTGTCTGGCCTGCAGGGCCTGATCCAGGAGTGTTCTCAGGACACACCTAACCCCACACAAAATGGATGGAGGGGGAGGTGGCTCTCAGGGATCAGGATCTGCAGCAGAGCAAGTCTCTGGGTAAGCTAATGAGCACAGTCAGCCTGTAGCAGGCTGCCTAATTGGCTCCACGGCTGATTGGCTGGAAGAGTCGACAGAGCAGCTCTCGAGTCCAGCAACAGCAGCAGGTCAGCAGCTGCTCAGAGCGTTCACCCGCGGCTGAGATGGCTCCTGCTCATTCCAAGCCTTGCTCCTGCCTTGGACCCAGCCTCGCCTCACGCCAGGTAACCTGGTTCTGACCCTCGGCTCCAAATCCTGCCTTGGACCCAGCCTCGCCTCACGCCAGGTAACCTGGTTCTGACCCTCGGCTCCAATTCCTGCCTTGGACCCAGCCTCGCCTCACGCCAGGTAACCTGGTTCTGACCCTCGGCTCCAATTCCTGCCTTGGACCCAGCCTCGCCTCACGCCAGGTAACCTGGTTCTGACCCTCGGCTCCAATTCCTGCCTTGGACCCAGCCTCGCCTCACGCCAGGTAACCTGGTTCTGACCCTCGGCTCCAATTCCTGCCTTGGACCCAGCCTCGCCTCACGCCAGGTAACCTGGTTCTGACCCTCGGCTCCAATTCCTGCCTTGGACCCAGCCTCGCCTCACGCCAGGTAACCTGGTTCTGACCCTCGGCTCCAATTCCTGACTCCGGCTGTGACCCTGGGCTCTGGCATCTGGCCTCTGACTCCTGCTCTGACCCTCAGCTCCAATTCCTGACTCCGGCTGTGACCCTGGGCTCTGGCATCTGGCCTCTGACTCCTGCTCTGAGCCTGGGCTCTGATTCCTGGCTACTGATGCCTGCTCCAACCACTGGGCCTGATCCTGCTCTAACTGCTAGGCATGGCCACCCATGTCCCAGTCACTGACAGTGGTGGCGCCTCTCTAACAGTTTAGTGCTTCAAGCACTCTCCTGGGGTGGGAAAATCCAATTGAAATCCTCCCTCCACATGGGGGGAATTCACGGTGTACTAGACGGATTAAAATATTTTGATGAAATGACGTTAAATTGAGAAGGAAAGTCAGCTAGAAGTTGGTAATGCTTTGGGCAAGACACTGTGAACATTATGCCAGGGTTTGCTGAGGGGTGATCCTGTTAGGAAAATGAAGAGGTTGCATTCGTATTGAGTTTTTTTAATTAGTGATAAAAGTAAGAAGTAAGGATAATATTTTCCATCAAGCGCGCTCATGTTACCACAAATACGTGAAATACACCTGGGCTGGGAGAGGCAGGAAATAAAAGGGGATGAAACTGAAAAATGTCTGATAAGAACAGTTGGTCACGGAGTTAAATAATCAGCAATGTAGCTTCTGGATCAATGCAGCACAGGCCCAGCTCAGCCACACACAGAGATCCTGCCACAATTGTAAAATAAGGAGACCAGGATGGCAGGTTTATGGAGCTGCTCCAGCCTGCCGGAGAACAACAGTTCAAGTGGCTCCATGGTCCTGCAGACTGGACTGTTCCAACACATTCAAACAATGTGGCAAGACTTTGTATAAAACTCCATTTGAAAGTTAAACATTTCAGCAGCCAGCGAAGTGCCGAGGGCAAACGGCAGCTTGGCCAGCACAGCGTGCAGTGGTGATCGGAGTGCATTGCAAGAGGGGCCCATGGAAAGCAATCTGTGAAAGGAGGTTGCTGAGCCGAGCTGAGCAGCAGGTGTTCACTGGCTGTCCCAGAATGGTCGTACTCCTGGCTATGGCCTAATTTGTCCTACACAACCTGATGTGACACCAGGAGTTCTGCACAAAAGAGACTGGAATTTGAGACCCCCATGTAAGAACTCACAAGACGTGCCTGTGGTTGGGTGGCGAGAAGACACAAGTTTCATTTTGGTTGGACATTTCCAGCCTTCATCACAAGCCTGGGTCACCGTTTGATTGGTCCATGCCAGCTTCTCCAAGCAGAGGAACCAAATTGAACTCACAGCAGAAAGGGGATAAAATGGCCTGCCTCCTTCAGCACATCACTTCCTGAAAGCCGAGAAAAGGAGAAGACCTGGGAATCCTCACTGCGGGTGACATTAAGTACCCTCAGTTAGGCACCTTTAACTATCTCTCTCTCTTTTCCAGCAGCTTGGGTTGTTTGTTAGCACATGCGGAAAAGACAATGTCCGTCCTACACTCCACCTGTGTTTGCAGTGTCAGCCCTGCTGTGATCAGTAACGGAGCTGAAGGCTGACAGTTGAGCAAAGATTTGGTAATAAGTAACATACAGCCTTTCTCTTTGGCAAGGACCCAGATCAGTCACTTGACTCCTTCCTCAGCTGGGTACCTCATTACTAAGGACATGTACATGCTTGTGTAGGTGGTGTATAGATTGTCACAGAGTTAGAGCTTGTGCCCTTGTTTTGATAAAGTTTGTTGTAAAGTAGCTTTTAAATAGAACTCGTTACAAGTCCTGAACACTGTTTATCCCCGTAGTTAATAGCTGCGCGCTGCCTGTCGAGTTCTAGGTGTACACAGACATCAAATAAGACTTCGTGTGAAAGCCTGTCATAAAAAAATAGATGTTCTTGTTAGGTGGTTAGGAGTGTTTATCTGATCCTGAGTTAATATAACTGGTGTGAATATTGGTGAAAAGGGGTAACCACAACAGATCCATTGGGAAGGAGACTATGGTGGGTTGGCATGTGAGGAATTGCTCAAGTTGTTTTATGCATTAGCCTAGAATTGTTTTCCACTGTTGAATCAAGTAAGAGTGGAGAGTTTTACTAATGGGCTTGAGTGTTTTCCTTCTGCTTTAAGGACTTGGTCAAAATTCCAAACAAAGTCAAAGGATAATTGTTGAATGGGAATTTTGCTGCTTTCTGCTATAGATGTGTTATGTGATTCTTAAAACCTGGATGGTTCGCGTGTGGACCAGTTTTTCCCGTTTCTCTCAGTCCAATCATAAACCAGTGCTACTGTGCATTATCTTATATTATATACTCTTGGCTGCTGTTGATAAGGGTAGCCAATAAAAATGTAAAATCAAATCTGAGTCCTTTTCTTTTGTTAAGCAGTCAATATCCAAAGCCCCCTAAGACAGACGAGTTGGGTAATCAGCTGAGCAATTAACTTAACCAAGGTTTTATTTGATCCCTTCCTTTCTTACATGTTCCAGGAGGGAAACACCCTCTGTGAATTACCCTGACTGGCCACCAGGTGCTGATCCCAGCCCGGGGCCAGGGAATGTTACCTCACTAGTGATAATTAGTGATAAAGGGGCAGGGGGTGTATCCCACAGATGAATCATGAACTCTTATCATTTCATGGTCGCCTTCACCCAAGCTGCCTTCCGCCTTCAAATTCTCAGCCAGTTCCTCCCGGTTTGTCAGACTCAAACCCAGAACAGCCTCTGCCCTAGTCACTTTCTCCACCTCCTGTAATAAAAAACTTGTCTCCAGCGGAGCAGGTCACTCGCTCATGGGAACCTGAGCTCCCACAGCCGATCAAGTCACTCACTCGCCCTGTCCTCTGCCGACACAGAGTCAGCTCACCCCAGAGACGTTGGGCTCTGCACCATGCGGCTTCTCCAGGAACGGCTCCCAGATGGGCCAAGACCCCTACCCCTGCAGCCCCTTGTCCTCATTCACATCTCCTGCCCGTGGGGATCTTGTGAGGGCGGTAGGACAAGAGCCCTGTTCCTGCTGGATTTAGGAGAGAGGTGGTTGGGGGCGTCTGAACAGGCGAAAACCTGGAGGAAGAGCAGGGACATATTCCCACCAGTCACTGCTGCTCCATGGGAAATACGCTCTGTGCATCCCCCCAACTAGCTATGAGCTGTCACTGCTGCTCCCATGGCAGGCAGGGGTGGGTGGAGGACACACTCTGTGCATTATCCGAACTGGCCACCACGTGTCATTGCTGCTCCAAGGCTGACACACTGCAGGATGGCGTGAAACGGAGCAGGTTCAGTTCCAAGGGTCAGATTTCCAGACGGGTGCAGCGCACAGCAGCCCCCCATGAGGAACAAGGGGAGCTGCTGGATGCGGGTCTGTTCGGAAAATCCAGTGAGAATTGTGCGTCTCATGAGCATGGTGTGGCCGCCCCTGTGGCCCAGTGCCTTCCCTGCTGTGCACAGCGTGGCTGGGCTGAGACCTCCCCTCTCAGAGCATCTCGTCTCAGCTCTTAGGGCTGGTCTACACTGGCACTTAACAGCACTGCAACTTTCTCGCTCAGGGGTGTGAAAAAAAATACCCCCCTGAGCACAGCAAGTCTCTGGGAGCTACGCCTCTCATGAAAGTGGTTTTTTTCTGCTATGACTACACTAGCAACACCATTAGTTGAATGGAACAGTTCATTCAGTGCTTGTGCCTGGGACAGTCGCACTCAACAGCACGGGCACAGAAGTACAGTGTTCCCCTGACAACCAGTGCGTTCTGGGACTCTGGACAAATGTATCCCTGAGAGCCCAGCACCATCTCTGGGAGCAGGGGCTTGTGCAGAGCGCTGCATTATGGGAAGGAGTCAGTCAGTAAGATGGGCTGCCCCAAAGCCGGTGGGTGTGTCCATGCAAATGAGATCAGCCTCTGAAGTCCTTTTCCACAACTCACCACCAGATGTCAGGGGAGAGCTCATCCTGACTCTGCTTACACAAGTCAGACCAGAAAAACATGAGATTTTTTTTCCCAAAACCCACAAGTTTGGTTCAAAAATCATCATATATTTTTGAAAGGATAATACTGAGGTCTTTGATGTTCTGGTTGCTCAACTCCCAATGCCTCAGTGCACATGTGAGAGACAATTACTGTGGCCCGCTCTCACACATGCACACATGACTCTGGCTCTTGGGGCTGCTGGGTAGAAAGGAGCTTCTAGCTTCTCCCCAGACCCCCACATTATAATTCATTCATTTTCTGTCCCCTGCCCAGCCCCAAATCTGCCCCTCCCCCAGGCCATTAATTGCACCCCCCCACCCCCCAGCCCCATATCAGCTCTGCCCCCCAAGTCCCACTGCTGCTCCGCCTGTTGCTCGGGGGGGGGGGGCGGTCTTCTCCCCTCTCCCCCTCCCCTACCCAAACACTCCTCTGCCTCCTGAGGGGAAGGGGAGGGTGCTGCCTGTCTCCTGCAGCAGCTCTGATTGGCTGCCCTTCCCCAGGAGGTGGGGCAGTGGGTATTTCTGACAGAGCAACAGTGACACCTGGTGGCCAGTCTGGTAATCTTTTCTTCATTAGCACAGCAGTGACACCCGGTGGCTAGTTAGGGTAATGCACAGAGTGTATTTTGAAAGTGGAACAGCAGTGGCTGTGCATTGCATGGTACTGCTGCTTCATTAGGTAACAAAATCTGAATGTAGAGCTCGGACACTGGGAGCCAGGACTCCTGGTTTCGATGTCTATAGCTGTTGTGCAATCTTGAGCAAGTCACTTATTTTCTCTGTGCTGCACTTTTCCCCCTGTGAAAGGGGGAATCCTGCTCCTTTGAGGTCTATGGCACAAACCCCACTAGCTCCACTGGGAGCAGCGCTGTGCCCCGAGAGGGCTCACGGGGTTAATTCATATGTAGAAAGCTCTGTGGTGAAAGGCTCAGGAATAGCTCATTATTGGGCAGTAATTCAAGGGCAGTGGGAGCAAGACAAACAGTTCACAAGACAGTGAGAAATCGTGTGTGAGGGGAGAGGAGACCTTAATTTTGTCTTATGATTTAAGAACAAACCTGAGTATGTGACTGGGAGATTCTTCCCCTGAGACTCAGGCAGGTTTCTGTGATTCCCAGACCACCCTGGACTCTCTTCACTTTCCTGCCAGGTGTTAAATGAGGTGACTGATGTCTGTCACGTGTGATTTGGTGCCTCTTATCCTCTCTTTGCGCTGTGTGTGCAGTGGGGTGGTTTGTTATGGGAGGTGTCACAGGCTGGCCGGCCCTTTAAGGCAAGCCAGGCTCAGCCTGGCCTGGGAGCTAGCAGCGAGCCCCCCGCTGGGGGTGATAGGGTGACTTAATGAGAATTAGTAACCTCAACTAGGCCAGGGCCAGGAAAAGACGACACAAGGGAGGGGAACTCAGTTAGGGGCAGACCCAGGAGAGAGGAGTGTGAGCCCTGGGGCCTGAAGTCCATGAGAGAAGGCAGGTACCACAGGGAGCTCTCTGCTGCCATCTGCTGGAGGGCAAAGGGACTGAGTGAGGCCATAGCTAATTTACATATCAACTGTGGATGGTTTTGGGACATCGGGGTTAAATGTGCTAAGTTTTGTAGTTGGGGCTGATTCTCTGGAGAGTTCCCTGGTGGGAACCAGCTGGGCAAAGCCTGAACAGTGACTGGGATCAGGGTCTATGTTCACCTAAAGACTCTGGTGCGGCCTCCCTGTCCTAGCTGCAGAAATCATCGTAATAGCCCCAGAATGGCGGAGTGGTGGCGGCATTAGGTTAAGATCCAGTGAACATATGCCCAGCCTGCACAGGTTTAAACCTGCTTCTGACATCATCCTAGCAGAGCCCCAGGGACCCTGATTCTCCTGCAGCCACAAACTGTGAGTGAGGGGCTGGGAGACAGAACAAACTGCATCAGCCGCTCAGGGGCCAATTGGTCGGGGCTGTGACAGATACACCCTGAGACAGTAGATGGGGGAAGGTGTTGAACAGTAAAGGTTTGTCCCAGCTCACTCCGTCCTTCCTCTTTCCTCCACCAACAAAGTTCTTCTGTTTAACCCTCTGGTGACTGTGCTGGCGAGTGGGTGCAGATTTGCCCAGCAAAGGTGCCCAGAGTAGATACAGGTTCCCAGATCACTGGGTGGGGGCTCGAGTCACAGTTAAGGAACTGTAGAGAATCCCCTCAGGTAAAGACCCGACCCTTGTTGCTGGCGACGCTGCTGCTTCAGGGTTTCACTTCTTCTCCTCACAAACACCCTACGGCTGCATTTCCCGCCCCCCTCGCTAAACTCCCCAATTAGTGACACTCTAGGGAAGAGCTCCTGTCTAGTCAGAGCAATGCCTTTAAGTAGGGTTACCATATTTAAAAATTAAAAAAAGAGGACACTCCATGGGGCCCTGGCCCCACCCCTTCCCCGCCCCCTTCCCCGCTCCAACTCCGCCCCTTCCCCGACCAGCCCCGCCCCAACTCCGCCCCCTCCCCTGAGCACCCGCATTCCCCCTCCTCCCTCCCAGCCACGTGAAACAGCTGCCCGAGCGCTACTGGCTTCGGGCAGCCCCCAGACCTCCAGACCCTGCACCCCCAGCTGGGCACTTCCCCTCCCGGGCTCCAGCGGCGGCTGCTGCGTGCTGCTCCCTGACTCTTCAGCTCTGTAAGAGCAGAGCTGCCCGAGCGCTACCGGCTTCGGGCAACCCCCATCCCTCCGGACCCTGTGCCCCAGGAGCCCGGGAGGGGAAGTGCCCGGCCGGCGGCGCAGGGTCCGGAGGTATGGGGGCTGCCCAAAGCTGGTAGCACTCGGGCAGCTCGGCTCTTAAACAGAGCCAAGGAGTCAGGGAGCACAGAGCCGCTGGAGCCCACTCTAAGGTAAGCCAGGGATGCCGGAAGCTGGGAGTATTTTTCCCGGACATGTTCGGCTTTTTGGAAATTCCCCCCGGACGGGGGTTTGATTACCAAAAAGCCGGACATGTCCGGGAAAAATCGGACGTATGGTAACCCTACCTTAAGCCATGGGCCTTTAGCAATGGTGAAATTCAGAGACACGGGCTCTTAGTCCAGATGAAATGCAAGTTTATTATAACTGAAATATTAAATCATTTCTACAAGACAAGAGGGGCCGGTTCTGGGGGTGTGAAAGGATCGCAGAACCGGATCTCTAATCATTATGGAAACAAAATCAACAAATCAATGGGTTATTGAGGGAAGGCAGAAGCTGACGCACTGGCTATTGACTGTGGAATAGATTTGGCCAAACCAGCCGCAATGTATCGAAGTCTCCAATTGCTCAAATGAATTGTTCAATCATCGGCTCTTATAATAAACTACAGAATAGGCTCCCACTGAGAATAGCAAATCAAGAAGCAATAGATGTACATAAACTCAGCATCAAACACTAAAGCCTCTCTCCACAGGAACTCACCAGCCAGGAATGGGAGCGCAGCCCAGAGTATAAGTGACAGCTGCCACTCAGCCAGGTCATTATCAAGCATCCAATATGGGTTTATCAGCCAGACACATCTTGACCCTTCTCCATTTCAATCCAGGGCCATTCACAGGGTTAATAGCACAGCCAGACACAGGTGCTTCCCTGGACAAATCTCCCTTTGCATAAGGGGCTGGTTAAACCTATGAGCGCAGAGACAGAATTACAAAGATCAGTCTCAGCATTTCTTAATCGATTATTGTCTCACTTGAGAACCTAGGACCCTGTCAGGAGATGGCCCTGTTGCGCTAGGTACTGTACAGACACAGAACAGAAGGATGGGCCCTGCCCCTGAGAGCAACAATCTAAGACTAGACCCAGCAGGCGGGTGCTCCAGGCAGACGGGGGAGCACACGGGAGCAGGGAGATGGTTGGGATAACACAATGGGCAGCGCTCCCAGAGCTCCGGCTGTGGGCCATTGTCAAGTGATCCAGAGGGTCCATGGCCGGGGTGAGGCTGAAGGAGGCGTTTGCAGAAGGTCAGTCCGGGGGCTCCATGGGGGGTTACAGGTGGCTCCTCCCTGGACAGGGGCAGCCTGGGGGAAAGTCACTGTTAGTGTTGCTCCCCGTTGTCTCCCAGTGAAGAGTTCGATGGGCTCTGCCCTGGCCCTGCTCTCGGCTGGGGCCTGAAATAACCATTCCCTGAGCTCCCTGCAGAGCGCGTGAGGCACTGGGGACCCTGGGGAGCTTTATCACAACTTGGCCGCGTTCGCTGGGGAAATAAAGAAACAACAAAGAACAGGGTCAGTCAGGATCCCTCCCCCCCCACCTCCCATTTTATGAATCAAATTCAGTATGTTATGGTGGGGGGGAGACCTCCGTGGAAACGGAGCTCAGAGCTCAGTTATGGTGAAGTTTCACACCCAATGCAGAAAAGCAGCAGTTTCATGAGACTTCCCACAGCTCTGAGCGCCGAGCTCCAGCTGGGACAGGGTCTTTACTTTCATCCTTTCAGTCACGGTCTCCCTCCATAACCACCTCCAGAACTCGTAGAGCGTCAGCAGCATCAGCATCCAGGAAATTCTTCAACATGAAGTATGTGGTAGGGAGAGAAACTGCTGCAGCTGACACACAACCTACCACAGCACCTACCACTGGTACACATTTTAATAAAATTGTTGAATATTGCACTGCCCCAGCCATGTACTTGGTCAGTAGCTTAATTACAAGATCTTTTGTTATTTCCTCACTCAGTGGGGACTTTATAACGGCCTTCAGCTCTGCAATGGGCTTGTTAGCCTGTCTAGCAAGTGTAGCGAGAGCGTTTTCATTGAGGCCGAAGTCCCTGCAGTACTCTTGCAGGGACGTCACCAGCATGCTCGTATCGTAAACAATGGAGAGACCTGGGATAGGAGCAGCAGCGACTGCGCATGACGCCAGACTTTTCAGACAGATCTGCCTATGCAGTTGTTGTTTTTTCTTCTCCAGGATTTCTTTAGAAACATTGGACAGGGATCGTAGGAGAGTGAGTCTCTTGTGACCGGGGAGCTCATCCACAAGCGTTTCCTGCAATTTTGGAAAATCATAATTGCATAAGTCCTGTCTAGATACAAGAAAAACGCGTGGGGAGACCATCCCTCCTGCTTCCAGGCCTTTGATGCAATTCTCTCTGATGGCATCGAGGATCGCACTCTCACTGTACTGATGTGACCTTTTCGTGGCAGCTTTCCTCTGCTTCAGGATTCCCTCCTCGTCATAGTGTCGTTTTTCATTTGTCAAATCCTGGTCCACCTTGGAGCGCACAAAGTAAAAGTTCTTCCCCTGTCTCTGGATCTCCTGGGCGAGTTCAATATCGTGGGTTTTGAAGCGGGTGCAGGAGATGATGATGAAAAAGTCGTAGCGGCTGAACCCCACCTGCTCGAGGTAAGTGTCTGATTTAAATTTTGGGGTCCCGATCCCTGGCAGATCCCAGACTATTACATTTGGGTAGCTAGGATGTGGGTAGGCAGTGGGCTCCATTGTTGTTTCATTCACCCCCGTATCAGCCGCATCGTCATCTGTATCCCCCAGGCCCCGGATGGCGTTGACAAAGGACGATTTTCCAGAGCCCGCCTCCCCCGTGACAGCGAAGTTGAGAGTGATTTTATCAGCCATCTCCAGAGCTTCTTTCGCTTTAGCAGCTGCTTCGGTGAGGTTTCCTTTCCCGACAGCAGCCTTCAGTGCTTCCACATCCTCTTCAAGTATCTTGGGAAGCTCTTTAGCATCTACCCCAGCCATGGCAGCTCCAGTGCACTGCTCAGCCTGCCTGCGAAAAGACAATGAGACATTCCATGTACGGTTAGTTTAGACACTTCCCCACGTTCCAGCCTCTTCCTGGAGTGGCGCAGGGCAGGGCAGGCAGGCAGGGAGCATGCCCTGCCCCCGGTGCACGTCCGGCCGGAGCCGCTCTAGGTAAACACTGGCGGAGGGCAGGGGGGCTGCGAGGGGCTCGTGGGCCACAGAAAATAGCCCCACGGGCCGCTGGCTGCTTGTTTGAGACCCCTGTCTTAGATAGGGTTACCATCCGTCCGTATTTCCCCGGACATGTCCGGATTTTGCGTCTCTAAATAGCCGTCCGGGAGGAATTGGTAACAAGGTTAAAATGTCCGGGGAGGTTTTCTCCCTCGCCTCCCTCCCTCCCTTCCATGCAGAGTGTGGCTGCTGATTGGGCGGCTAGGCCGATTGACCCACTCCCATTGGCCTCCAGCAGCCAGAGCCCTCCCCTGCTCCCCCCTCCCTCTCTCTGTAGTCCTGTGTAACAAACAAACCGACCCATGTGGAGCCAGAATGGTAAGAGGAGTGGGGGGGGGGCAGTCAGGGAGCGGGGGAGTGTTGGATGGGTCCCCAGCCTCCACCTGCCACCCCCCCTCCGTGGGTCCCCCCTCCCTGTCTGCCTCTCCCTTGTCTGCGTGTACTGCCAGAGCCAGCAGCAACTGCTGTCTGCTGCCCCCGGGTCCTAGTGCCCCCATCCACTAATGGGAAGACAGGCTGCCCTTACCCTGCCCTTCCACCCTAGCCCTGAGCCTCTCCAACACCCCAAACCCCCCAGCCCCAACCCTCATCGCCCCACACCCTAATCCTCTGCCCCAGCCCTGAGCCTCCTCCTGCATCATGAACCCCTCATCCCCAGACCCACAGCCCTCACCCCTGCATCCCCTCCTATCCCCAAACTCCCTCCCAATCCCCCTCCCTCTTCCCACACACCCCCTCCTGCCCTCAAACTTCCTCCCAAAGCCTGCACCCCCTCCCTTTGCACCGCCTCTCACCCCCAAACTCCATCCCAGAGCCTGCACCCCTCACCCCCTCCTGCACACCCACCCCCTGCCCCAGCCCGGAGCCTGCACCCAGCACCCAAACTCTATCCCAGAACCTGCACCCCTCCTGCACCCTAATCCCCAGCCCAGGACCTGCACCCCAGACCTCCTCCCCCCACCCAACCCCCCTCCCAGAGCCTTAGGCAGGTGGGGTGGGGGGTTCTGGGCACCACCAAAATTTCTACAACCCTGCCACCCATGCGAGTGGATAAGGGTCAGGGCAGTCAGGGGACACGTAGGGTCCTGGGGGGGGCAGTTAGGGTAGGGGGTTCTCAGCAGGGGGCAGTCAGGGGACAAGAAGCAGGGGGGGTTGGGGTTCTGAGGGGAGCAGTCAGGGGGTGGGAAGTGGGATGGAGTGGATGGGGCGGGGCTAGGGCGGGGCTTCCCCCCCCCCCAGTGTCCTCTTTTTTGTTTGTGGAAATATGGTAACCCTAGTCTTAGAGGAAGCAGAGGGACAGAGTTGCTTGGGCACAGAGCCCACTGGATGGCAGGCATGGGGATTTTGGAGTGAGGAAAGTGCCTGTGACTGTTTCTGCTGTGTTCAGAAACCACATCTGTGTGTGCGCTCTGTGTAAATAAACAAGCTCACACCAAGAACAGACCTGGCTTGTGTCTTTGATTCCTCCTCGTAATGCAAATAGCCCTGCAAATAATGGTGAACCCCATGGCCCCAAGAGGCAACAGTATTAAGTGGGACTTTCATTTTAACAATCTCCCTCATTCATTCCCTGTCTTTTTGGAGAACCCCTGCTTGCCAGTCTGTAGGATGGTGTCAGAGATGGTATGAATTGTTCTTTTGGGGGATAGAGGGAAAGTTAGTTTAGACGAGCTGGAGCGGCTGCGAGGGCAGTGGCTCAGGGAGAAGGGGTGGTGCGAGGGTGGGATCTTGGGGGGGAAGGGGCAGGAGTTTGGGGGTAGGGGAAGCATGGGGGGCACAGTTTAGGTGGTAGCGCCCCCCCCACACACACACACACTTTTAGGAATCTTCGGTCACCACTGGCAAAAGGAGAAATTACGTGGAGAAGGAAAATAACCAGGAGGGAGGGGTGTCAGCAGGAATCCGTCTCTCATCCCAGGTGGAGTTTAGCGGATTCAGCTGGAGCTGGTGGCGTCATGTGGCTCCCACTCTGACCTGCTCTGGTCATCACATCTCTGAGGATGAGGAGGAATACAAGGCCCAGTAGAGTCACGGTGGATCCTGGGGTTCCAGGAGACAGTGGGGGTGGCAGCCATGCTGGTGAGGCGTGTTTCTTTCAGTCCCCCCATCCCAATGCTCCTATTTAGTGACCCCCAGATACACAATATCCGGGTGGGGGGATAGGTCTAGTCCCATCGACGTTAATCACTCAAACATGCTATGGGGATTTGAACTCTGGAGGGTGCCTCCCATTTCCGGACTTTCTCAACTCATTGTGGTGCCAGCCTGGGACTTCACCCAGAGCCCGGCCCACCCTGGAGCCTTAGCCCAGCTCTTTTCCCTCCTTCAGTCCCGTCTGTTGGTCTCCTGCTTTGTTGACTTTTGCAGTTTGTCTAACGGGCTACATTGGCCTTTTGTCACCTTGGACGCGCTGGACTGTGCCATTGGGGCCAGCGCTGACGGGCGGGGGACAGTGTCCCCTACTGAGCACAGTGACCCCTAGCACCACACTGGGGCATTGGGGCCAGCACAGACTGTGAGGGGAAAGCGCCCTTACTGTAAATCCCACCCCACTCCCTGCAGCACAGCATTGCCCGTCGAGCTCCCTGTCCCACTCCTGGGAGCGCGGCGCCCCCAATGCACCCTCATCCCACTCCCTGCAGCACGCTGCCCCCTACCGAGCCCCCACCCTACTCCCTGCAGCACAGCACCCCCTACCAAACCCCCACCCCACTCCTTGCAGCACGCTGCCCCCTACCGAGCCCCCACCCCACTCCCTGCAGCACGCTGCCCCCTACCGAACCCCCACCCCACTCCTTGCAGAACGGTGCCCCCTACTGAGTCCCCTGCCACCCTCACTGCAGCACAGTGCCCCCTACTGAGCCTCCCAGCTCCCTGCAACGCAGCGCTGCCTGCGAAGCCCCGTTCTTATCCATGCAGCGTGGGGCTCTCTGCTGAACCTAAATAACGCTCTCCCTGCATGAGCCCCTGTCCCATCCCTGCAGCACGGCAGCCTGTAATGATAGTTGTAGCCACCACAGCTGAGATTTCTCTCCCTGGCCCTGTTAGTAACTACACACTGTGAACTTTTCACAGCACGACCATTAACCCTAAAGGATAAAATGATGTCACAGAGCTCACGGATTCCAGGACTTTCAGAGACCTCCGGGACATTTTCCGCTTTAGCCCTGGGTCGGGTGGAGGCCGGATCTGTCAGCCGGTCGGGGCCCCGGAGCTCTGAGCTGCTGCAGGTGGTGTGTGTGTGTGTGTGGGGAGGGACGACCCGAAGGAGCCTGGGCAGTGACGTAGGGCCCTGAGGCACCGCGGGCCCTGGAGCTGTCAGCCGTCATGGTGCAAGTGCTAGACTCCCCCTCCCCCTGCCCACAGCGAGGCTCGGGCTCTCTTTCCTCCCCACCGTGGGGCTCGAGCTTCAGTCATCCCCTCATCAGCCCCTCCCCCCATTATTTTTGGTTATTGCCTGCGACCTGTCCCTGACTTTTACTAAAATTAATCGTGACAAAAGCTTAACCGTATCCCCATCACACTGTAATACAATGTACAGGAGAGGGGAGGAGCCCTGAGGAATCACATGGCAACTGCGTGGCCTAGTGGAGACACCCCTGGACTGGGACTATTCCTAGCTCTGCCACAGGTCTGTTGGTTGACCTTGGGCAAGTCACTTCCCTTCCCCATGCCTCAGTTTCCCATCTGTATAATGGGGATAATGATGTAAAGCTGTTTGAAATGTCCTGATATAAAGCACCAGGGAACACTTCGGTGTTTTGATTATTACCTAGGCACAGTAGCATGGCAACTGCAAACCTAGGTGGGGACGACAGCTGTCTAAATGGCCACGAACTCCCACCAACAACCATTTCTCTTTTGGTTTAAAACACTAGAAAGTAAAATAGCAAAATCTTCATTGAGGCAGAATTCAGGTTGCCCAGTGAGAGCTCCTGCCCTGCCAGAGCAGTGAGTTCAGCACAACTCCAACTTCTGAAAAGCAGGAAACAGAGTTAGGGCAAAGGCCCACATCACCTTAGCTCTGCCCCCTTCGAGCGATGCCCCCTGTGCTCAGAACATGCCCACGCCCACTCTGCCTGGTCAGGGTTATTCACTGGCGCTACCTGCACTTGTCCTAGGCTCAGACACTGACCTGCTCCCCGACAGAACACCACACCTGGAACATTCAAACCACGTCAGCCCCTTTTCCAGCCCCGTCACCCTAGCACCCAGGATAACACCTAGACGTGTCCTTTCACCTGATCATCACTAATTGCACAGCCTGCGCTCAAATCCCACCTCACTGCTAACAATCCCCAGTGCCCTGCTACTGACCCAACCTGCTCAATTCTGTATAGAATCGATGCAGACTGGAACCTCCAGGGTCCATGGGCACCTCGTTCCTTTGATCACACACCTGGGGGAATCAGACCCAGATCTCCTCAGTTCTCAATCACAGTTCTCCTAGTCAGCTCCAGCTTATTCTTCCCCCATTCAGGACAATTTACACCTCACCCAGTGACTGCAGCTGGAGTTCACACAGACAAGTCCCAGGGTCTATTGGCAGCGCCGGGTGGAGGTCGGGGCGGGGGGGGGCAGAGCTATGATAAAGCATTTACCTTAACTCTGCATTTCATGGTCTTCAGACATTTGAGTTTTGCTGAACTTGACATTCTGGAAGGGCCCAAGGTATCACTGGGCACCTTTTCTCTGTGTTAATGAAGGTTTTGCTGCTTAATCTATCCCTGCCCACCCCCTGCAGCACAGCGCCCCCTCCTGACCTTCCCAAACTTCTTCCGAGCCCTGCCTCCCTGCAGCACAGCCCCTGTACTGAGCCCCCCGCCCCACAGCAGGCCCCCCAGACTGAGCCCCCCGCCCAGCTTCTTGCAGAACAGCGCCCCCTACTGAGCCCTCACCCCACTCCATGCAACATGATGCCCGTAACTGATGCCCACCACGCTGCTCCCTGCAGCACAACTCCCCTAATTAACATGCCAGTGGCTCCCTGCAGCCCAGTGCTCCCACCTGAGCATCCAGCCACCTTCCCTGGGGCATTGCGCCCCCTGTGAGATCACCAACCTCTCCTTGGAGCACAGCGCCCCCTACTGAGACCCTGTCCCACTCCCAGAAACACAGCACCGCCTAATTAGCCCCTGACCTGCTCCTTGCAGCACAGTGCCCCCGACTAACCTCTGGAAGGAAAGTCACCCGCCATTACACCCTCCTCCCCTCCTGGTTGCACCTATGGTTTAACAAGCCGCAACCCAGAAAAGAATCTCTCACCGTTAGTCCTGAAACACTTCAGTTCTTCTGAGCTTTATTGAAGTAGAACAGATGGGCCAGTCTCCAGCTGTGATCTCTTCACACACAGACACGTCTCGTCCTTATATACTGATCAGAGCCATTGATCTGATTAATATAGGAAGTGAAGGTAGCAAGTCACAGATCACCTGCAAAGCTCCCCCCGTCCTCACAAGACAGACTGCCTAAGCAGGCCTGTTTGCTTCCTCTTCAGAGCCGGTAAACAGTGTAGTTGCCAGAGTTACGTTACCACACAGCTCTTTCTAAGCAGTCACATTTATTCTTAAGCTAAATACGATACAGATAAACCATATTAAAAACAATAAACGCACCTACTCACATGCTAATAAGCTCCCCAGAGATCCCCCAACTCCAACAAGAGCTGAGCTCTGGCTGGGAGCAGCCCTTCAAACCCCACCCACGGGTTTCTCTGGGGTCACAAACTCGTAACAGCTTTTGCTCAGAATAAGCCCTGAGTCTTACGGGCCTCAGCCGGCCCAGTCCTTGCAGCCCTTCCCTAAGGATTGGGGAACCCTGGGACCAGAGGTCCTGTCCATTTGCAGGTGGCGGTGCTTCTCTGAACACGGTACAACCTGACTGAAATCCCCACTGTTCTCAGGATGTAGTTACCCCACCTCGTGCAGATACAGACAATCCCTGACCCACAATGATCTATGAACAATTGCATTTCATACAACAGACTCCAAAGACAATGAACTTAACCCAATAAGCTTCATCCGGGATATTGCCGTATCTGTTACGCTTGTTATTACAGGTGTTGTCTGTGATTGATGAAATGACGACTCGTTGACAGGCCTCTACTGTATCAATGATGTCAATGCAGACGCCATGGAAGGAATTCCACAGGTCGATCAGTCAGGAGAAAGGAATGTTCAGCGCCCCTTTGTCATACACAAGCCTGGTCTATGAAGGGGGGATTTTCTGGCAGGTAGCTGGAATGGTTCAGGCTGCAGTACCACTTCCCCGCATCCGTGATGTATTTACACCCCTGTATCGTGCTGATTAATCTTCGACCAATAATCTCTGATTAGTAACCTGATTGATCCTGGTTATCTGACCTCTTATTAACAGAGTTGAACCTGTAGCTCTACCTAGATACCAAGGGTATCAGTGCCTGGGAGCAAACGGAGATAAATGTGTGCCCCTCCCCTGGCCAGCGCCAGGACATTCTCGAGAGAGCTGCCAGGAGAGGAAGAGGAAGGAGGCGTTAGGCAGCGCTCCCCACTGCACCCCCCCTCCCCCCGTGAAAATCACAGACTTAGCCAGTGCAGAGACTCAGCTGCCATTAAAACAAAAAAGTCTCCAGGGCTCCGATCGCCAAAGGTCTTTAGGTGCCTAATTCCCGTCAGTCCATGGGAGTTCTGCGCCTAAACACCTTGGAGGTTCTAGGGCGGAAGGACTCGGCCAGTGGGTCCCGCACCCCCGAAAGCGTCACACCCCAAACCACGTGGTTCCACAGGACACTTGGGTCCTTCCCAGAGGTGCAGCTCGCCAGGGTCCCCCTTTGGAAAGCAGAACTCCCCCCCAGCAGCCGAGACCCCGCCCCTCCCAGTCCGAGCTGGCTGCGGAGAGCCGGGCCGGGCTGGTTGGCAACCACAGACAGAACCAAAGTGTTTTGCGGGAATGTGTCGATTTCGACCCGATCGGTTTCGACGCGGGACACGGCTCTGGGTTGAGTCCTTTCGCTTCGGCCTTTATACGCCACCAAACAGCCCTTTAAATCCCGTCCCCTGGGATACGGACCAGCTGCGCGCAGCCAGCGCATTGCACCCTTAGCCACAAGAACCTGCTTCCAGCAGGGGGGGGCGGGGCGCAAACTTTTATGGCTGGGCCGGGCCCCCTTTGAAAATAGTTCAGGCTCTGACGACCCCACCACATGCCCCACAAGTGTTAGCAAATCACTGGTCATAGAGGGGAACTGAGTGAAGCCTCTAATCGCCATCCCTGCATCAACGGCGCTGAAGCCCCAGTGGGCATCGCTGGCGCCCTCCACCCCGGTGCCTGCCTGCTCTCTTCGGCTGGGCTGGTAGGAGCCTGCATTGGCTTCAGCTCTGTCCTCGTCTCTCTGCCCGGGTGCAAACTCTCCTCCTACGGCCCTGCTTCGCACTTCCGCTGCTGAGCTGCAATACAATGAAACCTCGTCCTGCCCGAGCTGTGGGGTGCTGCTGCCCGTGCCCCTGTGCTGCTGCCGGCGGCGGCACTGCCCCCAGAGCTGGGCGGCTGGAGAGCTGAAACCCCTCCCCGGCAGAGTCCTCGAAATATGGTACCTCTAGAGCTCGTGATCCCCCTACAACAGCCTCGCACCCCCTTCTGGGGCCGGCCCCCTAGTTTCAGAAACACTGACTGGGGAGTTTCCGAAATGATCTTCTTCAGCGGGCACAGATCACTTCCACCCGGCGTCATCACTGATCCACACCCACGCATCCAGCTGCTGCCCCAGTCTTGGGGACCCTGGGGACCCTCTCCGGGTGCAGCCCTGCCGAGAGCTGGAACCCCCAGCCAGCCGCCGGCCCCCGGGGTGCGATGCAGCCCTTGAGGGTATGTCTGCACTGCAACTAAACCCCTGTGGCTGGCCTGCCGGGCTGCAGACTAGCAGTGTAGACGTGCAGGCTTGGACTGGAGCCCAGGTGGTGGGACTGTGCCTGGGGGGACGGTCCCAGAGCCCGGGCTCCAGCCTGAACCCAGATGTCTACATGGCAATTTTTAGCCCCCCAGCCTGAGTCAGACCAGATGCCGCTGTTCCACGGGGCTTTTAGTCCAGTGTCGACGGACCTGAGACTCCCCCGTCACTTCGACACTCCCTGTCCCCGGGCTCCACCCCAAGGGCGCGCTGCCTCCGGTTCGCAGTGTCGCTCTCTTGGGGCCCGCAGCAGCTGCAAAGCGGGTAACAGCCTGACATGCTTTGCACACCCCATCTAGCACTGCAGTGCCCCTGTACCTCACCACCGCCGCAGGGACAGTTCCTGCCTGACAGCTGTTAGTTAGAGAGGGGGTCATGCCCTGGAGCATGAGAGTGTTTAATCTTATCAAACTTAACAAATAAGAAATTCTTTTCTAATGTCATTCTGGCTCTCCTCATTAGCCATATAAACGTCAGATCCCTTTCTGGGTCTTGCTGGGCTCTCTGCATCAGCAAGATCATGAGACAGTGAGTTCCACAGGTAACTCCCAGGGTTGTTGTGAAACAGCATTCCCTCTACTCCATTTCATAGGGGCTCCCTGTCGGTTCCATTGCACATCCCCTTGGCCTTGCGCTGGGGATCCTGGAGGGGAAACTCTTTAAGCTCCTCACCTGCGCTCTCTGCTTTGTTTCCCAGCCTCGTGATGCTGTCCCTGTTCTCCGGCACAGAGAGCGAAAGAGAGAGGCTCGTGCGTGCCAGCCAGTCCCTGCTCAACTCCCTGGAAGGATGCATCTCGGCCACCCACGCTCTGCTCCGCATCCTCAACCAGCACCTTGACACCAGCGTGTCCCTGGAACCAGTGGGGGGCAGCGTCGGCGTGGGGGAGAACTTGGAGCGCCTGCTGCGGGCGGCGTGGGAGATGCACGCCACAGCAGAGCAGACGGACAGACACGTGCGGAAGAACACCAGCCGGGACCTGTACGCCCACATGGCCTCGCCCCACATCTCGCTACAGGAGAAGGGGGCCATCGTCCGGGACTTCCACCAGGCCACCATGGGGATCTTCGGCAGCGTGGGTGGCCCCATGGTGGCCGTGCTACTGCAAAACGCCGGCCTCCCGGAGCGGCTGGAGGCGGCTCTGCGGGAGTTGGAGGCCTCCCCGGTCCTGCACCTGCCGATGGACGCCCTGCGCCAGAGCAGCGAGGAGATTGCCAGGGCTGTGTCCGCTTGTGCCACCCCTGGGGGCCCAACTGTGGAAACGGCTGCAGAGCCCCCCGAGAATGGCCCCTTCTCTGGGACCGGCGTGGTGCAGAGTCTGGGCGAATACCTGCCCGATGTCCTCACGGGGCGTCGTGCTAGGAACGCCCTGGCAGCGGCCGCTGGGCACCTGGAGGAGGCGCTTCGGGCACTGGCACCGGCCTGCAAGTCTTTCCAGTTGGCAGCTGCCGCGGCTGAGGTCTACATGGCCCTGATCACGGAGCAGCAGCCGGGAACGGGCAAGGGGCCGGGCCAGAATCCTGCCGGTGTTGCCCATTGACCTGCGCAGGCAGAGCCGTGACAGCGCCCCCTCACCTTTGAACCGGACTCCCCTCCCGGCCCCTGGGGTAAATCAGGAGTGACTTGGGGAGAGGGGGGGACAATGGGGCCAATTCCCCTCTCTGATGTAAATCAGGAGTAACTCCATTGATGTCAAAGGGCCAATTCCCTTTCACTCTAGTGTAAATCAGGAGTAACTCGGGGGCGGGGGGGGGGTCAATAACCTGAACCACAAACGAACTGGTTACGGTTATTTTTCCTGCAATTTTTTTTGTGTGGGGGCGTTTGCTGAAAAAACAAAATAATAAAAAAATTCATTTTCAAAACCCCTTTCTGGTAAAAATAAAAACCCAGGTGGTGGTTTGGGTTGAAAGTTTGTGGTTTCGGTTTTTTAAAAACTTCCTTTTTAAAAAAAAAAAAAAGAATTGAAAACCTGATTTTTCTTTGTTACTTCAAAACTGACACATTGGTCCCAGCTTTGGTTCCAGGGTTTTCCCGGGTTTTGCAAACTGCCTCATTTCATGTGCAAACAGGGAGCCCAGATCCCCCGATATCAGGGGCTTTGTCTGGGACCCCCCAGACCGGGCAGGACACGGGGTGACCAGGGGTGGGTGTGAGTGAGAGCTCATTCCCCAGCGGGGGCTCTCAGCCCCTGCGAGGGTGGGTGGAGGGGTGCAGGGCTGGGCTGGGCCAGAACACACCCGCCCAGAGGACCCCGGGGTGGAGCAGGGGGCTCTGGAGTCGCACTGCAGTGGAATTATCACCAGGGAGCAAATGCTGGGGTCAGGGAGCTGCAGGTCCGGTGCTCCAGGACAGTCGCTGGGGGGCTGTACAGGGGCCAGCCCCCCATTAGGGTCTCACTCTGTCGCCAGGGGAAGCCACTTGGCTTCACCACCTCTTGGGACCCAACCTCGGTGCTTGCAGCCCCCTCCCTCCAGTGTCTCCGCCTGAGACGCACACCTAAGGGAGATGTGTACCCCCAAAGGGGGCACTGCCCCCAGCATCTGCTGGAGCTCCTTGTCCAGCCGGTGGGGGAAGGGCAGGCGGGTTTGTTAGGTGGCTGCACCCAGCATGGCCAGTCCTCGGTCAGCCCAGAGAGCCGGAAGCTACAGCCTGGGCCATGGGCAGCTCCGGGCCCCAGCCAAGTGTGTCCGCCCTTGGCTCCCGCTCTTCCAGCTGACTTCCTGCAAGGGGTGGGGGGGTCACCCTGGGTGTTAGTTGCTAGGTCGGCAATGTCCCGGCAGGTTGGCTTTGCCACTGTCTTCATGGACTCGCCGGCGACACGGGCCCCAAATTGAGACAGCCAGGATCAGCCGCCCCTGGGTGGTAGCTTGCCTGAGAGAAAACAGCCCTTTCCAGCCCCTAGGGGCCAACGTGGCACATAGGGGAAACTGAGGCACAGACAGTCTTCATACAAAATAGTGCAAACACTTCCCACTGCGCTACTCTGTGCAGGTGCAACCTGAGACTCACAGGAAACGCATGTGAGCAGAGCTCCCACGACTGCCCGCTGGCATGGACACAGCCACGGGACTGAGTAACTCCCCTGCCCCCATGTATCTTAGGTGTGGGGCAACACGCACACACACACACACACACACACACAGAGCAGGGCTCATCCCCTCCAGCAGACACATATGCACACAGCACCTCTATGTCCAATGGGTTGCTATGTGCATCAGATAAGCCCCCAACCCCCCCTCCTCCCAGAGATTCCCTCATGTGACTGGGGTATGTGCCCCAGCCTGCTGGGTGAAGTGGTGTCTAATGGTTAGAGCAGTGGGGCTGGGAGCCAGGACACCTGGGCTCTGTCCCGGCTCTGGGAGGGGAATGGGGTCTAGTGGTTAGAGTAGGGGACTGTGTTCCAGGACTCACTGCAACTGGAGGGTTTTTGGGAGTTCTGACAGGGTCATTTCATGTTTGCAGGCCCATCTTCCAGTCCCTGCCTGGCCCACTCGCCCTATCGGGTGGCAATGAGGAGGCACCGGGCACCTGGCAGTTGAGGAGAGGAGAGGAGAGGAGATCTGAGGCCCAGGATCAGGCCCCAAGCCCATGTGTCCACCTCTGGCTTGTTGACTCTGGACCATGGCCCAGCCTCTCACCTACATTCCCTGCCATTCCCCTGCACTGGACCCACAGCTTGAAGTCTTGGGTTTCCCCAGCCTGGCCCCAGGTGCTCCGTACACTGGCTGGAGTCACCCTGGGGTAAATCAGGGGTAAAGCCATGGGGACCAATTCCCCTCTCCCTCACCTGGGGGTAAATAATTTCTGTAGCTCTTCTCAGAACCCTCCCCAATTGTCCAATGTCCTGTTTGACGTGTGGCTCCTCCCCAGATCTGGGCGCAGTCTCCAGTCAGGGTCTCCCCCATGCTGTATCCAGAGGGGACCCTACCTCCCAGCTCCTACTCTCTAATCCCCTGCTTCTCCAGCTCAGGGCCGTGCTCCTCCTCTCACCCAGGGAGCTCTGTCCCAGTGGGTTCCTCCAGGATCTCTGGGTCCTTCCCTCATCACTGCTTTCCAGGGTACAGCCCCCCACCATGTAACTCCTTGGGGGTCCTGACCCAAAAGGGGGTGGCAAGGCTATTGTAGGGCGGTCACGAGATCTATGGGTACCATATTTCGAGGACACTGCTGGGGGAAAGGAGGCAATACAGCTGTCCGGCCGCCCAGCTCTGAGGGCAGTGCCGCCGTCAGCAGCAGCGCAGGAGCAAGGGTGCAACGCCATGTACCTCAGACAGGACGAGGTTTCCCTTTTATTACAGCTCAGCAGCAGTGGGGACGTAGGAGGACAGTTTACAGTCAGGCCAGAGAGAGACGAGGACAGAGCTGAAGCCAATGCTGGCTCCTACCAGTACCGTTCAAGAGACCAGCTAGGCAGGGACGGCTTTAGGCCAATTCAACCAATTCCCCTGAATCGGGCCCCACCCCTAAGAGGGCCCCGCGCCCAAGCCCCAGTACGGCATACCGGCAGGTGCGCTGTACCAGGGTGGCCCAGCTTCCCCAGGGGGCAATTTAAAGGGCCTGGGGTTCCCAGCAGGGGCTGGAGCCCCAGGCCCTTTAAATTGCCACCAGAGCCCCACTGCTGGAGCCCTGGGGTAGGGCTGCGGGGATCTCGGGGCTGTTTAAAAAGTCTGGGGCTCCCGCTGCCTCTAGCGCCCCGGCCCTTTAAATAGCCACTGGAGCCCCACCACTTCCCCAGGGCTCCCGTGGCTATTTAAAGGGCCGGGGCGGTAGAAGCAGGGATGCCTCGGGCCCTTTAAATAGCCCCCAGAGCCCTGGGGTCACAGGGGGCTCCAGCTGCCTCTGCCGCCCCGGTCCTTTAAATAGCCCCTGGAGCCCCGCCACTTCCCCAGGGCTCCCGCGGCTATTTAAAGGGCCTGGGAAGTAGAAGCAGGGGAGCCTGCCGCCCAGGCCCTTTAAATAGCCCCCGAGCCCTGGGCTGCTGCTGCTATCCCGGTGGGGGAGGGAGGAGAAGAGCGCACTCACCGTACAGGATGGGCTGTACCCCTGTACCTGCACCCCCTGCCCGCAGCCAGCCCCTGCTGCACCCCCTGCCCACACCAGCCCGGCACCCCCTGGCCTTCCTGCACCAGCCCGTCTGCAGCCAGCCCTGCACCCCCTGCCTGCAGCCAGCCCCTCTCCAGCCAGCTGCTCACCCCTTGCCCTGTTTCCAGCCCCACACCCCCTGCCCTGCCCGCACCAGCCCCTGCCTGCAGCCAGCCCCACACGTCCTGCCCTGCCCACAGCCAGCCGCTGTCTCCAGCCAGCCCCTGCCCTGACTCCAGCCAGCCCCATGTCCACTGGTGCCCTGCAGTTCCCAGGGCAGTAACCCTGCACACCTGCTTCAATGAGGGGGGCAGGGAGCAGCTGGGACCCACACATGTGCACACCCTAGGGTGACCAGACAACAAGTGTGAAAAATCAGGGTGGGGGGTAATAGGATCCTATATAAGCAAAAGACCCAAAAATCGGGTCTACCCCTATAAAAATGGGACATCTGGTCACCCTAGCACACCCCCAGGGAGTGGCAGGGACCCACTAGGGTGACCAGATGACAGGAAGAAAATATCAGGACACAAGGGGTGGGGTAACCAGTGGAGCAAAAAAAATCAAAAACTGAGTGCTGCCGGTGTAACGACACAAACAGCTCCCTCTCCCAATTCTCTACTGTGGCCCAGTGCTGCTGGCAGTTGGGGTGGGGAGGAAGCCGAGAACAGCTGAGTGCTGCGGGCAGAGGAGATTATGCACCCTCCCTTAGCTATGCATACCTTCGAGGGTGACCAGATGTCCCGATTTTATAGGGACAGTCCTGATTTTTGGATCTTTTCCTTATATAGGCTCCTATTACTCCGCACCCCCCGTCCCGATTTTTCACACTTGCTGTCTGGTCACCCTAATACCTTCAGCCTCTGGTTTTCAGGAGAGGGGGGAAAAAACCAACCGAGAACAGCTGAGTGCTGCCAGCGGTCAGAGGAGACGAAAAAAAAAAAAAAGCCGAGAACAGCCGGCGGAGGGGGAAAAAAAAAAAAGCGGAGTGCAGCATCCCGACCGAAGATCAATCGGGATGCGGGACAAATACCTAAATATCAGGACGGTCCCGATTTTATCGGGACGTCTGGTCACTCTAGGACCCACACATGTGAAACAGAGCTCATTTCTAGTTCAGTCCCATCTTTTCAAAAAAGAACTTTAGGTAGGGTTAACATACATCCGTATTTTTCCAGACATGTCAGGCTTTTTGGTTCTTAAATCGCCGTCCGGGAGGAAAATACGGATGTATGGTAACCCTATTGGTACAAAATATACATACTATGGCACATCTCTTAAATCAGAGCTTTTTATAGGGATCCGGTTGCTAAGAAATGAAAGGCTTTTTTTTACATTTTTTTTTAAGTCATCCCTGCCGGGGCCCTGCCGAAAATGTTCGAATTGGGCCCCGCACTTCCTAAAGCCGGCCCTGCAGCTAGGCACCGGGGTGGAGTGTGCCAGCGAGGCCCAGACAGATGCGGCTGAGTGAGCTGATCTCCGGCCTGGGCAGCCGTAGGGAAGCCACTGGGGGCTTCAGTGCCATTGACTGCAGGGATAACGCCGACATGCTTCATTTAGTGCTCCTGACAGTAAGTCCAGTGATTCGCTGTCACTTTGTGAGGGTGGGAGTGGGGTTGTCACAGCTGTAAATATTTTCAAAGGGGGCCCAGCCCTAAACGTTGGAGAACCCCTGCTCTAGAATGGGTTTTAAACCACCAGACGCCCTTTAGGACAGTAACATTTTCCATCTAGTTCCCTAGGCCGGAGCGTCTCAGCTCACCATCGTCCCAGAATCCCCCTCCTACCTAGTCTCGGATTCAGGTACGATGCCCTGAATTTAAACACCTGACAGACTCTAGCAATTGTTGGGGAAGTTACTGTCTTTGAGCTCCGCTCTAGCTCAACTCCCAGATCTGGGCTGGAGCAGAAAACCCTGAGGTAGGTTCTCCAGCCGGGGCCGGACACAGAGTTGGTCGGAAAGCTTTTGATAGAACCGTTTTCCATTGGAAAAGGCCGTTTTGTCAAAATTAAAATCTTTGGTGGGGACGTGTTGGTTTTGGATGGGAAAAGTCTAAATGAATTATTTTGACATTCTCATTCTGGGCGCTATTCCTGGCCTTCTGGCTGAGTCCCTTTCTGTGACTCAGTTTCCTCCTGTGTACAATTGAGGTATTGATACTGACCTTTCTGAGGCGCTTTGAGATCTACAGATGAAAAACACCATCTAGAGGGGAAGGATGGCCCAGTGGTTGTTGGGCACTAGTCTGTGACTTGGGAAACTCAGGCAATTCTCTGCTACACAACAGACTTCCTGTATGGGCTGGGGCAAGTCACTTTAGGCACCTAGCTTCCCTTGAAATCAGTGATGTTGCCTGAGTCTGCAGAGAGCCTGAGCCAATTGCTCTGAAATCAATGCAAGTTACGTGCTTAAATACCTGTGAATTTCTAGGCCTCAATTTCCCCATCTGTAGAATGGGGATAATAGCCCTGCCCTATCCCCAGATGTGGTGGAAGGATAAAGACATTAATGAAGCCAGAAGCGCTTTGAGCTCTACTAATGAAAAGCACTGTGTAAGAGCTAGAGATCATTTATTGTGCTGGCTTTAATGGCGCTGGGCTAAGTCACGCTAGATGGGAGCTGATCCCCACGGCCTTATTTTTACAAGTAATGGTAACTTGCAGCTTGGTCTGGAGTCGTCTGAGCGGCTGATTCTCCTCCGGCTATGGCAGCATGCAGGTGATCTTCATGATGGTTTTGGAATACTCATGGGAGGCTGGCTTGAACTCGTCCACCAGCGGCTGAAGCTCCCGAATCACTGTCTCCAGTTGGTCTCTCTCTATGCCGCCCAGGATCGCGCTGAAAATCAAGTCGACACCCACACCCAGGAGTGCACCAACAAATATGGCGCCGACAATGGAGGAACCGACCTTGACCACGAGCGTCATCATTTTGCTCATGACGCTGGTCGTCACCTTCGATGACACCAGCTTGATTAGGATCCCCAACGCTAACCCAGTGAAGCCGCTCACCCCCTTGGCCCAATTGTGGAGAATCTGCATCTTCTTGGCATCAGGCTCCTGGAAATCGTGAAGCTTTCGGTAGAGATCTGGCTCCAGTTCGCTCTTCAACCTTGCATCGATGGCCTGCAGCGTGTCTTGGATGGACTGTATGGCTGCGAGGAGTACGTCGCAGTTCTCCCGGACGGTGCCGTTCTTGTTCATCTTAATGGGGTGCAACTCGCAGTGACAGTGTGTGTTTAAGGCTTTAATCAGATCGTTGGTGGTATCAAAATTGAGCTCTATGCAGTTGATCAGGTCCTGGTGTAACCGCACCACCTCCTCCCGCCTCGCTGGGTTGCCAGGGTACAGGATATCGCTCCAGGACATTCTCGAGAGAGCTGCCAGGAGAGGAAGAGGAAGGAGGCGTTAGTAACCCTCCCCACTGCACACACACCCCCGTGCAAATCACAGACTTAGCCAGTGCAGAGACTCAGCTGCCATTAAAACAAAAAAGTCTCCAGGGCTCCGATCCCCAAAGGTCTTTAGGTGCCTAATTCCCGTCAGTCCGTGGGAGTTCTGCGCCTAAACACCTTGGAGGTTCTAGGGAGGAAGGACTCGGCCAGTGGGTCCCGCACCCCCGAAAGCGTCACACCCCAAACCACGGGGTCTCGGGAGGAAAGTGCCGCGAGGACCCAGCCAGAGCCTCCAGCTGGGAGAGGGAGAATCCGCCCAGCAACCTCGGGGCTCTCAGCCCCGCTCCCCAACAGACCCTCAATGGCCAGAGATCCCCCTCGCCCCCGCAGTGCCCCAGCTACTGCCCCAGACACCCCCACTTCTCCCCCCACGTTACCTCCCCACATTCCCCCGATCTCTGTCCCAGCACCCACCCCCTGCACCCCAACACCTTCCAGCACCCCGAACCATCCACCCAGGAGCGCGGCAGCATCCCCCATCTACCCGGCCACCTCCTGCCCCAGCCGCGGAGCTGCCCAGTTCCCGGCAGTTGCATGACTTGCTCCCTCCCCCCTGCTGCCCGGGGGGCCCAGCTGTGGGGCAGAAGCTGCCGTTTCTGGCTGTCTGCAGATTAGCCCATGAAGTAATTTGCTCAAAACGCCAGGCCTGGAGCTGGTCGCAGCTGGGCAGCTTTGTTCTGGCTTCAAGGGGCACCTGGGGATAGTTTCATTTTTTGCCTCCTCCCCAGAGCTGGGCGCAGTCTCTAGTCAGGGTCTCCCGCTATCCGGAGGGGATCCCACCTCCCGGCTCCCACTCGCTATTCACCCGTTTCCCCAGCCCAGGGTCGCGCTCACCCGCTTGGCCACAGCATCCCCTGGGGCGCTCACGGGCAGCTGGTTCCACAGGACACCTGGGTCCTTCCCAGAGCTGCAGCTCGCCAGGGTCCCACTTTGGAAAGCAGAACTCCCTCCCCCGCATCGGTTACAGACAGGGCAGCTCCCCCCTCTCACAGCGACCCCCCCCCAGTCTGTGGGTGACCGATGTTCTTTGTCCCTAGACATGGCACCTTGCCAGGGGCTGCATGAATCCCCTGTTGTTGGAGGAGCCCAGTTCGCCAAGCGATCCGGGGGCTCTCACTGCACGACCCCTGCTCCGATTCGTGTCTCCGCCGATGGGGCGAGTTACCTGCTCGCTGGGCGGGGGGGAAGCCGAGGGGCCGTTCGCCTGGGCAGAGGTCAGCTCGGGTCCGCGGGCAGCAGCCTGGGCTCTCCGGAGAGGATCCCTTTGCTGTGACGCTCCCCGCACGCCGGAGCAGGGACTCTCGCCTTTATAGGAGGCTGGTCCTTGCTGTCACTTCCCAGTCAGCCGCCGAGATCCCATTGGCAGACCCGGAGCCAGCTGTGGTCAGGAGCGCGGTGCCAGTGGATGTCACATGGGCCTTCAAGTGGCTGCTTCGTGCCTGCGGCTTCCAGTTCCCCGCGTGGTTTCCAGGAACTCGAGTCTGGCTGGTTTCCAAGCCCCCGTTTGCGCCTCAGTCACGAGGGGCAGAAAGATCCAGGATCGAATCAATCCATGAGCCCGGCCGGGCCCCCGCTGCGAGCGCCTCCTGCTGGCAGTGCCCGGGGGAATTGCTACCCCGCCCTTTGGCTTGTGCCAACTTCCCCTTTCTCCCCTAACGGGAGCTTTATAAGGAGAGGCGGAGAGCCGGTGTCGTTCGCTCCTTCGCCCACCGGGACAGCAACCGCGCCGAGGAGCTACAGGTGAGAGCCCCCGACCCCACCGATCGGGTCGGAATCGACGCGGGATACGGCTCGGGGCTGAGTCCTTTCGCTTCGGCCTTTATACGCCACCAAACAGCCCTTTAAATCCCGTCCCCCGGGATACAGACCAGCTGCGCGCAGCCGGCGCATTGCACCCTTAGCCACAAGAACCTGCTTCCAGCGGGGGGGGGGGGGGGGGGGGGACGGACGCAAACTTTTATGGCTGGGCCGGGCCCCCTTTGAAAATAGTTCAGGCTCTGACGACCCCACCACATGCCCCACAAGTGTTAGCAAATCACTGGGCAGAGAGGAGAACTGAGTGAAGCCTCTAATCGCCATCCCTGCATCAACGGCGCTGAAGCCCCAGTGGGCATCGCTGGCGCCCTCCACCCCGGTGCCTGCCTGCTCTCTTCGGCTGGGCTGGTAGGAGCCTGCATTGGCTTCAGCTCTGTCCTCGTCTCTCTGCCCGGGTGCAAACTCTCCTCCTACGGCCCTGCTTCGCACTTCCGCTGCTGAGCTGCAATACAATGAAACCTCGTCCTGCCCGAGCTGTGGGGTGCTGCTGCCCGTGCCCCTGTGCTGCTGCCGGCGGCGGCACTGCCCCCAGAGCTGGGCGGCTGGAGAGCTGAAACCCCTCCCCGGCAGAGTCCTCGAAATATGGTACCTCTAGAGCTCGTGATCCCCCTACAACAGCCTCGCACCCCCTTCTGGGGCCGGCCCCCTAGTTTCAGAAACACTGACTGGGGAGTTTCCGAAATGATCTTCTTCAGCGGGCACAGATCACTTCCACCCGGCGTCATCACTGATCCACACCCACGCATCCAGCTGCTGCCCCAGTCTTGGGGACCCTGGGGACCCTCTCCGGGTGCAGCCCTGCCGAGAGCTGGAACCCCCAGCCAGCCGCCGGCCCCCGGGGTGCAATGCAGCCCTTGAGGGTATGTCTGCACTGCAACTAAACCCCTGTGGCTGGCCTGCCGGGCTGCAGACTAGCAGTGTAGACGTGCAGGCTTGGACTGGAGCCCAGGTGGTGGGACTGTGCCTGGGGGGTTGGTCCCAGAGCCCGGGCTCCAGCCTGAACCCAGATGTCTGCATGGCAATTTTTAGCACCCCAGCCTGAGTCAGACCAGATGCCGCTGTTCCACGGGGCTTTTAGTCCAGTGTCGACGGACCTGAGACTCCCCCGTCACTTCGACACTCCCTGTCCCCGGACTCCACCCCAATGGCGCGCTGCCTCTGGTTCGCAGTGTCGCTCTCTTGGGGCCCGCAGTAGCTGCAAAGTGGGTAACGGACTGACGTGCTTTGCACACCCCATCTAGCACAGCAGTGCCCCTGTACCTCACCACCGCCATTCTGGCTCTCCTCATTAGCCATATAAACGTCAGATCCCTTTCTGGGTCTTGCTAGACTCTCTGCATCAGCAAGATCATGAGGCCGTGAGTTCCACAGGTAACTCCCAGGGTTGTTGTGAAATAGCATTCCCTCTACTCCATTTCATAGGGGCTCCCTGTCGGTTCCATTGCACATCCCCTTGGCCTTGTGCTGGGGATCCTGGAGGGGAAACTCTTTAAGCTCCTCACCTGCGCTCTCTGCTTTGTTTCCCAGCCTCGTGATGCTGTCCCTGTTCTCCGGCACAGAGAGCGAAAGAGAGAGGCTCGTGCGCGCCAGCCAGTCCCTGCTCAACTCCCTGGAAGGATGCATCTCAGGCACCCACGCTCTGCTCCGCATCCTCAACCAGCACCTTGACACCAGCGTGTCCCTGGAACCAGTGGGGGGCAGCGTCGGCGTGGGGGAGAACTTGGAGCGCCTGCTGCGGGCGGCGTGGGAGATACACGCCGCAGCAGAGCAGACGGACAGACACGTGCGGAAGAACACCAGCCGGGACCTGTACGCCCGCATGGCCTCCCCCCACACCTCACTGCAGGAGAAGGGGGCCATCGTCCGGGACTTCCACCAGGCCACCATGGGGATCTTCGGCAGCGTGGGTGGCCCCATGGTGGCCGTGCTACTGCAGAACGCCGGCCTCCCGGAGCGGCTGGAGGCGGCTCTGCGGGAGTTGGAGGCCTCCCCGGTCCTGCACCTGCCGATGGACGCCCTGCGCCAGAGCAGCAAGGAGATCGCCAGGGCTGTGTCCGCTTGTGCCACCCCTGGGGGCCCAACTGTGGAAACGGCTGCAGAGCCCCCCGAGAATGGCCCCTTCTCTGGGACCGGCGTGGTGCAGAGTCTGGGCGAATACCTGCCCGATGTCCTCACGGGGCGTCGTGCTAGGAACGCCCTGGCAGCGGCCGCTGGGCACCTGGAGGAGGCGCTTCGGGCACTGGCACCGGCCTGCAAGTCTTTCCAGTTGGCGGCTGCCGCGGCTGAGGTCTACATGGCCCTGATCACGGAGCAGCAGCCGGGAACGGGAGAGGGGCCGGGCCAGAATCCTGCCGGCGTCGCCCATTGATCCATGCAGGCAGAGCCGTGACAGCGCCCCCTCACCACAGCTCACGCACGGGCAGGCTTTGCCCCGGGCTCTGCGCTGGTTAACGAGCCCGGCAGAGCCCAGCATGTGGGGCTGGCAGCCGGGAACCGCAGCTAATAAAGGGAACTGAGCAAAACCCCAGGCCTGAGTCTTACTGGTTTGTCCCGGGTGGCGTGCTGGCCCAAGGGCCTTAGAACGAGACTCCCCACCCGGCCCCTGGGGAAAATCAGGAGTAACTTGGGGAGAGGGGGGAGCAATGGGGCCAATTCCCCTCTCTGATGTAAATCAGGAGTAACTCCATTGATGTCAAAGGGCCAATTCCCTTTCACTCTGGTGTAAATCAGGTGTAACTCGGTGGGGGGGAGGGATCAATAACCTGAACCACAAACGAACTGGTTACGGTTATTTTTCCTGCAATTTTTTTGTGTGGGGGCGTTTGCTGAAAAAACAAAATAATAAAAAAATCCATTTTCAAAACCCTTTTCTGGTAAAAATAAAAACCCAGGTGGTGGTTTGGGTTGAAAGTTTGTGGTTTCGGTTTTTTAAAAACTTCCTTTAAAAAAAAAAAAAAAAAGAATTGAAAACCTGATTTTTCTTTGTTACTTCAAAACTGACACGTTGGTCCCAGCTTTGGTTCCAGGGTTTTCCCGGGTTTTGCAAACTGCCTCATTTCATGTGCAAACAGGGAGCCCAGATCCCCCGATATCAGGGGCTTTGTCTGGGAACCCCCAGACCGGGCAGGACGCGGGGTGGCCAGGGCTGGGTGTGAGTCAGAGCTCATTCCCCAGCGGGCTCTCAGGTCTGGGCGTTGACCCGGCCCGTGGTACTTTGGGCTGGGCTGGGCCAGAACCCACCCGCCCGCAGGGCCCCAGGGTGCAGCAGGGGGCTCCGGAGTCGCACTGCAGTGGAACCAGCAGCAGGGAACAGATGCTGGGGTCAGGGAGCCACAGGTCCGGTGCTCTGGGACAGTCGCTGGGGGGGCTGTACAGGGGCCAGCCCCCCCTTAGGGTCTCACTCTGTCGCCAGGGGAAGCCACTTGGCTTCACCACCTCCTGGGACCCTACCTCGGTGCTTGCAGTCCCCTCCCTGCAGCGACTCCACCTGAGACGGACTTCTAAGGGAGACGTGTACCCCCAAAGGGGGCACTGCCCCCAGCATCTGCTGGGGCTCCCAGCCGGTGGGGGAAGGGCAGGCGGGTTTGTTAGGTGGCTGCACCCAGCATGGCCTGTCCTCAGTCAACCAGAGAGCCGGAAGCTACAGCCTGGTCCATGGGCAGCTCCGGGCCCCAGCCAAATATGTCCGACCTTGGCTCCCGCTCTTCCAGCTGGCTTCCTGCAAGGGGTGGGGGGGAGTCACCCTGGGCGTTAGTTGCTAGATCGGCAATGTCCCGGCAGGTTGGCTTTGCCATTGTCTTCATGGACTCGCCAGCGTCACGGGCCCCAAATCAAGACAGGCAGGATCAGCCGCCCCTGGGTGGTAGCTTGCCCTAGAGAAAACAGCCCTTTCCAGCCCACAGGGGCCAGCGTGGCACATAGGGGAAACTGAGGCACAGACAGTCTTCATACAAAATAATGCAGACACTTCCCACTGCGCTACTCTGTGCAGGTGCAACCTGAGACTCACAGGAAACGCATGTGAGCAGAGCTCCCACGACTGCCAGCTGGCATGGACATAGCCACGGGACTCAGTAACTCCCCTGCCCCCATGTATCTTGGGTGTGGGGCAACACGCGCGCACACACACACACACAGAGCAGGGCTCATCCCCTCCAGCAGACACACATGCACACACACATACAGCACCTCTATGTCCAAGGGGTTCCTACGTGCATCAGATAAGCCCCCAACCCCCCCTCCCTCCCAGAGATTCCCTCATGTGACTGGGGTATGTGCCCCAGCCTAAGTGGTGTCTAATGGTTAGAGCAGTGGGGGCTGGGAGCCAGGACACCTGGGTTCTGTCCTGGCTCTGGGAGGGGAGGGGAGTGGGGTCTAATGCTTAGAATACGGGACTGTGCACCAAGACTCACTGCAGCCGGAGGGTTTTTGGCAGTTCTGCCAGGGTCATTACACGTTTGCAGGCCCATCTTCCAGTCCCTGCCCGGCCCACTCGCCCTATCGGGTGGCAATGAGGAGGCACCGGGCACCTGATGGTTGGGGGAGAGGAGAGGGGAGGAGATCGGAGGCCCAGGATCAGGACCCAAGCCCAAGTTTCCACCTCTGGCTTGTTGGCTCTGGGCCAGGGCCCAGCCTCTCACCTACATTCCCTGCCATTCCCCTGCACTGGACCCACAGCTTGAAGTCTTGGGATTCCCCAGCCTGGCCCCAGGTGCTCCGTACGCTGGCTGGAGTCACTCTGGGGTAAATCAGGAGTAAAGCCATGGGGACCGATTCCTTTCGCCCTCACCTGGGGGTAAATCATTTCTGTAGTTCTTCTCAGAACCCTCCCCAATTGTCGAATGTCCTGTTTGACATGTGGCTCCCCCGCCCACCCCAGAGCTGGGCGTGGTTTCCAGTCAGGGTCTCCCCCATGCTGTATCCAGAGGGGACCCCACCTCCCAGCTCCTACTCTCTAATCCCCTGCTTCTCCAGCCCAGGGCCGTGCTCCTCCTCTCACCCAGGGAGCTCTGGTCCAGTGGGTTCCACCAGGATCTCTGGGTCCTTCCCGCATTGCTGCCTTCCAGGGTGCAGCCCCCCACCATGTAACTCCTACCAATATCAGTTGTGTCCCTCTCTTAGCCAGTGTACTGGGCGCTCATGGTGGGTTGATTCTCCTTGAAAATCTACCGATTTGTCCCATGTCACAAGAGGAGTCCGTGGTGGATTCGAACCCAGATCTCCAAATGGAGGCTGGCCATTATCAAAGAGTCTGTAGCACAAGTAGGGATATTAATGACTTACGTTTATGGGCAGTGCTATGGCCAGTGGGAGATGCCACCCCTTAGACTGCACAATCATTGGGAGACGCCAACTCTCAGAGTGTTCGGCCATTGGGTAGAGCGCTTGGCCGTTGGGGGAGACGCCACAGCTCTCTGAAGCTCCTTTCATCAACCGTGGGTGCCAAGAAAAGTTGATTTGGCACCAACCATTGGGGATCTGCCAAGCGACACGTCTAAGCCTTGCTCCTGTACCCGATGTGACCCCCACGCTACGGGAATGACGCTGGGCGAAATGAGGACAACCCACCAATAGCAGGTAGTTAGGCCGGGGAAGGAAGGACACTTTCTGCAGCCCAGAAACCCTGCTCTCTGGCTGGGAGGGAGTTAAATGCCAGAGGATGTTGGGAGAAGGACGAGGAGGGGAAGGATCGGTCTGGATGCGCCATTAACGTGGGCGGAGATTGGGGGAGAGCCTGGGGACCACGGCCCCCCAAACTGGATACGACCCACAGGCGACGTGTGGAGAGGCACCTAGATTTCTCCCTGGCAGTTGGTCCTGCTCCCTCCCCACAAAGGAACATTGGGATGGGTGGTGGGGAGGTGATGCCAGGAGCTTTGTCCCTGCTGGTCAGTTCCCCCCTGGGCTGGGAACAGGGAGGGCAGCAGAGCAGTGACCCGCGGCAGAGCTCCACTTTGTATGGACCCATCTTCTGTTGCGGAGGGAGAGAAGCTTTCGCACGGCTGTTGGATGGACACCAGGCTAAACAACTCCAAATGCCGGTCCCTCACCTGTGCTGCCATGCACAAATTAAGGTCTGCCAAGGTTTGGTTTGCTGACTGACAGCCAGGGTGGCTTCCTGACTATCTCCCATTTCTGGGAAAGGGGCAGCTCAGCCTGTTACTTTCGGTTTCCATCAGAGTCAGATGGAAATGCAGGCTCCAAACTGGCTCTTGGGACTGTCCCAAGCTCCCTGTCAATCAGACGGGGCTGTCTGAGCAATTTAAGATTCTCCATTGCTTGCACTTGCAAACGCAGGCCTTGTCTACACTAGTGTTTTGTCAACAAAAATATTATCCACGACCAAAAAGCATTATAACAACATCGGTAGTGTATGTTCACACTACGCTCTGTGTGCTGACAGAGCTAGGGCCAGATTAACTTTTTGTGGGCCCGGTGCCAAACATATTGTGGTTGTGATGGGCCCCTTCCAAGTGTTGGCCCGGCATGACAGCACCACTGATGCCACAGTAAATGTGATATTGCCGGGATGGGGATGAAAACATTTATTCAAAAACAAAATAAGATATTTGAAGCCACACTGAGACCTCCACTCACCCCAGAGAGACCAAACTGAGCTAACATCAATGTTCCCAGAATAGTATTGAATTTGGTTTGTGTGGGAGGGGGTTGTTTGTTAGTTTTGTCTTTTTTTCTTTTGTAACCCTTCTGCCTGTCAGAGTTGGCAGCAACAAGGGCCGGGTTCAGTATCTAGGGGTTCTGTTTTAATAACACTTTGCAAACCCGGCTCGAGCCCCCACCCAGTGACCTGGGACAATTACATACCACCCCCCGGTCGCCTCTAGGAGGCAATACTTCCCCTCTTGCAAGCACGGAGTCTGAGTGTAGCAAAAGCCTTTTATTAAAGGAGGGAAACAATGCGGCATTACACTGGGGAAACACCACAAACAGGATTCATAACACAAACCATGAGCAAAAGACCCAGCCCCCAAGTAAGTTTGGCAGTGTCTTTTTCCCCTCAGGGTCTTAAGTCCAGCAACCCAAAGTCTCCCCCCCCCCCGGTGTCTGTCCTTGGTCAGTGCAGCCTCAGAGTTCAGAAGTTCCTCTGCAGAATTTATCTCACAGCCTGGGTGGAAACGGGGGAGGTATGTGGGGCATATTATATGCTCCGCTGTCTCTCTATAGGGTTCTGCTGCACTCAACACCAGCTGCCCGCTCCACCAACTTGTCTTCAGGCTTCCCCCCACTTAGCAGAGCTCTCAAGCATCACAGCTCTCAGCAACTTCTGTACTTTATCACGTTTAGCCAGTAGTAGGGGAGCCTCACTGCCACCACTAGACCAAAGCAGGTATATAGAGCCCATTTTATTAGAGAATATTTAGAAAAAATAAACAATACAGAAAATTTGAAGCATTAGTTATTGGTCATTGGGGGTAACATACAGAGTATAGGGGCATGTTGGTGTTTGGGGCTGGGCAGCACACATATATACACATTGCAATATCCCCAATGAGGAGTGGGTAACAAGTGGGCAGGTTCAGGAGACGGTTGGCAAGTGATGAAGGTTTAACAACCATACCAGAGACAGAGACAGTCATGATTATAAGTAAGTGGGCTGGGTAATGGGGTTGGGGTTGGGGTGACCCTCACATGGCAGGATCTTAACCAAAAGGCAAAAAATCTGAGTCCACCTTCTCTTACTTACATGGGTTTTGGAACCCATGTCCCTTGCCTGGTAAGTGATGCATAAGTGAGGGCGATTCCCTCCATCCTAAAATGCCACATATACGTCTACTGTCCTTGATTCACATAACCAGGATAACAACACTTTATTACTCCTGCCCCCATAACAAAGAGACTGGGGGTCCCACAGCAGCCAAAGTGACCATTTGGCAGGCAGTCCCATCATGCTCGGCAGGGTGGGTGTGTCCATGCAAACGACATCAGCCCCTGAAGTCCTTTTCCACAGCTCACCACCAGATGTCAGGGGAGAGCTCATTCTGACTCTGCTTACATTTTAAACCCAAGCAGGCCCTGAACACAAGTGCGTAATTAGCACACTTATCAGCCAGATTAAGCCTGGATGTAGCAGTCAGTGGTGTCGAACTTGCATCTCCCCATCACATTTTTTTGATAGTGGCATTTTCTACTTTGGTACAATAATGTTTACAAAACTTTGGGGTGCAGCGTGGGGAGGAAAATTGCTGGTGCCCATCTTTTGCAGGGAGAAAGAGCCACTGAGAGGAAACACACATAGCCACAAAGGCTACCACAATCCAGCCTCAAGCTCCTACGCCAATCTTCACACCTGGGCTCTCCCCTTTCCCCCGTCCCTCCTGTTGTCCCCATCCCACGCAACTAATCCCCTAACAAAGGCTCTCCTCAATCTCCCTGCTACTGCCCCACCACACTTTTACCCCAGAGCTGTCACCTCCCTCTCTTCTACGACCCGCCCCCACTGAGCCAACCCCCACCTTCAACCCAGACTCTCCCCTCCCTCCCTTCCTCTGTCCCCTGTCACACCCTGCTTCCCCTACACCCCGCACACGGAATCACCGCCAGCTCCCCCATTTCACCCTGACTTGCCCCACAACTACCCTTTCCCCCAAAACTGGGCTGTGACCCCTCCCTTCCCCAGAGTGCAGGGGGGCAGTTTCTGGGCATTCCCACTGGCAGGGGATGCAGCAGCCAGCACTGACAAGCCCCACTGTCACCACTCCCTCTGTTCCCTAGGACCCCAGACAACCACACCCCACCCTGAAGTGTAGGGTCAAGACAGTGCCCAGGAGCCCCCAGGAATCACGGTTGCTGGGGGGCTGCCCCCAGCTCCCCACCCCCAGGAGAGGGGGGAGACTCAGGGTGGGGGGAGCCAGGAGCGTCAAGAGGGAGGGGACCTGCGCTGCCAGCTGCACTACTCGTCCCAGAATGCCCCGCGCCATGCTACCAGCCACCCCAGCTGAACTGGTTGGAGTGGACCAAAAAGAAACCCCCAAGCAAGGAAATGGTCTGGTGCCGAAACCCCGAACTCTCTGCCCCCACCCCCTGCCTGGTGAACAAAGAGAAACATGGGAAATTGGTCCCTTCCAATCTGTCTCCCGCTTTGGAAGACCTGAGGAGATCAGGCACTGGGCTGCTTCTCAGCCACAGAATCATAGAATCGTAGGACTGGAGGGACCTTAAGAGGTCACCTAGTCCAGTGCCCTGCACTCATGGCAGGACTAAGTATTATCTAGACCATCCCTGGCAGGGGTTTGTTTAACCTTGAAAACGTCCAATAATGGAAATTCCACAGCATTCCTGGGCAATTTATTCCAGTGATTAACCACCCTGACAGGAAGGTTTTCCTCAGGTTCACTCTAAACCGTCTTTGCTGCAATTTAAGCCCATTGCTTCTTGTCCTATCCTCAGAGGTTAAGAAGAACAGTTTTTCTCCCTCCTCCTTGTAACAACCTTTTATGTACTTGAAAACTATTATCATATCCCCTCTCAATCTTCTCATCCCAGTGTTTTCAATCTTCCCTCATACGTCATATTTTCTAGACCTTTAATCATTTTTCTTGCTCTTCTCTGGACTTGCTCCAGTTTCTCCACATCTTTCCTGAAACGTGGGGCCCAGAACTGGACAAAATATCAAGTTGAGGCCTAATCAGCGCGGAGTAGAGCAGAAGAATTACTTCTCGTGTCTTGCTTACAACACTCCTGCTAACACATCCCAGAATGAGGTTTGCTTGTTTTGCAACACTGTTAACTCATCTGTTCCTTCCTAAGTGGAGGACTTTCATAGAATCATAGAATATCAGGGTTGGAAGGGACCTCAGGAGGTCATCTAGTCCAACCCCCTGCTCAAAGCAGGACCAATTCCCAACTAAATCATCCCAGCCAGGGCTTTGTCAAGCCGGGCCTTAAAAACCTCTAAGGAAGGAGATTCCACCACCTTCCTAGGGAACCCATTCCAGTGCTTCACCACCCTCCTAGTGAAATAGTGTTTCCTAATATCCAACCTAGACCTCCCCCACTGCAACTTGAGACCATTGCTCCTTGTTCTTTCATCTGGTACCACTGAGAACAGTCTAGATCCATCCTCTTTGGAACCCCCTTTCAGGTAGTTGAAAGCAGCTATCAAATCCCCCCTCATTCTTCTCTTCTGCAGACTAAACAATCCCAGTTCCCACAGCCTCTCCTCATAACTCATGTGTTCCAGCCCCCTAATCATTTTTGTTGCCCTCCGCTGGACTCTTTCCAAGTTTTCCACATCCTTCTTGTAGTGTGGGGCCCAAAACTGGACACAGTACTCCAGGTGAGGCCTCACCAATGTCGAATAGAGGGGAATGATCACGTCCCTCGATCTGCTGGCAATGCCCCTACTTATACAGCCCAAAATACCGTTAGCCTTCTTGGCAACAAGGGCACACTGTTGACTCATATCCAGCTTCTCGTCCACTGTAAGCCCTAGGTCCTTTTCTGCAGAACTGCTACCTAGCCATTCGGTCCCTAGTCTGTAACAGTGAATGAGATTCTTCCGTCCTCCCGACCTGCTCCATGATTTTTCAGGGACTGAGGTGAGGCTGACTGGCCTGTAGTTCCCTGGATCCTCCTTCTTCCCTTTTTTAAAGATGGGCACTACATTAGCCTTTTTCCAGTCATCCAGGACCTCCCCCGATCACCATGAGTTTTCAAAGACTTTGCATTGGTCTATATTGAATTTCATCCTATTGACTTCAGACCATTTTTCCAGTTTCTCCAGATCATTTTGAATTTTAATCCTATCCTCCAAAGCACTTGCAACCCTCCGAGCTGGGTATCACGTAGAGAGCACACAAGCGTTATACGTGTACTCGCGATGCCGTTATCGAAACCATTGCTGAAGATATTGAGCGCAGGGAACAGAACCACGTTGTGTCGTCATTTGCACCAGTGCAGAAAGGGTCTAGAATGCTGCTTTTCTGCCTCAGTAGCGTTGTCCACCCGCGTTGCACTGGGGTGAATGACTTTGCGATGTGCAGGCAATGGAGAATCTTTCATCCCTCAGACAGCCCCGTCTGATTGGCTGGGAGCTTGTGACTGTCTCAGGAGCCAGTCTGGAGCCTGCATTTCCATCCGACTCTGACAGAAACCGAAAGCAACAGGCTGAGCTGCCCCTTTCCCCGAAATGGGAGAAAGCCAGGAAGCCACCCTGGCTCTCAGTCAGCAAACAAAACCCTGGCAGAACTTAACACAGAAACACAGCTGAGGGACCGGCATTTGGAGCTGTTTAGTCTGGCATCCATCCAAGAGCCGCAGGAAAGCTTCTCTCCCTCCACAACAGAAGATGGGTCCATACAAAATATTCCCTCACTGCGATGAGGTCCCCGGGGTGCAACATGAAGTGTGGGGCTGCTGAGCCCCTATTTCCCACCAGCCTCGGCTGCCTCTCACACTGTGCTGCTGATGTCAAGCTACACACCTCTGATAGGCCCTGCACTTACACAGCCATCCACAGGCAGGGAAATACCCAACTGGGTTACATGAATGCTTCTCCCAGCCACTCATGAACCAACAATAGAGAGGTTCCAGCAACTCCCCCTTCCCACCCACCCCCCTGCAGCTTCCCAGCCTTGCACCTCACAACGGTAGCGTCTTGCCCTGGTCAGAAGCCTGGGAAGTGTGAGTTCATTGCCCAGTTCACCACATCTACAAAGGAAAGTGGACGTGCACCACCCTTTGTGACCTGAGCAGATTTTCCAAGCACTTCAACCAAAACACACTGGTTTAGGTAAAATATAGAAGAGATTTATTACCACACAAAGATAGATTTTAAATGATTATAAGTGGCAAGCATAGAGATCAGAGCTGGTTACTTAAGAAACAGTTTACATTGGACAAACTAAACAGGATTTGAATTGAGCAGTGTCTCACCCTGACAGATGGTACAAACAGGTCACAGATCCTCAGTACATAGGCTGGGACTCCCCCAGTTCAAAACCTTTGTCCACCAGACGTGTTTCCAGGTGTTGAGTAGTGGGGGGAGTGAGGCCAAGTGATGATCTCACTTCCCCTCTTTATAGTTTCTTCCAGCTTGCTGAAAAGACCTGTACTGCACATGGGGGTCAGTCAGTCCCCATTGGTCAAGCAGTCTCCATGGCTTACGTGATCTCTCTGAGAAGTCTCCACTGCACACACTCTCTGGGAGAGTGGATTCTTTCCTTGGTGGGTGTTGATGAGCCATGAACTGCTATCTGGCTACTCCATTGTTGTACCCGAAAGGTTGGTTGTGGGGGTTCCCAACCTCACAGTATATTTCAGTAACACATCCAGCAATACTTCAGAACTTCCCATGCAATGCTAGCACATACCAGCCAACAGGATATTAATGTTCAACAGAGCAAGAGTGTTAAAAATGATACCTCACAAGGCAGACTGAGTACAAAACCGATCCTAATGACATGTCAGTGGTGAATAAAGGGGTTCCAGGGTACTGCTTTGAGGTACACTTGTCATTAACATAAATCCCCTTTGGACCTCACTGTGTGTCTGTGCAACACCCAGCAAGGACCTTGATCTAAGTCAAGGTCTGTGCAAAGACTGCTTAGCCAACCCTCTGTCCCTCCAGCTCCAACGAAGGGAGGGGAATGGAGCTGGGTAGACCACCTGGCCCGGACTGGGGAAGCTTGAACAGCTGCTGCCTCATCACGCTGGGGCTGGCTAAGAGCCCCAGGGGAAGGGAGCCGGGGGGAGCTGGAAAGAGGGAAGCTGCACTAGAGGAACGGCAGTGAGGGGAAGCAGAGAGAGAGCTTGGCCCCTCTCTCCTGCCGGTGGACTGCACGAAGGGGACTTGTCTGGTGGAAAGGGGGTGGGAGCACAGCCTGTAAATAAAAGCACCAGGTGGGCATTGCACCTAAAGGTCTCTGTGTGACATTCTCAGCCCAGCGGGACAGGAGCCAAGGGGGGTCCTGCAGGGACGCTGTTACACTAGCACAATGGGGTTGGGTCCCTGATCTCAGTCGGCGCTGCCCTGGTGCACATACTAGTAAAGTTGTTCTCTGGGAGGGTTTGGAAGCGTCTGGCTGTTAAACCCCAAACAGAGACTGAATTCTAAAATTGCTCCTGTCGGATTTTTGTTTTATTCCCGAGCTGCAGCTTGAGCTCCTGCTGCTGAGTTTAGACACTGACTCGCGTGGTGAGGCTGGGCTGAGGGTTGGCCGGGTGTCTGGGAATCACGGGCACGGCTTAGACTGACCTGGGGCGTGCAGACTGGAGTGGGATTGTTTAGGGCTCTGATAGTGCTTGGTTCAAATGATGCTATGAACCAATTTGCTGCAACAGATTTGCTCTGTATTCTGCAATCAGGACCCAGCGTGCGTTCTGTCTCACTGCTCCGTACTCATTGCCCGTGGTTTATTATTCTGACTCTTGCAGACACACTCGTACACTTTCAGAAACTGATGGGACCTGGCACTTTGTGCATCTGAGCTTCGAAAAACACAGATTAAGGGGCCTCGGCTGCACCCCAGCAGGTTGAGTATTTCTACATTGGGAAGGGAGCAGATATTCAACTGGACACCAGGAATATCCAGAGTTGTCATAATTAATCATTGCAAAAATGTGGGAAGGGACGTTGAACCTCAGCTGCAGGGCTTCAACTGCTCTTAATGCTAGTGGGGGGGAAGGGGAGCAAGGCATACTATGGGGAGAGATTCTCCCACATCTGCTACTGTGAGGTTATTACACCTTCCTCTGGATCTGCAGTGCTGGCCTCTGTCAGAGACAGGAGACTGATGTAGGTGGACCTCAGCTCTGACCCCATCTGGCAATGGCTACATTCCAGTGATGAATTTGGGGACCGGATGACTTTATTTGTTACACCTTCAGGGCCATGGCTTGGGATCTAACCTTCCTCCAGACTGCCAGTCCTGCCCAGTGCCCAGCTAACACATTGGCACTCACGGCACTTGGGCACCGATCTGTGTAACTGGAAGGTGTTAACGTCTCCCCCCGTCTGCCCCCACCCTATGAGGCAGGAGGGGTAGCTAGCTCAGTGGTTTGAGCATTGGCCTGCTAAACCCAGGGTTCAATCCTTGAGGGGGCCACTTAGGGATCTGGGGCAAAATCAGTACTTGGTCCTGCTAGTGAAGGCAGGGGGCTGGACTCAATGACCTTTCAAGGTCCCTTCCAGTTCTAGGAGATAGGTATATCTCCATATATTATAATTATTAGCTGCTCCTTTTTCTCTCATTGCATAAAATAGACAGTTATGAACCCACATCACAACTGCAGATTATACAAATGCATCCAAAGATTGAAGCCAAATTACTAAATAAAAACCTTGTGTGATTTTAGGGGTAGGCTTTTCTGGAGACCCCTTTTGATGAATTGTCTGAGGGATCCAACCCATGGGGGTGGCAGGCAGAGGTAGAATATAGTGAGAAAGGGGGTTTCCCTAATTTTGCTTTTGTTTTTTCACCTGGGAAAATGTGACAAAAGAAAATGATGCTAGAGTTTCTGAGTGAGCCAAGGTGGGTGAGGGAATGTCTTTCATTGGACCAACTTCTGCTGGGGAGAGAGACAAGCTTTGGAGCTGCTGTTTGAAGAACGGTAAGCAGCTCCACATGGTGTTCCCTCGCCTGTGTTTCCTGGCAAGAGAAGGGCTGCCAGAGTTTTGTTTGCTGACTGAGAGCCAGCCCCGCTTCCTGGCTTTCTCCCATTTCTGGGAAAGGGGCAGCTCAGCCTGTTGCTTTCGGTTTCCATCAGAGTCAGATGAAAATGTCGGCTCCAAACTGGCTCTTGGGACTGTCACAAGCTCCCTGTCAATCTGAGCGATTTAAGATTCTCCGTTGCTTACACCTTGCAAACGCAGGCCTTGGCTACAGTGGATTTTGTTGACAAAACTATTATCGACAACCAAAAAGCATTATAACAACATCGGTAGTGCATGTTCGCACTACGCTTTATGTGCTGACAGAGCGCATCCACACTTGGTGCTTTAGCATCAACACTGAGAGCAGTGCACTGTGGGTAGCCATCCCCAGGTCCAGGTTGGATATTAGGAAACACTATTTCACTAGGAGGGTGGTGAAGCACTGGAATGGGTTCCCTAGGGAGGTGGTGGAATCTCCTTCCTTAGAGGTTTTTAAGGTCAGGCTTGACAAAGCCCTGACTGGGATTATTTCGTTGGGGATTGGTCCTGCTTTGAGCAGGGGGTTGGACTAGATGACCTTCTGAGGTCTCTTCCAATGCTAATATTCTATATATCTATGATTAAAATGCCAATAGGCTGGCCCCAGCCTCTCCGAGCTGAGAGAGGCCATCATGGTCACCAAATGATGATCCGAGAATGGGCCCAGCCGAATGCTGGAGGTGTCGGCCCGTGACAGACGGAAGCATGGTAAATAAATTGGGTCCAACCGGGAGAGGTGTGACCGATTGTCGTCCCCCGGACATAGGTAAAGGTGCTATCATCGTCTGGGTGGGGGTCACACCAGGGAAGGATGGTCCACGATCTCCCCGAGGATGCCCGCGGCAGCATAGCAGCTCTTGACTCCTGAGCGGTCCCGGTCCTCAGAGGTGGTGTTGAAGTCCCCAACCAGGACCAGGCACTTGTGAGGATCCAGAGGGCCGAGGAAGGCCAACGCCGACTGATAAAAATGCACCCGTTCCGGGCCTGTGTTCGGGGCACAGACTCAACGCCAGCCCCTCTGCACAGGCCCGTACGTGCAGCAGATGACCCAGCATGACATTGGCGACCCCCAGCACCTCAGGCCGTAGCTCGGGGGAGAACAGGGTGGCCACTCCAGCCGAATGGGCGCTGAGGTGGCTGAAACAAACTCTGTCCCCCCACTCCAGCCGCCAGCTAGCCTCGACGGCTGGGGCCGTGTGGGTCTCCTGCAGGAAGCTCACAGAATACCCCCCTCCCGAAGGAAGGAGAGCACCTGGCACCTGCAGAGACCCACCCTACAGCCCCGGGTATTTAATGTAGCAAAGATGGTAACTGTCATACAGAGGGCTGGGGTGGATCCTCACGGGCAGGGGAGTCAACAGCCCCCAGAGGGCCCCACAACAACCTGGTTTCGACCCTGAAGGTCAGCAGGGAGTTGCGGAACTTGTGGGCCCACTGATAGCCGTGATGTCCTGCCTCTTGGTCCCTCTGCCCTCCCCCAAAAGGGCCTTCATGGCCCAGAGGCTGTGATAGAACTCCCCCAGCCAGGGCGGGTGCAAGGATGTTTCGCCCCCTAGGCGAAACTTCCACCTTGTGCCCCCCCACTAGCCCTGTGGCAGCTCTCCGCCCCCCCCTCAGCCCTGAGGCGCCCCCCGTGGCAGCTCCCCACCCTCCCACCCTGAGGCGCCCCCCGCAGCAGCTCGCCTCCTCCGCCCCGTGGTGCCCCCACCCGCGGCAGCTCCCCCGGCCTGGGGAGCCGTGCGGCAGCTCCCCGCCCCAGCTCACCTCTGCTCCGCCTCCTCCCTGAGCACGCCGTCGCCGCTGCACTTCTCCCGCCAGAGATGAAACACCCCCAGAGCTGGTGGAAGGAATGGCAGGGGAAGGAAGGGCCCTGGCAGGTGTCGGGGCCATGGCATGGAGCAGGCCTGCAAAACATGCGGCCCGCGGGGGCTCACTGTGCAGCCCACGGGCAAATGGCGGGGGGAGCTGCCAGCTTCACCCCCTGTCTGTGGGCAGAGCCGGCCTCACAGCCCCACGCGTGCGCACCACGCTCTGACCGGCCGGCTGGCGAGAAGCGTTGCTGCCGGGTTCGCCCCCTGCCGGGAGGAGGGGGAAGGGGAGGCCGACCTTGCGGCCCCGCGTGTGCGCGCAAGGCTCCGGCCGGCCGGTCAGAAGCGTGGCTGCCAGGTTCACCCCCTGCCGGGGGGCGGGGCCAACCTCACAGCCCCGCATGCGCGTGCTGCGCTCCGACCGCCCGGACAGTCAGAAACGCGCACACGCGTGCACGTGTCTCCATCTCCCGCTCCCCCCGCCTGGCGTACAGCGGGTGCGTCACTTCCGGGGCCTGCTGAGGCGGGAAGCGCTAGGCACGAGGCAGAGCCGGTAAGTGCGAGCGAGGGGAGGGGCGCCCGGCCTGGGCTCGAGCCACAGCTGGGGGGGACTGGGCCAAGACCCCCCAAACTCCCTCTTCGGTTGGGGGTGGGGTGGCTACTGCGCTGGTTGCTCCCAGGGCGGCCTCCGTAGTGATGTGGGGGGGGGTTGAACTGTCTGTGGGCAGCCGGGAAAACCTGGAGGGGAGGAGGGAGACAGAGTGTGTGTGTGTGTGTGCGCGCGCGCATGGTCGGCTTTAGGCCGATTCAACTGAGTCCCCTGAATCAGGCCCCACGCCCAAGCCCCGGTACGGCGTACCGAGTGGCCTGGCTTCCCCAGGGGGCAATTTAAAGGGCCTGGGGCTTTGGAGCCCCAGGCCCTTTAATAGCCCCCAGAGCCCTGGGATAGCGGGGGGCTCAGGGGATATTTAAAGGGCCAGGGCTCCAGCTGCCTCTACTGCACCCCCTGCCCACACCACCCCGCACCCCTGCCCTGCCCGCAGCCAGCCAGCCCCACACATGTCCCAGCCCCACACCCCCTGCCCTGCCCGCAGCCAGCGCCTGTCTACAGCCAGCCCCACACCCCCTGCCTGCAGCCAGCACCTGCTCCATCCCCTGCCCTGCTTCCAGCCCTGCACCCCCTGCCCTGCCTGCAGCCAGCCCCTGCCGCACCCCCTGCCCTGTCTCCTGCCAACCCCTGCCGCACCCCCCTGCGGCCCTGCCCGAAGCCAGCCAGCCCCACACACACCCCTGCCCGCCCCAGCCCCTCACCCCCTGCCCTGTCTCCAGCAAACCCCTGCCGCACCCCCGTGCCTGAAGCCAGCCAGTCCCGCACTCCTCTGTCTCCAGCCCAGCCAACCCCTGCCGCACCCCTCTGCGGCCCTGCCTGAAGCCAGCCAGCCCGCCCCATACCCCCCTGTCTCCAGCCAGCCCCGCACTCCTTGCCCTGCCTGCAGCCAGACCCTACCTCCAATCAGCCTGCCCTGCCTCCAGCCAGCCCCATGTCCACTGGTGCCCTGCAGTTCCCAGGGCAGGAACCCTGCACACCTGCTTCAATGAGGGGGGCAGGGAGCAGCTGGGACCCACACATGTGCACACCACTAGGGTGACCAGACAGCAAGTGTGAAAAAACAGAACGGGGTGGGGGGTAATAGGAGTCTATATAAGAAAGAGACCCAAAAATTGGGACTGTCCCTATAAAATCGGGACATCTGGTCACCCTAGGACACCCCCAGGGAGTGGTGGGGACCCACACATGCGAAATGGAGCTCATTAATAACCGATCAACAGCATATATAACACAATGTACAGAATAGATAATTTCATTATTTATATAGTTATGGAAAGTAAATAATACATGGAAGAAATGAAAGGCTTTTTTTTACATGTTTTTTTTTTCTTCTAGTCATCCCTGCTGGGGCCCCGCCAAAAATGTTCGAATTAGGCCCCGCACTTCCTAAAGCCGGCCCTGTGTGTGTGTGTGGTTTGCACCTGCCCTGCCCTGCCTGCTGCCCGCTTCCCTGGTCCAGGGACCTTATCCCTCCCCGTCCCCTATCCCCCCCAGGGCTCCCTGGGGCTAGGGTTACCATATTTAAAAAATAAAAAAAGAGGACACTCCATTGGGCCCTGGTCCCGCCCCTTTCCCACCCCCGGCCCCGCCCCAACTCCGCCCATTCCCCGCTCATTCCCCAAAGTCCCCGCCCTAACTCCCCCTCCTCCCTCCCAGCCACGCGAAAAGGGCTGCCCAAGCGCTACCGGCTTCAGGGTTTGCCGGGCAGCCTCCAGACCCTGCGCCTCCAGCCGGCGCTTCCTCAGCGCAGCTGGAGCCTGGGAGAGGAAGCGCCCAGCCGGGGGCGCAGGGTCTGGAGGCTGCCCGGCAAACCCTGAAGCCGGTAGCGCTCGGGCTTTGGGCAGCCCCCTTGCCTCCAGACCCTGCGCCCCCGGCCAGGCACTTTCCCTCCCGGGCTCCAGCTGCTCCGCTCCTCCCCTGACTCTTTGGCTCTGTTTAAGAGCCAAGCTGCCCGAGCCAGCGCTACCGGCTTCGGGCAGCCCCCTTGCCTCCAGACCCTGCGCCGCCGGAGCAGAGCAGCTGGAGCCCGGGAAGGGAAGTGCCCGGCCGGCGGCTTGGGGTCCGGAGGCAAGGGGGGCTGCCCGAAGCCGGTAGCGCTGGCTCGGGCAGCTTGGCTCTTAAACAGAGCCGAAGTCTGAGTCAGGGGAGGAGCAGAGCAGCCGCGGGAGAGGAAGTGCCCGTCCGGTATTTTTCCCGGACATGTTCGGCTTTTTGGCAATTCCCCCCGGACGGGGGTTTGAGTGCCAAAAGCCGGACATGTCCGGGAAAAAACGGACGTATGGTAACCCTACGTGACTGGTGCCCGGGGCCGGGGGCGCAGCTCCAGCCCCAGGGGGACGCAAATCTGGACAGTGCCGGCTCCCCGCAACGTGCTGGCGTCCACAACCCCCCGGCGGCGCTCCCCAGCCCGGCGCTGGCTGCCGAGCGGCGCCCAGAGACACCCCCAACCCAAAGGACAGGGGCCCGCGCCCCCCCCCCTCCGACAGCTTGCTGCCTCACAGGGGCAGGTTGGTCGCGTCGCAGGGGCCGCTGGGAGTTGTAGTTCTCGGCCGCTCCCCTCTCCCGGCTCTCCCTGGAGCGTGAGGCCCGGCCGGACTACAGCTCCCAGCATGCCCTGGGCAGGAGCCGCGTGTTGCACTGAGATGATGTCACAGCGGGCGACCCACACACACAAATTCGGAGAGCCTAGCCTCCCTATCTCCCCGGACATGTTCGGCTTTTTGGCAATTCCCCCCGGACGGGGATTTGGGGACCAAAAAGCCAGACATGTCCGGGGAAATCCGGACGTATGGTAACCCTAGGCTGAGGTGACACAGGGAGACTGCGGCAGAGCCAGGAACTGACCCCAGAACTGCCAAGGCCTAGTCCAGTCACCCTCCATTAACCAGTCCTCCCTGGCCTTGGCTGTATTCTGCCAGTTCCCCGCTCCAACCGTTCTCCCTCTACCCCTGCGCAGGGTCCTCATCACACTCAAAGAATTTAATTTTCAGTTTCTGTTTTCAGGAAATGAGCAGTGTTTGTGAAAAAGGGCCTGGGAGTGGCAGGTGTTAAGTAAACACCACAGATCAGATAAAGGCAGAGATACCCTTTCATGCCTAAGGGCATGGCTACACTTGCGAGTTACAGTGCATTAAAGCAGCCCTGGGCGCCCTAACTCATGACACGTCCACACTGGCAAGGCACGTAGAGCGCCCGGACTCCGTGGCTAGAGCACTCCTGGTACTCCACCTTGGCGAGTGGAATGACGTGTGATACGGCCCCGCTGGAGCGCCGCGGCACCAGTGTGGACGCCCTGGTCTGTTAATGTGCTCCGATCGGCCTCCAGAAGTGTCCCACAATGCCTGTTCTAGCCACTCTGGTCATCAGTTTGAACTCTATTGCCCTGCCCTCAGGTGACCAACTGTCAGACCTGCCCTTTAAATTTTCTGGGAATTTTGAAAATCCCCTTCCTGTTTGCTCAGCCAGGTGTGGCGTGGAGTGGAGTGCTCTCAGCGAATCTTTCCAGGTGACCATGCCTCCATGCGCTAGGCGATCCCCAGCATGGAGCAATGGCGAGGTGCTGGACCTCATCAGTGTTTGGGGGGAGGAAGCTGTCCAGTCCCAGCTGCGCTCCAGCCGTAGGAATTACCGTACCTTCGGGCAGATATCAAGGGACATGATGGAAAGGGGCCATGACCGGGACACACTGCAGTGCAGGGTTGAAGTGAAGGAGCTGCGGAATGCCTACTACAAAGCCCGCTAGGCAAACAGCCGCTCCGGTGGTGCCCCCATGACCTGCTGTTTCTACAAAGAGCTGGACGCGATACTTGGGGGCGACCCCACCTCCACTCCGAGTACCACCATGGACACTTCAGAGCCCAGTTCAACAAGGCAGGAGGAGGAGGGGCAGCAAAGTGGGAGCAAGGGTGTTGAGGCAGAGGAAGCCATCCCGGCATCCCTAGATGCATGTCGCCAGGAGCTGTTCTCAAGCCAGGAGGAAGGTAGCCAGTCGTGGCGAGCGGTGCTTGGGGAAGGACAAACACCAGAGGAGGTTCTCGGTAATCGGCTTTTATTTGAGGAAGGAAGTTATTTGGTGCGGGTTTTTGAGGCGAGGATGGTTAGGGCTGTATGCATGCCAAGATGCAGAATAGGGCGTTGATGTGCTCTCTCACATCGCGGTAATCGGCCCCAGTGATCTCTTCAAAGATCGCAGCCAGAACTTGGGCTTATACTGTCGTCCTTGTTCCAGTCAGGCTAACATGTCCGTGCCACTGTGCCGTGAGGGGTGGGGGGACCGTTGCTGCACACAGGGAAGCTGCATAAGGGCCAGGGCGGAAGCCGCATTGCAGTAGAAGACCCTCCCTTGCTTCCCAGGTCACCCTCAGCAGCGAGATATCGTCCAGGACGAACTCCTGTGGAAAATGTGGGGACAGTGTTCAGTATAGGGGCTCTCTGCAGCTGTTGGCTCTCCCCAAGGCACAGAAACCTAGAGGACAGTACGTCCGTGAAACAATCAGTCCCCCTTGACGCTGTGCTTACTCACCATTTTGGGGCTCCTGTGGGTTATGTGCGCTCACTTTGGGATGGGCAAATTATGCTATTGTGTAGCCTGTGCTTGCCCTCCTTAAGTACGGGGGAATCAGTACTCTGTCTGGTGTGAACAATGCTGCCTCTGTTAAGTGTTGCATTTTACCTTTACAGATGCAAACTTGAGATCTCAGCCGTCCGTGTTATCACCGGCCAAAAGGCTGCAAAGACTCAGGAAGAGGCCACGTAGAAGCAAAGACGACCTGCTGCATGAAGTAATGCAGCCGTCACTTAACGAGAATCTAAAAGCACAGGAGTGGAGGGAGAGTGAAAGGAGGATCCACCAGCAGAATGTGGATCGCCAGCACAAAAGCGCAGAGCTCTGGCAGCAAAACACAGATCAGCTGATAAGGGATAGCTCAGTGGTTTGAGCATTGACCTGCTTAAACCCAGGGTTGTGAGTTCATTCCTTGAGGGGGCCACTTAGGGATCTGGGGCAAAAATCAGTACTTGGTCCTGCTAGTGAAGGCAGGGGGCTGGACTTGATGACCCTTTGGGGTCCCTTCCAGCCCTATGAGATTGGTATATCTCCATATTTAAATTTATCATGGAGCGCCAAGTGGACTCGATCCAGGCACTCGTAGCCACGCAGGCAGAGCACTACCGCCCCCCCTCCTCCTGCAGTCGTTGTCCTTTCCCTTGTGCCCCCATGTCACCTCCAACCCACTTTCCCGAACATCCGAGTTCTTATCGCCACCAGCTGCCTCCATCACTTATAGCGTCAGCCCTCAGCCCTGAAAAATACGATCCTTACCCTCTGCATTCAACCCCCATCACCGTGCAGTATGGCCATCCTGAAGTGCAGCACTCCAGACAGGACATACGCAAATGTGTGATTGTACAGTTCCCCTCCCCACCCCCGTTGCCCTTTCTGTTTTCCAAGCAGTTGTGTTTCTTTTCAATAAATGGATTTTTTGGCTTTGAAAACATTCTTTATTATTGCATAAAGTAAAAGATCCCTGAGCCCAGGAAAGCAACAGGCACTGCAAGTCAGCGTTGCAAACACAGATTCCTACTAACATTGGAACCATTGCACTTCACTCCCGTGCAGGGCACTAGACATTACTGGGGGCTTTCAGCCTCAAATTGCTCCCTCAAGGCACCCCTAATCCTTGCAGCCCCGCGCTGGGCCCCTGTAATAGCCCTGCTCTCTGCCTGTTCAAATTCAGCCTCCAGGTGTTGAACCTCCGAAGTCCATGCCTGAGTGAAGCTTTCACCCTTCCCTTCACAAATATTATGGAGGGTACAGCACGCGGATATAACCATGGGGATGTTGTCATCGGCCAGGTCCAGCTTCCCATTCAGAGAGCACCAGCGGCCCTTTAAACGGCCAAAGGCACACTCCACAGTCATTCAGCACCGGCTCAGCCTGTTGAACCGCTCCTTGCTGCTGTCAAGGCTCCCTATGCAGGGTTTCATGAGCCACAGCATTAAAGGGTAAGCGGGGTCTCCCAGGATCACAATGGGCATTTCGACTTCCCCTACAGTGATCTTCCGCTCTGGGAAAAAAGTCCCGGCCTGCAGCTTCCTGAACAGCCAAGTGTTCCGAAAGATGCGTGAGTCATGCACCTTTCCAGACCAGCCTGCGTCAATGTCAATGAAATGCCCACGATGATCTACAAGCGCCTGGAGAACCATAGAGAAATACCCCTTCCGATTAACGTACTCAGATCCTAGGTGGGGTGGTGCCAGAATAGGAATGTGAGTCCCATCTATCGGTCCTCCGCAGTTAGGGAACCCCATTTGTGCAAAGCCAGCCACAATGTCCTGCACGTTGCCCAGAGTCACGGTTCTTCTGAGCAGGATGCGATTAATGGCCCTGCAAACTTGCATCAACACGATTCCAACGGTCGACTTTCCCACTCCAAACTGGTTAGCGACCGACCGGTAGCTGTCTGGAGTTGCCAGCTTCCAGATTGCAATAGCCACCTGCTTCTCCACCGTCAGGGCAGCTCTCAATCTCATGTCCTTGCACCGCAGGGGGGGGTGAGCTCCTCACACAGTCCTATGAATGTGGCTTTCCTCATCCAAAAGTTCTGCAGCTACAGCGTGTCATCCCAGACTTGCAGGACAATGTGATCCCACCACTCAGTGTTTCTTTCCTGAGCCCAAAAGCGGCGTTCCACGGTGGTGAGTATGTCCGTGAATGCCACAATGCCATGAATGCCACGTGTCGTATGCATTACTCGAGTCGATATCATCGTCGGAGTCCTCACTGTCCGTTTGGATCGTAAGGAGTAACTCCACTGCCAAACGCGAGATGCTGGTGAAACTCGTTAGCATATTCCTCAGCAGTTCGGGCTCCATTCCCACAGACCGAAAGGGAAGACAGAGCGGGCAGCACAAAAAACATTGAAAGATGGCGCCAAATGTGGACAGAAGCAGAGGGATTCCTGGGATGTGAACCGATGCATCATGGGGCGTTGGGACAGGACCCAGAATGCCCTGCACACCCCGCACCCATCCCACAACCCACGGCGCCAGAATGGGAAGAGGTGCTCTGTGGGATAGCTGTCCATAATGCACCGCTCCCAATGCCGCTGCAAGTGCCGCAAATGTGGCCACGCCAGTGCGCTGTCAGCTGTCAGTGTGGACAGACTGCAGCGCTTTCCCTACTGTGCTGTACGAAGGCTGGTTTAACTCAAAGCGCTCTACATCTGCAAGTGTGCCCATGCCCTAACACAGCAGAGCAAGTATCAATGGAGCAGAGGGGACCGGCATTGGGTGCTTCTACCACAGCATCCAAAAGTGAAGCCAGGCCCTGGGATCCTGCCAGCCACCTCGCCCTGGGATGCTGCTGCAGACACAGGAGGGGGAGGCCGGGCAGGGGAGATCACAGGGGGAAGGGGAGCACCGTCTGCACTGCCCCATAGCCCTGTGATGAGCTCGCTCCCGCAGCACTGAGCTCTGTGTTTCCTGGCTTCTCCCTTGTAACTCACAACCTCGGCTCCTGCATTTAGTTTGTGAGGGTTTGGGGGCGGGAGGGAAAAACTGGGAAACTCACCAATAAATGGCACCATGACACGATTCCTGGAGCTCTGGGCTGCGTCCAGTAAGCTCCGCCGTGGGGCCCCTCGGCGCTGGCCCCTCCCTTACCTGCCCCAGTGACACATGGGGGGGACGTCACAGAGTGAGCACTTCGGGGGTCTGGATCGGTGCCGCCTTTGGAGTAACTGGGGGATTCTCCCAAGCAGGACGATGGAGCCAGGGATCAGCATCTCCTCCCCAGCCAGGCTCAACTCACCCTGCCCAGCCCTAAAAAAGCATTGGGACCTGCTCCCTACTTCTGTATAGAATTCAAACCCAGCCCCTGTTCTGCGGGCCACCCAGTCCCTCCATTGCTCATATCTGCCCCCACCCCAAGTGCTGTCTGTGGGAGGGGGAGGGATTGTATTATTTTAGATTGAATAAATGGGCCCAAAGAGTCAAAGGTGTTACCTGACCCTGTCGCTGTCCAACATTAAACATTGTTATACCAGGTTCGGGGTTTGGTGTCCAGAGACCTCAGCCCGCTTAGTGCCATGGCAAACACTGTGTCAAAGTCATGCCAAAGGTGAGAAATTTATTAACTGAAACACAGGAAAGCAAAAGAAAACAAAGCAAAAATGTTGAAACTGGAATTGAGCGATTGTCTAAAAAAAAACCAATCAAAACCTACAGGAGTCTCATTTAGAACGGGGTGAATACTGGTGAAAGTCTCTTATTCTTTCAAACAGTCTGTCTTGGTGGGAAGAAAGGGTTAGTTCTGTTGTTCCATTCTGAGTTGGGAAGGACAGTCAGACTCAGAAGGGGGAGAAGAGATGGGGTAGTGAAGAAGGGGAAATGCGGCTTTTGTTGGGGTTCTCAGGACACAGGGCGGCTCATCAGTCCTGGGTGGACGCTTTGGGCTGGCCACTTTGGGCTGGCAGGTCAGCCATGACAGCGGTTGCTTTGGTCCCTGGCTCACCTCCTTGAACAGGGTCATCATCTGGTTTGTTTGGTCCTGTCCCTCTCCTTCACTGGTTCTTCTCAGGCCAGGCCGAGCTGGATGGGCCGTCTCATCTCGCTGTGCTGGTTCTGTGCAGTGCAGTTGGTTTCAGGATCAGGTGAAAAGCCAAAAGAGAGAGTGAGAGATGAGAGGCGGGAGATAGTGGAGGGTGGAAAGGAACACCAAAGGCAGGGGAAGACGCAGCAGGATCTCACACATATCAGGTATTTATACTGAACCTGTGATTGAGTGATAACAACAAAACAAACTTAATTAAAATCTTTCCCCTTTTGGAGGCAAATTATCAGTCTTTTATTTATTTATTTTTCCTTTATTCGGGGGGAGGGATAGCTCAGTGGTTTGCGCATTGGCCTGCTTAAACCCAGGGTTATGAGTTCAATCCTTGAGGGGGCCATTTAGGGATCTGGGGCAAAAATCTGTCAGGGACAGTACTTAGTCCTGCTGTGAAGGCAGGAGACTGGACTCAATGACCTTTCAAGGTCCCTTCCAGCTCTAAGAGATATGGTATATCTCCATATATTATTATTTATTTTCAAAACCACATTTTTGATGAAAAGGAAAGCATTAATTTTACACTCGATCTTGGTGTGTAGAGGACATTTACTTATCCTGTTGTCAACAAACAGACAGACACAAGAGGGAGGTGAGGTGGGATAGAAAAGACAGGTCTAATATGGCTTTAATTGATGTTTTTTGGAACTTTTGGCAGCTGGCCAATTATGAGTGGATGCTTTGGCTGGCAAGTCAACCATGACACCTGTGACTTTTATTCTGGTTCACAGTCTGGTCAGGATTGTCATCTGATTGGATCCTTTCTCCTTGGACAAGGCCGGCTTGGATGAATACAGCATCGATAACTTCAGAATTCAATCAAAAGGCAAGAGAGTGAGATAGCATGGGAGAAAAGAAACAGGGGGCAGAAAGTAACACAACAAGGGAAGAGAAAACAATACAGGAACGTATGTGCCTGTGTAATGCTGGCAATAAGATATCCCCACGTATGGACTGGGCACCGGAGGACCTGATGATGTGATGATTTTCAGGATACACAGGTAAAAACGAAGTTCCTTGCAGACAGGTCGATGGAGGAGCTAGGGGAAAGATGATGGAGATATGTCAGCAGGTCACAGAACAGGCCACCCAAATACCCCAAGAGAACAGAAATAAAACACCCCTAATTGTCACCTACCACCTTGCACTGGAACCCATATGTGGTATCATCAAACCACTACAACCCACACTACATGAGGACCCCATCCTGAAAGACATCTTTCCCAACCCCCCACTTCCAGCCTTCAAACAACCCCCCAGCCTCTCCAAGTTCAAAATCAGATGTAAGCTTCCCACAGACCACTGGCTGGGCCATTTGGTTCCATGGGTGCAGGATCATGGCCAGTATTTGACAATTTTACCATCTGTAAATTGGTGATAATACAGACCAGATTGACATGGGCACTGTGAGGCTAAATTGATTTCTGTGTGTGAAACACTTTGCTATAAGAGGCCCCTGTAAGAAATGTTCCACTTGTGCATCTGTGACAATGGAAAACTCATGAGAGGGGTTTGCATTGGAGCAAGGTTTTAGGCCCTCCTCCTGGGGTTGGAGGCTGCCTCTGATGCTCTGTCTGTGGCTTTGGGCAGCTCCACACTGGGCATTAATTCTTCTGCCTCACTTTCCTCATCTGTGAACATGGGGTCAATAATAAATGCCTACGTCCCAGAAGGCTGCAAGACTCAAATAGCTAATGTTAATGATCTGCTTTGAAGATAAAAGTGCTACATACACCTCTACCCCCATATAACGCTGTCCTCAGGAGCCAAAAAATCTTACCACGTTATAGGTGAAACCGCGTTATAGCGAACTTGCTTTCATCCGCCAGAGCGCGCAGCCCCGCCCCCCCGGAGCGCTGCTTTATTGCGTTATATCCGAATTCGTGTTATATTGGGTCGTGTTATATCGGGGTAGAGGTGTATCTGCTAACCATGATTGTCATTATGGGAGAGGTGAATATGTCTTCTGACTAGTTATTGAACAAGCCGAGATGAATGGAGATGAAATGCAATGCAGACAGGTTGAGGGATGAGCTGGGGGAAAGATGATGGGGATAGAGATATGTCAGCGGGTCATGGAACAGGTCACCCAAACCCCTAGTGGTCACCTACCACCGCACACTGGAACCTTCAACCCCAGGAGGGCTCCCTGCTGTGTGTTTCAGGTGTACCTCCATCGCAGAGAGATGTCCTACTGCTCACCCGGGGGGGGGGGGGGTACCCACAGCCGTGTGTTAACAGCTCCATCAACACCTGTTCTACAGGGTGTGGCAGCCCCAGAGCGGTGAGCTACCCTGCTCCTGCCATTGTGACCTTCGGGGGAGCAACTCTCACCTCCATGTGAAACCCAGCAAGACCATCCCCAGGACAAGGAATAACCAGGCAATGAATAACGGGATCCGCTTAGGGGCGTGGCTTTCAGAAGTGCAGAGCACCCACAACTCCAATTGAACTCAATGGGTACTGTGAGTGCTCAGCCCCTCTGTAGCTCTGCCCCACACACGTCTTTAACTCTGCCCCCTACGTGTCTTTCCCATGTTACACTTTCCCTCACATTTATGAGTCTTTCCTCTAATGGCTTCCCAGCCAGGGGCTTCTTCTAGTGTTAACGAGTTAGGCTGAGTCTCATGTCAAGCCAGGCTCCGTTACCCCACACGGCCAATTACTGTGAGCTGCCCCTAAATGACATTTGCACTCACTGTAAGGCCCCTCCCACTGCTCCAGTGGGGTCAAGGGGCTTTAGTGTCAATGAGAATCCAGCCGTGTGAGTTGTGGCCTTTCCACGGCTATTTACCGGGTGTTTCTGGCTTTGAACTTTCTCACAGTGGATGTATAATGGCAAAGCTGCTCGCTCCTCGGCCTATATTTTCATTTGTGGTATTTGACACTGACCGGGGAGAAATAAGTGTCTCAAAGTGGTTGCAGACAGGTCTTGATTGTGAAAATTCTCAGCAGAAAGAAAGAAAGAAACAAACATCCTGTGTGAAATGCGGCACCTTGGAGAGGGTGAGGTTTGCTGCCCTCGCACAGAGCTGGGTAGATATTCTCTCCACTCTGCAACGGTTCTCTCTCTAGCTCCACACAGCTTTTCTGGTGCACATTAACAATTAGGTCGCATCATAGCGCTCGTCTACATTGGCAACGTTAAAGCGCTGCCGTGGTTTGTGTAGTCATGGCAACTCTCTCCCAGGGCTCTAAAAAAATCACCTCCACGAGGGGCGTAGCTCCCAGCACTGGTGCACTGTCTACACTGGTGCTTTACAGCGCTGAGACTTGCTGCGCTCAGGGGGGTGTTTTTCACACCCCTGAGTGAGAAACTTGCAGCGCTGCAAAGCGCCAGTGTTGACAAGCCCTAAGTCTGAGCTTGTGGTTTTCTGTTTGATCCCGTTCTTTACACACCGATATCGCCAAGGCCTTCTCCACAGTAAGACAAAGTAGCCTCTAATTCTGGGTGTCTCCAGCTTTGGGTGCCCACGATGCTCCACCTTGGGTTCTGATTTCTTCCCAGGCGCGCTGAGCACCTGCAGGCTCTGTTCCTTCGGGCGGGGCTTTGCCTGCTCAATATTTCAGAACATTAGGTATGAAATGTCCCATGTTTGCAAGGTCCCAGCTGTGGCAGAGCCTCACCGATAACTGTCCTGCCACTTCCCCCGTAACAATACACGGGACACCTGAGTTCCAGTCACAACATTTCACCCGCAGCCTTATCCTGCATCTCTCTAAGGAACAACCTGCGTGGAATGGGGTCAGTGGGATTCTCAATATCAGACTTTGCAGGTCTCAAAAACTGCTTATTTTAACCCCTACAGTAGAGAGTGTCAACTGAACACAAGAGCCAGAAGGGTGCAACCCCTTGGGCTTTAGAGAGCACGGCCCCTTTAAAACCTCGTCCTGAGGCAGAGGAAGTGCTGGTGTTCCAGGGGGAGGGGTGGAGAGGCCGAGGGACAGGGGCGTGTGGGTCTCTGTAGCTCCAGACAAGAGGCCCTACAACGAACTGGCTCTCATGTAGCAAAGCAGCCGAGAACTAGCCCGAAGCCCAGGCAGGAAAGGAGGAAGCCTGCCTGTGTAGGGAAGCTTGGTGGACTGTTTGTTGTACTATCTAACAGGATGAGAAATGGCTTGATTCAAATCCTATTAAGTTTAGAGAACTTAGATTGGGGTTTTGTTTTAGTTCTTATGGTGATCTACTTTGATCTCTATGCTATTATTTATAATCGCTTAAAATCTACCTTTCTGTAGTGAATACGTCTGTTTCATATTTTTTTACCAAAAACACTGTGGTTTGCTCAGGGGCGGCTCTTTGGTTTTTGCTGCCCCGAGCACGGCAGTCAGGCGGCGTTCAGCGGCATGCCTGCTGGAAGTCCACTGGTCACGCGGATTCGGCGGCATTTCTGCGGTTGATCTGCCGGTCCCCCGCCTTCGGCCTACCCACCGCCGAATTGCTGCCGAAGCCGCGGGACCAGCGGACCTCTGTAGATCAATCTCTGATAATTTTCATATGTCTTTACATTGTGCCTCTTCATATAACCTTATGGTGGGTCTACCTACGTGTGACCTCTGTTTTCATGGAACTTTGTATCAAAGCCTCATTTAGAAACTTTGCATTGCCCTTGGTATAATATTATAGCCCCTAAGGATAGAATAAGATAGAAGAAAAATTTCTTTTTGCTAGCAGTAGAACAAGAGCTCTCCCCCCCCCCCCCCACTCTTAATCAATTGCCCTGTTGAATGAATGAGGTGTGAATGAGCAAGGCATGGAAGGCAACACCTCCAGACAGCCTCAACTGTTGGAGAGGGGCTGGGAGCCAGACCCAAGGACAATAAAACGTGTCAAGTGGGCTCATTAAAGACAAGCAGACATACTGACGGCCTCGGGGGTTAGAAGCAAGCACCTTCTTTTGGAAACACCCTCTTTGCAGCATTGGGACAACACTCAAAAGAAAGCAGCACAAAGGACCAATGGACACAGACACAGAGTTTAAATCTGGTATAGATTTGCATAAGACGAAAGCTGCTATAAAAGTGAGGTGTCTTGCAGAGAACCCCGGGTCTCGTCTTGTCAACATGGGAGCATCGATCCGGATCGGCAGAAGCCCGGCTCCACCCCCTCCCCCATCTAACTCACCTGCCCAGTGAAGTTAAGGGGAGCAACTAATTGGTAACAACAAGACGGAATGGGTTTGTGTGTGTGTGTGAGTGTAAGTGTAATATATTATATGCATATAATACAGTGTTAATGAATACATGTATTACTAATAAATGTGGCGTTCTGCCTTATTCCCCCTGAAAAGATCCTGTGCAGTACTTTAAGTACAACATTTTGGTGGAGAATGCGAAAGGGGGAGCAAGCATAGAACCCACAGTTATTATCAAACTGGTGTGCACACCGCCAGCTTTAGCAAGCCTGGCACTAGAGGAAAAAGAGCGTAAACTTTCAGTTAATTAACCAAACTCTGAAGGATATAGGAGTTTAGGTTTAAATTGTGTTCATGACTGAGCTAAAGAGGAGAATTTAGTGTTTCTCACTCTGATCCGGGGAAGGATCTAACCAAACTCTGAAGGATATAGGAGTTTAGGTTTAAATTGTGTTATAGAGGTACATACACCCTCAGCCGTAGCAAGACTGAGCTAAAGAGGAGAACTTAGTGTTTCTCACTCTGATCTGGGGAAGGATCTAATCCGGGGAAGGATTTGTATAATTGGTGTATGAACCCTCGGTGGTAGCAGACCGAGTAATACAGAGGGAAGCTTAGCGTCTCTCCCTCTGGCCCAGAGTGGGTTAAAAACATAAGATACAAATCTTGCTCTGTTAAACCAAACTCTGAAGGATATAGGAGTTTGGGCAGTGTAGTGTGGTTTATGTTTGTTTTGTTTTTTGTAAGTAATATTGTGGTAATTTCACAATTTTGAAGAAAATATTTAAGAAACAGAACCAGGAAGGGTGGGGGCTAGTTGGAAAGCCCACCCTCCTTGCTAAATTGGTAGTGGAACAAGGCTTGTGCCCATGGAAAGGAACTGTTTATTGGAAAAAGCAGGATTGGGCTCAGGCAAGCAATAGATAAAGAAACTGAAAAACAAGTTGGGTACAAAGAGTTAAAACAGCACTCTCAAATCTTACAGCAGCAGTAACATCAGGAGAAGAAACATTTAAGACCCCAGAAGGGGGCAGACCTTTGGGACCCCTCTGGAGATTGGGAAGGGGGATATTTGGGATATTTGGGTAAATTCCTCCTCCCAGGGCCAAAATGCCATTGAAACAGTTAACAACAGTGCCTGCTTCTGCCTCAGATCTCCAGGCCATGGCAAAATGGCTGAAGATTTTAAAACAGAATTTTTTTTTCTAGATGGAGTGTTAACGCCCTTTTACTGAAAGAAAGGGAGGATTTACACCCACAAAAAAATGCACCACTTAATTAGCATTTGTGCAGCCCCAAGTACCAAACACACTGTGGCAGAGACCAAGCAGGTTCTGCCAGGGTGAAAGCACTGTGCTAATTTGTTTCCAAGCTTCTATCTTTCAGGCTCTGAACCAGAACATCAGGAGAGCTGGTACCAGCTGAAGAGTTATAAAATACCATGGTTATAGTGTCATGACAAAGTCTGTGTTCAGTGTTCTGTGTTGCATGTTCTGTGTCTGTCTCTAGTGGTGTCCTGTGCTAGCATTGGGTCCAGAAAAAAGAGGAAATACTACACTAGACAGGGCAAATGTCTTTTCCTCTCTCTACTTCCCCCATCTCCATCCAACTTATCAATCACCCCTTGTGTCTAAAACACTTTGGTCCCCAGTGCATCAGGTTTATTTGTTGTTAGGTTCTCTAATAATCATTTTGTTGTTGATTTTTGTTATTAATACATTTGTATTGTTAGTTACATTTGCTTGTATTATTATTAATTCCACACTTTCCTCTATGCACTCTGATTCTATTTCCCCAAGCCCTGAAGGGTAGTTCTTGGGCCCCCGTAACCTGTAAGACCTTGGCCCATAATTGTATGGCCCCATCTTTCAGGTCCCCAGAAACCTCTGAGAACAACTGTTAAAAATAGGAAATTCTACAACATTTTAGCAACTGAATGTTAGTTAAAGTCCAAATCAGCTTAACCTTGCATAACAACTGTGGTACTCCTACAAAATCTTATTTGTTGTGTGTGCTTAAAAAGGTCCTGACCTCAGTGACTTTGGGCCTCATTTTGTTTGTCAATGTACCCAATTATTGTAATAATAATGGTTTTGTTGTATTTCCAATTATTATAATTATAATTGTTTGCATTTGTGTTTATGTTATATCTGGTGTTTAGTCAATTGTAATGGTTTTAGTTATATTCACCTGGTTATAATTGTTTGGTTTGTTTGCAACAAATACAAAAGATTTATATGGTGACCACTCAAGAATTGTTCTTGAGAGGTCAAAAGGGGGACAATGTAGATCAATCTCTGATAATTTTCATATGTCTTTACATTGTGCCTCTTCATATAACCTTATGGTGGGTCTACCTACGTGTGACCTCTGTTTTCATGGAACTTTGTATCAAAGCCTCATTTAGAAACTTTGCATTGCCCTTGGTATAATATTATAGCCCCTAAGGATAGAATAAGATAGAAGAAAAATTTCTTTTTGCTAGCAGTAGAACAAGAGCTCTCCCCCCGCCCACTCTTAATCAATTGCCCTGTTGAATGAATGAGGTGTGAATGAGCCAGGCATGGAAGGCAACACCTCCAGACAGCCTCAACTGTTGGAGAGGGGCTGGGAGCCAGACCCAAGGACAATAAAACGTGTCAAGTGGGCTCATTAAAGACAAGCAGACATACTGACGGCCTCGGGGGTTAGAAGCAAGCACCTTCTTTTGGAAACACCCTCTTTGCAGCATTGGGACAACACTCAAAAGAAAGCAGCACAAAGGACCAATGGACACAGACACAGAGTTTAAATTTGGTATAGATTTGCATAAGAGGAAAGCTGCTATAAAAGTGAGGTGTCTTGCAGAGAACCCCGGGTCTCGTCTTGTCAACATGGGAGCATCGATCCGGATCGGCAGAAGCCCGGCTCCACCCCCTCCCCCATCTAACTCACCTGGCCAGTGAAGTTAAGGGGAGCAACTAATTGGTAACAACAAGACGGAGTGTGTTTGTGTGTGTGTGTGAGTGTAAGTGTAATATATTATATGCATATAATACAGTGTTAATGAATACATGTATTACTAATAAATGTGGCGTTCTGCCTTATTCCCCCTGAAAAGATCCTGTGCAGTACTTTAAGTACAACACCTCCCGCAGGCGTGCCGCCGAAGGCTGCCTGACTCCCGCCCTCACGATGACCGGCAGGCCGTCCCCCCGCAGCTTGCTGCCCCAGGCATGCGCTTGGTGCGCTGGTGCCTGGAGCCGCCCCTCGGTTTGCTTTAGGTGCAAAGGGAAATCTGTTCAGGAACAGGGGCGGGGACATTGTCCTCTCCACATCGAGCGATGGGTGGGCTGGGAAATACACATATACGGGTCAGGCTTTGACCAGGGCAGGATGGTAGAGCTTTGGGGTCCTATGCTGGGGAGCGGGGGAGGAGCTAAGTGGAGTCTCTCTATTGTTAGTTCCTGAGTGGCTGAGGAGAAGCATTCACAGAACTGCAGCTGGGTGTGTCCCTGCCTGTGTACAGGAACAGTCTGCATCTTGTCACAGCAGCACAGTGTGAGAGGGGGCCCAGGCTGGTTAGTCACAGGGCTCTGTGGTACCCCAGTTCCAAGTTGCACCCCGGGTGGAGGGGAACCCGTCACAATGGTGTAGCCCAATGTGCTAGCTTGTCTTTATTATATTCACTGCATTGCATTATATTCAGCAGTAATGCAAGGAACCTACAGGCCTGTATCCTGTAAAACATTCGCTTCAGCAAGTTAGCATAAGCCTTGAGGCCTATGAACTTCGCACAGATAAACAGCCCAACGGAAAACAACAAGTATTGGGGAGCTGAAAATAGAGTGTTTACGGGGAAGTTCTGACCACAGTTTCATAATCCAACTGCAGAAGTGTCATGGCAATGAACTGACATACATAACGGGTACATGAGCTACAGCCACTAAAGGGCCATGGTAACAAACTGACCTATGTGATAATAAGTTAAGATCATTGATACACTAATCTATGGAAAAAGACACTCCAACACTGGTAAGGGGAGGAAATACAAAGAAGGGAGAGGGAAGAAACCCCTACTGAATATGCATTAGACATGGTAACCTCAGCATAAGGTATTGTAATAGTGGCATTCCAGCCTAGGGACGGGAGAAGGAGGAGATGTCGTCCTTGGGAGGTGCCAGAAGGACGGCCACTGGGGATGATGGGGAAGGTGTTGGTGATGAGGATGATGATGGGGAAGGTGTTGGTGATGAGGAAGATGATGGGGAAGGTGCTGGTGATGAGGAAGATGATGGCTAACACTTCAGGTTGTTCTGCAGGAGATGGGGTGAGCAGATGGATGTGCATATGGACATTCTGTACTATCTGTATCTACCTTGCTGAGTTGGGGTGTTTGTGACTGTGCTAAATGTATGAATAAACTAGAGCTGTAAATATAAAAGAGTTCCGCTAGTGGGAGTGTAGCACCTGTGCACATCGGGGTTCTCAACTACCTAATAAATTAAATAAAATTGGGCCTGATCTTGGGCCCAGAACCTGTCAACCCTCAAAGTATTAACTGGAGATTCTTAAGTGATCAATGTAATTAATACATCATCTAAACATCAGGCAACAACGGGGAGGATCGGGGGGAGCATGTGGCCATGGGTACCCATCTTGCTCTGTCAATCTGTTTCCTCACTTCCCCAGGTGGGTATTGTAGTTTTACGAATGCTTGATAAAGATCTTGTAGGTGTTTGTCTCTGTCTGAGGGGTAGGAGCAAATTCGGTTGTATCTTAGGGCTTGGCTGTAGACAATGGATCGTATGATGTGTCTTGGATGGAAGCTGGAAGCATGTAGGTACGTATAGCGGTCAGTAGGTTTCCGGTATAGGGTGGTGTTTATGTGACCATCACTTATTTGCACTGTAGTGTCCAGGAAGTGGATCTCTTGTGTGGACTGGTCCAGGCTGAGGTTGATGGTGGGGTGGAAATTGTTGAAGTCCAGGAGGAATTCTTCAAGGGCCTCCTTTCCGTGGGTCCATATGATGAAGATGTCATCAATGTAGCGCAAGTAGAGGAGGGGCACTAGGGGACGAGAGCTGAGGAAGCGTTGTTCTAAGTCAGCCATAAAAATGTTGGCATATTGTGGGGCCATGCGGGTACCCATAGCAGTGCCACTGACTTGAAGGTATAAGTTGTCCCCAAATCTGAAGTGGTTGTGGGTGAGGACAAAGTCACAAAGCTCAGCCACCAGGCTTGCTGTGGCCTCATCAGGGATACTGTTCCTGACAGCTTGTAGTCCATCCTCATGTGGAATATTGGTGTAAAGTGCTTCTACATCCATGGTGGCCAGGCAGGTACCGCATTCACAGAGCCAAATGTGCCGTCGCGGCGCATTCTGCATGAGGGAGAGAGTACGGGGGTCTCTGCGGGGAACTGTGACTCTCCACCACCGTGAGGCAGGCTGGGAGTCTGGGTATCCTTTGCTGCCTCATCCCTCCCCACCAGGCTGCGAGCCCGGGCTGTGGTCGGGCATAGGGGCACCAGTTTAATAATACTGTGTAGGGCCCCAGAAATCCTAAGGATGGCCCTGGCACTGCCCATGAACATAAGTCGATAACATCCCTACTTGTGCTACAGACTCTTTGATAATGGCCAGCCTCATGTTTAGAGATCCAGGAGATCTGGGTTTGAATCCACCAGGACTCCTCTTGTGACCTGGGACAAATCATTAGATTTTCAAGGAGAATCAACCCACCATGAGCGCCCAGCGCACTGGCTAAGAGGGGTACACAATTCATGTGGGTAGGAGTTACATTGTGGGGGGCTGTACCCTGGAAAGCAGCAATTTGCGAAGGACCCAGAGATCCTGGTGGAACCCACTGCGTTGGAGCTCCCAGGGTGAGAGGGCGAGTACGGCCCTGGGAGGGAGAAGCAGGAGATTAGAGAGTAGGAGCTGGGAGGTAGGGTCCCCTCTGGATACAGCATGTGGGGGACCGTGACTGGAGACTGCGCCCAGCTCTGGGCGGGACCCACACATCAAACAGGACAGTGGACAATTGGGGAGGGTTCTGAGAAGAGCTACAGAAATGATTTACCCCCAGGTGAGGGAGAGGGGAATCGGCCCCCGTGGCATAGGGACTGGGAGTGGCTGGCTTATTACAGAAGCGGCTTTTCCTCTCCTGGAATTGACACCTCCTCATCTATTATTGGGAGTGGACTACATCCACCCTGATTAAACTGGTCCTGTCAACACTGGTTCTCCACTTGTGAAGTAACTCCCTGCTCTCCATGTGCCAGTATATAATGCCTGCATCTGGAACTTTCACTCTATGCACCCGAAGAAGTGAGGTTTTTACCCACGAAAGCTTATGCCCAAATAAATCTGTTAGTCTTTAAGGTGCCACCAGACTCCTTGTTGTTTTTGTAGATACAGACTAACACGGCTACCCCCTGATACTATTTACCCTAGGTGACTTCAGCCAGCGTACGGAGCACCTGGGGACAGGCTGGGGAATCCCAAGACTTCAAGCTGTGGGTCTAGCGCAGGGGAATGGCAGGGAACATGGGTGAGGGGCTGGGCCATGGCCCAGAGCCAACAAGCCAGAGGTGGACACATGGGCTTGGGTCCTGATCCTGGGCCTCAGATCTCCTCCCCTCTCCTCCCCCCAACCATCAGGTGCCCGGTACCTCCACATTGCCACCCAATAGGGCGAGTGGATCGGGCAGGGACTGGAAGATGGGCCCGCAAACAAGTAATGACCCTGGCAGAACTGCCCAAAACCCTCCGGCTGCAGTGAGTCCTGGAACACAGTCCCCTACTCTAACCACTAGACCCCACTCCCCTCCCCTCCCAGAGCCAGGAGAGAACCCAGGTGTCCTGGCTCCCAGACCCCCTGCTCTAACCATTAGACACCACTTCACCCAGCAAGCTGGGGCACATACCCCAGTCACATGAGGGGAATCTCTTGGGGGGTTGGCGGCTTATCTGATGCACATAGGAAACCCTTGGACAGAGAGGTGCTGTGTGTGTGTGTGTGTGTGTTCCCTCACACCCAAGATACATGGGGGCGGGGGAGTTACTCAGTCCCATGGCTGTGTCCATGCCAGCTGGCAGTCGTGGGAGCTCTGCTCACATGCGTTTCCTGTGAGTCTCAGGTTGCACCTGCATGGAGTAGTGCAGTGGGAAGTGTCTGCACTATTTTGTATGAAGACCGTCTGTGCCTCAGTTTCCCCTATGTGCCACGCTGGCCCCTAGGGGCTGGAAAAGGGCTGTTTTCTCTCAGGCAAGCTACCACCCAGGGGCGGCTGATCCTGGCTGTCTCAATTTGGGGCCCGTGTTGCTGGCGAGTCCATGAAGACAATGGCAAAGCCACCCTCCTGGGACATTGCTGACCTAGCAACAAACGCTCACGGTGATTCCCCCCCGCTTGCAGGAAGCCAGCTGGAAGAGCGGGAGCCAAGGGCAGACGCGCTTGGCTGGGACTCGGAGCTGCCCATGGCCCAGGCTGTAGCTTCCGGCTCTCTGGGCTGACCGAGGACTGGCCATGCTGGGTGCAGCCATCTAACAAACCCGCCTGCCCTTCCCCCACCGGCTGGGAGCCCCGCAGATGCTGGGGGGGGGGGGGCAGTGCCCCCTTCGGGGGTACACATCTCCCTCAGGTGTCTGTCTTAGGCAGAGTCGCTGGAGGGAGGGGGCTGGAGGCGCTGAAGTTGGGTCCCAGGAGGCGGTGAAGCCAAGTGGCTTCTCCTGGTGACAGAGCGAGACCCTAAGGGGGGGGGGGGGCTGGCCAGCTGTAGGGCCCCCCAGGGACTGTCCCAGAGCACCGGACCTGTGGTTCCCTGACCCCAGCATCTGTTGCCTGGTGCTGGTTCCGCTGCAATGCCCAGTCACCCAGTTTTGTGAGATCCTTTTGTAGCTAGCTAGAGGGAGTATATGGGAATAGATAGATATTTAAATGATGGCTTCAACCATTTGGCAACGGGGACATTTTGGGTTCAAATGGTGGGTGTTCCATTAAAAATATTAGTTTCCAAAAACTTGAATAAATGGCGGGTGGGCCAGGATCTTCTTAATCCTTCCCTCCCGCCATTGGCCAAACACAAAAATGGTGGTGGGGGGGGGTGACCCAACAAGCGGAAGGAGAGTGGGAGGGAGAGGGGGGCAGAGCGGAAGATTGGGGGAGCGGGATGGGGACAGCACGGGAGATTTGGGGAGTGGGATGGGAGATTTGGGGAGGAAACTCTGGCAGAAGTGGGGGCAGAAGGCAGGAGCCTGGAGCGAGGGAAGTGGGCATCCGAACCAGGAGCTGCTTGAAGCAGATGCCATGTAAACACCTGGCCTGGGACTGAAACCACAGAACAGGCCCACCAGGGCGAGCTGCCAGTGCATGGCAGGGTGGGGGGCTGCATTGGTGGGGGAGAGTCTTTGTGGGTCAAGCCAAGGGACGGGGGCTGCATGCTGCGGGGGGAGGGGGTCTGTGTAACCCCCACTGGAGCGCCTGAGCCGGTCTTGGCCTGTGTTAGGCCCATGCAGTGCTACTGTTATGGGGCGGGTGAGCCAGGGGTTCACACTCCCTCCCAAGGAGGGAGAGTTGGGTTTGTGCAGAGGTGGGGGGCCGGGATCTGGGACCCCCCCCCACGCCCCAGGACCCCCCAGCTGACACAGGGAGTTGGGGTCCTTGGAGAGCATGTTTTGGGGGTCAGTTCAACGGGGCTGTTGGCAGGTCACATTTTTGCTTGGCAGGTAGGGGACCAGGGCGGGAGTGTGAACAACGGGACACTTGTTTTGGGGGACAGATGGTGGGGAGGTTTAGTTGCCTGTCTAACACCAAGCCCCTAATATCTGGACGTCTGGGCTCCCTGTTTGCACGTGAACAGAGGCAGTTTGCAAAACCTGGGAGAAAACAGGAACCAAAGCTGGGGCGAATGGGTCCTTTACGAAGTAAAAAGGAAAAATCAGGTGACAGTTTTCAAACTTTTTTCGTTTGTTTAAAAAAAAAAGGGAAATTTTAAAAAACCGCAAATCACCAACTTTAAACCCAACCCTGCCCCCTCAACCTGTTTTTCTTTTACCAAAAAAGGGTTTGGAAAATTAACCTTTTTGTTCTTTTGTTTTTTCAACGCCCCTCCTCCCCCACCCCCCCAAAAAAAAAACCCAGCAGGAAAAGCAGTAACCATTTGTGGCTAAGGTTTTTGTTTTTCAGTTAAAACCCAGTAGGTTTCAGTGTTTTAAATGTGGCAGGAGAATAGTCGTTGCTTTTCTTCCCCATTTTAACCAAAAACGTGAATGTTTTGTTTTATCTGAACCCAAAAATCATTTTTGAAAATGGCATTTTTTGAATTACTCCTGATTTACACCAGGGTGAGTGAGGGGGAATCGGCCCCATTGACTCCAGTGGAGTTATTCCTGATTTATACCAGAGAGGGGAATCGCTCCCCACCCCGAGTCACTCCTGATTTTCCCCAGGGGCCGGGCGGGGAGTCTGGTTCTAAGGCCGTTGGGCCAGCACGCCAGCCGGGACAAACCAGTAAGACTCAGGCCTGGGGTTTTGCTCCGTTCCCTTTATTAGCTGCGGTTCCCGGCTGCCAGCCCCACACGCTGGGCTCTGCCGGGCTCGTTAACCAGCGCAGAGCCCGGGGCAAAGCCTGCCCGTGCGTGAGCTGTGGTGAGGGGGCGCTGTCACGGCTCTGCCTGCGCAGGTCAATGGGCAACCCCGGCAGGATTCTGGCCCGGCCCCTCTCCCGTTCCCGGCTGCTGCTCCGTGATCAGGGCCATGTAGACCTCAGCCGCGGCAGCCGCCAACTGGAAAGACTTGCAGGCCGGTGCCAGTGCCCGAAGTGCCTCCTCCAGGTGCCCAGCGGCCGCTGCCAGGGCGTTCCTAGCACAACACCCCGTGAGGACATCGAGCAGGTATTTGCCCAGACTCTGCACCATGCTGGTCCCAGAGAAAGGGCTATTCTCGGGGTGCCCTGCAGCCGTTTCCAAAGTTGGGCCCCCGCAGGTGTCATGAGCAGACACAGCCTTGGCAATATCCTCGCTGCTCCGGCGCAGGGTGTCCATTGGCAGGCGCAGCACCGGGGAGTCCTCCAACCCCCGCAGAGCCGCCTCCAGCCGCTCCGGGAGGCCGGCGTTCTGCAGCAGCACGGCTGCCATGGGGCCACCCACACTGCCGAAGATCCCCATGGTGGCCTGGTGGAAGTCCCGGACGATGGCCCCCTTCTCCTGCAGTGAGGTGTGGGGCGAGGCCATGCGGGCGTACAGGTCCCGGCTGGTGTTCTTCCGCACGTGTCTGTCTGTCTGCTCTGCTGCGGCGTGCATCTCCCACACCGCCTGCAGCAGGCACTCCAAGTTCTCCCCCACGCCGACGCTGCCCCCCACTGGTTCCAGGGACACGCTGGTGTCAAGGTGCTGGTTGAGCATGCGTAGCAGAGCGTGGGTGGCCGAGATGCATCCTTCCAGGGAGTCGTGCAGGGACTGGCTGGCGCGCACGAGCCTCTCTCTTTCACTCTCTGTGCCAGAGAACAGGGAGAGCATCACGCGGCTGAGGAAAAAAGCGGAGAGCGCAGGTGAGGGGGCAAAAGCGGTTCCCCACCTGGATCCCCAGTGCAAGGACAAGGGGGGTGCAAGGGAACTGACAGGCAGCCCATTTGAAATTGAGTAGAGGGAATGTTGCTTCATATAATCCCAGAATTTGTCTGTGGAACTCACTGCCACATGATCTTGCTGAAGCAAGAGCCGAGCAAGACCCAGAAAAGGGATGTGACATTTATATGGCTAATGAGGAGAGCCAGAATGACATTAGAGAAGAATTGTTTTTTAAGTTTGAAAAGATTAAACACTCTCATGCTCCAGGGCATGAACCCACCTCTAACTAACTGCTGTAAGAAAGGAACTGTCCCTATGGTCAGAATCTCCCTAACCTGCTACTGCGGAGTTCATTTGGTACCGTCACTATCAGAGACAGGACACAGCACAAAGGGCCTCTGGGCTGAGCCTGTCTGGCCAGTCTGATGGTCCTACTTATACATAAAAAAATGTTTTCCCGCTGCTCTTCCTGATTTCAATGCACTGAAAGCGCCCAGACAAAGCCAGAAAGGTCCCAGGCTTCATAAGAAAGCTGGCAGCTTTTGTGTCTCCAGCTCAGGCATCTTTTGAACAAGTTTCTGTGCACAGAGGAAAGAATAAAGCACCACAAACTTGCCACAGCGAGTTCTTTCCTGCCGCTCGAAAGCGCTGGGGGGCGATTCCCAAAGCACCCACCAGCATTGTCTTCACTACTGAAAGAAGGGCCCCGACTTTCAGAGGTATTTCAGCTCCTAACTCCCTTTGGAATTGACAGAAATCAGGAGCCGAAATCCCCTGAAGCTGACAGGGCGAGTTCGGTGCGGGGGAGCCAAGGGGTCTCTTGTATTTTCATTGTGACAGTTCTGGCTTCCGTCCCCAGCACCCGGAGTCTCAGGAGGACGGGGAATTCCTGGCTACCTGGGCTTGTGGCCCTGCCAACATAGAGAAATGCCGGGCACGGCAGCTCCTGGAGGCCCAGATGCTAGGAAGCTACTAGGCTCAGCCCCGCACGTGGTGTCAGAGAGAAGGCTTTGGATTCTTTGACCATGGGATGGTGTTCCAAGAGGGAGGAGTGCTAGGCAGAGACAGGCTCCACTTAACGAAGAGAGGGAAGAGCATCTTCGCAAGCAGGCTGGCTAACCTAGTGAGGAGGGCTTTAAACTAGGTTCAACGGGGGAAGGAGACCAAAGTGGGGAAGTGGGATACTGGGAGGAAGCACGAGCAGGAGAGTGCAAGAGGGGAGGACTCCTGCCTCATACTGAGAAAGCAGGATGATCAGTGAGTTATCTTGAGTGCCTATACAGAAATGCAAGAAGCCTGGGAAACAAGCAGGGAGAACTGGAAGTCCTGGCACAGTCAGGGAACTATGATGTGATTGGAATAACAGAGACCTGGTGAGATAACTCACATGACTGGAGTACTGTCATGGATGGATATAAACTGTTCAGGAAGGACAGGCAGGGCAGAAAAGGTGGGGGAGTTGCGTTGTATGTAAGAGAGGAGTATGACTGCTCAGAGCTCCGGTATGAAACTGCAGAAAAACCTGAGAGTCTCTGGATAAAGTTGAGAAGTGTGAGCAACAAGGGTGATGTCGTGGTTGGAGTCTGCTATAGACCACCAGACCAGGGGGATGAGGTGGACGAGGCTTTCTTCTGGCAACTAGCAGAAGTTGCTAGATCGCAGGCCCTGGTTCTCATGGGGGACTTCAATCACCCCAATATCTGCTGGGAGAGCAATACAGCGGTGCACAGACAATCCAGGAAGTTTTTGGAAAGTGTAGGGGACAATTTCCTGGTGCAAGTGCTGGAGGAACCAACTAGGGGCAGAGCTTTTCTTGACCTGCTGCTCACAAACAGGGAAGAATTAGTAGGGGAAGCAAAAGTGGATGGGAACCTGGGAGGCAGTGACCATGAGATCGTCGAGTTCAGGATCCTGACAGGATCCTGTAGTGCCCATCTTTAAAAAAGGGAAGAAGGAGGATCCGGGGAACTACAGGCTGGTCAGCCTCACCTCCGTCCCTGGAAAAATCATGGAGCAGGTCCTCAAGGAATCAATTCTGAAGCACTTAAAGGAGAGGAAAGTGATCAGGAACAGTCAGCATGGATTCACCAAGGGCAAGTCATGCCTGACTAACCTAATTGCCTTCTATGACCAGATAACTGGCTCCACGGATGAGGGGAAAGCAGTGGATGTGTTATTCCTTGACTTTTGCACTAAACTGGGAGGAGTGGTAGATATGCTGGAGGGTAGGGCTAGGATACAGAGGGACCTAGACAAATTAGAGGATTGGGCCAAAAGAAATCTGATGAGGTTCAACAAGGACAAGTGCAGAGTCCTGCACTTAGGGTGGAAGAATTCCATGCACTGCTACAGACTAGGGACCGAATGGCTAAGTAGCAGTTCTGCAGAAAAGGACAGAGGGGTTACCGTGGTCGAGAAGCTGGATATGAGTCAACAGTGTCCCCTTGTTGCCAAGAAGGCTAATGGCATTTTGGGCTGTATAAGTAGGGGCATTGCCAGCAGATCGAGGAACGTGATCATTCCCCTCTATTCGACATTGGTGAGGCCTCATCTGGAGTACTGTGTCCAGTTTTGGGCCACACACTACAAGAAGGATGTGGAAAAATTGGAAAGAGTCCAGCGGAGGGCAACAAAAATGATTAGGGGTCTGGAGCACATGACTTATGAGGAGAGGCTGAGGGAACTGGGATTGTTTAGTCTGCAGAAGAGAAGAATGAGGGGGGATTTGATAGCAGCCTTCAATTACCTGAAGGGGGGTTCCAAAGAGGATGGAGCTCGGCTGTTCTCAGTGGTGGCAGATGACAGAACAAGGAGCAATGGTCTCAAGTTGCAGTGGGGGAGGTCTAGGCTGGATATTAGGAAAAACTTTTTCACTAGTAGGGTGGTGAAGCACTGGAATGGGTTCCCTAGGGAGGTGGGGGAATCTCCTTCCTTGGAGGTTTTTAAGGTCAGGCTTGACAAAGCCCTGGCTGGGATGATTTAGTTGGGAATTGGTCCTGCTTTGAGCAGAGGGTTGGACTAGATGACTCCTGAGGTCCCTTCCAACCCTGATATTCTATGATTCTTTCTTAAAATCGGTTTTCAGCCGCTCTCATGATTTTTCCTTAACCTCAGGCAGTGAGGGGCTGCCCAGAGCCAGGGAAGGAGCTGGAGCAGGCCCCACTATATCCAGGAGTCCAGTGGGTACGGCACTGGGCCGGGAGTCAGAGCGGCCGGGTTCTCTTGTCAGTTCTGTCATATGGACATTGGGGAAACAACCCTCCTTTCTCTGCTGACCCACCCGGCCTTTGTCTGTCTTCTCTCTTTGCACTGTGAGCCATTCAGGACAGGGTCTGTCTCTCGCTGTGTGTGGGCAGCGCCTGGCACAACGGGGCCCTGATCTCAGCTGGGGCAGGGACTGTCTCTGGCTGTTGATGAAGAATTGGGTATCTCAGATCTGCTTGTACATAGATATACATATATATTTTAAATAAAAGAGCACGGTCAATTAAAGAATCCTGGCTGTCCCACAGTCCCTCATTCCCAGGTGCGAGGTGCCTCCTTCCCAGGGTGACTCCCCCGCCTGGCAGAGGCCAGCGGTGGTGATGTACACAGCGGCACTGCTGTGCTAGAGGGTGTGCAAAGTACATCAGTGTGTTACCCACTTTGCACGTGCCATGGGCCCCGAGAAAGCGACACTGCGAACTGAAGCAGTGTACCATGTGGGAGGTCCTGGCCCTCCACAGCCAGCCCAGACTGGGGGAGGAGGGGTCCCAGCCCAGCCCTCTGCAGCCAGCCCAGACTGGGGAATCTGGCTACAAATCAGAGAGGGGATGGTAAAGGGAGCTCTCACCTGCAAGTCTGCTGTCCTGGCAGGCTGAAGGAGCAGACGATGCCTGACTCTCTGCTTCTAAAGTTCCAGTTAGGTGAGAAAGTGAGAGTTGGTGTAAAGCCGACAGACCCCGGTCGTCAGCAGGTGGGATCGAACCTGGGACCTCTGGCGCTTAGTGCATGGGCCTCTACAGCATGAGCTAAAAGCTACGTGACTGTCCGCTAAGGCAGTAGAGAAGGATCATTTTCTCTCTCTCGTTAAGTGGTCTTGGTGCCACTAGATGGGCCAGACCACCACACCCAGGAGGTGGGTGGGTTACATGGCACAAGCCAAGCCGCACATCAAGCTGCCCACGGCTGGCATCGGAGGGCTAAAAGGGGAAGTTGTTCTGGCCCTGACCGTGTTACCCTGACTCAGCTGACTCCAGCCCTGGGGGGTCCTTCTGCTAATGCCCCAAGGGGACGCTCCATACAGAGACCTGCAGCCAACTATCGCTGCTGCTCCAGAGGAGTTGGTTGATTCTCTGCCTAAGCACCAGCCTCCACTCCCCTCCCAGAGATGAGGAGAGAACCCAGGAGTCCTGGTTCCCAGCCCCGCCCCCAGCAGACCCCACTCCCTTCCCCTCCCGCAGCTGGGGAGGGAACCCCGGGGCGCTGACTCTGACTCGCCGCCTTTCACCTCTCTCCCTGTCCGGTTCCGCGATGGGAGAAGCCTGGAGCCGCCCTCCATGGAGGCTGGATGGACTCGGAGGGGTGCTGCCGGAAGCAATTGTCCTGGGCAAGGCCAGCTGCAGGTGCCTGCAGGCGGGACCCAGCCGGGGCTCGCTGGATCTTTCTGCCCCGCGTGACTGAAGAGGAAACAAGGTCTTGGAAACCAGCCAGACTCGAGTTCCTGGAAACCACGTGGGGAACTGGAAGCCGCACCCCAGTGGCTTCACCCTGGGTGTGGGCTCCCTTAGCAGTCCGCAGCGTTTGCATCTTCCAGCAGCCTCCTGCGAGCCGAGCGATCCCACTCACCCCCTTCCCCAGAGAGCAGCGGGGGCGTCTTTCGCGGGTTCCTTGAGCAACAGCTGGGTCCCAGTAGCAGCCTCTTTAAGGCCAAGGCGACGTCCATTGGCACCGTGCTCCTGCTGCCCACCGCTGTCTGCCAATTGCCCCATCCTAGCCAGCACGGATCAGCTCTCCTATAAAGGCGAGAGTCCCCGCTCCGGTGTGCGGGGAGCGTCACAGCAAAGGGATCCTCTCCGGAGAGACCAGGCTGCTGCCCGCGGACCCGAGCTGACCTCTGCCCAGGCGAACGGCCCCTCGGCTTCCCCCCCGCCCAGCGAGCAGGTAACTCGCCCCATCGGCGGAGGCACGAATCGGAGCAGGGGTCGTGCAGTGAGAGCCCCCGGATCGCTTGGCAAACTGGGCTCCTCCAACGACGGGGGTTTCATGCAGCTCCTGGTAAGGAGCCCCATCTAGGGACAAAGAATATCAGTCACCCCCAGGCTGGGGGGGGGTTGCTGTGAGGGGGGACCTGCCCCGACTGTAACCGATTGACCTTTGGTCTGACCCAGTAGGGCCATTCTTATGTTCTTATGTTAAAGACCTTTGGGGATCGGAGCCTGGAGACTTTTTTGTTTTAATGGCAGCTGAGTCTCTGCACTAGCTAAGCCAGTGATTTGGGGAGGGGGCACAGTGGGGTGCGCTGGCTAACGCCTCCTTCCTCTTCCTCTCCTGGCAGCTTTCTCGAGAATGGCCTGGAGCGATATCCTGTACCCTGGCAACTCAGCAAGGCGGGAGAGGGTGGTGCGGTTACACCAGGAGCTGATCAACTGCATAGAGCTCAATTTTGATGCCACCAACGAGCTGATTGGAGCCTTAAACACACACTGTCAGTTCAAGTTGCACCCCATTAAGATGAACATGAACGGCACCGTCCGGGAGAACTGTGACATATTCCTCGCAGCCATGAAGTCCATCCAAGACACGCTGCAGGCCATCGACGGAAGGTTGAAAAGCCAACTGGAGCCAGACCTCTACCAAAAACTTCATGATTTCCAGGAGCCTGATGCCAAGAAGATGCAGATTCTGCGCTCTCTGGCCAAGGGGGTGAGCGAGTTCACTGGGACCATGGCCATGAAGTTTTTCATCAAGCTGGTTTTATCGAAGGTGATGAGCAAAGCTATGAGCCAAATTACCATGATCTTGGCCGAGATCGGTGCCTCCGTGGTTGGCGCCGTGGCTGGCATGATACTGGGCGTGGGTGTCGACTTGATTCTCAGCGCGATCCTGGGCGCCATAGAGAGAGACCGACTGGAGACAGCGATTCGGAAGCTCGAGGCGCTGGTGAGCGAGTTCAAGCCAGCCTCCAAGGAGTATAACAAAACCATCCTGAAGACCATCTACACGCTGCCATCGCCGGAGGAGAATCAGCCGTTCAGATGACTCCAGAGCAAGCTGCAAGTTACCATTACTTGTAAAAATAAGGCCGTGGGGATCAGCTCCCATCTACCGTGACTTAGCCCAGTGCCATTAAAGCCAGCACAATAAATGATCTCTAGCTCTTACACAGTGCTTTTCATTAGTAGAGCTCAAAGTGCTTCAGGCTTCATTAATGTCTTTATCCTCCCACCACATCTGGGGATAGGGCAGGGCTATTACCCCCATTCTACAGATGGGGAAACTGAAGCCCGGAAATTCAAAGGTATTTAAGCACTTAACTTCCATTGACCTCAGAGCAATTGGCTCAGGCTCTCTGCAGACTCAGGCAATGTCACTGGTTTCAAGGGAAGCTAGGTGCCTAAAGTGACTTGCCCCAGCCCATACAGGAATTCTGTAGTGTAGCAGAGAATTGTCTGAGTTTCCCAAGTCACAGACTAGTGCCCAACAACCACTGGGCCATCTTTACCCTCTAGCTGGTGTTTTTCATCTATAGATCTCAAAGCACCTCCAAAAGGTCCGTATCAATACCCCGACGGTACACACATGGAAACTGAGTCACAGAAAAGGGCTCAGCTAGGCCAGGAATAGCGCCCAGAATGAGAGTGTCAAAATACAGTAACTCCTCACTTAAATTGTCCCGGTTAACGTTGTTTTGTTACGTTGCTGATCTATTAGAGAACATGCTCGTTTAGACAACATGCTTGTTTAAAGTTGTGCAATGCTCCCTTATAATGTTGTTTGGCAGCCGCCAGCTTTGTCCACTGCTTGCAGAAAGAGCAGCCAATTGGAGCTAACTAGTGGGGGCTTGGAACCAGGGTGGACCAGCAGCCCCCCATCAGCTCTCCTAAGTTCCTTGTGCTGCAGCTGCCCAGCAGGCTATCAATTGCCGGGCAGTTCAGCTGTCCCTCCTCCCACTGCTGTGTGCTGCTCCTGCCCTCTGCCTTGGAGCTGCTCTGGGAGCCTCCTGCTTGCTGTACAGAGGGAGGGGAAGAGAGGTGCTAATGTCAGGGTGTCCCCTCCCCCCACTCCTGCCTCCCCTCCTGTACCTTATCTCCACAGAGAATGAGGGGGACATGACAGGGCTCAGGACAGAGGGAGCTTGCTGGCAGCAGCTGCTGTCTCAACTTGCTGATCTATTTAAAAGGCAATGTACTTAGAGTGGGTTCAGTGTACTTAAAGGGGCAATGCACATCTCTCTCTCACACACAGGGTGTGTCTAGGGTGACCAGACTGCAAGTGTGAAAAATTGGGACAGGAGGTCAGGGGTATTAGGAGCCTATATAAGAAAAAGACCCAAAAATCAGGACTGTCCCTATAAAATCAGGACATCTGGTCACTCTAGGTGTGTCTCTGTCTCTCTCTGCCATGCTGTCTCCCCTCCCGCCATTCGGGCTGCCTTTTAGCGTGTGAGGCTACATTAACAACAATGTGTTAACCCTTGAGGGCTCAGCCAAGTGCTAGTTCATCGTTTAGCAGTAAGGCATTCCCTGGGAAAAATCCCACCCTCTGACTCCACCACCTCAACCAAGCTTCACAGTCATCACTGCTGTGTACAGTATTAAATTGTTTGTTTAAAATATATATATATAAATTTGCCAGACAAAAGACTATATATATATATATATAGTCTTTTGTCTGGCAAATTTTTTTCCCCTGGAACCTATACCCCCCTATTTACATTAATTCTTATGGGGAAATTGGATTCGCTTAACATCGTTTTGCTTAAAGTAGCATTTTTCAGGAACATAACTACAATGTTAAATTAGGAGTTACTGTAATTCATTGAGACTTTTCCCCGCCAAAACCAATACGTCCCCACCAAACATTTTGATTTTGACAAAACGGCCTTTTCCAATGGAAAACTGTTCTATCAAAAGCTTTCCGGCCAGCTCTGTGCTCGGCCCAGGCCGGAGAACCTACTTTGGGGTTTTCTGCTCCAGCCCAGATAGGGTGACCAGATCACCAAAGACAAATATCGGGACGCGGGGGGGGGGGGGGGGGGGTGACGTGGGGGGGGGGGCGTGGCGGGGGGGGGGGGGGGATGACGTGGGGGGGCGTGGCGGGGGGCGGGGCCAAAAAAAAAAAAAACTTCCTCCGCAAGTGCTGGAGGGAGGCCCGGGAGACTCAGGGGAAGCGCGGGGCCGGGGTAGTGAGAGTCCGGCCTGGCCCCGAGCAGGGAGGACTCAGTCGGGCGGTAGGGAGAGGAGGGGGGCGGCCCGCGGGGCCAGGAGGCGGCTGTTCTCCCCCCCGGGCAGTGGGACTCGGGAGCAGCCGCTGCTGCAGCTCCCACTGCCGCGGGGCAGGAAGCGGCCATGGCGCTCGGCGGCTGCAGCTCTGGCGCCCCCGAACCCCCCGAGCCGGGGCCTGCTGCGGGGACCCAGCAGCGCGCACGCTGCGCCCAGCCCCTGGCCAGTCGCGTCTGGGCTGCTGCCCAGCTGGTGCTATCCCGCGGCGGCCCCGGAGCGGGGGCAGCAGGCCCCAGCCCCCCCGTCCCGCTCGGGTCCCGCAGGGGAACGAACGGGGCTGGGCTGCCGATGCCTCCGCCCCGGGGCCGCCGCGGGATAGCACCAGCTGGGCAGCCCAGACGTGCCTAGCCAGGGGCTGGGCCCAGCGTACGCGCTGCTGCAGGCCCCGGCTCGGGGGGTTCGGGGGCGCCAGAGCCGCCGAGCGCCATGGCCGCTTCCTCCCCCGTCGCCTGGCCCCGCGGGTCGCCCCCCTCCTCTCCCACCACCCGAGTCCTGCCTGCACTGGGACAGGCCGGACTGTTACTCACCCCGGCCCCGCGCTGCCTCTGAGTCTCCCGGGCCTCCCTCCAGCGCTTGCGGAGGGAGGGGGAATGATGAGCCCGGGGAAGAGGCGGGGATTCGGGGAGGGAGCCAATCGGGGGAGGAGGGGGCGGAGTCGGGGCGGGGGGGGGGCGCGAGCACTTCCGGGCTCCAGGCTCCGGGGCATTTCCTTGTTTGTCCGGTTGTCCCGACCGCACGTCGGTCGGGACGCGGGACAAACAAGGAAATATCGGGACGGTCCCGATAAAATCGGGACGTCTGGTCACCCTAAGCCCAGATCTGGGAGTTGATACCAGTCAGCTCTGTGTTCTTGGGAACCAGGGCGCAGTATCCAGCCTGTCTGACTCATGAAAGACACCGTCCCCACCTGCCTCTGCTGAAACCAAAACCGATCAGAGAAAAGACTTGCAGAGAGCAGTGAAGGGCGGTGGGAGACACATCTAGACCCCTCCTGACAAGGGTGACAGCATTAAGGCAATTCCCCAAGCCTCATTTGCATCAGAAATGGGACAGGGAGACATCTCCATTAGCATACAGAATGGAGAACAGAGATTCCAAGGCAAGAACCGCACTGAACTCTGGGACCAGAAAAGCAGGGAAAGCAATGCATCATTGGGGATCTCTGCTCCAGATGTTAATGAACCCACGCCTGTACACACCCAGCTCAGCAGTTATCAGACCAATTCTAGGAATGAATCCTTGATTGAATCCAAAATACCGAAGCAGCCGAATTGCATTGTGAGCTCCCTGGAAGAAAACACCACCCATAGCCAAGAGTGATCAGCTCCTATTGTCTAGCTTAAAGAAAACCCTTGAGTGATCAGTTTACGCATAAACAAATCTAGTGTTCTCCCTTGGACCATTGTTGTTTCCCTACAGGAAACCCCGACCCACACTCCAGTAAGTGTTCTGATGCATGGATCCAAACTCTGCATCAGTTCCACTGGGACTTCATCTTCTCCTGACTGATCGCGCTGGGGGCTCTGCCTGTCTCCAGCACTCCGGACCCTGAGATACCACCACCACCTGGGACTCCTGACTGGTTCAAGCTTCACGGAGTGGCGAGACCCCAGCTCTCTCTCGCTCTCTCTCTCTCTGTTTTCTTTTCTACCTCAGGTATAACTTCCTAACCCTGACTTGTTTGATCAGGTAGAGTTTTCTATATATGACTTTTGTAATCTTTAATAATGTAACTGTTATGTTGGTTTAGGCTCTCCTTGTGTGGTATCACTATTATTCAATAAATAACTTTTATGGTTAAGTTGGTTGCTTCTCTCTCTCTCTCTCTCTCTCGCTCTCTCAACTTGACTCTTTTGTGTTTTTGGCTTCCCCATTTACTCTGCAGCAACGCTCCTCTTACCTAAGCTAAAGATCCCTGCAGCGCCCAAAAATCCTGTGGGGTTTGCTCATCAAGTGGGTTACGACCAGAACAGTGGTAACGTGACAGCGGGATAGGGATGTGCTGAACCTGGAACATACGACGGTGGCAACTTGGAAGTGCTGCTTGGCCCAGCCCACTGAGTCCAGGGATATATAAGGGGTCAGCTTGAGAGTGCTGATTGTCTCAGACCTGCTCTGCTAGAGAGAGAGAAAGAGAGAGAGAGTGTGTGTGTGTGTGTGTGTGTGTGTGTGCGCGCGCCAGGGCCGGCTCCAGGCACCAGCCCACCAAGCTCATGCTTGGGGCGGCACCTGGAGGGGGGTGGCGCAGCGCTCCGGCCCCCGGGGAGAGCGGGGCCACGGCCGGGCTCGCCGACCTCCCCCCGGCGCTCTGGCCGCCCTCCCCCGGCACTCTCCCCCCGGCCACCGGCGGGAGAGCGGCGAGCCCTGGCTGGGGCTCGCTGCTCTCTTGCCGCCCTGCTCCCTGCACTCTGGCCGCTGGGGGGAGAGCGGAGCCCCGGCCGGGGCTTGCCGCCCTCCTCCCAGGGCTCTGGCCGCCCTCCCCCCCGGCCGCCGGGGGGAGAGCGGAGCCCCCGCCGGGGCTCACCGCCCTCCTCCCAGGGCTCTGGCCGCCCTCCCCCCCCGCGCCCTCCCCCCGGCCGCCGGGGGGACGCCACCCTCCCCCGGGGGCTCCGGCCACCCTCCCCCCCCCTCCTGTGGGCGGGGGGGCAGCCGGCGGCTTTTTTGCCTGGGGCGGCAAAAAAGCCAGAGCCGGCCCTGGCACACGCGCATCCCTGGAGAACCTAAGTCCTGCAGGAGAGCTCCATTGGGAGGGGACTTGCAGCAGGGAAAAGTAGAGCTCCATATGAAAACACAAGTGACACACACAGTACATTGATAGAGTTACCAAACCCCGCCCCAGAAGAGTAACCTTAATAAATGAGTGTACCCCAAAGTAATGGGAAAATTTGGTAACAGAGTTGAGCTAGAGCGGAGCTCAAAGTACAGTAACTTCCCCAACCTTTGCTAGGGCCTGTCAGGTGTTTAAATGCAGGGCCTCTGATCTGAATCCGAGACTAGATAGGAGCGGGGATTCCAGAACGATGGTGAGCTGAGACGTTCCGGCCTAGGGAACCAGTTGGAAAATGTTACTGTGCAAAAGGGCATAAACCCATTCTAGAGCAGGGGGTCTCTAACTTTTTCTGGCTGAGCCCCACTTTGAAAATATTTCAGGCTGTGACAACCCCACTCCCACCCCCACAAATTGACAGCAAATCACTGGACATACTAGTCAGAGAAGACTAAATGAAGCATGTCGGCATTATCCCTGCAGTCAATGGCACTGAAGCCCCCAGTGGCTTCCCTACGCTGCCCAGGCCAGAGATCAGCTCACTCTGCCGCATCTGTCTGGGCCTCGCTGGCGCACTCCACCCCGGTGCCTAGCTGGTCACGACCTGGGCTGGCAGGAGCCTGCATTGGCTTCAGCTCTGTCCTCGTCTCTCTCTGGCCTGGCTGTAAACTGTCCTCCTACATCCCCACTGCTGCTGAGCTGTAATGAAAGTGAAACCTCGTCCTGTCCGAGGTGTATGGCACTGCCGCCCTTGCTCCTGCGCGGCTCCGGGAACTGGCAATGCCTTCAGTGCTGGGCGGCCGGAGAGCTGTATCCCTCTCTCCCTGGCAGTGTCCTTGAAATATGGTACTAGATCTCGCAACCCCCCTACGATAGCCTCGCCACCCCCTTTTGGGGCGTGACCAATGTTCCCTCTAATTTTTTACGTCCATGTGCAGAATAAATTGTATTATGTGCCCCAATATGGAGGTGATCTGTGGCAGGAGTGGGGCCGAGGGGTTTGGAGTGTGAGATGGGGCTCAGGGCTGGGGCAGAGGGTTGGAGTGCAGGGGGTGAGGGCTCTGGCTGGGGGTGCAGGCTCTGGGGTGGGGCCAGGGATGAGGGGTTTGGGTTGCAGGAATTTAGCTCGGGAGCCCAAGGTTGAGAAACGCTGTTTTAGAGAATAAACAGAAATCGCATCCCCGCTAGGGAACGGGGAGGGAATTGCCACGAAAGGTTCCTATTGGCCATTCCATTCTACAGGTGGATTTACTAGGAATCATTTCTGTGAAACTCTTCTCATCACCTCCGACCCCTGGGGTTTGAACCAGGCAATCTGTGACCCAGCAAAACCTGGGGCAGCCCAATCAGTCCAGAATTGCTGTAGGTTCCCAAGGCCCCAACATTTTTGGAAAAAATTGTCCCAGTCTCAAGTTGGACTGAAAAGTCGAAACTCTCCAATGTTTCCATGAGCCGAACTTTTTCTTCAGTTCCAATCCCTCAAACCGTTTCCTTTCAATCGTTTAGAAATGTCTCATCTCAAGTTTGGACCTTTGCCCCCTCGACGTGTGAATTGGCTCAAATTTCTAACCAAAAAGTTGTTTTAACTGGAGAAAAAAATGAAGCTTTGGAGTTCAACAATATCCAACCCTGTTAACAAATGTTGGGAGTCGGGTGTTTCCAAGTTTTGGTTTCTACTTTTTTTGGTGGAAAGCTCCCTGTTTTGTTGCAAACTTCCCACGCAGCTCTGCCCCAAGGGTAACATTTACTAGCCAGGTTTTTAGTTTTTAAGGGCCTGGCTGGCTTTTGTTATGTGGTTACCAAAGGTTAGAGGTGCTGTTTACCGAGTGATTTCTTCTTCAACAAAGTGTTTTATTATCAGCTCTTTCATATGTCCTTGTAATATCCTGGTGCAGAAGAGAACCACCAGCCACACAGAGCAACTTGTTCATACTGGGCAATTTTCATCCACAGCTCTCAAAGATCCCACTCCCCTCCCAGATCTGGGGAGAGAACTCAGGAGTCCTGGCTCCCAGCCCCTCCCCACACCATTCTAATCCATGGGATCCCACTCCCCGCCCAGAGCGTGGGCTAGAATCCAGGAGTCCGGACTCTCAACACCCTCCTGCACAGGGCCAACTCCAGGGTTTTTGCCGCTCCAAGCAACAAACAAAGGTCAGCTCCCAGATTGCTGCACTGGGCAGTACAGCATGGGGAGAAGGTGACCAGCCCTCTGTGGAGAAAGAAGTGGTTTGGCACTATTTAGAAAAACTGGACGTGCACAAGTCCATGGGGCCGGATGCGCTGCATCCGAGGGTGCTAAAGGAGTTGGCGGGTGAGATTGCAGAGCCATTAGCCATTATTTTTGAAAACTCCTGGCGATCGGGGGAGGTCCCAGATGACTGGAAAAAGGCTAATGTAGTGCCCATCTTTAAAAAAGGGAAGAAGGAGGATCCGGGGAACTACAGGCCAGTCAGCCTCACCTCAGTCCCTGGAAAAATCATGGAGCAAGTCCTCAAGGAATCAATTATGAAACATTTAGAGGAGAGGAAAGTGATCAGGAACAGTCAGCATGGATTCATGAAGGGGAAGTCGTGCCTGACTAACCTAATTGCCTTCTATGATGAGATAACTGGCTCTGTGGATGAGGGGAAAGCAGTGGATGTGTTATTCCTTGACTTTAGCAAAGCTTTTGATACGGTCTCCCACAGTATTCTTGCCGCCAAGTTAAAGAAGTATGGGCTGGATGAATGGACTGTAAGGTGGATAGAAAGCTGGCTAGATCGTCGGGCTCAACGGGTAGTGATCAATGGCTCCATGTCTAGTTGGCAGCCAGTTTCAAGCAGAGTGCCCCAAGGGTTGGTCCTGGGGCCGGTTTTGTTTAATATCTTTATTAATGATCTGGAGGATGGTGTGGACTGCACTCTCAGCAAGTTTGCAGATGACACTAAACTAGGAGGCGTGGTAGATACACTAGAGGGTAGGGATCGGATACAGAGGGACCTAGACAAATTAGAGGATTGGGCCGAAAAAAACCTGATGAGGTCCAACAAGGACAAGTGCAGAGTCCTGCACTTAGGACAGAAGAATCCCATGCACTGCTACAGACTAGGGACCGAATGGCTAGGTAGCAGTTCTGCAGAAAAGGACCTAGGGGTTACAGTGGACGAGAAGCTGGATATGAGTCAACAGTGTGCTCTTGTTGCCAAGAAGGCTAACGGCATTTTGGGCTGTATAAGTAGGGGCATTGCCAGCAGATCAAGGAATGTGATAGTTCTCCTTTATTCGACATTGGTGAGGCCTCATCTGGAATACTGTGTCCAGTTTTGGTCCCCACACTACAAAAAGGATGTGGAAAAATTGGAAAGAGTCCAGCAGAGGGCAACAAAAATGATTAGGGGTCTGGAGCACATGACTTATGAGGAGAGGCTGAGGGAACTGGGATTGTTTAGTCTGCAGAAGAGAAGAATGAGGGGGGATTTGATAGCAGACTTCAACTACCTGAAGGGGGGTTCCAAAGAGGATGGAGCTCAGCTGTTCTCAGTGGTGGCAGATGACAGAACAAGGATCAATGGTCTCAAGTTTCAGTGGGGGAGGTCCAGGTTGGATATCAGGAAAAACTATTTCAGTAGGAGGGTGGTGAAACACTGGAATGCGTTACCTAGGGAGGTGGTGGAGTCTCCTTCCTTGGAGGTTTTTAAGGCCCGGCTTGACAAGGCCCTGGCTGGGATGATTTAGCTGGGAATTGGTCCTGCTTTGAGCAGGGGGTTGGACTAGATGACCTCTTGAGGTCCCTTCCAACCCTGATATTCTATGATTCTATGATTCAAACAAACAAAAAAAGCCACGATCGCGATCAGCTCTACCGCTGCTGCTTTAGTCTTTGTCGGCAATTTGGCGGCAGGTCCTTGGCTCTGAGAGGGAGTGAGGGACTCGCTGTCGAATTGCTGCCGAAGAACCGGACGTGCCGCCCCTGTCCTTTGGCTGCCCCAAGCACCTGCTTGCTGGGCTGGTGCCTGGAGCCGGCCCTGCTCCTGCACTAGATGTCAGATGAAATAAAAGAAATTGGGGTGTGATGAAGCCAAAGGCCCTCCTGCTTTTCAATTCACATTGCCCCGAGGCATAGGCAGTGCAGCCAGGATGAGGAGTTGGCTGGCATGGGGTGTGGCTGGCCCTCCAGGGCATGCCCACAATTGCCTGGAGAATGGAGAAGATGGGTGAGGCAGAGAGCACGGGGCAGGGATGAATGGAGCAGGAAGCACAGGGCAGGGGGGGATTCTGGAAGTGGGGCGGGTTGAGGAACCCTGGCAGCAGGGGAGATGGGCGAGGATCACAGGACAGGGAGCACAGGGTGGGGAGAGCAATGCTGGCAGTGGGGGAAACAGGCAGGGGATCTGGCAGCAGGGGGGGCTGGCAGGGTGGAGAGAATAGGTGAGGGGTGGGGGGGATCCCAGCAGCAGGGGAGCACAGGCCGGTGAGGATGGGCCAGGGACCTTTGGGGGAGGGAGGCGGGAGTGCAGGCCGGGGAGAACAGGGGGAAGCCCAGGCTGTGGTGGGAGAATGGGGGGGAAAGCAGGTTGTGGGAAGAGAATGAGGGGGATCGGGGTGGGGGAGGAGCACATGACCATGGACAGGCCCCACATCACTTCAGAAGTCCAGGTCCCAGGGCCCCGTCAGCTCCCATCTGCCCCATGGCTCCTCATCTGCCCCCAGCTCTGCACCCCGTGCCCCCAGCTCTCCCTGGGGCTCCTGCTGTTCTGGCAGCTCCCCCCATCGGCCTCACCCGGGGTCACCACATGCCTGCGCTCCTCCTAGGAGAGCGGCTGCCCGTCCCGCTGCTGGTTCCGCAGGTGCCAGTCCTTGCCGATGCCCAGCTTGGGCAGGCCGCGGTCGAGTCCCTCCAGCAGGACGCAGGCCTTGCACAGGGGCTGGCTGGCCACGTAGCCGCAGCGCTGGCAGGTGCCGCGGGCTGGCATGCGGAGGTCGGAGCGCAGCGAGAGCCGCTCGCCCGAGTGGCCCAGGTCAGCCACGGCGCTGGGCCGGGCGGCCTCCAGCTCCTTGAGCAGGGCGCAGGCGTAGCCGCGGTAGGCGTAGACACACTCGGTGCTGAAGTAGTCCAGGCCCTGGAAGTAGGCATAGGGGACAATCTCCTGGTAGGCGTGGCACAGGGACTTGCAACAGGGCACCCCCCGCCTGCCCTGTTCCCGCCCCCTGGCACAGCCAGCCCATGTCGCCCTGCAGGAAGTTCATCGGCACCGTCTTGGCCACGTCGTCCGCGTTGTGCCCTGCAGGGAAGAGCGGAGGAGTCAGGCCAAAGTGGTACAGAGCCCTCCACAGCAGATCTCCTGGGGTCCCTTCCTCCCTGCAATAACCCCCAAATCAGACCCGAGGGTGTCCCCCCTGCCTCCATCCCACAGCACCCCTCGCACACACCTGGGGAGTTCTTGTCCATGCTGAACAGCAACCCGCAGCTGAGGCCCCTCCCACCTGCCTCCTGGGGCGATCCTGACATCACCCCGGCCCACACAGTCCCGCGCCACATGCTCTCCAGTACCAGTGTGGCCATCTTGCCCATGCCCAGCAGCAGGACGGCTCCCAAACCCCACCTGAGATCCAACAGCTGCAGGATGAAGCCCGACAAATCCAGAATGGAAATAAGGGGCAGATTTTCCCCAGTAAGGGCAATTGAGTCTTTCAAATCAAATTCAAATTCATGGAGATATCCTATCTCCTAGAGCTGGAAGGGACCTTGAAAGGTCATCAAGTCCAGGATTGGGGACTTCAACAGCAGAGTCCAGGGAAGGGGTAGGGACGGTTTTATGGCCTGCAGCATGCAGGGGGTCAGACCAGATGATCATAATGGTCCCTTCTGACCTTAAAGTCTATGAGTCTAAGTCCAGCCCCCTGCCTTCACTAGCAGGACCGAGTACTGATTTTGGCCCAGATCCCTAAGTGGCCCCCTCAAGGATTGAACTCACAACCCTGGGTTTAGCAGGCCAATGCTCAAACCACTGAGCTATCCCTTCCCCCTTGGAGTCTTGGAATGACTGCCCCAGGGATGGGGCAGATTCTCCATCCCTGAGGGTCTTTCCATTGAGATCGGCAGTCTCTCTAAAAGCTCTGTTCTAGCTCCACCATCAGATTTGAGCTTGAAAGCTACAAAGGGGCAGAGTTAAGGGTGCTCTAGCTCGACATCCAGATCGGGGCTGAGGCAGAGAAACTGAGTCAGAGAGAGGCAAAAGTGACTTCCCTACAGACACCCAGTGACCTGGAAATACAATCCAGGTCACTCCTAGGACCCCCACCCTGCTCTAACCACTAAACACCATTCCCCTTCATGACCTGGGGATAGAACCCAGACCCCATCCAGCTCTATCCCACTAGCTGATTAGCGGTTGCCAGATGTTTTCAAAGCTGGCCTAGAGGTGGGTGCGTCTATTTATACCAAAGGCTCCCTGGCTCCTGATTCCTACCTTAGCTTGGGCGCTGGCAGGAAGAGGTGCAGGTAGGGTGACCAGATCACCCAAGGCAAATATCGGGACGCGGGGGGAGGGCGGGGGGGGCGTGGCGGGGGGCGTGGCCAAAAAAAAAAAAAAAAACCTTCCTCCGCAGAGGCCCGGGAGACTCAGGGGCAGCGCGGGGCCGGGGTGAGTAACAGTCCAGCCTGGCCGCGAGCAGGACTCAGTTGGGTGGTTGGGCGAGGAGGGGGGCGGCCCGCGGGGCCAGGCGGCGGCTGTTCTCCCCCCCCGGGCAGCGGGACTCGGGAGCAGCCGCTGCTGCAGCTCCCACTGCCGCGGGGGAGGAAGCGGCCATGGCGCTCCGCGGCTGCGGTTCTGGCGCCCCCGAACCCCCCGAGCCGGGGCCTGCTGCGGGGACCCAGCAGCGCACACGCTGGGTCCAGCCCCTGGCCGGTCGCGTCTGGGCTGCTGCCCAGCTGGTGCTATCCCGCGGCGGCCCCGGGGCGGAGGCATCGGCAGCCCAGCCCCGTTCGTTCCCCTGCGGGACGGGGGGGCTGGGGCCTGCTGTCCCCACTCCAGGGCCGCCACGCGATAGCACCAGCTGGGCAGCAGCCCAGACGCGACTGGCCAGGGGCTGGGCTGGGCGCAGCGTGCACGCTGCTGGGTCCCCGCAGCAGGCCCCGGCTCGGGGGGTTCGGGGGCGCCAGAACCGCAGCCGCGGAGCGCCATGGCCGCTTCCTGCCCCCGCGGCAGTGGGAGCTGCAGCAGCGGCTGCTCCCGAGTCCCACTGCCCGGGGGGGAGAACAGCCCGCCTGGCCCCGCGGGCCGCCCCCCTCCTCGCCCTACCACCCAACTGAGTCCTGCCTGCTCGGGGCCAGGCCGGACTCTCACTCACCCCGGCCCCGCGCTTCCCCTGAGTCTCCCGGGCCTCCCTCCAGCACTTGCGGAGGGAGGGGGAATGGTGAGCCCGGGGAAGAGGCGGGGATTCGGGGAGGGAGCCAATCGGGGGAGGAGGGGGCGGAGTCAGGGCGGGGGGGGGGGAGCGCGAGCACTTCTGGGCTCCAGGCTCCGGGGCATTTCCTTGTTTGTCCGGTGTCCCGACCGCATGTCGGTCGGGACGCGGGACAAACAAGGAAATATCGGGACAGTCCCGATAAAATCGGGACGTCTGGTCACCCTAGGTGCAGGGTGTGAGGCAGTGGCCCTGGGAGGAGGCAGACACACCAGGTGTTCCTGTGGTGCAGCGCGTTTGGCTGCTAACCGAGAGGAGGGTGGGTCGAGCCCACCCAGGGACGGTGCTGAGACGTTGCACCTCGGCTGCTGGTCTGCTGCTGCCTGTCCCAAAGACATGGGCTTAGTTTGACTTCTATATTGGGGCAGGGGGTTAGGGGATTTGAGAGGGCTCTGGATACACAGGCTGGGTTTTAAGGTGCGGGGGTTTCAGGGGGGTGGGTGGATGGGGGGGCAGCTCCCCATACAGTGATCCCTCCCCTCCACAGCTGAGGAGTGACGGGGGCAGGAAGAATGGCCGGGGGGGAGGTGCAGAGACTCCTGCAGCTGGGGAGGTCTCTCAGGCTGGGCCTGAGTGGTTCCCGGTGGCTCCCAGCAGGGGAAGTCCCATCCTTCTCTCCGCACCCCACACAGCCCGGAGTAGCAGCTGGGCGCTCACCTGGGAGCCTGGCTCTTATTAAAAACGGCTCCAAAGTGGAGCTCTGCCAAGGGTCGCGGCTCTGTTACCCTCCCTGTACCCAGCCAAGGGGGGAACTGACCAGCAGGGACAGAGCTCCTGGCGTCACCCCTCCACCACCACCCCCAAGTGCGAGGGAGAAATCTAGGTGCCTCCCCACACATCACCACTGGGTCGTATCCAGTTTGGGGGGCCCTGCCCCCCATGCTCTCCCCCAATCTCCACCCATGTTAATGGCACATCCAGACCGATCCTTCCCCGCCTCGTCCTTCTCCCAACAACCTCCTGTGTTTAACCCCCTCCCAGCCGGGGAGCAGGGTTTCTGGGCTACAAAAAAGTATCCTTCCTTCCCTGGCCTAACTACCTCCTATTGGCAGGTTGTCCTCATTTTGCCCGGTGCCGTTTCCATTGCATGGGGATCACGTCGGGTACAGGACAAGGCTTAGACGTGTCGCTTGGTGGATCCCCAATGGCTGGTGCCAAATCAACTCTTCTTGGCACCCACGGTTGGTGAAAGGAGCGTATGAGAGTAGTGGCTGTCATGGACTCTCAGGTCGTGCCCACTCTTGGCCCCATTCGGTCCCTGGGAGGAACCCTCTTCACTGCGACAGCCCTTCTCAGGGGTCCGCTCTCTCTTGAGGATTAAGCCCCTCCACCTCCTGGAACCGCACCTCTCTGAGCTTTAGCACGCCTGTCTCTGCCGTGGGCCCCCTCAGGGAGTCCACTCGCTCTGAACTCCCGGGGATGAATACAGCACAGGAAACTCTCAGGGTCCTCAGGCCTGGCCTCCCTCAGCACAGTACATCTAAGTCTCTCCTGCATCCAGGTGAGCTCTGGCTGCTCTCTCTCTCCAGTCCAGAGACACCCCACCACACACCGCTTTCCAGCTGGGCATCTGATATCACCTTCCACAAGTCCCGCCTCTGTCCATTGTCTTCTATCCAGGTAGACAGGGTCGCCTGGGCCTCCTCTCCTCTCAGCCGTCCTTTGTTCTGACTGGAACCAGATGGTCAGGTCACCAGGGTCCTATCACTGGCCAGAACCTGCTGTGACTCCCAAGCTGGGCCTCCAGGTCACCAGGTCACCAGTCGCTGGGGTATCCATTCTCCAGGCCATTGGCAGGGGGTCCCAAGTTCCATCGCTGGTCCTCTGTAACAACAAACTCCCTCTCCCATCACCTTGTTAAACCAGTAACACCCAGGGAAACTGAGTCCCACCCCCTCCACATGCAAACCATTGAAAAAAACAAGAAAAGCCCCCACTCCGTCACAGTGGCATCTCCCTCAACGGCCGAGCACTCTACCCAATGGCCAAGCACTCTGAGAGTTGGCATCAACCAATGGCTGTGCATTCTAAGCAGGGCCGTCCTTACCGATACGGAAAAGTACACAGCTGCGCAGGGTACCAGGAAATTTGGTGCCCCAAATTTCCTGATGCCCTGCGCAGCTGTGTGCTGCTCCAGTCCCTGCTCAGGCTCTTCCTGCCCCACCCCGCCCCTTCCCCGCCTCTTCCCGCCCCTGCTCTGCCCCAGCCCCGACCCCACTCCCCTGAAGAGTGCAGCGGATCCACAGACTGTCCACCGGACCAGGAGACTGCGGACTGTTCCCCTCCGAACCCAGCCGGCATTTGATAGGTGAGAGACCTTTTAAATCTCTATTTGGGTTATCAGTGGAGGACTGCCTGTAGGCCCTGGGTCGGGTGAGTAGCAAGCTGGATACGGATCTTTGCTGCCAGACTCGCTTGACAACCTTTTTGGTTTCCCCGGGAGGAGCCACGGGTAAGTGGCAGGGAGTCGGGGTTCCCACAAGGATAGGCCTCAGTTGTAGGCCTTACCTCAGCGGTTGTGTGCAAGTATGAATGACTGAAACGAGTGAGGGTCATAGGAAGACGCCCAGAGCTTTCTGCGAGGCCTTGAGGCTTACGACCAGGAATGTCTCTAAAGCAAGCCCTATGACCCGTGTGAGTGGCCTGATAGTGTTCAGGGGAGCTAAGGATCGTGGGAAAAAGGGATTGTGGGTCCAGGTCATGCGATCGGAAACTTAGGGATTGTGAGATTGGATCTCACAGTCGGTAACCTCGGGATAGCTGACCAAAGCCCTACGATCAGGTAGACTCCGGGAAAATGGGGGGCGGTGAGTCCAAAAAGCCTGCCGTCCAGCCAAAAGGCACACCAGTGTTTTATATGTATAAGAATTATAGTCCTTTTACTTGTAAGTTTTTAGACAAATGGAATTGGTATACCAGGGATGATCCAAATTTACAGTTTCCCATACAGGGAAGTTTTGATCTTAAAAAATTGTGCACTAGCTGGTTAACAAAGTAAGGCAGGGTCATTATAATGCATATTTTTATTGGTGTAAGGAAACAGTAAGACGGCGCCATAAATCTCAAGTACGGAGTCCCAAGGACTCCCAAGAAAAGCTTAAAACGCAACTAAAAAAAGATAAAAAGGAAATTGACTCTTTTCCATAACCCCGCTGGCCAGCAGATATCGCTCTATTCATCTAGACCCCTTCAGGAGGCAAAGCCCCTTTGGCGTATCCCCTCCACACCTCCTGACGATCTTATAGACCTGTTATTGTCAATTTTTCTCTTTAGTCCTTGTTTATTGGTTAACCTTTTGGGAAAAGACTTGCTGTGTAAATTAAATTGTGTAATCTGCTGTACCCCAGATGGTGTGTATCTGGACGTGCCTGGTCCCGCTCACAATGAAGTCCTGGCAGTTTATAAGAAAAAACTGACCCCAGCCCTTCCTCGTTGCAACAGGAACTGCTGGTTAAGGTCTCTCCCTCCCTGTGGGCTTTGTGAGCCGATCATGCCAACCAGGTTGGGTGCATTGGGTCTGCCCAAGCCGTTAAGATTGGCCTAAACCCAACAAGAACCCTTCCCAAGGTGCAGCAGTACCCTCTATCAAAACAGGCCAAGGAAGAAGCCAATCTGTTGTTACCTCCTTAATTTAACAAAAAGTCATTATTCCTATGGTCAGTAAGTGTGACTCCCCCATTTTATCATGCTGTTGTTCTTTCTTCCTCTCCCGTTATCCCTAGCCCTGTTATTATTCTTTTTTTATAATGCACCAGTGCTGAGAGGTTATTATCGCCTCAAGAAAAGATTGTATTAAGTCCAGACATAAAGAATTAAAGTTATTATTAAATAAGACGCATCTAGATGTAATGTGTGTATGTAAATAGGTGTATATAAATAAATAAAGGGGGGGGTTAGTCATAAGGCCCACCCTCCTTGCTAAATTGGTAGTGAAACAATGCCTGTGCCCATGGAAAGAAAGAATGCAGCAAAGAAAAAAGGATCAGGCCCAAACAAGCAGGCAACCGCAGTTTGAGGAAGTTTAAAGAAAGAAAGCGAGACGTTAACTCTGTAGTTATTGGAGGAAATCAAGCAGTGAAACTTGGTAGGAATGTCTGTAAGTAATCCAGGCAAGCGGTTATTTAAGTGGAATTATTCAACTATGAATAATTTAGTCGAATTTGCTGAAGAACACTCCTGTTGTGTACAATCTGTGTTTTATAAGTTTGAGATGAATTGGTATTGTTTAAAGTTGCAAAACTGAAAATACTTTTGCCAGGCACAGGAAACTAGTGTTGTTTAAGGTATTTAGCATTTAATCCTTAAGGTGACTTAATGCTTTACAAGATTTAAAATGTTTTAACTAAAGACCAAAGGTTGTGGCTGCAGCAGGGTAGTCAAAGCCAGGAGAATGAAAGATTTGAATTTGTTTTTGGGTTACAAAATAGCAGATAAAATATCTGGTAAAGAGAGAGAAGGACAGTGCCCCTGGTTCTGTGTGGTCGAGCTGTCACTTTGCTGTGGGTGCATGGAAATTTTGTAAGCACAAAAGAAACAGTTACATCTTGCGTAGAAATTGATGGATAGGATGTGCATTTTCCCAAAACATGTGCAGTGTATATTGGAGCAGAGGTAAAAGAAATGCAAACCTACCAAAATAGGTTGTGTTGTCTTTTTCAAATCACTGTGTTTTTGAAAACAGGAATTAAAAGTTAATTGTGTCCTTTTTTAAGTAAGAGTCTTTAAGCTGTGAATAGCTTTCGATCCAGAAGCAAGCCAGAAAGCATCTGTACTAATGCAAATTATCTTAACTGATAATGTAGAAGCCACTGAAACCTGGGCTGCCTATGAAACAATTACAAGGAAATATGGGATAATTCCTCTGTTTTGCCTGAAATCAACAAAAGTATTTGTATATAAAGAAAATGTTTTAAGCAATGACTGACTGCCCAGAAGGGGCAGACCTCTGTTCTTTTGTCTTTCAGATCATCAGAGAAAACGGATGCCAGCTGAACAGCATTCAACGTACCATGCATTTACTGCTACAATAGGAATTATTTTTGTGTTCAATGTCCTGTCTTGTGGTGTTTGTCTTGTGGCCAGAATTGTTGGGTTTAATATTTTCATAGGACAGTCTAGTTCAAAATTAAATAGAACGGTTAAATCAAAAAAGCAGATACTTGTTTTATTCAACTTGGAATACAAAGTGTTTGGATAAATCAGGAAATGTGATATACTAAAGTCTAATACATTTGCTTAAGTAAGAAAAAGAAACTTCACTGGCCAGATCTTTTAATTGAAAAAAAATTGTTGTTAAAATTTGCATACCAACAGTCTTTGGAAGCAAGGACATGGAAGGTTAACCCACTCCCCATATTGCCCATGGGATCCTTCTGGCTACCTCAGATTTCTAGCCAGAGGGCTGGGGAGGGAGGAAAACTATTGGACACCTGAGGTTGTACCGAGTGGACTCCTCAAAAGTGGGTGTGCTTGTCCTGGTTTGTTGCTCCAAAGCTCTGTAATAAAGTTATTTTACTGGAAGGGTGTACATGGCATACATTGAATAATAAGACTAATGTACTGTACAATGGCAATGTGTATGTGTTCATTGTTGGAAAAGGTGTATGAGTGAAGAGTGGAAGTTTCCTTTGTAGGTTAAAAGAAGCCAAGAAGGGGAGAAGGAAAAAGAACAGAATGAGTTAACTGGAAAATATAGCTAGCAAGCTCAGTCCAAAGATAAGACGCTGGCCCCATCCAAGGACACTGCCCACAGCTAAGACTTGGCTGACAGCCAAGAAAAGGGGGGCCTGAATGTGCCCAAGCAGCTATGAGATCTGCAAAACACTGCCAGGCATTAATGAAATGTGTTAGGTTTCTTTTCTCACAGATAAAAGAAGTGCTACCCAAAGACCCTAGCAGCCCTGCCATTCATTGAAACAAGGAGACTGAGTCTATGTAAAGATCCACCAATGAAAGACTGCTTTGGCTCCATGCTGGAAAGGCCCTTTCCAAGTCATGTTAACCACCAACACCGCTGTGAAGTGCCAAGGACTACCTGCCTGGACCCATGCTTCTCACTGTAAAAAGACCCCTCCACCTCAGGAGGACTCTCCGACTGATGATCAGCCTATTTCTCCTTCTAGCTCTGCCTCTGCTGTGCCTTCTGGACAGCAGGGAAAAAGGACAAGGTGAAGTGCTAGTAACCTCTCCCTTGTCCACTGACAGACCTACTGTGCCTTTGGATTTTTCTGGAAGAAGCAAAACCATTACAGAGTAATGTGCTAGTAACCTCTCCCCTGTATGATGCTGAACCACACTGTTTCAGGAAAAGAGAAGAAGGAACACTCGCTCCATTAAAACCACCAAAGTCCAGGGATTCCTGACTACAAGAGACATTAAGAACTGACCCTGGTAAAGAAACAAAGAATTATACACTGGCAGGAAGAAACTTGTGGGACCCATGCTTGGAAATGTGGTACTGATTGGATTTGGGGGTTTATTCTACAGGCTGTGCCCCGTGTTTTGGATAAGTCCTTCAGCATGTATTGCCCTCCCTAATTGGATTTTAAATGACAAGTACCAAAGGCACCTTGTTGCCACTGCCCCTGCCATCCCCTCCATTACACTATTACTGCTGTAAAGGGAGGGGGAGGAGCGAGGGTGGGAAGAGGTGGGGTGGGGGTGGAGCCTTGGAGGAAGGGGTGGAGTGGGGGTTTGGACACGGAGCAGAGCCGGGGGTCGAGCGCCGGCCAGCACATTAGAAAGTCAACGTCTGTGGCTGCGTTGGTAGGGGGCAGAGAGTCGGTGTGGGTCCAGCCAAGCATGGGGGGGCTGCATGCTGTAGTGGGGTGAGGGAGTCTGTGCACCCCCACTGCAGTGCCTGAACTGGGCCTCCTCTGGGCTTGGCCTGGGTTAGGTCCGTGTAGTGCTATTGTTACAGGGTGCTGGAGTCAGGGCTTCACGCTGCCCCCAGAGGAGGGATGGCTGGGTATGTGCAGAGGTGAGGGGCCGAAACCTGAGACACACCCCAGTGCCAGGAGCCCCCAGCTGACATGGGGAGCTGGGGTCTTTGGAGAGCACATTTTGGGGGTTGGTTCAACGGGGGCCGTTGGCAAGTTGTGTTTTAGCTTTGCAGGTAGGGGTTCAGGGAGCGAGTGTGACACTTGTTTTGGGGAGGTGGGGAGTTAGTTGCCTGTCTAAGCCAAAGCCCCTGATATCGGGGGATCTGGGCTCCCTGTTGGCACATGAAACGAGGCAGTTTGCAAAACTTGGGAAAACCCTGGAACCAAAGCTGGGACCAACGTGTCAGTTTTGAAGTAAAAAAGAAAAATCAGGTTTTCAATTCTTTTTAGTTAAAAAAATAAATAAATAAAGGAAGTTTTCAAAAAACTTAAACCACAAACTTTCAACCCAAACCACCACCTTGTTTATTATTTTTACCAAAAAGGGGTTTTGTTCTTTTGTTTTTTTATCAAATGCCCCCCAACCCCCCAAAAAAATTTGTAGGAAAAATAACCATAACCACAACATTTGTGGCTCAGGTTTTTGTTTTTCAGTTAAAAACCAGCAGGTTTCAGTGTTTCAAATGTGGGAGGACCATATTTGCTGCTTTTCTTCCCCATTTGTACCAAAAACTCAAATGTTTTTGTTTTATTTGAACCCAAAAATCGTTTTCGAAAATGGCATTTTTTGCATTACACCTGATTTACACCAAGGTGAGTGGGAATCAGCCCCTTGACACCCATGGGGTTACTCCTGATTTACACCAGAGAGGGAAATCGCCCCACCCCCGAGTTACTCCTGATTTACCCCAGGGGCCGGGCGGGGAGTCCGGTTCTAAGGCCGTTGGGCCAGCACGCCAGCCGGGACAAACCAGTAAGACTCAGGCCTGGGGTTTTGCTCAGTTCCCTTTATTAGCTGCGGTTCCCGGCTGCCAGCCCCACACGCTGGGCTCTGCCGGGCTCGTTAACCAGCGCAGAGCCCGGGGCAAAGCCTGCCCGTGCGTGAGCTGTGGTGAGGGGGCGCTGTCACGGCTCTGCCTGTGCGGGTCAATGGGCGATGCCGGCAGGATTCTGGCCCGGCCCCTCTCCCGTTCCCGGCTGCTGCTCCGTGATCAGGGCCATGTAGACCTCAGCCGCGGCAGCCGCCAACTGGAAAGACTTGCAGGCCGGTGCCAGTGCCCGAAGCGCCTCCTCCAGGTGCCCAGCGGCCGCTGCCAGGGCGTTCCTAGCACGACGCCCCGTGAGGACATCGGGCAGGTATTCGCCCAGACTCTGCACCACGCCGGTCCCAGAGAAGGGGCCATTCTCGGGGGGCTCTGCAGCCGTTTCCACAGTTGGGCCCCCAGGGGTGGCACAAGCGGACACAGCCCTGGCAATCTCCTTGCTGCTCTGGCGCAGGGCGTCCATCGGCAGGTGCAGGACCGGGGAGGCCTCCAACTCCCGCAAAGCCGCCTCCAGCCACTCCGGGAGGCCGGCGTTTTGCAGTAGCACGGCCACCATGGGGCCACCCACGCTACCGAAGATGCCCATGGTGGCTTGGTGGAAGTCCCGGACGATGGCCCCCTTCTCCTGCAGTGAGGTGTGGGGGGAGGCCATGCGGGCGTACAGGTCTCGGCTGATGTTCTTCCGCACGTGTCTGTCCGTCTGCTCTGCTGCGGCGTGTATCTCCCACGCCGCCCGCAGCAGGCGCTCCAAGTTCTCCCCCACGCCGACGCTGCCCCCCACCGGTTCCAGGGACACGCTGGTGTCAAGGTGCTGGTTGAGGATGCGGAGCAGAGCGTGGGTGCCCGAGATGCATCCTTCCAGGGAGTCGAGCAGGGACTGGCTGGCGCGCACGAGCCTCTCTCTTTCGCTCTCTGTGCCGGAGAACAGGGACAGCATCACGAGGCTGGGAAACAAAGCAGAGAGAGGAAGTAAGGGGGTGAAAATGGTTCCCCACATGGATCCGCAGTGCAAGGACAAGGGGGCGTGCAATGGAACTGATAGGCAGCCCCTCTGAAATGGAGTAGAGGGAATGTTGTTTCATATAATCCCAGAATTTGTCTGTGGAACTCACTGCCACATGATCTTGCTGAGGCAAGAGCCCAGCAAGACCCAGAAAAGGGATGTGACATTTATATGGCTAACGAGGAGAGCCAGAATGACATTAGAGAAGAATTGTTTTTTAAGTTTGAAAAAATTAAACACTCTTATGCTCCAGGGCATGAACCAACCTCTAACTAACAGCTGTCAGAAGGAACGGTCCCTGAGTCAGAATCTCCCTAACCTGCTACTGAACTATCTGGTACCGTCACTATCAGAGACGGGACACAGCGCAAAGGACCTCTGGGCTGAGCCTGTCTGGCCAGTCCGATGGCCCTAGGTATATATAAAATAATGTTTTCCCGCTGCTCTTCCTGATTTCAATGCACTGAAAGCTCCCAGACAAAGCCAGGAAGGCCCCAGCCCTCATAAGAAAGTCGGAAGCTCTTGTATCTCCAGCTCAGGCATGTTTTGAGCAAGTTGCAGAGCAGAGAGGCAGAGAAAGGAAAGAATAAAGCACCACAAACTTGCCAACAGCATGTTTTTTCCTGCTGCTCGAAAGCGCTGGGGGGCGATTCCCAAAGCACCCACCAGCATTGTCTTTGGTATTGAAAGAAGGGCCCCGACCTTCAGAGGTATTTCAGCTCCTAACTCCCTTTGGAATTGGCAGAGATCAGGAGCTGAAATCCCTTGAAGCTGACAGCTGTGCAGGGCGAATTCAGTGCGGCGGAGCCGAGGGCGTCTCTTGTAGGGTTACCATTCGTCCGGATTCCCCCGGACATGTCCGGATTTTTGAGCTAAAAATAGCGTCTGGGGGGAATTTGTAAATTTCCGTACTTCCCGCTCCCCCATGCAGAGCGCGCGCGGCTAACAGGGCAGCCGGCCGGATGGTGCCACTTACATGGGGCTCCGACAGCCAGAGAGAGCCCCTCCTCCTCTCCCCTGCAGCTGAGATCACTCCCTCCCTCCCTCCCTGCATTCGCAGATCGCCTCCGGCAGTCTGGAGCTCCTCCCCTGCTCCTCCTCCCCTGCTCCCCAGCATGCGTGCCGGGGCGAACGGCTCAGGCAGTTCCTGAGCAAGCTCACAGAGAGACCTTAGGCGAACCGAAGGCCAACAACAAGGGGGCCAGGGAGTCGGAGAAGGGGCAGGGAGGTTCTGAAGGGGGTAGTCAAGAGATGTGGGGGGTCCGGAAGTTCGGGGGGGGCTTTCTGGGGGGGGTGTCACGGAGTATGGGGGGACTCAGGGCCCTGCACCCCCGGCGTCCTGCGATTCACCATGACTCTCAGCCAGCCGGTAAAGCAGAAGCTTTATTTAGACGACAGGAATACAGTCCAAGACAGGTCTTGCAGGCACAGACAACAGGACCCCCCTCAGTTAGGTCCATCTTGGGGTCCCAGGGCACCCCAGCCCCCTTGGGAGGTCAGAGCCCTGTCTCCCTCCCAGCCACATCACCAGCCAGCTCCTGAAACTCTGCCTTCAGCGACCCCTCCCACAGCCTTTGTTTAGTTTCCCGGGCGAAGGTGTCACCTGGCCTCTAACCCCTTCCTGGGTTCTCATGTTACAAGCTCAGGTATTCTCTGTCGGTCAGTCTCCCATCCCCCAATGCAGACTATCCTAGCCACACTCCCCTGTCAGCATTCAAAGACCACAGTAAGAACAGTCCCAGTTCCTCACATCTCTCCCCCCTTCGAGACCGAACTGAGCAGGGTCACTTTAACCAGTGACCCGGGGAAGTTCGAACCTACCCCCGTTCCCATGGATGCCCCCGCATCCCTCCCATTCCTTGGTGAGAATTACACCAGGCCCCTCCAGTTTCACGCCCCCGCCCTTAGGTCGGGGCTGCTCGATGAGACTCGTAGTTCGCATGTGGGAAGGTTTATGCGGCCTGTGCCCTTTTCCCACTCCAATACCCCTGGGGTCCAGCTGGGCTGGGGTCTTCTCCCAGCGTTCCAGTCTGGAGGTCGGTGATTCGGGCTCTCTTGGTTCAGAGCCCCCCTTTTTACCCTGGCCGCCCTCTGGAAAGGCTCCTCTATGCTGGGCAAGGATCCTAAAGCCGTTTTCCCCTTGTTCCGGGCCTTCCTTCCCTTCTGGCAGGGGTCACAGGATCCGCAGTACTGTCGGACAGTAACAAAGACCCCAGGCCAGTAAAAGCTCCGTAGCAACCTCTGCTGGGTACGCCAGGTTCCCTGGTGCCCTGAGAGGGGAATGTCATGGGCCCGGCACAGCAGCTGGCGGCGATACTTCTGGGGTACCACCAGCTGCCTCCTGAACCCCCCTGACTCCATTTTCCCTGGGGGAGCCCATTCTCGGTACAGGAACCCCTTCTCCCACAGGAACCTTTTCCGGCCACCTCGTCCCATGGTCTGTACCGTATTGAGGTCGGCCAGGTCCCTTATCTTCCGCAAGGAGGGATCTTTCTGCACCTCGGCCTGGAACTCAGCAGCTGGGACAGGGATGGCCACCTGCTCTCTCTCACTGGCTGGGCCTGAAGCTGCCGCCTCCCTGAGCCGTGTCCCTGGGTGTTCCCTCCCCACCAGGTTAGGGTCCTGCGCCTCGGGCAAGGCACCCTCCCCAAGGCCAGGGTGCAGTGCCCCTCGCCGGCTCTTACAGCGGGTCACAACCAGGGCACCCTGGGGGTTGCTTGGCCAGTCCTCCAGGTTCCCCCCATCAACACCTCAGTGGGCAAATAGGGGTGTACCCCCACATCCTTGGGGCCTTCCTTGGCCCCCCACTTCAGGCGTACCTTTGCCACAGGTACCTTGAATGGGGTCCCACCCACCCCCGTCAGGGTCAGGTAGGTGTTGGGCACCACCCGATCTGAGGCCACCACCTCGGGCCGGACCAGTGTCACCTCTGAGCCCGTATCCCAGTATCCATTGACCTTCCTCCCATCCACCTCCAGGGGAACAAAGTACTCTCTCCGGAGGGACCGCCCCACGCCCACCATATAAACCAAAAACCCTGAGTCTGGAGCATCCAGCCCCCCCGAGGAGCTGGCCTGGAGCTCTCCTCCCTCCTTAGCAGGTGGTACGCTGCCAGCCCCCCTTCCCTGGGAATGCTGCCTCTCGCCCGGCTGGGTCTCTACCCAGTCAACCCTCTGTGGGTTCGGTCTGCTCAGTCTGTCCCTGAGCCTGGGGGCCCGTATGTGACCTCTCTGGTCACAGTGATAGCAGCCCATGTCTCGTGGGTCCCCTCAAGCGGGTCGGACGGACCTGACGCTGGATCTTCCCCTTTGGTGGGGGGGTTCTCCATATTTCCCCGCTGGGAGGTCCCATGGTGACTCTCGCTCTATGTTGTGGTGGGACTGTTCCTTTGGGACTCCTCCCGGTTATCCCCTGCCCGGCTGTTCACAAACTCGTCAGCCAACTGGCCTGCGTGCTGCGGGTTCTCTGGCTTTTGGTCCATCAACCATCGCCTCAGGTCGGATGGGCACTGCTCATACACATGCTCCAGTACGACTAGGTCAAGTAGGTCCTCTATAGTTTGGGCCCCAGCCGTCCACTTGCGGGCATACCCCTGCGCCCGGTTGGCTAGTTGCAGGTATGTGACCTCATGGGTTTTACGCTGATTCCGGAACCTTTGCCGGTACATCTCAGGGGTCAGCCCAAACTCGTGGAGCAGGGCCTTTTTGAACAGTTCATAGTGCCCTGTCTCCGCCCCTTTCAGTCGGCTGTACACCTCCCTGGCTGTGGGGTCCAGTGAGGGAATGAGAAACTGGAGCCTGTCTGCAGGGTCAACCTGGAGCAGCTCACAGGTATTCTCAAAGGCCGTCAGGAAGGTATCCATGTCCTCCCCCTCCTTTCGCTGGGCCAGGAAACACTTATCAAAGCTCTTTGCAGTCTTGGGTCCCCCCTCGCTCACTGCAGCCGGGGCCCCACTGCTCCTCAGCCTCGCCAGTTCCAGCTCATGCTGACGCTGTTTTTCCCGTTCTTCCCGCTCAGGTTGACGTTGGTCCCGCTCATGCTGACGTTGTCTCCCCTTCTCTTCCCGCTCCTGCTTCAGTTCTTGCCGCCTTACCTCGAGCTCGAGCTCTTTCAGTCTCAGCTCCCTGTCACATTCCAGTCGCATCCGCTCCCGGGACGGGGAGCTCCGCCGGGACAATACCCTGCTGGCTGCGGGGGTCAGGGTGCCCTCGGTATTCGCTGGGCTTCCCCCAACCCCTCCCCTAGGTATAGGTAGGCAGGGTCTCAGGATGTCCTCGACAGCAGTCTGACCCCTCCCAGCCATGTCAGGCCCCGGGGCCCACGCTGCATCCGCCGGGCGGCTTCTCTCAGGGACAGGGCTCGGTTCATCCAAGCGATCCCTCTCCTCCAGCTGGGCAATGAGCTGTTCTTTGGTGGACCTCCCAATGCACAGCCCCCTCTGCCTGCACAGCTCCATCAGGTCACTCTTGAGGCATTTAGCATACATCCTCCTGCTGGCCACTCGCCGGCCTGTGCTCTCCGCTTTCCACCGTTCCAGGGGGACCCCTAGTGTGCCAGCCCTTCTTCAGGTCCCCATCTCTCTGCCAGGGTCGAGCTGCAGACTCCTCCACCCTGGAACCGCTCGCTGCAATCCCCCAGGGGACCCTGTTACTGCAACAGTTCTTCTCACTGGTCACACACTCCCAGGGGTCAATCACCCCCTGAACCGTCTCTCTCTGACTCCTCAGCCCACCTGGTCCCCGTCGATCCCCCTTCGTTTTACTGCTCCCCAGTCACTTACTGCAGGACGCGCCGTCCACGGGGTGCAGTACATCCCACCTCTGCCACCAGTTGTCACGGAGTATGTGGGGACTCAGGGCCCTGCACCCCCAGCGTCCTGCGATTCACCATGACTCTCAGCCAGCCGGTAAAGCAGAAGGTTTATTTAGACGACAGGAATACAGTCCAAGACAGGTCTTGCAGGCACAGACAACAGGACCCCCCTCAGTTAGGTCCATCTTGGGGTCCCAGGGCACCCCAGCCCCTTGGGAGGTCAGAGCCCTGTCTCCCTCCCAGCCACATCACCAGCCAGCTCCTGAAACTCTGCCTTCAGCGACCCCTCCCACAGCCTTTGTTTAGTTTCCTGGGGCAAAGGTGTCACCTGGCCTCTAACCCCTTCCTGGGTTCTCATGTTACATGCTCAGGTATTCTCCGTCGGTCAGTCTCCCATCCCCCAATGCAGACTATCCTAGTCACACTCCCCTGTCAGCATTCACAGACCACAGTAAGAACAGTCCCAGTTCGTCACAGTGTGGATAAGGTTTTGGGCAGTCAGGGTACAGGTAGGGGGCAGTCAGGGGACAAGGAACAGGGAGGCTTACGTAGGGGGTGGGGTTCTGGAGGGTAGTTAGGAGCAGGGGTCCCAGGAGGGGGCAGTCAGGGGACAAGGAGCGAGGGGTGGGGTTGGGAGTTCTGGGAGGGGGGCTGTTAGGGGGCAGGAGTGGGGAGAGGGATCGGAGCAGTCAGGGGACAGGGAGCAGAGGGGTTTAGATGAGTTGGGAGTTCTGGGGGGGGGCTGTCAGGGGGTGGGGAGTGGTTGGATGGGGCGTGGGAGTCCCAGGGGTCTGTCTGGGGGTGGGGGTGTGGATAAGGATTGGAGCAGTCAGGGTACAGGTAGGGGGTAGGGTCCTAGGGGGCCAGTTAGGATGGGGGGAGGGTCTCAGGAGGGGGCAGTCAGGGGACAAGGAGCGGGGGGGAGGGTTGGGGGTTCTGAGGGGGGCGGGAAGTGGGTGGGGCAGGGGCGGGGCTAGGGCAGGACGGGGGCGGGGCTCCTCCCGTCCTCTTTTTTGCTTGCTGAAATATGGTAACCCTAGTCTCTTGTATTTTCAATGTGACAGTTCTGGCTTCCGTCCCCAGCACCCGGAGTCTCAGGAGGACAGGGAACTCCTGGCTACCTGGGCTTGTGGCCCCGCCAGCGTGGAGAAATGCCAGGCACGGCAGCCCCTGGAGGTCCAGACGCCAGGAAGCTACTAGGCCCGGCCCTGCCTGGATTCTTTCTTAAAATCTCCTGGTTTTCAGTGGCTCTTATGATTTTTCCTTAACCTCAGGCAGCGAGGGGCTGCTCAGAGCCAGAGAGGGAGCTGGAGCAGGCCCCACTATAACCAGGAGTCCAGTGGTTACGGCACTGGGCCAGGAGTCAGAGCGGCCGGGTTCTCTTGCCAGTTCTGTCCTTTCTCTGCTGACCCACCCGGCCTTTGTCTTCTCTCTTTGTACTGTGAGCCATTCAGGACAGGGTCTGTCTCTCGCTGTGTCTGGGCAGCACCTGGCACAACGGGGCCCTGATCTCAGCTGGGGCAGGGCCTGTCTCTCGCTGTCGATGAAGAATTGGGAATCTCAGCTCTGCTTGTACATAGATTTTTTTTTTTAAATAAAAAAGCGCGTTCAATTAAAGAAACCCGGCTGTCCCACAGTCCCTCATTCCCAGGTGCGGGGTCCCTGCTTACCAGGGTGACTCCCCTGCCCGGCAGAGGCCAGCAGTGGTGAGGTACAGGGGCACTGCTGTGCTAGAGGGGTGTGTGCAAAGTACATCAGTGTGTTACCCGCTTTGCAGCTGCCGTGGGCCCTGAGAGAGCCATGATTCAAACCAAAGCAGTGCACCATGGGGGCGGTCCCGGCTCTCTACAGCCAGGTCAGACTGGGGGATCCCAGCCCGGTCCTCGGCAGCCAGACCAGACTGGGGGGGATCTCGGCCCAGCCCTCCGCAGCCAGCCCAGACTGGGGGAGGGGGGTCCCAGCCCAGCCCTCTGCAGCCAGCCCAGACTGGGGGCGGCCCCGGCGGCTGCTCACACGCTGGCTACGAATCAGGGAGGGGATGGGGAAAGGATCTCTCACCTGCAGCGGCGCGTCTGCTGTCCTGGCAGGGCGAAGGAGCGGACAGCGCCCGGCTCTCTGGTTCCAAAGCTTCTGTTAGGAGAGAAAGTGAGAGTTGGTGTAACCGGACAGACCACAGTTGTCAGCGGGCAGAGTTGAACTTAGGACCTCTGATATTTAGTGCACGATCCTCTACTGCATGAGCTAAAAGCTACGTGGCTCTTAGCTAAGGCAGTAGAGCAGGATCATTTTATTTCTCTCATTAAGTGGTCTTGGTGCCACTAGATGGGCCAGACCACCACACCCAGGAGGTGGGTGGGTTACATGGCACAAGCCAAGCCGCAGATCAAGCTGCCCGCGGCTGGCATCGCAGGGCTAAAAGGGGAAGTTGTTCTGGCCCTGACCATGTTACCCCAACTCAGCTGCCTTCAGCTCTGGAGGGTCCACTGCGAGCTTCGGTGGGCCAAGAAACGGCTTCTTCTGCTAATGCTCCAAGGGGACGCTCCATACGGAGACCTGAAGCCAGCTATCGCTGCTGCTCTAGAGGAACTGGTTGATTCCCTGCTCTAAGCACCAGCCCCCTGTTGCCGGCACAGGGGCCCGAGGACAGCAACAGCGGGGTCCATTGCCTGGTGTGCGTCACACCAATAAACACACCAGGGTGGAGAATGTGGAAGCAGAGAAAGAACTGACAGGAAGGGGATGCAATGCATGACAGTTCTTTCTCTGCTTTCACAAGAAGCAATCAAAGTTTATTTGAGATCTCAAAGTGGTGCAAGGAGACAGGCACGTCTCAGATCAAGCACACCAACATACGCAGCCTTTATCTTTTATACAGTTTGCAGCTAAGCCTTTCCCTTCTTCCCCCGCCCTTTCCGTCCCCCCCCCTTCCTACCTCTTCCCCTTTCTCCCTCTGGTTACATTACAGGACCTTGGCAGTGCAGCTTGTTCTCACTGTTTCTTTCTGCAAGTAATCTTGTCCTTTAGCTAGAAGCATGTAGGTTTCCCTTATCACTACTGCTTCCCAGCTGCTGGCCTGTGACGTTAGTAAAGTTTAACATGCAGGGGCTTTGATTCACTTTGGCCTAGAGCGGGGCGGGGGCTTCATCGACTCTCGGGTCTTCCAACCCCCCAAGTTACCTAGGGTGATGCCTAGTGACACCAACACACCCACTCCCCACCCAGAGATGGGGAGAGAACCCAGGAGTCCTGGTTCCCAGCCCCGCCCCCAGCAGACCCCACTCCCTTCCCCTCCCGCAGCTGGGGAGGGAACCCCAGGGCGCTGACTCTGACTCGCCGCCTTTCACCTCTCTCCCTGCACTGTCCGGTTCCGCGATGGGAGAAGCCTGGAGCCGCCCTCCATGGAGGCTGGATGGACTCGGAGGGGTGCTGCCGGAAGCAATTGTCCTGGGCAAGGCCAGCTGCAGGCGCCTGCAGGCGGGACCCAGCCGGGGCTCGCTGGATCTTTCTGCCCCGCGTGACTGAAGAGGAAACAAGGTCTTGGAAACCAGCCAGACTCGAGTTCCTGGAAACCATGTGGGGAACTGGAAGCCGCACCCCAGTGGCTTCACCCTGGGTGTGGGCTCCCTTAGCAGTCCGCAGCATTTGCATCTTCCAGCAGCCTCCTGCGAGCCGAGCGATCCCACTCACCCCCTTCCCCAGAGAGCAGCGGGGGCGTCTTTCGCGGGTTCCTTGAGCAACAGCTGGGTCCCAGTAGCAGCCTCTTTAAGGCCAAGGCGACGTCCATTGGCACCGTGCTCCTGCTGCCCACCGCTGTCTGCCAATTGCCCCGTCCTAGCCAGCACGGATCAGCTCTCCTATAAAGGCGAGAGTCCCTGCTCCGGCGTGCGGGGAGCGTCACAGCAAAGGGATCCTGTCCGGAGAGCCCAGGCTGCTGCCCGCGGACCCGAGCTGACCTCTGCCCAGGCGAACGGCCCCTCGGCTTCCCCCCCCGCCCAGCGAGCAGGTAACTCGCCCCATCGGCGGAAGTACGAATCGGAGCAGGGGTCGTGCAGTGAGAGCCCCCGGATCGCTTGGTGAACTGCGCTCCTCCAACAATGGGGGTTTCATGCAGCCCCTGGCAAGGTGCCATGTCTAGGGACAAAGAACATTGGTCACCCACAGGCTGGGGGGGGGGTCGCTGTGAGAGGGGGGAGCTGCCCCGTCTGTAACCGATGGGGGGAGGAGGGAGTTCTGCTTTCCAAAGGGGGACCCTGGCGAGCTGCAGCTCTGGGAAGGACCCAGGTGTCCTGTGGAACCAGCTGCCCGTGAGCCCCCCAGGGGATGCTATGGCCAAGCGGGTGAGCGCGACCCTGGGCTGGGGAAACGGGTGAATAGCGAGTAGGAGCCGGGGGGTGGGATCCCCTCCGGATAGCGGGAGACCCTGACTGGAGACTGCGCCCAGCTCTGGGGAGGGGTGAAAAATGAAACTATTCTCAGGTGCCCCTTGAAACCAGAACAAAGCTGCCCAGCTGCGACCAGCTCCAGGCCTGGCCTTTTGTGCAAATTACTTCATGGGCTAATTTGCAGACAGCCAGAAACGGCAGCTTCTGCCCCACAGCTGGGTCCCCCGGGCAGCAGGGGGGAGGGAGCAAGTCATGCAACTGCCGGGAACGGGGCAGCTCCGCGGCTGGGGCAGGAGGTGGCCGGGTAGATGGGGGATGCTGCTGCGCTCCTGGGTGGATGGTTCGGGGTGCTGGAAGGTGTTGGGTTGCAGGGGTGGATGCTGGGACAGAGATCGGGGGAATGTGGGGAGGTAACGTGGGAGGAGAAGTGGGGGTGTCTGGGGCAGTAGCTGGGGCACTGCGGGGGCGAGGGGGATCTCTGGCCATTGAGGGTCTGTTGGGGAGCAGGGCTGAGAGCCCCGAGGTTGCTGGGCGGATTCTCCCTCTCCCAGCTGGAGGCTCTGGCTGGCTCCTTGCTGCACTTTCCTCCCGAGACCACGTGGTGTCGGGGGGAGGAGAGGAGCTTGTCGGGGGCGGGGGGGAGAGACAGGCCCCGAGTCCTTCCATCCTAGAACCTCCAAGGTGTTTAGGCGCAGAACTCCCACGGATTGACGGGAATTAGGCACCTAAAGACCTTTGGGGATCGGAGCCTGGAGACTTTTTTGTTTTAATGGCAGCTGAGTCTCTGCACTGGCTAAGTCTGTGATTTGCGCGGGGGGGGGGGGGTGCAGTGGGGAGCGCTGCCTAACGCCTCCTTCCTCTTCCTCTCCTGGCAGCTCTCTCGAGAATGTCCTGGAGCGATATCCTGTACCCTGGCAACCCAGCGAGGCGGGAGAGGGTGGTGCGGTTACACCAGGAGCTGATCAACTGCATAGAGCTCAATTTTGATGCCACCAACGACCTGATTGGAGTCTTAAAAACACACTGTCAGTTCAAGTTGCACCCCATTAAGATGAACAAGAACGGCACCGTCCGGGAGAACTGCGACGTACTCCTCGCAGCCATACAGTCCATCCAAGACACGCTGCAGGCCATCAATGCGAGGTTGAAGAGCAAACTGGAGCCAGATCTCTACCAAAAGCTTCATGATTTCCAGGAGCCTGATGCCAAGAAGATGCAGATTCTGCGCTCTGTGGCCACGGCGGTGAGCGGCCTCGCTGGGACCGTGGCCATGGGGATCTTCATCAAGCTGGCGTTATCGCAGGTGGTGAGCGGAGTCCTGACCCAAACGACCATGGTCTTGGCCAGGATCAGTGCCTCTGTGATAGGCGTCGTGGCTGGCATCTTACTGGGCGTGGGGGTCGACTTGATTCTCAGCGCGATCCTGGGTGCTGTGGAGAGAGACCGACTGGAGGCGAAGATTCAGGAGCTCGAGAAACTGGTGAGTGAGTTCAAGCCAGCCTCCAAGGACTATTACAAAGCCATCATAAAGGTCACCTGCATGCTGCCAGAGACGGAGGAGAATCAGCCGCTCAGATGACTCCAGACCAAGCTGCAAGTTACCATTACTTGTAAAAATAAGGCCGTGGGGATCAGCTCCCATCTACCGTGACTTAGCCCAGCGTCATTAAAGCCAGCACAAAATGATCTCTAGTTCTTACACAGTGCTTTTCATTAGTAGAACTCAAAGCGCTTCAGGCTTCATTAATGTCTTTATCCTCCCACCACATCTGGGGATAGGGCCGTGCTATTATCCCCATTCTACAGATGGGGAAACTGAAGCCCGGAAATTCACAGGTATTTAAGCACTTAACTTCCATTGATTTCAGAGCAATTGGCTCAGGCTCTCGGCAGACTCAGGCAACATCACTGGTTTCAAGGGAAGCTAGGTGCCTAAAGTGACTTGCCCCAGCTCATACAGGAATTCTGTAGTGTAGCAGAGAATGGTCTGAGTTTCCCAAGTCACAGACTAGTGCCCAACAACCACTGGGCCATCCTTCCCCTCTAGCTGGTGTTTTCAATCTGTAGATCTCAAAGTGCCTCAGAAAGGTCAGTATCAATACCCCGACGGTACACAGGGGGAAACTGAGTCACAGAATGGGACTCAGCCAGAAGGCCAGGAATAGCGCCCAGAATGAGAATGTCAAAATAATTCATTTAGACTTTTTCCCACCAAAACCGACACGTCCCCCCCGAAACATTTTACTTTTGACAAAACGGCCTTTTCCAATGGAAAACTGTTCTATCGAAAGCTTTCCGGCCAACTCTGTGCCCGGCCCCGGCTGGAGAACCTACCTCAGGGTTTTCTGCTCCAGCCCAGATCTGGGAGTTGAGCTAGAGAGGAGCTCAAAGACAGTAACTTCCCCAGCCTTTGCTAGAGTCTGTCAGGTGTTTAAATGCAGGGCCTCTTCTCTGAATCCGAGACTAGATAGCAGGGGGGACTCTGGGACAGTGGTGAGCTGAGCCACTCCGATCTAGGGAACCAGATGGAAAATGTTACTGTCCTAACGGGCAGTAAACCCATTCTAGAGCAGGGGGTCTCCAACTGGTTTTGGGTGGGCCCCACTTTGAAAATATTTCAGGCTGTGACAACCCCACTCCCACCCCCACAAAGTGACAGCAAATCACTGGACATACTCAGAGGCAGGGCCGTCTTTAGGCATACACGGCATACGCGGCTGCGTGGGGCACCTGAAAATGTGGGGCACCACCCTCGCCGGCTGCGACTCAGGCTCCTCTCCGGCCGCTCCCCCGCATTGGGCCGGCAGGCTTCTCCCCGGCCCGACCGGACGCCCTGGCCCCTCCCCTCTGCCCACTCACTCCTCAGCCGGCCTGCGGGCTCTGGCTCGGGCAGGGCATCATGGGGCTAGGAGCAAAAGTTTGCATGTGAGTGAGCAGGGGGAGCCGGGCAAGTCTGAGAACAGAGTGGGGGGTACCCGGCGGCTGGGAAGAGAGTGGGGGAGCCAAGCTTGGGGGGTAGAGCCGGGCACAGGACTTCAGGAAATGGGGAGCAGGGGAGAAACCAGGCTGGGGGGAGCTGGGCTGGGGGGCCAGGAAGGCTGGGAACAGAGCGGGGGGGATAACCAGAGGCTGGGAAGAGAGGGGGGGGGAGCCAAGCTTGGGGTTAGAACTGGGCACAGGACTTCAGGGAGCGGCGGGTGAAGGAGGAACCGGGCTGGGGATGGCTGTGGGGAGCCTGGCTGGGAAGGGAATAGAGCGGGGTGGGGGGTGTCTTTGTCTGGCTCAGTGAGCGAGCAGCAAACGCGCTAGGGCCTCCTGGGGAGCAGGCTGGTGGCCCCAGGGGAGAGCAGCTGTTCTGAGCAGCCCCACAGTGTACCTGCCCCTCCCCTCTTCTGCCCACGTGCCCTGCCCCGCCAGCAACTCCCTGCAATCTCTCTCCTAGTCTCCTTTTCACTCCACCTCCCTCCTCTCTGAAGTTTGAGCCCAGTCGCCAGGATCCCCTTTGGAGCATCACCTTTTCCTCTCCTCCCTTCCCCAGCAGGGATCAGCAGCAGCGGGCTGGGAGGAGGGAGAGGCGCACACACAACCGGGCTGGGGAGGAGGGAAAGTTAAAGGAAAATAAAAGCAGGTGGCGTTTGCTTTTCCTGCCCATCCGCAATATTCCAGTGTCAACAGGAGGAAACTGAGACTAAACTAGGGTTACCATACGTCCTCTTTTTCCCGGTGTGGAAGCAGAGAAAGAACTGACAGGAAGGGGATGCAATGCATGACAGTTCGTTAGCAAGAGTTAGGCTAACTGTAACCCTAATAACGCGAGATTTGTAGAAGCGAGGAATGTGTGAGGCGAGTGGGAAAGAACTGTGTGAGAAGTTGTTGCGACCTTGTGTAGATAATATGGAATGTAGACTAAGAGTCTACATTAGTGAGCAAAACAAGATATCAGAATGACCTATGTATAAACAAAATGCAGCTGTTGCTCATTATTGTCTGTAACAAAAGGTATAAATGCTTGCTGTAATTGTTTACCTGTTGAGAGACCTGCTTAGCTCTCTCCCTCTGCGCAATTTTGAGAGTTAATAAAGCATCTGACTTGCTATACCTAAACAAATAGTGAGAACTCTGTTTTTCTCCGACAATTTGGGGGCTCGTCCGGGATGGCAATGCCCGCAGAGGCACCGGCAGCTGCTACGGATCGTTCCCTTTGAACCCCATGGTGCCACAATAGAGGTAGGAGACCTTTTGAAATCTCTATTGGGGTGTCGGAGGAGGACTGTCCGTGGGCCGTCTGTCCCTGTTGGGCTCACGCCATCCGAACTTATTGACTGTGCAGCAAGGTCAAATGCTGAGCGGCGTAATAGGGGAATTGTTTGCCGCCCCCTGTATGCATATGCTAGGTGCATAGGGTTTGCACCTGTGTTGAGGGGTTGTTACCGCCTCAAGAGGGGTTTTTACCGCCTCAAGTGATGCATCGAGGTACTTGGGAATAGTACCTGGAGGTACTTAGGAGTAGTACCTGGTATAAGGCCTTGGTGTGTGTGTGTGTGTGTGTGTGTGTGTGTGTACACCAGTGTGAATTGAGTGTTACCGGAAGACGCCCAGAGTACTCTGTGAAGTCTTTTGGCTCGTGACCAGAACTACTCTAACGCAAGCCCGGTAACTAGAGGATCTTTTAGGAGATCCGACCCACGGTGGGCTAACTCGGCCTGGCATCGTCCGGCGAGGAGGCTACCTGGGTCTAGGAGTGTGTGAACCCATCTTCCCTCCCCTTTTCCTCTCCGTGTGAGCCACTGAAAGTCTGATCATCTCACTGGATGCAACAGAGTAAGCGGCGCCATCTCAATGAGACTAGCCGACGCTCTTTGCTGAAGGGAGGTGTAGGAGGGTCGTGGCCATCCTCGTTAGTCTCGCCTGTGTGAATACCCTGTAGGGAGAGATCCTTAGTTTATGTGCCGCTAGCGCGGACAGGGCATCCTCCTCCCTGTGTGTGTGATTGGAAAATGGGTGGGGGACAGTCTAAGGATTCCCTCTCACCCACTAAGGGTACCCCAGCTTATTTCATGTACGTACATTATGGTACTAAAACCTGCAGGTATTTAGAGAATTGAAATCATTACACGCGTGAAAATTCATCTAAACAATGCCCACTAGAAGGTACCTTCATTCTAGATAAGATCATACATCTCAGAGGAGCTTTTAATCACAAAAAAGCCTCTGACACACAATGGGAGCAATTTGTCTATTGAGGAAAGGAACGGGTTAATTTGAAATTCAGCTTGGTCCAGAGATAAAGAGAAAGTTAATCTGCATTCAAGGTCAAGACCAGGCTAAGTACAAAGAAAAACTGCTTTTGGCCCCAGCTGGCTGTGAAAAAATATAGACATAGTCAAACCAAAGGCAATACAAGTTACAGTGCTGAGATTACATTTGCAAAGCTTAACTGTCCAGTGAGATCCAACAGTCTGCCTTTGCGACCCTGGAGCTGGCGTGGTTTGGGGAAGCTGAAGAAGCCACAGGCAGCCGGCCTGGACTGGAATCACTGAAAAGACGCCCCAGGAGACCTCAGGGTGTAAAAGAACTGCCCTCCCAAGAGAGGAAGCAAGTTGGAGATTGCACAGCACCTTCTCTGAACGTTATACACAGACGTGGCCAGTCTGGACGTACGTGTGTGAGTATGAAAGTGTGCCTACTCTCAGCCGCAGTAAGTCTGAGAACCGGAGAGGGATTTAGCATTCCTCTTTCCACCCCGGCTGACCGGGAAGGGTGTCAGGTGGATCTACCCCAGTCGTAGCAGGACTGGGCAATAGAGAAGTTGGAGAAAAGGGAAGAGTTGTGTACTTGATAACTAGAATTGAGCAATTAAGAGCATAGATCATGAACCAGGCAGCAACTCAAACCTACGCCCAGGGCAAGTTGCAAGCCTTGAGACAGGACTTCCAGGCAGAAAAGGAAGCACTGGCTAAGCAAGTACCGGTCCTTCAGGGACTTGTCAGAATGTAACCATTTGTGGTTGCATATGCTGTAAGAGCAGTGTGTTTGCCACAAGAGAAAATTGAATAGTTAAATGCCAATGGGCAATGCGTTTTGCCCAAGTGGCAAGCCTCACGAGGGAGGACTCGGGTAGCCTTGTGAGTAAGAATGTTTAAGAGAAGAGACTAGGAAGGGTGGGGGCTAGTTGAGAAGCCCACCCTCCTATCTAAATTGGTAGTGAAAAAGCTGGTGCCCATGGAAGAGACGGTTCAGCGAGAAAAGCAGGATCGGGCCCAAGCGGGCAGGCAATAGATAGAGATTGGAGAACAGGTTGGAAACTTTGAGGGCATAGTGGAAGGAAAGGAGTAAGTAATTATAAGCATGGGGATTTCAAATCCCCAGGATAATAATTGAAATGGTAAAATGTGTGTAAGACAGAGTCTTTGTACCAAGGTGCAAGGCTCTCCTTTCTTCTGCTGAATAAAGCAACTCTTCCTTATCCCTGTCTGGCTGTTATTGGCTCTCAGCTAGGTGGACCCGATATTTTGGTGACAGTTACTGGCGATTCCGGTTAATGAATTTCTGTCTTATACATTTAGGCGTTAGGTGTGTGGACGGAACTGAGCCTCTCATTTGTAATTCCTCAGAGTGGAAGTCATCGCGTGCAATGAAGCTCTGAGGTTGAATTGGGATCCTTCTGTCCCGTCCCCTGTAGCGGTCAGTATTAGTAGAAATTCCTGTAATAGGATCCTATTAGGCCATAATTCCCTCTGTTCTCTGTGTAATTCTCTGTTAGAGTATCAGCAGGCAGATGGGTGGGTCTCTGGTAAAACCCTCTAAGGATAGCCCTTTGAATTATATGTTAAGTAAATGGCCTTTACCCGGTGTTCAGGAAAGAATAAAGATTTGAATTTGTTTTTGGGTAACAAAATAGCAGATAAAAGATCTGGTAAAAAGAGAGAGAAGGACAGTGCCCCTGGCTCTGTGTGGTGGAGCTGTCACTTTACTAGGGGTGCATGGAGATTTTGTAAGCACAAAAGAAACAGTTACACCTTGTGTAGAAATTGATGTGGCTAGTGTTGTGGAAATTGAATTGTGGATAGGATGTGCATTTTCCCCAGAACATGTGCAGTGTATATTGTAGCAGAGGTAAAAGAAATGCAAACCTACCAATATAGGTTGTGTTGTCTCTTTCAGATCACTGGGTGTTTGAAAGCAGGAGTTAGAAGTAAAAGGCAATCAAAAGTCTGTGAAAGTTAATTGTGACTTCTTAAGTAAGAATCTTTAAGCTGTGGATAGCTTTGGATCTGGAAGCAAGCCAGAAAGCATCTGTATTAATGCAATTTTCTAACTAATAAGGTAGAAGCCACTGAAACCTGGGCTGCCTATGAAACAAATACAAGGAAATATGGGATAATTCCTCTGTTTTGTCTAAAATCAACAAGAGTATGTGTATATAAAGGAAATATTTTAAGCAATGACTGACTGCCCAGAAGGGGTAGACCTCTGTTCTTTTGTCTTTCAGATCATCAGAGAAAACGGATACCAGCTGAACAGCATTCAATGTACCATGCATTTACTGGTACAATAGGAATTATTTTTGTGTTCTTTGTCCTGTCTTGTGGTGTTTGTCTTGTGGCCAGAATTGTTGGGTTTAATATTTTCATAAGACAGTCAAGTTCAAAATTAAATAGAAGGGTTAAATCAAAAAGCAGATACTTGTTTTTATTCAACTTGGAATACAAAAAGTGTTTGGATAAATCAGGAAAATGTGATATACTAAAGTCTAATACATTTGCTTAAGTAAGAAAAAAAAAACTTCATTGGCCAGATTTTTTTAATTGAAAAATATTGTTGTTAAAATTTGCATACCAACAGTCTTTGGAAGCAAGGACATGGAAGGTTAACCCACTCCCCATATTGCCCATTGGATCTTTCTGGCTACCTCAGATTTCTAGCCAGAGGGCTGGGGAGGGAGGAAAGCTATTGGACACCTGAGGTTGTACCGAGTGGACTCCTCAAAAGTGGGTGTGCTTGTCCTGGTTTGTTGCTCCAAAGCTCTGTAATAAAGTTATTTTACTGGAAGGGTGTACATGGCATACATTGAATAATAAGACTAATGTACTGTATAATGGCAATGTGTATGTGTTCATTGTTGGGAAAAGGTGTATGAGTGAAAAGTGGAAGTTTCCTTTGTAGGTTAAAAGAAGTCAAGAAGGGGAGAAGGAAAAAGAACAGAACGAGTTAACTGAGGAAAAATAGCTAGCAAGCTCAGTCCAAAGATAAGATGCTGGCACCATCCAAGGACACTGCCCACAGCTAAGACTTGGCTGATAGCCAAGAAAAGGGGGGCCTGAATGTTCCCAAGCAACTATGAGATCTGCAAAACACTGCCAGGCATTAATGAAATGTGTTAGGTTTCTTTTCTCACAGATAAAAGAAATGCTACCCAAAGACCCTAGCAGCCCTGCCATTCATTGAAACAAGGAGACTGAGTCTACGTAAAGTCCATCAACGAAAGACTGCTTTGGCTCCACACTGGAAAGGCCCTTTCCAAGTCCTGTTAACCACCACCACCACTGTGAAGTGCCAAGGACTACCTGCCTGGACCCATGCTTCTCACTGTAAAAAGACCCCTCCACCTCGGGAGGACTCTCCGACTGATGATAAGCCTATTTCTCCTTCTAGCTCTGCTGTGTCTTCTGGACAGCAGGAAAAAAAAAAAAAAAAGACAAGGTGAAGTGCTAGTAACCTCTCCCTTGTCCACTGACAGACCTACTGTGCCTCTGGATTTTTCTAGAAGAAGCAAAACCATTACAGGGTGATGTGCTAGTAACCTCTCCCCTGTATGATGCTAAACCACACTGTTTCAGGAAAAGAGAAGAAAGAACACTTGCTTCATTGAAACCACAAAGTCCAGGGATTCCTGACTACAAGAGACATTAAGAACTGACCCTGGTGAAGAAACAAAGAATTATACACTGGCAGGAAGAAACTTGAGGGACCCATGCTTGGGAACGTGGTATTGATTGGATTTTGGGGTTTATTCTACAGGCTGCGCCCTGTGTTTTGGATAAGTCCTTCAGCATGTATTGCCCTCCCTAATTGGATTGTAAATGATAAGTACCAAAGGCACCTTGTTGCCATTGCCCCTGCCATCTCCTCCATTACACTATTACCCCTGTAACACATCCAAATACAGACAATGCCATATATTTGATAAAACCAATGACTAAGGCCTTCACACTTTAGTGATTTATTTAAATATTGTTTGAAAAAATATATTTTTAAGGTTCAGGATATCCCATATAAGCGAACAATTGAATGGATCAGTGGAGATAAAAGTATATGATATCACTACCAGTGAACCCCAAGAATTTATAATTGCTCACAGGGGGCTGCCATTAGATTAGCACAACAGAGGGCTTGGGTTATTTCCTCTAGAAAGAAGAGACACTTGACCGGATCCCTGTGGGATGGGGCCAATAGTGCAGCAGCAGTGTGGAATATTTTTAAGAACCAAGAACATGATGAGAAATTGGGGCAACTAGAGAAGGCCATTGGCCTTGTTTCTGGAGCACAACTAACCCAGGTACAGGCTGGAGTTGGTGAGTTACCTGTTATTTCTGCCCTTAGTTGAATGACCTAGAAGTGGCTGACAGAGATGGTATTGAATATCACTGAGGCTGGGAAGGCATTGCAGTGGGATCTAGCATGTTCAGAAATTCAGGATTTCCTGAATGACCAGCTAATGGCCATTCGGAATGATCTAGAGCATCAGGCTTGGCCCACTGCCCTTACAGACACATCAGGAGTACCATCTGATCTGTGGCCATGGAGACATACTTGGAAACTTTCTGGGTGGAAGTGCAGACGTTCTCAGTGCTCCTTCCAAGCATATGGACCGGTTGGGGGGTGTGGGCTCCCACATACCGAATCCTGCCGGGTCCATGGGGAGGATGCATGTGGGATTGGGTAATTCACCGAGACATCTGGGAAATTAGACCTCCTGGTATGCCCAATCGATTTTTAGTCAGTGCTCCTGGGATTACATCTGACATTTGGATGGGGTTAGGGGTTAATGGACATTTTGGCTGTTACAACCCTCACAGCTTCAGTGTATCCGTAAACTGAAGCCAGGAGAAGTTGTTACTCTTCATGACTACGTTTGCTGGGAGGGTAGGGGACAAGGAACTACCCTGACAGGACACTTATTTTTTTAAGCTAATGATAGCTGTGTGTATGTTAAAGCCACCACATTGCAAGACATACATTTTAATCTCATTACCACTGCAGGCAATCATATTATTTACTGGCCTGCAGATAGAATTTTGCAAGAAGTCCTTAGGTTCCAGATACCCTTTAATTGGACTAGTTTAGTACCTGATCGATTTCAAAATTTGCTTTCACTGTTACCAGAGGTTCAGAAAATCTCTGAAGTACAAGGGCAAATTCACATGCTTCAAAATATGTATCAAGTTAAAAAGTATGCCTTTCACACTTATAGAGTATCTACCTTATGTACTAAATATGATGTATTGTGCTTTATGACAAAGGCTGTACAACAACCCCATTATAGTATTGCTATGGGAATGTTATTGCTTGTATTGTTATTAGTTAGCTTAGGATTATGTTGTTGTTGTAAAAGACGTAATAATAGTAATACCTTTCATGTTCATGCTAATCATGCATTGTCATTGCATCCAATCAAAACCCCTAAGGTTGAAGCATCTGATTTAGAATCAGAAGTCCAGGACTTGATGCAAATAGAGATTTGAGAATGTTTGTTGTACTAGAAGTACAAAAGGGGGGGTTGTGGAAGCAGAGAAAAGAACTGACAGAAGGGAACTGTAATGCATGACGTTTGTTAGCAAGAGTCAGGCTAACTGTAACCCTGATAACGCGAGATTTGTAGAAGCGAGGATTGTGTGAGGCGGGTGAGAAAGAGCTGTGTAAGAAGTTATGATGACCTCAGCATAGATAAAGTGTAGAAGACCTTGGGTAGATAAGGTATAGAAAATAATTGTATGTTGGCAAGAGTCAAAACAACTGAGGAAATGAGATATCAAGATGGCCTATGTATAAACAAAATGCAACTGTTGCTCATTATTGTCTGTAACAAAAGGTATAAATGCTTGCTGTAATTGTTTACCTGTTGAGAGACCTGTTTAGCTCTCTCCCTCTGCACATGTGAGAGTTAATAAACATCTGACTTGCTGTACCAAAACAAATAGTGAGAACTCAGTTTTTCTCCGACACTGGGGACTGGCTGCCTCAGGATTCTGGGGGTGGATTCTAGGGCACAGGGTACAATCATGCCCCGGTCTGCAGGAATCAAGATTCTTTCGCACCCGAGGACCGTTTGGAGTTCTGTGTGGAATGAGCTGATTTCCGTGGAGCTGAGGTCTCAGTCTACAGCGTGAAAGAAAGATCCCATAACACTCAGTGCAAGAAATATGTGTAACCCTTCTGCCAGGCCAAGTTGATAGCAGCAAGGGCCGGGTTCAGTACATAGGGGTCCCTTCCCAACAGCGTGACACAGAACCAGCTCGAGCCCCCACCCAGTGACCTGGGAAAATCTTACACAAACCCCTAGGCGCCTCGAAGAGGCAATATTTCCCCTCTTGCAAGCACAGAGCCTCGGTGTAGCAGAAAATGTTTAATAACATGAGGTAAACGACATAGCATTAAATTGGGAAAACACCACAACTAGAGTTCATAGACCAAACCATGAGAGAAGACCCACCCCAGCAAATTGGGCCGTGTCCTCTCCCGTTGGTTCTTGAAACCAGCGACCGAAGTCCCAAAAGTCCACCGATCCCAAAGTCTCTTGGGTCCAGCAACCCAAGAATCACAAAAGTCCCAAAAGTCCGACAACCCCCCAAGGTCTCTGTCCCTGATCAGTGCAGCCCCAGAGTTCAAAAAGGGGGGGGGTGAGCAGGGTGTTAAGGGGCACCTTACGTGATCCGAGGCCAACCTGGCTGCTTCTCCGTGGGGTTCCACCGCAGCCTTACCACGAACTGCTCCACTCCACCCGCAGTCACACTCCTGCCGTCCCACGATCTGCTCTGGCAGCTGCTCCGCTCCGCTCACCGACCTGTGAGCCGCGCCGCTCCGCTCACTGACCTGTGAGCCGTGCCGCTCCGCTCTCCGACCTGTGAGCCGTGCCGCTCCGCTCCGCTCACCGACCTGTGAGCCGTGCCGCTCCGCTCCGCTCACCGACCTGTGAGCCGCACTGCTCCGCTCCGCTCCAGCCATCCCTTGGGCTGCTCCCACAAGGCTCTGCTCTGCTAGCTGCTCCTCCAGCCGCTCCGCTCACCGACCTGTGAGCCGCTCCGCTCACCCCTGCTAAGCTAACTTAGCAATCAGGCTCCCCCACTAGTTAACACAGCCTCAGTGATCTCAGCTCTTAAATAGCTTTAGCTCTTTTGTGATTTCAGCTCTTAGTAGGGGAGCCCCAGTGCTGGTGCACTATTGGCCCAGAGTAAATTCAGCTCAGCAGTCTGTAACTAGACTCCTAAGGGAATCAAAGTTAGCTCTGACATTCAACAGTGGAGAGAGGAGGAGGTGCAATTGGTGTTTCAGGCCCACAAAAGGGACCCACACCACCAGGTACCAATACCTGCCCCCAACCTCTCTCAATTCACTGGGTTTTGTAACCCATGCCCCTTGACAAGCAAATGCTACTTAGGTAATGGTGAATGACTCACCCAGTCCTTCTGTCATACACCAGTTCCACTGGCCTTGATTCACAGAATCAGGGTAACAAAACTTTATTCTTCCTGCCCCAATAACAGAGAAACTGGGGATCCCACACCAGCCAAAGTAACCACTTTGAGTTGCTGTTGTTTCCTGCCAGGCGAGTGGGTGTGCCTATGCAAACAAGATCAGCCCCTGGAGTTCTTTTCCACACTCGCCATAATTCACCACCAGATGTCAGGGTAGAGCTCATCCTGACTCTGCTTACATCTGGGAACGTACCAGTATTAGTGCATGGAGGCCAAGGAGAGAATTGGCCCTGGAGACTCGAGTCCTCTTTTATCCTCAAATCTTCTCTCTGCAGGCCAGAGTTGAAGAATATTAATGGGGCCTTTGGAGGAAGGTTGCACTGCCGTGACCTCTGCTGCCCCTGCTCTGAGGCTGGGAGCACGCATGCCAGCTGGCCGACGAGTTTGTGAACAGTCGGGCAGGGGATAACAGGGAGGAGTCCCAAAGGAACAGGCCCGCCACAACTCAGAGAGAGTGTCACCATGGGACCTCCCAGCGGGGAAATACAGAAAACCTCCACCAAAGGGGAACATCCAGCGTCAGGTCCGCCTGACCCGCTCGAGGGGACCCACGGGACATGGGCTGCTATCACTGTGGCCAGAGAGGCCACATACGGGCCCAGTGCCTCAGGCTCAGGGACAGACTGAGCAAACCCAACCCACAGAGGGTTGACTGGGTAGAGACCCAGCCGGGCGAGAGGCAGCATTCCCAGGGAAGGGGGGCTGGCAGAGTACCACCTGCTAAGGAGGGAGGAGAGCTCCAGGCCAGCTCCTCTGGGGGGCTGGATGCTCCAGACTCAGGGTTTTTGGTTTACAGGGTGGGCGCGGGGCTGTCCCTGCGGAGCAAGTGCCTTGTTCCCAGGGCCGGCTCTAGGCACCAGCAAAGCAAGCAGTTGCTTGGGGCAGCAGATTTCCAAGGGGTGCAAGAATCCAGCCTGGGAGCTGAGAACCAACAGGGGGCCCTGGGAGCTGTAGTTCCTTGGTTAGCTCCCTGCCCATAGAGCCAGCCCAGGAGCAGGGAAAGAACCACATTTCCCAGCATTCCCTTGGCCACTAGCAACAGGAAAGGGAGGGGGAAGGAATATGGAACTGAAACCTGCAGCTTGCTGTGAATGGTAGGGACAGAGCCAGATCTAGGTTTTTTCTGCCCCCCACCCCAGCCCTGGGCTCTCCCCTGCCCACACCCCCTGCTGCCCCAGCTCTGGCCCCCACCTGCCCCCCCCCCCCCCGCTGCCCCAGCCCTGGGCACTCCCCACACCCACATCTCCTGCCGCCCCAGCCCTGGGCTCTTCTCCCCCCCCCCACACCCGCACTCCCTGCTGCCCCAGCTCTGGCCCCTACCTGCACTCCCCTGCTGCCCCAGCCCTGGGCTCTCCCCCACCCGCATCTCCTGCCGCCCCAGCCCTGGGCTCTTCTCCCCCCCCACACACCCGCACCCCCTGCTGCCCCAGCTCTAGCCCCCACCTGCACTCCCCTGCTGCCCCAGCCCTGGGCTCTCCCCCCACCTGCACCCTCTGCCACCCCAGCCCTGGGCTCTTACCCTCCCTCCCCCCCGCATCCCCAGCTGTCCCAGCTCCGGCCCCCATCCGCACCTCCTGCCACCCCAGCCCTGGGCTCTCCCCCGCCCACACCCCCTGCCACCCCAGCTCTGGCCCCCACCTGCACTCCCCTGCTTCTCCAGCCCAGGGCTCTCCCCCCACCCACACCTCCTGCTGCCCCAGTCCTAGGCTCTCCCCCAAAGAAGGAATTGGGGGGACTAAATGGATGGTGCACCTCTCTATCTGAAGCCTAGCAAGGGAGGTATGTGGATCCCACTAGAATTTAAAATGAAAAGTAAGGGAGGGGAGGCTCTGGACCTGGGCAGCTTTAAATACAGTACCAGGCACTTAGGAGGATTTCCACTTCTGAGCCATGGAAACAGAAATTGACTTTTCCTTTCCAGATATAGCTAATATTCAGAAAGGGAATCTAGCACCTGCCTTCCAGATTTGAACACCCTCAACATTCAGGAGTGCTCAAGCTCAGTTTGGGCAGCTGTTACTTCATTTCTCCCAAATCAAATATACTGATCCACTGTAACTTGCTGTAGAAAAAGTAGAATAAATTGAGCAAGAAATGCTTCCCAGTGGTTATTAGGACTGGAATTGCTATTTTCAACAGCCATTGCTTTTTTTTTTTTTAAGTTTTAGTTGTATTTGTTTAAAAGGAAGACAGTGATATTGCATTGGCAAATTGCCCATAGAAACAAAGAGTGGAACAAAAGAATAATAAAGGCACCTCAACTTTTCCTCATTTATGTAGGACAGTCTTATAATATGCATCCAGACATCCTCCAATCACACAAGCTGAAAATTGTTCCACTTTACTGCAGTTCTGTAACCATATGGGAACCAATCCTGTCTGTGTTCTGTGCACACCCAAAATTCCTGCTGAATGACCCGCCCTGGGAGCGAGTTACCAGTGACCCAGGGCTGGGGCGGCAGGAGGGTGCAGGTGGGGGGGGGGGTGAAGAGGAGAGCTCAGGGCTGGGGTGGGGGGCAGCCAAAAAATGTTTTGCTTGTGGCAGCAAAAAAACCTAGAGCCGGCCCTGTCTGTATGTATAAATATCTTCTTTCTGTATGTTCCATTCTATGCATCCGAAGAAGTGGGCTGTAGCCCATGAAAGCTTATGCTCAAATAAATGTGTTAGTCTCTAAGGTGCCACAAGTACTCCTGTTCTTTTTGCGGATACAGACTAACACGGCTGCTACTCTGAAACCTGTCAATAAATTCTAGAAAATGCTCTCCGACGGTCACCATTGCAGGGACATTTTCACTAGGTTCTGTTGTTGTTACAACATGCACCATTAAAGTCGTTTGATCCATATGGCTGATGTCAGGTGTGCAGTCCAGAATAACAGAGTAATGTCTTGCTGACTTCAGATCTACCACAATCTTCTGTTTGACTTTTGTTGCCAGTAACAGTATGATGTCATTTTGAATTGTTTTTCCGAGGTCGTGGGGTGTGTCCATTTCTTGGATGGTGACTCTTCTTAGATGCTCCTGGAGTACAGCGTCAAACTCCGCCATCAGCTCCACAATTTTAAGGACGTTTCCATTGTTTGGCACATGCAGCTGATCTGAAGTGCCACGCAGTGCTAGGTTTTGGGTAGCAAGCATTCTCACAATGGCAACGAGCCTTTTCAGAACATTTTGCCAGTGAAGAGACTCTGATGCAATCTTCTCTTGATGCTGATCATCTGTGGTGGTCTTTAACCTTAGTCTCATCTCAAGCTCTTTCCACCTATGGAATGCTCTCTGGTGATTTGCTGCCTTCTCATGGCATGCCAGATTTCTAGCCAGATTTTTCCAGTCCTTTGTTCCTGTAGAACCCAATGTGGCTGGAAGGGTTTGCAACAAAAACAGTATGCAGCATTCTAGGTTTTTGAATACATAAGCCATGGCCTCTCCACTTTGTCACCATTGGGGATTTCACACCAGTAATGTGTTGGATGGAAGTTACTATTTTCATTGTCTTTGAGGAACATGAAGTTTTTCACTTGCTGTGGCCCATGCAGTACAAGGAAGTCCCTCAGGCTACTGCTCAAGTGGGTCCACAGTCCTGGATCATCTAGATTTAAGGAACTAAACTCAGCAGCAGCTGTTTCTTGCACCTCCACCACACTCTTCTCTGATCTACACTTTTCTTCAGGAATGTGCCTGGTTACACCCATTTGAGATGGAGATATGGATGCTGCAGTAGCTGCCAGGTCACTTGCACTCTGACTAACTGGACGATCAGGCATCTCCTCACCACTCACGTCCTCACTGGGGCCGGAAGGCTCACCGTGAACATTTGTGTCTATGTATCTCAGGAGAGCTCCTTCCTGCTTAGATAGAAAAGCTTCCTTTCTTTTTCTGAATGCTGCCCCAAAGGGCGTTTTCTTCTTTCACTCATGACTGCTGTTCTGTGCCAGCTACAGTGGCTCTCAACACTCAATTGAAGGGGACAAATAAGCAGGCTGGTAGCAGAGTCTGAGTGAGGGAAGATATCAGCGTCTTAAGGGCCTAACTGGCTCCTACTATTTCAGTTGACTGCCTGTTCTCCTCAAGTGGGTTCAGGGAAGCAGCAGGAAACAGGAAGCTCCCTGAGAAGCTGATGTTAATCAGTCCAGGCTCCTGGGGGTGCTGGAGAGGTACATAAGAGGCTCCTCCTCCTCCTCTCTCTCCCTGCAGCTCCTGCTGCTTTCTGTTATTCCCTCTCACCTTTTCTCCTGTCTGCCTGTTATGTCTCTTGTGCCCTCCTTCCTCCAGCACAGCACTCCACCATCTCTGTGCATAGAGCAGAGAGAATACATAGGCACCCGCAGCAGACACAATTTTCTACACTCTGGGTTCTAGTGGCCCCCCCACAGCCTGGCACCTGAGGCGGCTGCCTCAGTTTGCCTCATGATAAGGCCAGCCCTGTCCTGTGGGCACGGAGAACCTAACTCCCATTGAGGTCAGCCAGGGTGGCTGGATGTGCACATTACAGGAAATAGACAGTCAGGGAGGCAGAATCCACTGAAAAAAACGAGTATTGCGAATTGCAACGCAGGCTCTCACTGGGTGGCTCTTTGTCCTGCCTCTGTTGGCTGGAGCGTGAGCAGAGCTTTATGAGACAGCTGCTGCGGCTGTAGCCAGCCATCGATGCGAGTTTCCCATCGTCTCTCTTCTGGCCGTGGATGCTCGACTGCAGCAGCTCCGCACAGGTCCCAGCCTCGCTCTTCAATGCCCATTCTCCCCGTGCTCGCATGGCGCTTCATGGACCATTGAGTAGCCTCATGACAACATCCCAGTTGTGGACACAGGCACCAGCAACCGATTCCCCAAGCCAAAGTCCCCTTGGCAATCCAGGGAGCCTTAGCCTGGGTTGTCTGGAGCGCAGGGTTTGGCCCCTGGTGACTGCAGACACTGCACGTGCTGCACAGCCGCACGGTGACTCCTGTGACCCCTTTAGCCCATCAGCACTCGGCTCTCCCGCATTCTGCTGAGCGCCTGAGATCTGGGGGAACAGAAACCCTTTGTTAGAGACGGAAAATCTCCTCCCAGGAACACTCTGTCAGTGGCTGCCAGAGGCCTTCCCTGTGAAACCCCAAATGTGCAGCCCCTCGGGTTCCCACAGCGGAGATCTCTGCTCTTTCACTGGTCACCTGTGGCTGCAGTCTCTGACGGGGGAATGAGGAGGGGTTTTTGCCAACGATCCCTTCTACAGCGCCCATAATGGAAGGAGGTTTGGCCTTGTGATGTGAGGCCCGGGTCTGAGAATCCGGGCTCCTGGGTTCTGTGACTCTGGAAGGGGGCGTGGTCTAGTGGGTGGAACTGGATTGGTTGACAATGAGTGAGCGGAGCTTGTGCTGAAGGACCCTGTTTCCATCCCCCCCAATTCCTGTGGTGTCTACATGTGGCCATGACTTTACTTACCTATCAGTGTAGGTTGTTCAGACTATTCTTGGACACATTCTTACATCTGCTGCTGGCCATCCCTGAGATGTAGGTCCTTCATCCACACAAGGACAGGGCATATCAAGGTCGATCCAGCAGCTCCCATCCAGTCTTCACCTCCTAATGGCTGGCGAGTCTGAGCCTGACCAGAGAAAGACAGGGTGGTGTTCTTCAGGGGAATCTGCTGGAGCTCCTCTATCCCCTATTCCACCTCACTCCCCCGCACGCTAAGGGTTTTCCAAAGATACCACTAATCTCGGATAAACAAAGCAGCCAAGATGAGGTCAGTGTGGGTGGATTTACTGAGCAGACTGGTTCTAAGGGAAGAACAGATTTCTTCCCTGCTCTAGGGAGATTCCCCTAGGAAAAGTCTCTGATGGCGGGGATGGGGGCAATGGAAGCCCCCAGCCCCTTGAATGGCAGGAAACCAGGACGCGGGGAGTTAAGGGGTGTCTCTATCCTGCTGCAGGGAGCAGACCTGGAGAGCAGAAAGGACACTAGTGGCATTGTAGGAAAGACAGTGACTTCTACCTGTGAAGGTGGCTGAAGCTTCTTGCAGACACTAGAGTCCAGGATCCTTACACCTCTTTTGGGGATCCTTTTCCTAGGAATAAAATCAGGACACCACACAGAGAATGACATCTGAATCCCAGGTCTGGGATCCAGGGAAAAGGGATGGTCTCAGCCAGGCTACGTACCAGGAACCTGATTTTTGTCCCAAGAGCCACAGTTATCCAGATGATGTTTTCTTCCCCATTTGCTTTCAGGTTATTTACTCACAGTATTCATTTGTTCGCTTTGCCGTGTTTCCACTCTCTGCATCTGATCATCGGTTTAAGTAACATTCTTTCCGTTTTTGCTTCTGTTTCCTCTTATGACAGGGTAGCATCTGCTTAGCATCTGAAAAAAATCAATTAATAACAAAATCCTGATTCTACATTGAAGAGGAAAGTTTCTGAGAATTTGGCTGCAGAACTTTAGTGTCTGCATATTTCATTCACTGTTCTTTATTCCGGTGCAGGTCTGACGCAATCTGCCCACCCAAGAATGCCCACATGAAGCACAGGGTGCCCTGAGAATACCCATTAAAAGAGAGGAAGAGAGTAGATTAAAAGCGGGGAAAAAATCCAAAAAATCCAATGCATCAGCACTTCTCGGCATCATTGAAGCACGAGTCCTGGGCGCAATACAGGTTAACAATGCCCCTGGTTCTTTCCCACTAGAACACATCCGACCAGAAAAAGCCCTTCAGCCAATTATTTCCTTACGCTCTGAAGGGGTGAAGTTCAGCCCTGTGCAGACAGCCAGGACAAAGTCTGCGCATCACAGCGGGTTTCAGTGGCACTTCACTGCACCGGTGCTGTGAGACGTCGGTGGCATACTTTCCCTCCTGGATTGGAACAGCCGGTGGGAATCCTGTGAGGTACAGAGCAGAGAGACGTTTGGGCCACAACGTTCCCCTCAGAGGCTGAGCTTCTGCAGACTTTTGGGATGGTCTCATCTGAGGAGGAGGATTTTGGCCAGCCCTAGTTCAGAGCTTTCAGTCACCTCAACCGGTGATTCTCTGGCACAACTGATCTAATGTAGCTGAACTTTTCGGGCCTTGCCCCCACCTCCGACACCCCTTGTACCTCACCATTGCCCTCTAACAGCCCCTGTCCCTTCTCTTGATCCCTGCCAAGCCCAAATACAGAGCCTAGCTCATGCTCCTCCTCTCCTAGCCCTTCTCCTTACACGATCTTCCCCTACCTCTGACAGACTGATCACTGTGCCCTTCCCCAGCTCCTGGAGGAACCATGGCTCCTCGGGACAACCTGGCAATGGGTGGCTTCTACCTCCGGGTGGGGTGTGTGGTTTTCCATCTACGCATCAGTGAGAGCCAGTACTTCTCGATTTCACAGGATGAGGTTATGGCTCCCCAAGCCGGGCCAGCTGCAGGCTGCATTGCTGTAGGCGACATGGACAGATCCCAGAACCTGGAAGACAGAGGAGGGAGGAAACCCCTGCTCATTTCCCTGTCAGAGCCCCCTTCAAAGATGGGCCAAGAGGGGAGGAGAGGATGAAGGGCAGAAAGTGAAGCTGCCCTTGTGGAGAGGGCACTCCTGTAGAACCCACTCCAGTTCCCAGCTCTCCCCACATTGCTAGGTGTGACCTTGGAGAGGTCACTTCATCACCTTCATTCTCTGTCTGTAAAATGGCGGTACTAGTCCCCCCACAAGGAGGAGAAGGGAGGAGAGTCCCATTGTCTGTGAGGGGCTCGGACACTATGGGCCTGGATTGTGCAGAGTGAGGGAAGAGACCCAGAGTTTGCTCCCTAGACCCAGGGGAGGAGGATGGGATCAGAAGGTCAGCCAAGGGGGATGAGTCAGGAACTGCTGCAACAGATGGGACTTAGGGATTCAGTGATTGCCAGGGACTTTGTACCTCCCGTCAGCAAATGGCTTCCCTCTTGTCATCAGCAGTCCGGACACTATCTGAACTCCTTCCTAGTGTCCTCGAGGGGCTCCCTTCGTTCTTCTTGACGGTGACCCAGGTCGATAGCTGGGAAGTTCGGAGAGGCGGTTCGTAGCATGGCATGAAATCAGTGGGAAAGCTACATTGAGCAAAAGAAAGGTGTCATTGGCCTTTGCAAACTCGGAACTGATCTGTCCTCTCAATCGACGCTACACGTTCACAAGGGGATGAAGCGCGCCATCGTGGTCAGGTGATCTATGAGAGTCAGTTCCATCCTGTGGCCATTTGAATCAGTGAAATTCCTGGCAATGGTTGCCCATGGCCAGGGCAGGGTCTCCAGAGGCCTGAGATGCCAAGAAGTTTGGTGCGTGGTGCCTTGGTGAAAGCGCAGAAGTCACGTGAGTCAAGCTAAGTCTGAATTTCAGCGCACATCTGGCACCACCAAATGAAGCAGGCCCTGGTGGTCATAGTAGATGCGTCTACTTCCATGATGAATGCTGAGCCTCCGAATAGGTGCAGTGGGGAAGGCAATTCTGAGCTGTTTGCGGGCTTGTTGGAACTTGGGTGACCAAACGAATGTGGCCGTTATGTGGAGGAGAGCTCTCGTGGGGGTTACTGGCTCTGAGAACCCTGGGCGGAAGCAGCAGTAAAGCGGGTGAAGTCTAGGCAGCGCTGCTCTTCTTGAGGACTTCAAACTTCGTCCCATCGATCAATGGCTTCCACTTTATTTGGATCAATCGTAACACCTTCTGGGGAGAGGATGTACCCCAAAACCTCTGTGGGGAGTTGGCTGGAGGTACGCTTTTCCAATTCCGTGTTGAGACCATGCTGCCGAAACCTCTCCAGGTTCGGGTGTGGTGTGCGTGCTGCTCTGGGTTCTCCAGAAAGAGAAGTCTGTCACCTGAATAGATGGCACTGTGTGGCTCCACAATGTCCCCAAATACATCACTGATGACGTGTTGCAAGGCCAGGGGACCGTTAGTTCACTCCAATGGCCAATCAGACAGTTAAAATATCCGTAGTGTGCTTTGAAATCTGGTTTCCATTTGTCCCCTGCCCAAATGAGCGTTAGATTGGAAATCCTCGCAGATGAAGTTTGATGAACAACTTTGCAGATTTCCTGTGAGCCAACAGTCGTGGGATTCACAGCAGGGGGTAATGGTTCCAAACCATCACTTTTCTCAGGGGCTGATTGTCTAAAGAGAGGCGTAGTAGAGTCCCACATTTCTTCTTCCCAGAAAGGGCCTGGGCACCCGTGGGAAACGCATATTTGCTCATAAACTCTTAGGACCGGTTTTCAGGACTGTACGCAGGGAGAGCCACTAATTCTGGTTCCAACGATGTGTAAATACTGGGGAAGGCAACTTTCAACCAAGGCTGTAGGTCAATAGAGCAGTCATAGTCCCGGTGCAGAGGTAATGAGTCCCCATTTCTTTCAAAGGTACCCATGTAATCCAGGCATGTATCAGGAATGCCGGGTGTCTGAGTCAAGAATGGTGGAGTAGGTCCAGGGGCGGAAGCTGGTTAAAGGAACTCCAACATTTTCAGTCATTTCCATTGCACAATTCCAGTAGGGGCAGCATCGGGCCAGGCTCATGTAGTGAGGTCATTGTTCACACCTGGTGCGGTGTGTCCCTGTTGCATACGGGCCACTTACTTGTGGAGAGTCTGCTTTTCTGCAAAAAGTTGCACCACCTAATGTCACGTCCTGCGTCTGATAATTAGGCCCAGTGGTTGGAGCGTAGGTCGCAGGGAGGTGCAGGATTGTGCCTAGGCTAAGAGTGGTGCTAGAATCAAGGTCCAGGAACACACCAGGGTCAAAACCGAGATCAGAGTCCATCGACGAAGCAGAAGCAGAGACAGTGCCTAAGTCCATGCCAGAGGTCGTAGCCGGGTAGTCAGAGACCAAAGATCAGCCAAGTCAATGTCAAGCCAGAGTCCAGATACAGGCCGAGGGTCAAAGCCGGGTAGTCAAACTCCGAGTGCTTGGGGAAGATCAGGAGGAGAAGGCAATGCTGGAGCGGCTCGGTGTGGTGCCTGGAGCAGGACTAGAGAAGGGCAAGGAGAATACGGAACCAGGGTGGGTAGCCAACATCTGGAGCCAAGAAGGGTCACGCTGAAGTCATAACCAGAGACCGGAGCCAAGGGTCAAGCCAGAGTCAAGAGCGAGGAACCGGAGGGCAGGGCAGGGCAGGGCAGGGTGGTGCATGCAGGCGGGAACCAGGATGATTTACAGGTTCTCCTAGGCACTGTCCAGCTGGAGCTCTAGAGACCCCTCATTGGGAGACTCCCTTCCTAGGAATAAAAGAAAGAGAGCAAGATGACAAAGATGTCTCTGACCCTGGGGTCCAAGCCAAGGGGAGCTCCCACTCCGGCATAGTGCCAGGACCCCAGCGCCCTCCTGGTTCCTTTCACATTCAGAGACCCCTTAGCAGGAGGGGAGAATAAAGGGCAGAAAGCGAAGGTGCCCCTGGGGGAAAGGGACCAGCCTGGGACCCAGTCCAGTTCCCAGATCTACCCCCAGGAGTGTGTGACCAGGAGCACAGCCCTTCCTCTGTGTCTCAGACCCCTCCTGCCAGATGGGGAGGAGATTTCCTTGCCCCAAGGTGCTAGGGGGGAGTTTCATTCCTGGCTGGGAAGGGTTCAGATACCGGCTGGGTGGCTTGGGCCCCAGGTGAGGGATGGTCAGACATTCTCCGCGATGGGGTGACACGGGCCATGGGAAGCTCTGAGCAATGAGGGCAGGGGAGGAGCTCCACGTCGGTCCACCCCTCCCAGACTGCAATGGTTCCTGAGGATAACCCCTGGCTCTGCGGATGCTCTCATTTCTGGGCCAGCCCCACGGCCCTGACAGCCTGATGCTTCCGAAACTGGCCTCTGGGCATGGGGGCAGGGACCGTAACTGGCCTGGCCCCAGCTCCAGGGCTCGTGGAGGGGCATGGCGGTGAGAGCGAGGTGCTCAGCCTGGGTTTCTCTCAGTGCTGTGGGGTTTATGTCCACTCCCCCCAGCCCTTCTCCCCCAGGCCCAGTGAGACAGAGCAGTACCTGCGGCAGGGAGTGGGAGCTTCTGGTCATGCGAGGGGGGAGAGGGGACTTCAAAGGTGTCCCACTGCGCACAGCCCCTGCAGTGCTTTGGGCACCTGGCGCAAGCACCGGATGTAGAACAGGTGCGCCATGATCGTTGCGCTAACATCCTCCTGCTGAAAGGGAACAAGAATCAGTCAGAGACTCCAACACCCATGGCAATGAAGGGCATTAACGGCAACAGGAACCGGCAGAATTTCCACCCCACCCCTCCCCACGTCTGAGGGACGGATTCCCGCACCCAACCCCTGAGACGAAATCTTGTCTCCTCTCTAGTGACCTCCAACCCCACTTCCACCATTGTGGAATGAACTCCTGCCCCCATTCCTCTCAGGCCCCCCGGGAGAGCTGTTCTACCTCCCAACCCAGCGGTGGGTTCAGCTCCGCTCCCCAGAATCCCCTTAACCGCCCTCTCCCCCTCCACCTGAGGGGCTGGGAGGCTCTGGACAGTAGTGCTGGGGGGTGAGAGGATGTGGACACCTTTTCCCAAGGGATGCCCCTGTTGTTAAGATGATGACATGGAGAGAGGCTCTGGGGAATGGGGCACTTGATCAGCCTCTGCTGACTGACTCCTCCAGTTCTCCCAGAGCAGGGGGTGGCTGGGATAACACGATCCCAGAGCCCTAGGAACCGGCTTGAGGCCCTGAGGGGTGGGAAAGGCTCACAGAGGTCACATGGGGAATTGGCAGCCCCCAGTATGAGCAATGGCAGCATGTCGTGTTGATGTGATGAATGTTAGGAAATAGCCTTGCTGGAGAGCTGGGTCTGCCCTGCTTTGAGCTGCTCAGGGGACAAGCTGGCACCGACCAATGGCACCTGCCTGGGTTCATCCTCTCCTTGCTCCCAGGTCAGCGCATGGGGATGGGCTGGGAATGACTTTCAATGGCCTGGAGGTGAAAGGCCCTGGGGCTCCCTCCCCAATTGATCCTTCTTTGGTTACCTCATCCCCTATCAGCTGGCCAGCTTCCCCCAGGATGGAGTACGTTAGCACCAGCCCAGCCTGGCTGACACGGATCTGGGGGTCATGTATGGCCAGAAGCGCCGCCTGGAGGAAAGATCTTCTCTGGCCTTCTGAAAAGATCTGTCCAAAGACCTAAAACCAACAGCACCACAGCCCTTGTCAGTTGTCCATAACCAGGCTCCAAATCCCTCTAGTATCTCACAAGGTGAATAAGAGTCCTGGGGCAGCCAACCTTTGGGGTCCCATGGACCAAGGAACCCCCATCAGTAAGAGGTTGCAGGCACTGAGGAATAGCTCTTTCTGGAGCAGGATTCACCGCAGGTGCCATGACATGCTGGGAATGTGTCTGCGCGCTCTGGAACCAGCTCACACAGACAACAAAGGATCCCTACTACTCCCAGCAGCGATATCTCCTGCAGCTCACCCGCTAGAGGAAAGGGCCTTTTAGATCTGCTTCCATTCCCGCTCCTCACCCCACTGACATTCCCATGAGTGTCATGGTTCAGTGACTCAGCCCAGGAAAGGGGCTCGGTGTCCCTCACCCCAACGCCCAGCGCAGGGGCAGGTTCTGCTCCCTGACTCGCCATGGTGCTGGGCAAACCCCACACCCAGCCTGTGCTTCCACAGGGGGCAGGGACTCCAACGGGGATCTGGTTCGGCCATAGCTGGTGTGAGCTTCCCAACTCTCTGGCCCAGGGGCTCCCCTCTCAGACACCAGGGTGTCAGCCAGGGAGAGTGAGCGGAGCCGGATCCCTGGAGATACAATCCTCCATTAACTCAACCCCCCAGGGGATCCTTTGTATGCCACGTAGACATACATCCCTGGAACACACACAAGCCTGGACCGTTAGCAAGGCTCCAACCCAGAGTCCTCGGCCTCTTGCAGCCAAACACTGTCAGCTGGAAATAAGTATCATAGAATATCAGGGTTGGAAAGGACCTCAGGAGGTCATCTAGTCCAACCCCCTGCTCAAAGCAGGGCCAATACCAACTAAATCATCCAACAGATTTTTGCCCCAGATCCCTAAATGGCCCCCTCAAGGATTGAACTCATAATCCTGGGTTTAGCAGACCAATGCTCAAACCACTGAGCTATCCCTCCCTCTCCATAACACACTAACTGCAGGGGGAGACAGCTCCACACCTGAGCTGCTGCAATGCACCAGCGGAGAGTCCTTACCTCCCCCACCCTGGCCATATTTCTGTAGGCCAGGTGCTCGGTGTCCTTGAGCCTGTCCCGGGACCACAGATCGCTCGCCTCTTGGATGTTCAACCCTGGGGAAGAAATACACACCCATTGGGGAGGGTTGGCATCCGGTTTTAGTGCCTGTTTCCTTCTGTTCCCTTTGCTGGGTGAACACTGGCCGGGGTCCTTGGGGCACCCAATGGACCAGGCGGCTAAGTAGCCGAAGGGGGATTTGTCTCATTCATCACAGCAATCATGGACCCTTATGGCCATGGTGCTCTGGGAGTGGGCGCCTGTTAACAGTGGTGTCTAATACTGAGAACCCACCCACTGAAGTCAGGATCTGGCCCTAGCTACCCAACTGGTGACATCCTACAAGCTTTGTGTCCTTCTCCTGTGGTCCCTGCCCCTGCCCTCATGGTGGGCTCTTTCCCTCCACGTGTCTCAATAGCTCCGTTCCTGTCCCCTCACCGGCTGGCTGCCCCCTGGGTGGGCTGATTTCCCTGGGCTGGGGGACGGAGCCAGGCTCTGAGGTAAAGCAGCCAATTTCCCTGGCATGTTCGTCCCCTTCCTCTCTCCCTGAATTAGGGAGATGAGTGTGAGACATCATCTAAGCTGGGGTCGGTCTCAGAGGAGGGGGCTTCTTTCTGTAGGGTCCTTTGGCCAGCAAGTGGGGGGCCCGAAACAGGGGCCTTGTTTCCATTGAGGTCCCTCTGCCCTGCTGCAGTTGGTCTAACAGAAGAGGCCTTAGTTCTATTGGCGTCCCAATGGGCAGCTGGAGCTAGTCACCAAGGGACTCACTTCTATGGGGTCCCATTGCCCAGCTGGGTTTCTTACCCCTCCTCTGCAGCAGGAGCCTCTGCAGCCAATGTAGCCCGCTCCTGGCTTGCTGGCTGATGTCGTTGGCTGGGTCCGAGATGTACAGACCCAGCTGCAGCACAAAGTTGCCCGCCTTAGGGAAATCGGAGGAGGTCTGGTGGGAGGAGAAGAGCGGAATCCATCAACATTCTCCCTTCAGCTCCCCAGCTCCTCTGGGCCAGAGCTCTGCTCCCATCCATCTGTAGGAGGCGCTGAGGGAGAGGAACTAGAGCCCTCTTTCTCTCTGACCCCAAAGGAGCTTGAAGCAAAGGGACCAGGGCAAGGGCCCTCTATGAGCACTCGCTGCCAGGCTGCTCCAGAATAATAAGGGCCCTGAGGCCAGGCATGACCCTGCCAGCCCGTGGCCTGTGGAACGCAGTCCCTCATGGACCCAGGGCCGACCAATTAGCCAGGGGATGAGGAACTTGACTCAAGCCCTGACTCTGCAGGATGCTGGGGTCAAAGGTCACTTACGTCAAATCCGGGCAGGGAGATGGCGAATTGGAGCAGGGCAGCACTGCACCGTATGGCTCTAACTCTCTCCTGGGTGTTTTCGGACTGGAGCCAGAAATGGACGTGCTGCGGGAGAAGGAGGCAGGGGAGGGTCAGCGGGCAGGCGTACATGCTCTACAAACGAGCCTCTCTCCCTCCCATGGGGCTGAGACCTTGTGCTCAGGGGGGAATAGCTGACTCCTCATGTGGGGGTTCATGACACTGCCCACGTCTTGCTGGGCACAAGCTCATTGTCTCTCCAGGCTGGGACAATGTTCGGTCTTGGGGCTGGTCTATTTGCTCTGAACTCCTGATCCATGAACAGCACGTCAGGATCAAGGCACATGCCCTGGACCCCAGACCCCGGCTGCAAAGGCCTTGGTAGGATGGATGGAGCGGCCATGAGGACAATGCCTCCGGGAACTGCAGTGTCCCTAGGACAGAAGAGCTGATTCCCTGAGGCTCCTCCTGTATCTCAGGGTCTCCCTAGAAAGGAGCCAGAGACTTTTCTCAGAGGCCCATGTCCTGCATCTCACAGGGGTTTCAGTCTCTTAGTCCCCAGCCAGGCCTGGTGCTCACTGTTAGTGCGTAATGCTGCCATGCAGAGCTCTGGCTGACACTCCCAGCTCCTTCCCCTGCTCCCCTGCGCCCCCGCCCCGTGAGGCGTAAGGGTCCCAACATGGCACTGCACTGACAGCTCTGGGAACGTGTGGCCGCTTGGGTCCAAGCTGGGCGGACACAATGGAAACGTGACTCTTCTAGTCTCTCCTTTGCAGCCCTCCCACGGGGTTCAGGGGAAATTCCGCCCCAGATCCTCCCATTCTACTCACCTCCAAGAGGTGCTGCAGCTTGTCTGTGGTGGGGGTCTCGGTGAGCAGGCACCCGAGCATGGTGTCCAGGCCCTGTAAATAGGTGTTGTACAGAGCCTGCAAGAAGACAGAGCACCCGTCAGTCATGGGACATGGGGCTACACCAGTCACGGGACCAGGGGGGGTCTCAGGGGAGGCCTGGCCAGACCCAAAAGGCACATCCTGGCCTCTGCCATTCCCATCACTCCAGGGACACTTAGCAAGAGTTCAGGGCCGGATGCCTGCTGCCTCTTCAATCCTTGCTCTTAGCAGTTCTCTGCGCAGGGCCTGGCACCCAGCAGACTATGGTGGGAGGTAGGATCCCCGGGAGAGTCCAGGCAGCAGAGCAGAGAATGAGGAGAGGGAAGGCTGGGTTCAGCCACAGAGGGGTAACACAATCCCCCCTGGAGGGAAGGGCCCTCCCTGAGAGTTTGTGTTGTCCCCCCTCCGCCCTGCCTGGGCCTGTTCCCAGCTCTGCTCACCCCTCCCCTATTCTCAGCAGCTCCATCAAACCGAGGGAGCAGGGACCAGAGGCGGCTCCTGCTCTTGGGACGGAGAAGTAGGATCATGACCTACCTGGACGTGGATGCCATCCTGCCCAGTGCCCATGGCAAATACGCTATAAAGAAGAGCCCGCAGGAGGCGTGACTCCAGCTCCAGGGCAAGCGGCGGCTTCAGTTTGCTGGCAGGAGAGAGGAGCCCGTGTTATACTTGGCAGCACCGGAGTGGCGCTAGCACTGACAGGGACATGACCCCCCTCCCCCGCAGTGATCCCCTCCCTACGGCCACTCTAACGTTATGGGAGTGAAATCACCCCCCAGCCAGGAAAGAGGGGAAGTTCCCACCTCCTCTGCTGGGGGACGTGAACAGCCACAGCTGGGGGTAATCTAGGCCAGAGAGGATCTGGGACTCCCGACTCCGGACCCGATCAGCACCAGGGTTAGGGCAGCTGGATGGGGGGTCCTGGTACCTGAGGCCGCAAACCGCGTCCATGGAGCTGGAGATGACGGAGGTCGGCTCTGGCACCAGGGGCAGATTTTCAATCAGTTCCTGAGAGACCCCAAGAAGATAAAATCGCATGTGAGACTCAGGCCCCGCAGACCCACAGGCGCTTCCCAGGGAGGAGACCAAAGTGCTCTGCAGAAACAGCCAGTGTCACCCCCCCACCCCCAACCAGCTGGGCCCCTCATTCCGCCCATCCGTCAAACTTCCTTCCCCCTCTCCCACCCAATTCCTCCCTCCCCTCCCCTCCGGCCTTACAATTCCCCCACTGCCAGTTCCCGATCGGTGTCAGATTTTCCCCTTCCCTGCTCCCCAGCCCTCAGCCCCAGGAACCACTGTCGTCTGCTCCCCACTCCAGCCCCACTAACTCTTCCTCCCATATCTGGGTCCCTCGCCCCAGGGGCCAGGCACGGGGTCCCACTCACCGCAATGCTCTCCACGAGGGCCGTTTTTGAGATGTGCGGCTCCAGGGTGTCCCGTCCTTGCTGCTGTGCGAAGAAGCACAGACGTGGGATAGCATCGAGGAAGCAGAGCTGTTTGGCCCTGTCCTCCAGCAACTAGGAGTGGGGTGGGGGAGAGAGAGAGACGGTTAGGTAGGGACCTTCCCACACCACCTAGAGCAGCTCCAGGGCTCAGGAACCCCATGGGGTTGGACAGGGAAAGCCGCTCCGCTTCCCGAACCCAGTGTCGCCCTGCGCAGACTGGGGTTGTAACTGGGACAGTGTCTGCGGGGAGCGGACACCTTGGCCTGCATGAGACAAATGCCCCCACTTTGGGGTGCCAGGTAACAGGGGAGAAGTGCCCCCCATTGGGGGTGAGGGATTCTCTGGGACAAGACCCCCCTGCGTGGGTGGGGATGGAACAAGGGGCAGGACAGACTCGGGGGGATTTTTGTACCTCAGCTCTGCCCTGGAGGTGCCCCTGGATGACCCTCATGATCTCTTGTTCAGGGGACAAGTCCTCTTCCTCCTCCTCCTCCTCCAGCTGGGCACTGGGGGTCTCTGCACCAGGGAGAGGAGGAGAAAGGATCATTTATGCTGCTGCTGTGGGAATGCAGTGCAGAGAAATGGCTCAATGTCCCCCATCCTCAACAGGGAACCCCATGGCATAGAGGGCCCCACCCTGCCCCTCCCAGAGACGCCCTCAGCCCCATCAGCCTCAGGGCCCCGTGGCCGTCAGCCCCCACCCCCCAACATCACCAGGGGAGGCTGGAGCTCCCCCGACTGTGCCCAGCATCCCCTGCCGCAGGGTGGGTGGCTGTGCCACTCCCAGTGGTGTCAGCGGGGCTCCCGTGGCTCAGTCCTGGTGCCTTGGTGAGCCAATGGGCACAGGGTGTTACTAGTCCCCCACCGCCCCGTCCTTCCCCCTGTCCCCTGGGTCTCCCCTCACCTGCAAAGAGGGACCCTTTGCCCTCAGGGCTGTCAGACCCCACGGAGGGGCTGCTGGCCCCTCGGGAGTAGGTGGAGTTCCTGGCCCCCATGCCAGAGTCTCCCAGCTCCTGCTCTGGGCCGGCTGGGGGCTCCTCCATGGCCAAGGTGGTGGATGGCTCCTGCCGGTCACTGGGGCTGGGCTTCTGGCTCCTCTGCTTCCTGTAAAGGAAGCCGCAGAGCCACCTTGCCCGGCTCCCGCCCTCTCCGGGGTCCCTCCGACATAGCATCACCCTGGGCCACCTCCGTTTGGGACCAGAAGGTGCCTCAGGGTCTGCTAAGGGAGCTGATGTTTTCCTCCAACAGTTCAGAGAGCTCCTCCGGTTTGCCAGGCCACAAGCCTCTTCCCCGCCCGTGGGGACAGAGGGGCCGCTCTCCTCCCGGGCAAGCCGGACGCTGCTCCCTGCTGGCTCCGGAGCCACCTCCCCAGCCTTCCGCCTCAGCATCTGCTTCAGCCGCTTCATTCTGGAACCGAGTGGGGAGCAGCCGTGAGTCTGGGCTCAAGGCAGCCTCTCATTAACGGGCCTGCCTGCTCCCCTGCCCACCTCCCCTCCGCTGAGGCAACTCCCCCACACCACACACCCCACCCCAGGGCATGGGGCAGCCGTCCACACACAGTGGCAGCAACTCACAGCACAGGCAGCTCCCAACGTTCCCCATCACCAGTGGGGCCCTGTGATACTGGGAGAGCTCTGGCCGCCGGGGAGAGCGGAGAGCCCCCTCCAGGCTCTCTGCCCTCCTCCCAGCGCTCCGGCCGCCGGGGACAGCGGAGAGCCCCGGCCGGGCTCACCGCCCTCCTCCCAGCGCTCTGGCTGCCAGGGAGAGAGGAGAGTCCTGGCCGGGCTCGCAACCCTCCTCCCGGCGATCCGGCCGCCGGGGGCTCTCCTCCCTCCTCCCAGCACTCCAGCCGCCGGGGAGAGCGGAGAGCCACGGCCGGGCTCGCTGCCCTCCTCCCAGCGCTCCGGCCGATCAGGCAGAGTGGAGAGCTCTGGCCGCCGGGGGCACTCCACCCTCCTCCCGGCACTCCGGCAGCCGGGGAGAGCGGAGAGCCCCGGCCAGGCTCGCCGCCCTCCCCCCGGCGCTCCGGCCGGTCAGGGAGAGCGGAGAGCCCCGGCCGGGCTCGCCGCCCTCCCCGCGGCGCTCCGGCCGGTCGGGGAGAGCGGAGAGCCCCGGCCGGGCTCGCCGCCCTCCCCGCGGCGCTCTGGCCGGTCGGGGAGAGCGGAGAGCTCTGGCCGCCGGGGGCTCTCCGCCCTCGTCCCGGCGCTCCGGCCGGTCAGGGAGAGCGGAGAGACCCGGCCGGGCTCGCCGCCCTCCCCCCGGCGCTCCGGCCGGTCAGGGAGAGCGGAGAGCCCCGGCCGGGCTCGCCGCCCTCCCCGCGGCGCTCCGGCCGGTTGGGGAGAGCGGAGAGCTCTGGCCGTCGGGGGCTCTCCGCCCTCCTTCTGGCGCTCCGGCCGCCGGGGAGAGCGGAGAGCCCCGGTCGGGGAGAACGGAGAGTCCCGGCCGGGCTCACCACCCTCCTCCCGGCGCTCTGGCTGGTCGGGGAGAGTGGAGAGCCCCGGCCGGGCTCGCCGCCCTCCCCGCGGCGCTCCGGCCGGTCGGGGAGAGCGGTGAGCCCTGGCCGGGCTCGCCACCCTCCTCCCGGCGCTCCGGCCGCCGGGGGCTCTCCACCCTCCTCCCAGCGCTCCGGCCACTGGGGAGAGCGGAGAGCCCCGGCCGGGCTCACTGCCCTCCTCCCGGTGCTCCGGCCGGTCGGGCAGAGCGGAGAGCCCTGGCCGGGCTCGCCGCCCTCCTCCTGGCGCTCCGGCCGCCGGGGAGAGCGGAGAGCCCTGGTCGGGGAGAACGGAGAGTCCCAGCTGGGCTCACCACCCTCCTCCCGGCGTTCTGGCTGGTCGGGGAGAGTGGAGAGCCCCGGCCGGGCTGGCTGCCCTCCTCCCAGCACTCCGGCCGCTGGGGAGAGCAGAGAGCCCTGGCCGGGCTCGCCACCCTCCTCCCGGCGCTCCGGCCGCCGGGGGCTCTCCACCCTCCTCCCAGCGCTCCGGCCACTGGGGAGAGCGGAGAGCCCCGGCCGGGCTCACTGCCCTCCTCCCGGTGCTCCGGCCGGTCGGGCAGAGCGGAGAGCCCTGGCCGGGCTCGCCGCCCTCCCCGCAGCGCTCCGGCTGGTCGGGGAGAGCGGAGAGCCCTGGCCGAGCTTGCCGCCCTCCCAACGGCGCTCCGGCCGGTCGGGGAGAGTGGAGAGCTCTGGCCGTCGGGGGCTCTCCGCCCTCCTCCCGGCGCTCCGGCCGCCGGGGAGAGTGGAGAGCCCCGGTCGGGGAGAGCGGAGAGCCCCGGCCGGGCTCACCGCCCTCCTCCTGGCGCTCTGGCCGGTCGGGGAGAGCGGAGAGCCCCGGCCGGGCTGGCTGCCCTCCTCCCAGCGCTCCGGCCGCTGGGGAGAGCGGAGAGCCCTGGCCGGGCTCGCCACCCTCCTCCTGGCGCTCCGGCCGCCGGGGAGAGCGGAGAGCCCCGGTCGGGGAGAACGGAGAGTCCCAGCTGGGCTCACCACCCTCCTCCCGGCGTTCTGGCTGGTCGGGGAGAGTGGAGAGCCCCGGCCGGGCTGGCTGCCCTCCTCCCAGCACTCCGGCCGCTGGGGAGAGCAGAGAGCCCTGGCCGGGCTCGCCACCCTCCTCCCGGCGCGCCGGCCGCCGGGGGCTCTCCACCCTCCTCCCAGCGCTCCGGCCACTGGGGAGAGCGGAGAGCCCCGGCCGGGCTCACTGCCCTCCTCCCGGTGCTCCGGCCGGTCGGGCAGAGCGGAGAGCCCTGGCCGGGCTCGCCGCCCTCCCCGCAGCGCTCCGGCTGGTCGGGGAGAGCGGAGAGCCCCGGCCGAGCTTGCCGCCCTCCCAACGGCGCTCCGGCCGGTCGGGGAGAGTGGAGAGCTCTGGCCGTCGGGGGCTCTCCGCCCTCCTCCCGGCGCTCCGGCCGCCGGGGAGAGTGGAGAGCCCCGGTCGGGGAGAGCGGAGAGCCCCGGCCGGGCTCACCGCCCTCCTCCTGGCGCTCTGGCCGGTCGGGGAGAGCGGAGAGCCCCGGCCGGGCTGGCTGCCCTCCTCCCAGCGCTCCGGCCGCTGGGGAGAGCGGAGAGCCCTGGCCGGGCTCGCCACCCTCCTCCTGGCGCTCCGGCCGCCGGGGAGAGCGGAGAGCCCCGGTCGGGGAGAACGGAGAGTCCCGGTCGGGGAGAACGGAGAGTCCCAGCTGGGCTCACCACCCTCCTCCCGGCGTTCTGGCTGGTCGGGGAGAGTGGAGAGCCCCGGCCGGGCTGGCTGCCCTCCTCCCAGCACTCCGGCCGCTGGGGAGAGCAGAGAGCCCTGGCCGGGCTCGCCACCCTCCTCCCGGCGCTCCGGCCGCCGGGGGCTCTCCACCCTCCTCCCAGCGCTCCGGCCACTGGGGAGAGCGGAGAGCCCCGGCCGGGCTCACTGCCCTCCTCCCGGTGCTCCGGCCGGTCGGGCAGAGCGGAGAGCCCTGGCCGGGCTCGCCGCCCTCCCCGCAGCGCTCCGGCTGGTCGGGGAGAGCGGAGAGCCCCGGCCGAGCTTGCCACCCTCCCCGCGGCGCTCCGGCCGGTCGGGGAGAGTGGAGAACTCTGGCCGTCGGGGGCTCTCCGCCCTCCTCCCGGCGCTCCGGCCGCCGGGGAGAGTGGAGAGCCCCGGTCGGGGAGAGCGGAGAGCCCCGGCCGGGCTCACCGCCCTCCTCCCGGTGCTCTGGCCGGTCGGGGAGAGCGGAGAGCCCCGGCCGGGCTGGCTGCCCTCCTCCCAGCGCTCCGGCTACCGGGGAGAGCGTAGAGCCCTGGCCGGGCTCGCCACCTTCCTCCCGGCGCTCCGGCCGCCGGGGGCTCTCCGCCCTCCTCCCAGCGCTCCGGCTGCCGGGGAGAGCGGAGAGCCCCGGTCGGGGAGAGCGGAGAGCCCCAGCAGGGCTCGCCGCCCTCCCCCCGGCGCTCCGGCCGGTTGGGGAGAGCGGAGAGCTCTGGCCGTCGGGGGCTCTCCGCCCTCCTTCTGGCGCTCCGGCCGCCGGGGAGAGCGGAGAGCCCCGGTTGGGGAGAACGGAGAGTCCCGGCCGGGCTCACCACCCTCCTCCCGGCGCTCTGGCTGGTCGGGGAGAGTGGAGAGCCCCGGCCGGGCTGGCTGCCCTCCTCCCAGCACTCCGGCCGCTGGGGAGAGCAGAGAGCCCCGGCCGGGCTCGCCACCCTCCTTCCGGCGCTCCGGCTGCCGGGGGCTCTCCACCCTCCTCCCAGCACTCCGGCCACTGGGGAGAGCGGAGAGCCCCGGCCGGGCTCACTGCCCTCCTCCCGGTGCTCCGGCCGGTCGGGCAGAGCGGAGAGCCCTGGCCGGGCTCGCCGCCCTCCCCGCAGCGCTCCGGCTGGTCGGGGAGAGCGGAGAGCCCCGGCCGGGCTCACTGCCCTCCCCACGGCGCTCTGGCCGGTCGGGGAGAGCAGAGAGCTCTGGCCACCGGGGGCTCTCCGCCCTCGTCCCGGCACTCCGGCCGCCGGGGAGAGCGGAGAGCCCCGGCCTGGCTCGCCGCCCTCCCCCTGGTGCTCCGGCCGGTCGGGGAGAGCGGAGAGCCCCGGCCGGGCTCGGCCCCCTCCCCTGACGCGCTGGGGGCGGGTGGGGGCAGCGGGTGGCTTTTCTGCCTAGGACGGCAAGAAAGCCAGAGCCAGCCCCGGATCTAGGGCAGTGTCCCCAGCCCCACTGATGGAAACAGAGGCCTTGGCAGGAGAAGCCACTGCCTCAGGGTCGCCAAGGGAGTCAGGGATAGAGTCGGGGACAGAGCCTTTGTCCAGGCTCCCGCACTAGCCACTAGAGGAACACTCCCTTCCAGAGCTGGGAAGTGCCAGCGGGACTCTATTCCCCATCTCCCCGGCTCTGAGTGACTGAGGCAGGGGGTTGGGAGTCTGGACTCCTGGCTTTCATTGGCGGTTTTGCTCTATTCCCAGTCTCCCTGGCTCTGAGTGTGACCTATGGAGGTGGTGGAATCTTCATCCTTAGAGATTTGTAAGGCCCAGCTTGACAAGAAAAAAATCATCTATTTTAAATTAAGGGCAAAATTTATGACAGTCTCTAAATAATTTAAATAGAAGAGGAAAAAATAACATTAAGTGGAACATGTTCACTGCCAAGTTTTTAAGGCCGTCACACCACTGACGTGATAGCTAAGGCCCTGGAAGCAAAGTTAGCTGAAAAGCTAACCCAGCTTTGGACAGCAATAGCTTCCTTGAAAGGGGTAGAAAATATTTCCTTCAGTTCTTCATTGAAGTTTATTCAAATAGTTCAGTTCAATCGACTAGTTCGTTGAAATTCAAGAAAGCCATTGGGAGTTCACAAAACAGGCAAACTGGTTTTCCTCCATCAATCTCTGCATAAAAACGAGGTGTGAGGGGATGGATCTACTAGTTCATCAATCTAGTGTTGTATCCTTGGGGGCAACAGTTTTTAGGAAGAAATTACTGGAGACCAGAGAACTGTAAGCCTTAAAAAGCAACCATTTATTTACACACTGAACTAACCAAACCAGGCAAAACTGGCTGGGCTATCCCCTAATAATCTAACTCAGTTGCCATAGCAACACAAGATGCTATTACCAGGGCAACCAAATACACAACATCTAGAAACACGTGGAGACCAGAATGTATCATTTCAGTTCACTAACCACACATCAAATTTCCTTTGTTCAAGAAATCAGTTACTTTGAAATGCAAAACATTTGGATACAACTTTTTTCTTATGCTTCTCTTTCTAGCTCGAGCATGACCTTGGTGTGTGACCAAAGAGAAGTCACTTCTTTTCTCTTTCCCTCTGTATCATGGGGATGGAGAAAATTCTCTAAGTCCTAGCAGGAGAGAGATTTGAGCCCGTCAGGCGTGTTAGAGCCCTTGTGCGCTAAAGGACAATGAGTGATTGTTGTTGTTTGGGGCATTACCTAGGGAGGTGCTGGAATCTCCAGCTGTACAAGTTTTTAAAGTTCAGCTTGACAAAGCCCTGGCTGGGATGATGAACTTGCGGTTGGTCCTGCTTTGAGCAGGGGGGTGGGCTAGATGACGTCCTGAGCTCTGTTCCAGCCCTAGTCTTCTATGATTCTATGAATAGGTAACCATTAAAACATGTTGACTTGCTGGTTTTGCAGGATACATAAAAACAAAAAGGTTGACTGAAACATTTCCTTTTTCATTTCAAACAAACGGAGGTAAAGACGTATCTCTAGTTAATGCATTGAACTGATTGTTCCTGGTCATAATCGTCCATCCAGATTTTCGAAATAGTAGCTTACATCTCCTTCTCTCTAGTGTTTATTCATATATTACAAGAAGAATAGAAGCCTTCATCCTTTTTCAACTCCCAATCAGTTTTTTAAATTGGAATGAAGTAGCTGCATTAACTTTCTATTCTTTCTGCACCTGCAGAAGAAGCTATTGCTGCCAAAATCTGCCTATTTCAACAACTTCTGGACCCCCAGGTGCTTAGCCAATGACTTCCAACAGTTCAGTGATTTGACTTCCTCTGAAACTTGGCAGCAAACATGGACTCCTTCATATACGTATTTATTTAAATGAGTTTACTAGGCTAGAGCAACTCCAGGCCTTAACATTGCTTGTCATAGTTTCAAATCTGATCCCCGATAGGTTTGTTAAAGAAACAAACTGTTTTAAAATTTACATTTTAAAAATCCAGGTGTCCGGAACTCTAGTTAGTCTCTTTTATGGAGGCCAAACTAAGAATCATAGAATCTTAGAAGATCAGGGTTGGAAGGGACCTCAGGAGGTCATCTAGTCCAACCCCCTGCTGAGAAGTGGTAAGAGGAGCAGGAATGTTGTCTCCATCCCTGAACCAGTAGCAACTGCACAGGAGATTGCCACAAAACCTACATTTTATTGCCAAATTGTCTAAGCCATTCCTCTTCTGCGCGTCCTGGTTTCTACGTTTCAAATCTACAAAACCTTCCCCTGCTCCAGATGGTGCAGCAGGCAGAGGAACCTGAGCAGTGCCACTGTGGCCCCAGAGGTAACTCAGCCACCTGTCGCTCACTCACTCCACTAACCCTGAGCATCAGCCCTAAGCCTGAGGCCTGCCTTGGGCATCGCTCCCACAGAAACCCGCAGGTTCATTTACTGACTCATGCAAATCACCTCTGGAGAGTTCGCACTGACTGGCGGAATTCACTCTCAAGTCACAATGCCCTTCAGCTCACAACACCAAGGTAAGGGGCACAGGTGGAAATCAGGCATTTCTGATGATGTTATTTTCCAATTGTCACCAAAATCAACAAACTTCTTCCCACCTAGAAATTCCCTGAAATTTTGGAATCAATTGGATGTAGCCTTCAAAAATTATCGCCTTAGCGACGGACAAAGAAATGCCACTGAATTGAGCCTTAGGTCTCACTGCACTCAGCCAAGAGTGCCTGAGTCTCCTCCCAATTAACTCAGCAATAGCCCCACACTTGGCCGATCAGTGAGGAGACTCTCAGGCCTGGAGGCAGAGCATTCTTAACACACGGGCAAAAGCACTAGTCACCACAGGAGATCACTATGGTGGAGATCACCATCAGTGCACAATTCCAGCCCCACCTCTTTGTGAGGCCTCCTACAATGACAGCTGGAGCACAGCCCCACCCTCCCCAGGAAGAAGAGCAGAGGAAAGAAATGAAAGAAGAGAAAAGAGAAGAAGAGTCAAGAGGGAAGGAGGAAGAGGGAAGCAAAAAGGGACAAATTCCAAATGCCCCCAGCAAGTCTCAGATTCATAAATTCCAAGCCCAGAAGGAACCACACTGGTCTGAATTTCTGTTTCACATCGGCCATAGAACGTCCCTCAAAATAATTCCCATAGGAATTAGAGCAGATTTTTTAGTAAAACACCCAATCTGGATTTTAAAATAGGCCAGTTGTGGAAAATCCAGCACAACCCTCAGTGAATTGCTCCAAACTCTGATGTTTAAAATGCTCGCCTTATTTCCAATGTGTATTGGTCTAGCTTCAACTTCCAGCCATTGTCTGCTCATAACCTTTATCTGGTAAAGTGAAGAGCCTATTAGTAAATATTTGTTCCCATGGGCTCACCGCTTAACTTTCTCTTAGATTGAGCTCCTGTAGTCTGTCACCACAGGGCAGGTTTTCTAATCCTTTCATCATTCTTGTGGCTCTTCTGTGAACCCTCTCTGATTTATCAGCATCTGTCTCAAATTGTGGACACCAGAAATGGACACAATATTCCAGGAGTGGTTGCGCCAGTGCCCAGTACAGAGATATCAAACCTCTCTACCGCTACCTGAGAATCTGCTAGGACAGAGTCCCCTATCTCATACATAGAGCCTATATTTTTTCTTACCTTCTACACAGATGACGATTTCTTTCCAAAAAATCCACACACAAATGGAAAAAAATCCCACAGAATCTCAACACCAACCGTCTCTTGGTCCTCACAGAGAGACCGCGAGATGGAGGCTTGCTGCAGCAAGGCTACAGGGGTCTCCAAGGATCCCCCTGCCCCGCATCCCTGTCCTGCTTGGCTGTTGTCAAGGGAGCTCTGTGAGGTTACAGCCACCTCATCATCTTTGCCCAATAGGCTGAGTTCCTGCCAGAGGCCTTTGTGAAGTCATTGCCACGCTCACCATTCCCTGGCAGGCCTGAGGCCTGCCCCCGGCCAGCCTGGTTGGATGTTTGAGCTGCACCCTGGATCTCCCCACTTGTTCATACTGATTCTGGAGAGCAACCAGGCCACCCAGTAATACAGCAGAGTCTGTTCCTCACCCCACACTGAGTTTTCATAGCGGCATCGGTTGTGAAACAATTCAGTCTCTTAATCTGGCCTCTATTTCACGGGCTATGAAATGTCACACTCTCAGCACCCTATTAAGCCCAATTGCTTGTAACTCACTAAAAGGTCCCTTCCAGAACGACACCCAGTTGTGATGGTAGGACACCAGGAAACAGAGACTCCAGCTCTCCCCTGGGGAATTTGTTCCAGTGGCTAGTCTCCCTCACTGTCAAAAATGGGTGCCTTGCCTCTTATTTGAATTGCTCTGACTGCAGCTGACAGCTGTTGGTTCTTGTTGTGCCTTTCTTGGCGAGATCGAATTAGCCCTGCCCCGTGAAATCCCATCTCCCTGTCCTGCTGGGATCCCCCCAGCCAGAGAACCCAGTAGGGGCCTCCTAGCTGTTTGTCTGCCGGGCTGGGGACAGGACTTCCTCTCCGTGGGGATATCAGATGCACCTGCAGAGGCAATGCAGAAGTGAGAGCGCTGCATCGGCCCGGCGTTGGGCTCAGGGCTTTGGCCTTGTCAGCTTCTGCTCCAGTCACGTCTCTGGGCATCGGCGGCTCTAGGCATCAGCACTCCAAGCGCGTGCCTGGGGCAGGAAGCCACGGGGGGCGCCCTGCCGGTCCCTGAGAGGGCGGCAGTCAGGCAGCCTTCGGCAGCATGCCTGCGGGAGGTCCGCCAGTCCCACGGCTTTGGCGGTAATTCGACATGCCGCCGAATCCGCGGGCCCGGGGACCTCCCGCAGGAGTGCTGCCGAAGGGCACCTGACTGCCGTGCTTGGGGCAGCAAAAAAGCTAGAGCCGCCCCGTCTCTGGGTGCCCGGACTCAGAGCTTCTGGCCTCCTGTGGCTGCAGCCAGTGCTGGGGCACTGGGCTCAGAGCTTTCATGCCCCTCCCCACTCCTGCCGGCGCTCTGGGTGCCTGGGCTCGGGCTTCTGCCCGGCATCTGCAGCTGGGGCTCGGGGCTTCCCTTGCAGTTCCTTCTGGGGCTCAGGGGTCCATTTTTCTGGATGCCCCGAAAATGGTAGGAGCCGAGGTGCTCCCAACAGCAGGGACCCACCTGCACATCTGGGAACCTCCTCTAGCTTCAGAAAGGTTGCTGGCTCCTGCCCTTGGAGCCCAGGTCTGAAGGCAGCACACAAGTGAGGGTGGCAATGCTGTGGCCCCCCTACAAACCCCTCTGAACTCCCCTATTCTCCCATTTTGGTCAGGACCCCCATGGTTACAATACCATGACATTTCAGATGGAAACATGGGTTCTTAAATTAGTCAAAGTGAGCCCTGAATTTAGTAGGGACCTGGCTATTATGGAGGCCCTAGCAGGTTTGCACTCCCGGTTCTCCTGAAAGGCCATTGAGAATTCATGCTGCCTGAGAAACTTCCCAGAATAAGCTACCAGGACTGGGGGGAAATGAAGGAAACCAGCCAAAGCCTGAGCTAGGATAGGGTTACCATATTTCAGCGAGCAAAAAAGAGGACGGGAGGAGCCCCGCCCTAGCCCCGCCCCTGCCCCTCCCACTTCCCGCCCCCCCCTGACCTCCCAACCCTCCCCCCGTTCCTTGTCCCCTGACTACCCCCTCCTGGGACCCCTGCCCCTAACTGCCCCCCAGGACTATCTAAGCCTCCCTGCCTCTTGTCCCCTGACTGCCCCAACCTTTATCCACACCCCCACCCCCAGACAGACCCCTGGGACTCCCACGCCCCATCCAACCACTCCCCACCCACTGACAGCCCCCCCCCCAGAACTCCCAACCCATCTAAACCCCTCTGCTCCCTGTCCCCTGACTGCTCCGATCCCTCTCCGCACTCCTGCCCCCTGACAGCCCCCCCCAGAACTCCCAACCCATCTAAACCCCTCTGCTCCCTGTCCCCTGACTGCTCCGATCCCTCTCTCCACTCCTGCCCCCTGACAGCTCCCCCCCAGAACTCCCAGCCCCCTACCCCCCCCGCTCCTTGTCCCCTAACTGCCCCCTCCTAAGACCCCCCCCAACTGCCCCCCAGGACCCTACCCCCTACCTGTACCCTGACTGCCCAAAACTTTCTCCACTCCCCCCAAAAAGCCCCCCCCGTTTCTTGACCTCCACCTCCAGAACCTTCCTGCCCCCTGACCTCCTTACCCTGCTGCTCAGAACAGAGTGTTGGGCTCTGTGCAGCCGAGCCGGACACGTGGCTGAGCTCCCCTGCACAACAAAACCCGGTCTGGCCCTGCACAGTGTTGCTGGACTGGGCTGCAAGGGAGCTGCTGGCTCAGAATGCAGGGCGGATCCGGCTCCTCTACAGCTGCTCCTGAGTCCAGCCCGGGACTTCCCTGCAGCCCTCCCAGCCACTCTCTGCTAATCCCGGACATTGTGAGTGCTTTACAAATTCCCCCGGACGCTATTTTTAGCACACAAAAGGAGGACATGTCCGGGGAAATCCGGACGTATGGTAACCCTAAGCTAGGATGAAGAGCATTGATCCAAGCGATGTTTGAACCCCTCGGAGCCCACCCCCCGCCAAGCGACGCGACGCCGGAACCGCCCCCGAGCGCCACGCCCCGCGCCGCCCCCCCCCCCCGCCGAGCGCCGCGCCGCACCGCCGGACCCCCCCCCGTGCGCCGCGGCCCGCGCCGCCCCCCCCGCCGAGCGCCACGCCGCCGGAGCGCCCCCGCCCCCCCGCGAAATGCCGCGCCGCGCCGCACTGCCCCTCCCCTCCCCCGCCACCCCAAGATTGGCCGCCCCTTACCAGGTGCCACCCCAAGCATGTGCTTGGTTGCCTGGTGCCTGGAGCCGGCCCTGCTCTGAACTCTTGGATAAACAGCAAAGTTGGCTTTGCAGAAACCGTTTCCCCCCAATGCTCTGCATCCACTTTGGATTGTGCCCAACAGAGGCTGGTGGAGGGGAGGGGAAGGTAGAGGAGGCTGTGCAAATGTTGTGGAGTCTGCACTACCCCACAGACACACACACAGCAATGCATGGCATAATATCCAGGACAATAAATGATTTGGCCATAACCTACAATATCCTCAGTGTTGAAAGTACAATGTATCTAGAAAACAATGGGAGGGAGAGGTTAGAGTGTTGCAGTAACCACCTGGACTTCCAGTCTCTGGCCAGGCACATCCCCCTCTCCAGGGTTTTCACTGATACCTTATCCAAACTGGTGGTCCTGAGATAATCTGAGGTCACATCCTGGCCTTTAGGGACATTGGCAGGATCTTCACTGTTCCCAGCTGCAGAATCACCCTAGTTATCCTGCCTGATAAGGATCCCGCCAGGGCTCAGCTAAATGGCATGTGTCATGACAGGCTCTTTGCTGAGGGCCCTTGACAGCGCCCAATCGAGCTCTGAATCGGACGGGCACATGCCGGTGCATTTCCTGACTTTTTACTGGAGTCCTGGACCCTCTCATGCCGCTGCTTCAAATGTTTCCTTCTCTCTCCGCACTGAGCAGCAGAATGCTCATTGGCCTTTGGCTGTGCGACATACAGACATCTAGTCCTGCTGCTCGGAAAGAAACAGTATTCACAGCTCTAATCCTGGCACATAGGGATTAAAATCTTGCCGTGCTCCTCTAAGTGTATTTGTGATTGGACGTGCTTCTTGCTAGGGGGGATTCTCAGATATATGAACTGCATAAAATAGAGGGAAAGACAAAGAGAAGCATCAACATGTCTAAGAACTTGAACAATATTTGAAGACCATATATTGGTGTCTAACTACCTCCTGCTGCCGGGAGATGCAACTGGTATTTTAATGACACACACGCCTGTGCTTGACCTGAGATTCAGAGCTCTGAGGAATTCTGTCCCCTTGTGTTGGCAGAACAAATAATCTCTGCTTCCAATTACCCTTTACATAATCCACTTGAGTTCAAGAAAGAGAGATCTCTCTCTTGCAACAAGTTTTAACATTATGGGGCAAAGACTAAGGTGAGTGGTCTATATGTCTTTCAGTGCTAATACTGCGGGAAATCTTCAAAATCCATTCTGTCTGTCTGGGCGGGGGGGGGGGGGAGGGGGGGCACAAGGTGGAAGTTTCGCCTAGGTGGTGAAATATCCTTGCACCCGCCCTGGCTGGGGAGTTCCATCACAGTCTCTGGGCCATGAAGGCCCTTTTGGGGGAGGGCAGAGGGACCAGGAGGCAGGACATCACGGCTACCAGTGGACCCACAAGTTCCGCAACTCCCTGCTGACCTTCGGGGTCGAAACCAGGTTGTTGTGGGGCCCCCTGGGGGCCGTTGACTCCCCTGCCCATGAGGATCCATCCCAGCCCTCTGTATGACAGTTACCATCTTTGCTAGATTAAATACCCGGGGCTGTAGGGTGGGTCTCTGCAGGTGCCAGGTGCTCTCCTTCCTTCGGGAGGGGGGTATTCTGTGAGCTTCCTGCAGGAGACCCACACGGCCCCAGCCGTCGAGGCTAACTGGCGGCTGGAGTGGGGGGACAGAGTTTGTTTCAGCCACCTCAGCGCCCATTCAGCTGGAGTGGCCACCCTGTTCTCCCCCGAGCTACGGCCTGAGGTGCTGGGGGTCGCCGAGGTCATGCTGGGTCATCTGCTGCACGTCCGGGCCTGTGCGGAGGGGCTGGCGTTGAGTCTGTGCCCCGAACACAGGCCCGGAACGGGTGCATTTTTATCAGTCGGCATTGGCCTTCCTCAGCCCTCTGGATCCTCACAAGTGCCTGGTCCTGGGTGGGGACTTCAACACCACCCCTGAGGACCGGGACCGCTCAGGAGTCAAGAGCTGCTACGCTGCCGCGGGCATCCTCGGGGAGATCGTGGACCATCCTTCCCTGGTGTGACCCCCACCCAGACGATGATAGCACCTTTACCTATGTCCGGGGGGAGGACAATCGGTCGCACCTCTCCCGGTTGGACCCAATTTATTTACCATGCTTCCATCTGTCGCGGGCCAACGCCTCCAGCATTCGGCCGGGCCCATTCTCGGATCATCATTTGGTGACCATGACGGCCTCTCTCAGCTCGGAGAGGCTGGGGCCGGCCTATTGGCATTTTAATCACAGAAATATAGAATATTAGCATTGGAAGAGACCTCAGGAGGTCATCTAGTCCCACCCCCTGCTCAAAGCAGGACCAATCCCCAACTAAATCATCCCAGCCAGGGCTTTGTCAAGCCTGACCTTAAAAACCTCTAAGGAAGGAGATTCCACCACCTCCCTAGGGAACCCATTCCAGTGCTTCACCACCCTCCTAGTGAAATAGTGTTTCCTAATATCCAACCTAGACCTGGGGATGGCTACCCACAGTGCACTGCTCTCAGTGTTGATGCTAAAGCACCAAGTGTGGATGCACTCTGTCAGCACATAAAGCGTAGTGCGAACATGCACTACCAATGTTGTTATAATGCTTTTTGATTGTCGATAATATTTTTGTCGACAAAATCCACTGTAGACAAGGCCTGCATTTGCAAGGTGCAAGTAACAGAGAATCTTAAATCGCTCAGATTGACAGGGAGCTTGTGACAGTCCCAAGAGCCAGTTTGGAGCCGACGTTTTCATCTGACTCTGATGGAAACCGAAAGCAACAGGCTGAGCTGCCCCTTTCCCGGAAATGGGAGAAAGCCGGGAAGCCGGGAAGCGGGGCTGGCTCTCAGTCAGCAAACAAAACTCTGGCAGCCCTTCTCTTGCCAGGAAACACAGGCGAGGGAACACCCCGTGGAGCTGCTTACCGTTCTTCAAACAGCAGCTCCAAAGCTTGTCTCTCTCCCCAACAGAAGTTGGTCCAATGAAAGACATTCCCTCACCCACCTTGGCTCACTCAGAAACTCTAGCATCATTTACTTTTGTCACATTTTCCCAGGTGAAAAAACAAAAGCAAAATTAGGGAAACCCCCTTTCTCACTATATTCTACCTCTGCCTGCCACCCCCATGGGTTGGATCCCTCAGACAATTCATCAAAAGGGGTCTCCAGAAAAGCCTACCCCTAAAATCACACAAGGATTTTATTTAGTAAACGGGGGAGCCGTTAACACCTTCCAGTAACACAGATCGGTGCCCAAGTGCCATGAGTGCCAATGTGTTAGCCAGGCACTGGGCAGGACTGGCAGTCTGGAGGAAGGTTAGATCCCAAGCCATGGCCCTGAAAGTGTAACAAATAAAGTCATCTGGTCCTCAAATTCATCACTGGAATGTAGCCATTGCCAGATGGGGTCAGAGCTGAGGTCCGTCTACATCAGTCTCCTGTCTCTGGCAGAGGCCAGCACTGGAGATCCAGAGGAAGATGTAATAACCTCACAGTAGCAGATGTGGGAGAACCTCTCCCCATAGTATTCCTTGCCCCCCCCCCCCCACTATCATTAAGAGCAGTTGAAGCCCTGCAGCTGAGGTTCAACGTCCCTTCCCACATTTTTGCAATGATTAATTATGACAACTCTGGATATTCCTGGTGTCCAGTTGAATATCTGCTCCCTTCCCAATGTAGAAATACTCAACCTGCTGGGGTGCAGCCGATGCCCCTTAATCTGTGTTTTTCGAAGATCAGATGCACAAAGTGCCAGGTCCCATCAGTTTCTTAAAGTGTAAGAGTGTGTCTGCAAGAGTCAGAATAATAAACCACGGGCAATGAGTACAGAGCAGTGAGACAGAACGCACGCTGGGTCCTGATTGCAGAATACAGAGCAAATCTGTGGCAACAAATTGGTTCATAGCATCATTTGAACCAAGCACCATCAGAGCCCTAAACAATCCCACTCCAGTCTGCACGCCCCAGGTCAGTCTAAGCCGTGCCCGTGATTCCCAGACACCTGGCCAACCCTCAGCCCAGCCTCAGCACGCGAGTCAGTGTCTAAACTCAGCAGCAGGAGCTCAAGCTGCAGCTCGGGAATAAAACAAAAATCCGACAGGAGCAATGTTAGAATTCAGTCTCTGTTTGGGGTTTAACAGCCAGACGCTTCCAAACCCTCCCCAAGAACAACTTTACTAGTATGTGCACCAGGGCAGCGCCGGCTGAGATCAGGGACCCAACCCCATTGTGCTAGTTGTAACAGCGTCCCTGCAGGACCCCCCTTGGCTCCTGTCCCGCTGGGCTGAGAATGTCACACAGAGACCTTTAGGTGCAGTGCCACCTGGTGCTTTTATTTATAGGCTGTGCTCCCACCCCTTTCCACCAGACAAGTCCCCTTCGTGCAGTCCCCCGGCAGGAGAGAGGGGCCAAGCTCTGTCTCTCTGCTTCCTCTCACTGCCGTTCCTCTAGTGCAGCTTCCCTCTTTCCAGCTCCCCCCGGCTCCCTTCCCCTGGGGCTCTTAGCCAGCCCCAGCGTGATGAGGCAGCAGCTGTTCAAGCTTCCCCAGTCCGGGCCAGGTGGTCTACCCAGCTCCATTCCCCTCCCTTCGCTGGAGCTGGAGGGACAGAGGGTTGGCTAAGCAGTCTTTGCACAGACCTTGACTGAGATCAAGGTCCTTGCTGGGTGTTGCACAGACACACAGTGAGGTCCAAAGGGGATTTATGTTAATGACAAGTGTACCTCAAAGCAGTACCCTGGAACCCCCTTATTCACCACTGACATGTCATTAGGATCGGTTTTGTACTCAGTCTGCCTTGTGAGGTATCATTTTTAAAACTCTTGCTCTGTTGAACATTAATATCCTGTTGGCTGGTATGTGCTAGCATTGCATGGGAAGTTATGAAGTTTTGCTGGATGTGTTACTGAAATATACTGTGAGGTTGGGAACCCCCACAACCAACCTTTCGGGTACAACAATGGAGTAGCCAGATAGCAGTTCATGGCTCATCAACACCCACCAAGGAAAGAATCCACTGTCCCAGAGAGTGTGTGCAGTGGAGACTTCTCAGAGAGATTACGTAAGCCATGGAGACTGCTTGACCAATGGGGACTGACTGACCCCCATGTGCAGCACAGATCTTTTCAGCAAGCTGGAAGAAACTATAAAGAGGGGAAGTGACATCATCACTTGGCCTCACTCCCCCCACTACTCAACACCTGGAAACCCGTCTGGTGGACAAAGGTTTTGAACTGGGGGAGGTGGTCCCAAGCTGGAGGAGAGTCCCAGCCTACGTACTGAGGATCTGTGACCTGTTTGTACCATCTGTCAGGGTGAGACACTGCTCGATTCAAATCCTGTTTAGTTTGTTCAGTGTAAACTGTTTCTTAAGTAACCAGCTCTGATCTCTGCACCTGCCAATTATAATAATTTAAAATCTATCTTTGTGTGGTAATAAATCTCTTCTATATTTTACCTAAACCAGTGTGTTTTGGTTGAAGTGCTTGGAAAATCTGCTCAGGTCACAAAGGGTGGTACACATCCACTTTCCTTTGTAGACGTGGTGAACTGGGCAATGAACTCACACTCGCCAGGCTTCTGACCAGGGCAAGACGCTACCGTTGTGAGGTGCAAGGCTGGGAAGCTGCAGGGGGGTGGGTGGGAAGGGGGAGTTGCTGGAACCTCTCTATTGTTGGTTCATGAGTGGCTGGGAGAAGCATTCATGTAACCCAGTTGGGTATTTCCCTGCCTGTGGATGGCTGTGTAAGTGCAGGGCCTATCAGAGGTGTGTGGCTTGACATCAGCAGCACAGTGTGAGAGGCAGCCGAGGCTGGTGGGAAATAGGGGCTCAGCAGCCCCACACTTCATGTTGCACCCCGGGGACCTCATCACAGTGAGGGAATATTTTGTATGGACCCATCTTCTGTTGTGGAGGGAGAGAAGCTTTCGCGTGGCTCTTGGCTGGATGCCAGACTAAACAGCTCCAAATGCCAGTCCCTCAGCTGTGTTTCTGTGCCAGTATTAAATTCTGCCAGGGTTTTGTTTCCTGACTGAGAGCCAGGGTGGCTTCCTGGCTTTCTCCCATTTCGGGGAAAGGGGCAGCTCAGCCTGTTGCTTTCGGTTTCCATCAGAGACAGATGGAAATGCAGGCTCCAGACTGGCTCCTGAGACAGTCACAAGCTCCCAGCCAATCAGACGGGACTGTCTGAGGGATGACAGATTCTCCATTGCCTGCACATCGCAAAGTCATTCACACCAGTCCAACGCGGGTGGACAACTCTAATGACCCAGAAGAGCAGCATTCTAGACCGTATCTGCACTGGTGCAAATGACGACACAACGTGGTTCTGTTCCCTGCGCTCAATATCTGCAACAATGGTTTCGATAACGGCATAGTGAGTACACGTATAATGCTTGTGTGCTCTCTACGGGATACCCAGCTGGGAGGGTTGAAAGTGCTTTGGAGGATAGGATTAAAATTCAAAATGATCTGGACAAAGTGGAGAAATGGTCTGAAGTCAATAGGATGAAATTCAATATAGAACAATGCAAAATAGTCCACTTAGGAAGGAACAATCAGTTGCACACACACAAAATGGGAAATGACGGCCTAGGAAGGAGTCCTGCGGAAAGGGATCTGGGGGTCCTAGTGGATCACAAGTTAAAGATGAGTCAACAGTGTTGCAAAACAAGCAAACCTCATTCTGGGTTGTGTTAGCAGGAGTGTTGTAAGCAAGACACAAGAAGTAATTCTTCTGCCCTACTCCGCGCTGATTAGGCCTCAACTGGATATTTTGTCCAATTCTGGGCCCCACATTTCAGGAAAGATGTGGAGAAACTGGAGCATGTCCAGAGAAGAGCAAGAAAAATGATTAAAGGTCTAGAAAACATGACGTATGAGGGAAGATTGAAAACACTGGGATGAGAAGATTGAGAGGGGATATGATAATAGTTTTCAAGTACATAAAAGGTTGTTACAAGGAGGAGGGAGAAAAATTGTTCTTCTTAACCTCTGAGGATAGGACAAGAAGCAATGGGCTTAAATTGCAGCAAAGACGGTTTAGAGTGAACCTTAGGAAAACCTTCCTGTCAGGGTGGTTAATCACTGGAATAAATTGCCCAGGAATGCTGTGGAATTTCCATTATTGGAGGTTTTCAAGGTTAAACAAACCCCTGCCAGGAATGGTCTAGATAATACTTAGTCCTGCCATGAGTGCAGGGCACTGGACTAGGTGACCTCTCAAGGTCCCTCCAGTCTTACGATTCTATGATTCTATGGCTGAGAATCACCCCAGTGCCTGATCTCTTCAGGTCTTCCAAAGCGGGAGACAGATTGGAAGGGACCAATTTCCCATGTTTCTCTTTGTGCACCAGGCAGGGGGTGGGGGCAGAGAGTTCGGGGTTTCGGCACTAGACCATTTTCTTGCTTGGGGTTTCTTTTTGGTCCACTCCAACCAGTTCAGCTGGGATGGTATTCTGGGTACATTGATGTTATCTCAGTTTGGTCTCTCTGGGGTGTGTGGAGGTCTCAGTTTGGCTTCAAATATCTTATTTTGTTTTTGAATAAATGTTTTCATCCCCATCCCAGCAATATCACATGTACTGTGGCATCAGTGGTGCTGTCATGCCGGGCCCACACTTGGAAGGGGCCCATCACAACCACAATACGTTTGGCACCGGGCCCATGAAAAGTTAATCTGGCCCTAGCTCTGTCAGTACACGGAGCGTAGTGTGAACATACACTACTGATGTTGTTATAATGCTTTTTGGTCGTGGATAATATTTTTGTCGACAAAACTCTAGTGTAGACAAGGCCTGCGTTTGCAAGTGCAAGCAATGGAGAATCTTAAATCGCTCAGACAGCCCCGTCTGATTGACAGGGAGCTTGGGACAGTCCCAAGAGCCAGTTTGGAGCCTGCATTTCCATCTGACTCTGATGGAAACCGAAAGTAACGGTCTGAGCTGCCCCTTTCCCAGAAATGGGAGATAGTCAGGAAGCGGGCCTGGCTGTCAGTCAGCAAACCAAACCCTGGCAGACCTTAATTTGTGCATGGCAGCACAGGTGAGGGACCGGCATTTGGAGTTGTTTAGCCTGGTGTCCATCCAACAGCCGTGCGAAAGCTTCTCTCCCTCCACAACAGAAGATGGGTCCATACAAAGTGGAGCTCTGCCGCGGGTCACTGCTCTGCTGCCCTCCCTGTACCCAGCCCAGGGGGGAACTGACCAGCAGGGACAAAGGTCCTGGCATCACCTCCCCACCACCCATCCCAATGTTCCTCTGGGGGGAGGGAGCAGGACCAACTGCCAGGGAGAAATCTAGGTGCCTTCCACACGTCGCCTGTGGGTCATATCCAGTTTGGGGGACCATGGCCCCCAGGCTCTCCCCCAATCTCCGCCCACGTTAATGGCACATCCAGACCGATCCTTCCCCTCCTCGTCCTTCTCCCAACGTCCTCTGGCATTTAACTCCCTCCCAGCCGGGGATCAGGGTTTCTGGGCTGTAGAAAGTGTCCTTCCTTCCCCGGCCTAACTACCTGCTATTGGTGGGTTGTCCTCATTTCGCCCAGCGCTGTTCCCGTCACATGGGGGTCACATCGGGTACAGGAGCGAGGCTTAGACGTGTCGCTTGGCAGATCCCCAATGGTTGGTGCCAAATCAACTCTTCTTGACACTCACGGTTGATGAAAGGAGCATCAGAGAGCTGTGACGTCTCCCCCAACGGCCAAGCGCTCTACCCAACGGCAGAGCACTCTGAGAGTTGGCGTCTCCCAATGATTGTGCAGTCTAAGGGGTGGCATCTCCCACTGGCCATAGCACTGCCCATGAACGTAAGTCGCTAACATCCCTAATTTGCTACAGATTCTTGGATAACGGCCAGCCTTGTGTTCAGAGATCCAGGATATCTGGGTTCGAATCTACCACCAACTCCTCTTGTGACCTGGGACAAATCACAAGATTTTGAAGGAGAATCAACCCACCACGAGCGCCCAGTGCACTGGCTAAGAGAGGGACACAACTGATATTGGTAGGAGTTACATGGTGGGGGGGCTGTACCTTGGAAAGCAGCAATGCGGGAAGGACCCAGAGATCCTGGTGGAACCGACTGGGACAGAGCTCCCTGGGTGAGAGGAGGAGCACGGCCCTGGGCTGGAGAAGCAGGGGATTAGAGAGTAGGAGCTGGGAGGTAGGGTCCCCTCGGGATACAGCATGGGGGAGACCCTGACTGGAGACTGCGCACAGCTCTGGTGGGGAGCCACACGTCAAACAGGACATTGGACAATTGGGGAGGGTTCTGAGAAGAGCTACAGAAATGATTTACCCCCAGGTGAGGGAGAGGGGAATTGGTCCCCATGGCATTACTCGTGATTTACCCCAGGGTGACTCCAGCCAGTGTACGGAGCACCTGGGGCCAGGCTGGGGAATCCCAAGACTTCAAGCTGTGGGCCCAGCGCAGGGGAATGGCAGGGAACGTGGGTGAGGGGCTGGGCCATGGCCCAGAGCCAACAAGCCAGAGGTGGACACATGGGCTTGGGTCCTGATCCTGGGCCTCAGATCTCCTCCCCTCTCCTCTCCCCCAACCATCAGGTGCCCGGTGCCTCCTCATTGCCACCCGATAGGGCGAGTGGGCCGGGCAGGGACTGGAAGATGGGCCCGCAAACGTGTAATGACCCTGGCAGAACTGCCCAAAACCCTCCGGCTGCAGTGAGTCCTGGAACACGGTCCCCTGCTCTAACCACTAGACCCCATTCCCCTCCCAGAGCCGGGACAGAACCCAGGTGTCCTGGTTCCCAGCCCCACTGCTCTAACCATTAGACACCACTTCACCCAGCAGGCTGGGGCATATACCCCAATCACATGAGGGAATCTTTGGGAGGGAGGGGGGGTTGGCGGCTTATCTGATGCACATAGCAACCCCTTGGACATAGAGGTGCTGTGTGTGTGTGTGTGCATGTGTGTCTGCTGGAGGGGACGAGCCCTGCTCTGTGTGTGTGTGTGTGTGTGTGCATGTTGCTCCACACCCAAGATACATGGGGGCAGGGGAGTTACTCAGTCCCGTGGCTGTGTCCATGCCAGCTGGCAGTCGTGGGAGCTCTGCTCACATGCGTTTCCTGTGAGTCTCAGGTTGCACCTGCACAGAGTAGCGCAGTGGGAAGTGTCCGCATTATTTTGTATGAAGACTGTCTGTGCCTCAGTTTCCCCTATGTGCCACGCTGGCCACTAGGGGCTGGAAAGGGCTGTTTTCTCTCAGGCAAGCTACCACCCAGGGGCGGCTGATCCTGGCTGTCTTGATTTGGGGCCCGTGTCGCTGGTGAGTCCATGAAGACAATGGCAAAGCCAACCTGCCGGGACATTGCCGACCTAGCAACTAACACCCAGGGTGACCCCCCCACCCCTTGCAGGAAGTCAGCTAGAAGAGCGGGAGCCAAGGTCGGACACACTTGGCTGGGGCCCGGAGCTGCCCATGGCCCAGGCTGTAGCTTCCGGCTCTCTGGTTGACTGAGGACTGGCCATGCTGGGTGCAGCCACCTAACAAACCCGCCTGCCCTTCCCCCACCGGCTGGGAGCCCCAGCAGATGCTGGGGGCAGTGCCCCCTTTGGGGGTACACGTCTCCCTTAGAAGTCCATCTCAGGCAGAGTCGCTGGAGGGAGGGGGCTGCAAGCACCGAGGTAGGGTCCCAGGAGGTGGTGAAGCCAAGTGGCTTCCCCTGGCGACAGAGTGAGACCCTAAGGGGGGGCTGGCCCCTGTACAGCCCCCCAGCGACTGTCCCAGAGCACCGGACCTGTGGCTCCCTGACCCCAGCATCTGTTCCCTGCTGCTGGTTCCACTGCAGTGCGACTCCGGAGCCCCCTGCTGCACCCTGGGGCCCTGCGGGCGGGTGGGTTCTGGCCCAGCCCAACCCAAAGTACCACGGGCCGGGTCAACGCCCAGACCTGACCCCCGCCCTCCCAGGGGCTGAGAGCCCCCACTGGGGAATGAGCTCTGACTCACACCCAGCCATGGCCACCCCACGTCCTGCCCGGTCTGGGGGGTCCCAGACAAAGCCCCTGATCTCGGGGGATCTGGGCTCCCTGTTTGCACATGAAACGAGGCAGTTTGCAAAACCCGGGAAAACCCTGGAACCAAAGCTGGGACCAACGTGTCAGTTTTGAAGTAACAAAGAAAAATCAGGTTTTCAATTCTTTTTTTTTTTTTTTTTAAAGGAAGTTTTTAAAAAACCGAAACCACAAACTTTCAACCCAAACCACCACCTGGGTTTTTATTTTTACCAGAAAGGGGTTTTGAAAATGAATTTTTTTATTATTTTGTTTTTTCAGCAAACGCCCCCACACAAAAAAAAATGCAGGAAAAATAACCGTAACCAGATCATTTGTGGTTCAGGTTATTGACCACCTCCCTTCCCCGGGTTACTCCTGATTTACACCAGAGTGAAAGGGAATTGGCCCTTTGACATCAATGGAGTTACTCCTGATTTACATCAGAGAGGGGAATTGGCCCCATTGCTCCCCCCTCTCCCCAAGTTACTCCTGATTTACCCCAGGGGCCGGGAGGGGAGTCTGGTTCTAAGGCCCTTGGGCCAGCACGCCAGCCGGGACAAACCAGTAAGACTCAGGCCTGGGGTTTTGCTCAGTTCCCTTTATTAGCTGCAGTTCCCGGCTGCCAGCCCCACATGCTGGGCTCTGCCGGGCTCGTTAACCAGCGCAGAGCCCGGGGCAAAGCCTGCCTGTGCGTGAGCTGTGGTGAGGGGGCGCTGTCACGGCACTGCCTGCTCAGGTCAATGGGCGATGCCGGCAGGATTCTCGCCCGGCCCCTCTCCCGTTCCCGGCTGCTGGTCCGTGATCAGGGCCATGTAGACCTCAGCCGCGGCAGCTGCCAACTGGAAAGACTTGCAGGCCGGTGCCAGTGCCCGAAGCGCCTCCTCCAGGTGCCCAGCGGCCGCTGCCAGGGCGTTCCTAGCACGACGCCCCGTGAGGACATCGGGCAGGTATTCGCCCAGACTCTGCACCACGCCGGTCCCAGAGAAGGGGCCATTCTCGGGGGGCTCTGCAGCCGTTTCCACAGTTGGGCCCCCAAGGGTGGCACAAGCGGACACAGCCCTGGCGATCTCTTCGCTGCTCTGGCGCAGGGCGTCCATCGGCAGGTGCAGGACCGGGGAGGCCTCCAACTCCCGCAGAGCCGCCTCCAGCCGCTCCGGGAGGCCGGCGTTTTGCAGTAGCACGGCCACCATGGGACCACCCACGCTGCCGAAGATCCCCATGGTGGCCTGGTGGAAGTCCCGGACGATGGTCCCCTTCTCCTGCAGTGAGGTGTGGGGGGAGGCCATGCGGGCGTACAGGTCCCGGCTGGTGTTCTTCCGCACGTGTCTGTCCGTCTGCTCTGCTGCGGCGTGCATCTCCCACATCTCCTGCAGCAGGCGCTTCAAGTTCTCCCCCACGCCGACGCTGCCCCCCACCGGTTCCAGGGACACGCTGGTGTCAAGGTGCTGGTTGAGGATGCGGAGCAGAGCGTGGGTGGCTGAGATGCATCCTTCCAGGGAGTTGAGCAGGGACTGGCTGGCACGCACGAGCCTCTCTCTTTCGCTCTCTGTGCCGGAGAACAGGGACAGCATCACGAGGCTGGGAAACAAAGCAGAGAGCTCAGGTGAGGAGCTTAAAGAGTTTCCCCTCCAGGATCCCCAGCGCAAGGCCAAGGGGATGTGCAATGGAACCGACAGGGAGCCCCTATGAAATGGAGTAGAGGGAATGCTGTTTCACAACAACCCTGGGAGTTACCTGTGGAACTCACTGCCTCATGATCTTGCTGATGCAGAGAGCCCTGAAAGACCCAGAAAGGGATCTGAAGTTTATATGGCTAATGAGGAGAGCCAGAATGACATTAGAAAATAATTTCTTTTTTGTTAAGTTTGATAAGATTAAACACTCTCATGCTCCAGGGCATGACCCCCTCTCTAACTAACGGCTGTCAGGCAGGAACTGTCCCTGCGGCGGTGGTGAGGTACAGGGGCACTGCTGTGCTAGATGGGGCGTGCAAAGCATGTCAGTCCGTTACCCACTTCGCAGCTGCTGCGGGCCCCAAGAGAGCGACACTGCGAACCGGAGGCAGCGCGCCATTGGGGTGGAGCCCGGGGACAGGGAGTGTCGAAGTGATGGGGGAGTCTCAGGTCCGTCGACACTGGACTAAAAGCCCCGTGGAACAGCGGCATCTGGTCTGACTCAGGCTGGGGGGTTAAAAATTGCCATGTAGACATCTGGGTTCAGGCTGGAGCCCGGGCTCTGGGACCGTCCCCCCAGGCACAGTCCCACCACCTGGGCTCCAGTCCAAGCCTGCACGTCTACACTGCTAGTCTGCAGCCCGGCAGGCCAGCCACAGGGGTTTAGTTGCAGTGCAGACATACCCTGAAGGGCTGCATTGCACCCAGGGGGCCGGCGGCTGGCTGGGGGTTCCAGCTCTCGGCAGGACTGCACCCGGAGAGGGTCCCCAGGATCCCCAAGACTGGGGCAGCAGCTGGATGCGTGGGTGTGGATCAGTGATGACGCCGGGTGGAAGTGATCTGTGCCCACTGAAGAAGATCATTTCGGAAACTCCCAAGTCAGTGTTTCTGAAACTGGGGGGCCGGGCCCAGAAGCGGGTGCGAGGCTGTTGTAGGGGGATCACGAGCTCTAGAGGTACCATATTTCGAGGACTCTGCCAGGGAGGGGGTTTCAGCTCTCCAGCCGCCCAGCTCTGGGGGCAGTGCCGCCGCCGGCAGCAGCACAGGGGCACGGGCAGCAGCGCCCCACAGCTCGGGCAGGACGAGGTTTCATTGTATTGCAGCTCAGCAGCGGAAGTGCAAAGCAGGGCCGTAGGAGGAGAGTTTGCACCCGGGCCAGAGAGACGAGGACAGAGCTGAAGCCAATGCAGGCTCCTACCAGCCCAGCCCAAGAGACCAGGCAGACACCGGGGTGGAGGGCGCCAGCGATGCCCACTGGGGCTTCAGCGCCGTTGATGCAGGGATGGCGATTAGAGGCTTCACTCAGTTCCCCTCTCTGCCCAGTGATTTGCTAACACTTGTGGGGCATGTGGTGGGGTCGTCACAGCCTGAACTATTTTCAAAGGGGGCCCGGCCCAGCCATAAAAGTTTGCGTGTCCCGTCCCCCCCCCGCCGCTGGAAGCAGGTTCTTGTGGCTAAGGGTGCAATGCGCTGACTGCGCTCAGCTGGTCCGTATCCCGGGGGTGGGATTTAAAGGGCTGTTTGGTGGCGTATAAAGGCCGAAGCGAAAGGACTCAGCCCCGAGCCGTGTCCCACGTCGAAACCGATCGGGTCGGAATCGACACATTCCCGCAAAACACTTTGGTTCTGTCTGTAGTTCCCAACCGGCCCGGCTCTCCGCAGCCAGCTCAGACTGGTGGGCGGGGGGAGGGGTAGGGGACGGGGGCTCTCACCTGTAGCTCCTCGGCGCGGTTGCTGTCCCGGCAGGCGCAGGAGCGGACGACACCGGCTCTCCGCCTCTCCTTATAAAGCTCCCGTTAGGAGAGAAAGGGAAAGTTGGCACAAGCCAAAACGCGGGGTGGTAATTCCCCCGGGCAGGGCCAGCAGCAGGTGCTCACAGCGGGGGCCCGGCCGGGCTTGCTGGCTCATGGATTGATTCGATCTGGATCTTTCTGCCCCTCGTGACTGAGGCGCAAACTGGGGCTTGGAAACCAGCCAGACTCGAGTTCCTGGAACCCAGGCGGGGAACTGGGAGCCGCAGGCAGGACGCAGCAGCCGACTCCCAGAAGCAGCCACCTTAAGGCCCATGTGACATCCACTGGCACCGCGCTCCTGACCACAGCTGTGCTCCGGGTCTGCCAATGGGATCTCGGCGGCTGACTAGGAAAGTGACAGCAAGGACCAGCCTCCTATAAAGGCGAGAGTCCCTGCTCCGGCGTGCGGGGAGCGTCACAGCAAAGGGATCCTCTCCGGAGAGACCAGGCTGCTGCCCGCGGACCCAAGCTGATCTCTGCCCAGGTGAACGGCCCCTCGGCTTCCCCCCCGCCCAGCGAGCAGGTAACGCACCCCATCGGCGGAGGCACGAATCGGAGCAGGGGTCGTGCAGTGAGAGCCCCCGGATCGCTTGGCGAACTGGGCTCCTCCAACAACGGGGGTTTCATGCAGCCCCTGGCAAGGTGCCATGTCTAGGGACAAAGAACATCAGTCACCCACAGACTGGGGGGGGGGTCGCTGTGAGAGGGGGGAGCTGCCCTGTCTGTAACCGATGCGGGGGAGGGAGTTCTGCTTTCCAAAGGGGGACCCTGGCGAGCTGCAGCTCTGGGAAGGACCCAGGTGTCCTGTGGAACCAGCTGCCCGTGAGCCCCCCAGGGGATGCTGTGGCCAAGCGGGTGAGCTCGACCCTGGGCTGGGGAAACGGGTGAATAGCGAGTGGGAGCCGGGAGGTGGGATCCCCTCCGGATAGCGGGAGACCCTGACTGGAGACTGCGCCCAGCTCTGGGGAGGAGGTGAAAAATGAAACTATCCCCAGGTGCCCCTTGAAGCCAGAACAAAGCTGCCCAGCTGCGACCAGCTCCAGGCCTGGCCTTTTGTGCAAATTACTTCATGGGCTATTCTGCAGACAGCCAAAAACGGCAGCTTCTGCCCCACAGCTGGGTCCCCCGGGCAGCAGGGGGGAGGGAGCAAGTCATGCAACTGCCGGGAACTGGGCAGCTCCGCGGCTGGGGCTGGAGGTGGCCGGGTAGGTGGGGGATGCTGCCGCGCTCCTGGGTGGATGGTTCGGGGTGCTGGAAGGTGTTGGGGTGCAGGGGGTGGGTGCTGGGACAGAGATCGGGGGAATGTGGGGCGGTAACGTGGGGGGAGAAGTGGGGGTGTCTGGGGCAGTAGCTGGGGCACTGCGGGGGCGAGGGGGATCTCTGGCCATTGAGGGTCTGTTGGGGAGCGGGGCTGAGAGCCCCGAGGTTGCTGGGTGGATTCTCCGTCTCCCAGCTGGAGGCTCTGGCTGGCTCCTCGTGGCACTTTCCTCCCGAGACCACGTGGTTTGATGAGGTGTGACCCACTGGCCGAGTCCTTCCGCCCTAGAACCTCCAAGGTGTTTAGGCGCAGAACTCCCACGGACTGACGGGAATTAGGCACCTAAAGACCTTTGGGGATCGGAGCCTGGAGACTTTTTTGTTTTAATGGCCGCTGAGTCTCTGCACTGGCTAAGTCTGTGATTTGCGCAGGGGGCGGAGGGGTGCAGTGGGGAGCGTTACTAACGCCTCCTTCCTCTTCCTCTCCTGGCAGCTCTCTCGAGAATGTCCTGGAGCGATATCCTGTACCCAGACAACCCAGCGAGGCGGGAAAAGGTGGTGCGGTTACATCAGGAGCTGATCGACTGCATAGAGCTCAATTTTGATACCACCAACGAGCTGATTGGAGTCTTAAAATCACACTGTCAGTTCAAGTTGCACCCCATTAAGATGAACAGGAACGGCACCGTCCGGGAGAACTGCGACGTATTCCTCGCAGCCATACAGTCCATCCAAGACACGCTGCAGGCCATCGACGAAAGGCTGAAGAGAGAACTGGAGCCAGATCTCTACCGAAAGCTTCATGATTTCCAGGAGCCTGATGCCAAGAAGATGCAGATTCTGCGCTCTGTGGCCACGGCGGTGAGCGGCCTCGCTGGGACGGTGGCCATGGGGATCTTCATCAAGCTGGCGTTATCGCAGGTGGCGACCAGAGTCCTCACCCAAACGACCATGGTCTTGGCCAGGATCGGTGCCTCTGTGATCGGCGCCATGGCTGGCGCGTTACTGGGCGTGGGTGTCGACTTGATTCTCAGCGCGATCCTGGGCGCTGTAGAGAGAGACCAACTGGAGGCGAAGATTCAGGAGCTCGAGAAGCTGGTGAGCGAGTTCAAGCCAGCCTCCCATGAGTATAACAAAACCATCATAAAGGTCACCTGCATGCTGCCATAGCCGGAGGAGAATCAGCCGTTCAGACGACTCCAGACCAAGCTGCAAGTTACCATTACTTGTAAAAATAAGGCCGTGGGGATCAGCTCCCATCTACCGTGACTTAGCCCAGCGCCATTAAAGCCAGCACAATAAATGATCTCTAGCTCTTACACAGTGCTTTTCATTAGTAGAGCTCAAAGCGCTTCAGGCTTCATTAATGTCTTTATCCTCCCACCACATCTCGGGATGGGGCCGTGCTATTATCCCCATTCTACAGATGGGGAAACTGAAGCCTAGAAATTCACAGGTATTTAAGCACGTAACTTCCATTGATTTCAGAGCAATTGGCTCAGGCTCTCTGCAGACTCAGGCAACATCACTGATTTCAAGGGAAGCTAGGTGCCTAAAGTGACTTGCCCCAGCTCATACAGGAATTCTGTAGTGTAGCAGAGAATTGTCTGAGTTTCCCAAGTCACAGACTAGTGCCCAACAACCACTGGGCCATCCTTCCCCTCTAGCTGGTGTTTTTCATCTGTAGATCTCAAAGTGCCTCAGAAAGGTCAGTATCAATACCCCGACGGTACACAGGGGGAAACTGAGTCACCGAAAGGGACTCGGCCAGAAGGCCAGGAATAGCGCCCAGAATGAGAATGTCAAAATAATTCATTGAGACGTTTCCCCACCAAAACCGACACGTCCCCCCTGAAACATTTTACTTTTGACAAAACGGCCTTTTCCAATGGAAAACTGTTCTATCGAAAGCTTTCTGGCCAACTCTGTGCCCGGCCCAGGCTGGAGAACCTACCTCAGGGTTTTCTGCTCCAGCCCAGATCTGGGAGTTGAGCTAGAGAGGAGCCCAAAGACAGTCACTTCCCCAGCCTTTGCTAGAGTCTGTCAGGTGTTTAACTGCAGGGCCTCTTCTCTGAATCCGAGACTAGATAGCGGGGGGGACTCTGGGACAGCGGTGAGCTGAGACACTCCGGCCTAGGGAACCAGATGGAAAATGTTACTGTCCTAATGGGCAGTAAACCCATTCTAGAGCAGGGGTCTCCAACTGGTTTTGGGTGGGCCCCACTTTGAAAATATTTCAGGCTGTGACAACCCCACTCCCACCCCCACAAAGTGACAGCAAATCACTGGACATACTCAGAGGCAGGGCCGTCCTTAGGCATACACAGCATACGCGGCTGCGTGAGGGACCTGAAAATTTGGGGCACCCCCCTCGCTGGCTGCGACTCAGGCTCCTCTCCGGCCACTCCCCCGCATTGGGCCGGCAGGCTTCTCCCCGACCCGACCGGACGCCCTGGCCCCTCCCCTCTGCCCACTCGCTCCTCAGCCGGCCTGCGGGCTCTGGCTCGGGCAGGGCATCACAGGGCTAGGAGCAAAAGTTTGCATGTGAGTGAGCAGGGGGAGCCGGGCAAGTCTGAGAACAGAGTGGGGGGTACCCGGCGGCTGGGAGGAGAGTGGGGGAGCTGAGCTCGGGGGGTAGAGCCGGGCACAGGACTTCAGGAACTGGGGAGCAGAGGAGAAACCAGGCTGGGGGGAGCTGGGCTGGGGGGCCAGGAAGGCTGGGAACAGAGCGGGGGGGATAACCAGAGGCTGGGAAGAGAATGGGGGAGCCAAGCTTGGGGGTAGAGCTGGGCACGGGACTTCAGGGAGCGGCGGGTGAAGGAGGAACCGGGCTGGGGATGGCTGTGGGGAGCCTGGCTGGGAAGGGAAAAGAGCAGGGTGGGGGGTGTCTTTGTCTGGCTCAGTGAGCGAGCAGCAAACGCGCTAGGGCCTCCTGGGGAGCAGGCTGGTGGCCGCAGGGGAGAGCAGCTGTTCTGAGCAGCCCCCCAGTGTACCTGCCCCTCCCCTCTTCTGCCCACGTGCCCTGCCCCACCGGCAGCTCCCTGCAATCTCTCTCCAGTCTCCTTTTCACTCCACCTCCCTCCTCTCTGAAGTTTGAGCCCAGCCGCCAGGATCCCCTTTGGAGCATCACCTTTTCCTCTCCTCCCTTCCCCAGCAGGGATCAGCAGCAGCGGGCTGGGAGGAGGGAGAGGCGCACACACAACCGGGCTGGGGAGGAGGGAAAGTTAAAGGAAAATAAGAGCAGGTGGCGTTTGCTTTTCCTGCCCAACCGCAATATTCCAGTGTCAACAGGAGGAAACTGGCACTAAACCAATGGGAGGAGGGGGATGGCCCTGGAGCAGAAAAGCAGCAATCGAGAGCATTCGCATGAAGCATATTCCAGTTACGTTATATTCACACTCATTAGCATCTTTTCATAAAATCATGTCGAGTGCAACGTCACAGGGGTTGCTGGGCATAAGGGGGTGGAGGGCACTGGGCAGGGGGCGGTGTGGCGGGCACGCTGGCAGTGCAGGGCTGGCGTTGGTGCAGGTGGGAGGGAAGTGCAGGGGTTGGGGTGAAGGTGGCACAATGAAACTGTTTTGAATGAAGTGCACTTGGCAAGTTTTCCAGTACTGTGAGCTTCTGTTTGTGTTGCTAAGAGCAAGTCGGGCCCAGGGGCACCAGTTGAATCATACGGCGTTAGGCCCCATAAATCCTAAGGCCGGCTCTGCTCAGAGAAGGCTAAGTAAAGCGTGTCGGCGTTATCCCTGCAGTCAATGGCACTGAAGCCCCCAGTGGCTTCCCTACGCTGCCCAGGCCGGAGATCAGCTCCCTCAGCCGCATCTTTCTGGGCATCGCTGGCGCACTCCAACCCGGTGCCCAGCTGGTCACGACCTGGGCTGGTAGGAGCCAGCATTGGCTTCAGCTCTGTCCTCGTCTCTCTCTGGCCTGGCTGTAAACTGTCCTCCCTTCATCGCGCTTGTTGCTGCTGAGTTGTAATAAAATGAGCTATACCCCCCCGGCAGTGTCCTTGAAATATGGTACCCCTAGATCTCACAACCCCCCTACGATAGCCTCGCCACCCCCGTTTGGGACATGACCAATGTTCCCTCTAATTTTTTATGTCCATGTGCAGAATGAATTTTATTATGTGCCCCAATATGGAGGTGATCTGTGGCAGGAATGGGGCCGAGGGGTTTGGAGTGTGAGACGGGGCTCAGGGCTGGGGCAGAGGGTTGGAGTGCAGGGGGTGAGGGCTCTGGCTAGGGGTGCAGGCTCTGGGGTGGGGCTGGGAATGAGAGGTTTGGGGTGCAGGCTCCCACAGCGCTGCAATGGGAAGAGAGGACTCCCCCAGCCCTCTCTCGCCACAGCCGCCCAGGGCCGGGGGAGAAGCGCCTCTCCCATCAGGGCAGCTCTGGGGCCAGAGGAGAGGTGCCTTTCCCTGGCTGCGGCAGCTCCGCACCTGGGGGAAAGGCGCCTCTCCCTGCCTGCGCGGCCCCTGATCACCTGCTGCGCGGCTGGGCAGCTTTGAGGGAACTTAGCTCGGGAGCCCCAGGTTGAGAAACGCTGTTCTAGAGAATAAACAGAAATTGCATCCCCGCTAGGGAACGGGGAGGGAATTGCCACGAAAGGTTCCTATTGGCCATTCCATTCTACAGGTGGATTTACTAGGAATCATTTCTGTAAAACTCTTCTCATCACCTCCGACCCCGGGGGTTTGAACCAGGCAATCTGTGACCCAGCAAAACCTGGGGCAGCCCAATCAGTCCAGAATTGCTGTAGGTTCCCCTGGCCCCAACATTTTTGGAAAAAATTGTCCCAGTCTCAAGTTGGACTGAAAAGTCGAAACTCTCCAATGTTTCCATGAGCCGAACTTTTTCTTCAGTTCCAATCCCTCAAACCGTTTCCTTTCAATCACTTAGAAATGTCTCATCTCAAGTTTGGACCTTTGCCCCTTCGACGTGTGAATTGGCTCAAATTTCTAACCTAAAAGTTGTTTTAACTGGAGAAAAAAAATGAAGCTTTGGAGATCACTTAGGACGGAAGAATCCCATTCTCGTTACAGACTAGGGACCGAATGGCTAGGCAGCAGTTCTGCAGAAAAGGACCTAGGGGTTACAGTGGACAAGAAGCTGGATATGAGTCAGCAGTGTGCTCTTGTTGCCAAGAAGGCTAACGGCATTTTGGGCTGTATAAGTAGGAGCATTGCCAGCAGATCGATGGATGGGATCGTTCCCTTCTATTCGACATTGGTGAGGCCTCATCTGGAATACTGTGTCCAGTTTTGGGCCCCACACTACAAGAAGGATGTGGAAAACTTGGAAAGAGTCCAGCGGAGGGCAACAAAAATGATTAGGGGGCTGGAGCACATGACTTATGAGGAGAGGCTGAGGGAACTGGGATTGTTTAGTCTGCAGAAGAGAAGAATGAAGGGGGATTTGATAGCTGCTTTCAACTACCTGAAGGGGGGTTCCAAAGAGGATGGATCTAGACTGTTCTCAGTGGTAGCAGATGAAAGAACAAGGAGCAATGGTCTCAAGTTGCAGTGGGGGAGATTTAGGTTGGATATTAGGAAAAACTTTTTCACTAGGAGGGTGGTGAAGCACTGGAATGGGTTCCCTAGGGAGGTGGTGGAATCTCCTTCTTTAGAGGTTTTTAAGGCCCGGCTTGACAAAGCCCTGGCTGGGATGATTTAGTTGGGAATTGGTCCTGCTTTGAGCAGGGGGTTGGACTAGATGACCTCCTGAGGTCCCTTCCAACCCTGAGATTCTATGATTCTATGAAAGTCCTCCACTTAGGAAGGAACAGATGAGTTAGCAGTGTTGCAAAACAAGCAAACCTCATTCTGGGATGTGTTAGCAGGAGTGTTGTAAGCCAGACACGACAGGGTGGGGAGCGCAATGCTGGCAGTGGGGGAAACAGGCAGGGGATCTGGCAGCAGGGGGGGCCAGCAGGGTGGAGAGAATAGGTGAGGGGGTGGGGGGATCCCAGCAGCTGGGGAGCACAGGCCGGTGAGGATGGGGCAGGGACCTTTGGGGGAGGGAGGCGGGAGTGCAGGCCGGGGAGAACAGGGGGAAGCCCAGGCCGTGGTGGGAGAATGGGAGGAGAGCAGGCTGGGGGAAGAGAATGGGGGGGGATCAGGGTGGGGAAAGCACGTTGCCATGGTGGGGTGGGGGAGGAGCACGTGGCCATGGACAGGCCCCACATCACTTCAGAAGTCCAGGTCCCAGGGCCCCGTCAGCTCCCATCTGCCCCATGGCTCCTCATCTGCCCCCAGCTCTGCACCCCGCGCCCCCGGCTCTCCCCGGGGCGCCTGCTGCTCCGGCAGCTCCCCCCCGGCTGGGGCCCCCAGACACCTGCGCTCCTCCTGGGTGAGGGGCTCCCCATCCTGCAGCTGGTCCCGCAGGCGCCGGTGCTTGCCGATGCCCAGCTTGGGCAGGCCGCGGTCGAGCCCCTCCAGCTGGACACAGGCCTTGCCCAGGGGCTGGCTGGCCACGTAGCCGCAACGTTGGCAGGTGCCTTAGCCCCCCATTTCAGGTGTAGCCTCGCTACAGGCACCTTGACGGGGGACCCGAACACTCCCCTCAGGGAAATGTAGGCATCGGGCACTAGCTGGTCTGGGTCCACCACCTCGGGCCGTGCCAGTGTTACCTCTGCGCCCATGTCCCAGAACCCCTCAATGGGGATGATGTGGCAATTGTCCCCCGGGGCCTGTCCCATGCTCACCCGGCGGATTGAGTACGGGTGGTCTGGACCTGGAGCCAAAAAATCTCACCGCGTTATACGTGAGGGTGGTAGGACGAGAGCTCTGTTCCTGCTGGCTTTAGGAGAGAGGTGGTTGGGGGCGTCAGGACAGCAGGAAGCCTGGAGGAAGAGCAGGGACGTGTTCCCACCAGTCACTGCTGCTCCATGGGAAATACGCTCTGTGCATCCCCCAACTAGCTAGGAGCTGTCACTGCTGCTCCCATCCTAGGGATGGGTAGAGGGGGGGAGGACACATTCTGTGCATTACCTGGACTGGCCACCAGGTGTCGCTGCTGCTCCAAGGCTGACACACTGCAGGATGGTGTGAAACGGAGCAGGGTCAGTTCTAAGGGTCAGATTTCCAGAGGTGTACAGCGCACAACAGGAACAATGAGGATTTCTCCGTCCCCCCTGGGGAACAAGGGGAGCTGCTGGATGCCGGCTGGTTTGGAAAATCCAGTGAGAATTATGTGTTTCGTGAGCATGGTGTGGCCAGCCCAGCGGCTGAACGTGTTCCCTGCGGTGCCCAGTGACGCTGGGATGAGTCCTCCCCTCTCAGAGCATCTGCCCCAGCGAGGGGCTCGTCTCAGCTGGTAGCTGGATGGACCAGCTCGTTCCCTGCCTTGTGCCTGGGACAGTCGCACTCAGCAGCACGGGCACAGATGTACAGCGTCCCCGACAACCAGTGCGTTCTGGGACTCTGGACGAATGTATCATAGAATCTCAGGGTTGGAAGGGATCTCAGGAGGTCATCTAGTCCAACCCCCTACTCAAAGCAGGACCAACACCAACTAAATCATCCCAGCCAGGGCTTTGTCAAGCCGGGCCTTAAAAACCTCTAAGGAAGGAGATTTCACCACCTCCCTAGGGAACCCATTCCAGTGCTTCACCACCCTCCTAGTGAAAAAGTTTTTCCTAATATCCAGCCTAGACCTCCCCCACTGCAACTTGAGACCATTGCTCCTTGTTCTGTCATCTGCCAGCACTGAGAACAGCCGAGCTCCATCCTCTTTGGAACCCCCCTTCAGGTAGTTGAAGGCTGCTATCAAATCGCCTCTCACTCTTTTCTTCTGCAGACTAAATAACCCCAGTTCCCTCAGCCTCTCCATGTGCCCCAGCTCCCTAATTATGTCCATTGCCCTCCGCGGGACTCGCTCCAATCCCTGAGAGCCCAGCACCATCACTGGGAGCAGGGTCTTGTGCAGAGCACTGCCTTGTGGGAAGGAGTCAGTCGGTAGGACAGGCTGAACCATGACTGCCCCAAAGCCGGTGGCTCCTCACCTATCCTGGGAACCAGCTTACAGGGCCCGGCCTTGGGGGTGCTGGGCCTACGCTGGAGACCCCATCCCATGTGTCGCTACCAATCCTGTGACCAGCCTGTGACACCTGCAGTGTGGGGATGCCAGGTGCTGGGAGCAGGACACCAGCCCCACAACGTTCAGAAATTGCAAGTCAGACACAAGAAATCATGAGATTTTTTCCAAAAAAACAAAGGTTTGGCCCCAAAATCATAAGATATTTTGGAGAGGATGATACTGAGGGGTTTGGTGCTCTGGTTTCTGAACTCCCCCTGCCCCGGCGTGTGTGTCAGAGACAATGGCTGTGCCCGGCTCTCCCAGACGCACAGAGCAGGTGACTCTGGCTCTCCTGGTTGCTGGGTAGAAAGGAGCTTCTAGCTTCTCCCCAGACCTCCACATTATAATTCATTCATTTTGTGCCCCCTGCCCAGCCCCACATCTGCCCCTCCCCCATTAATTGCATACCACCAGCCCCACATCCGCTCTACCCCCTAGTCGCATTGCTTCTCCTCCTGTGGCTCTGGGGGGGCTCTTCACCCCTCTCCCCCTCCCCTACCCAAACACTCCTCTGCCTCCTGAGGGGAGGGGGAGGGTGCTGCCTGTCTCCTGCAGCAGCTCTGATTGGCTGCCCTTCCCCAGGAGGTGGGGCAGTGGGTATTTTTGATGGAGCAACAGTGACACCTGGTGGCCAGTCTGGGTAACGTTTCCCTCATTAGCACAGCAGTGACATCCAGTGGCCAATTAGGGTAATGCACAGAGTGTATTTTGTAAGTGGAACAGCAGTGACTGTGCATTGCATGTTACTGCTGCTTCATTAAGTAATAAAATCTGAATTTAGAGCAGTTGCACTGGGAGCCAGGACTCCTGGTTGCTATTGTGAGCTCGATGTCTATAGCTGTTGTGCAATCTTGAGCAAGTCACTTATTTTCTCTGTGCTGCACTTTTCCTCCTGTGAAAGGGGGAATCCTGCTCCTTTGAGGTCTGTGGCACAAACCCCACTAGCTCCACTGGGAGCAGCGCTGTGCCCCGAGAGGGATCACAGGGTTAATTCATATGTAGAAAGCTCTGTGGTGAAAGGCTCAAGAGAGAATAGTTCATTATTAGGCAGTAATTATAGGGCTGTGGGAGTGTGGTGGGGCAATGACTCACCGGCGCAGCGCCTCCTGCTGGCTGTCCAGGGAATTCGCTCTTTTTTAGCCCCGGAGCGTCCTCTGCCAGCTGATGCCTCGCCTGCCATTGGCCCCCGTATCCCTCCCGGACCCTGGTGCCCTTGTATACCAGGGTTCTGCCCCCAGCAGTAACCCCTCCGTCTCTTCCCTCCCAGGGGAGCCCCCAACCCCCTATCCCCACCTTGCCTCAGTGGCTACTGCCAGTCTCCATCTAGCCCCTGCTCCCTGGGGCAGACGCCGTCTGTTAACCACTCAACATCGGCAAGGGGGGTTGGACCTGCTGCCTCTGCCTATCTCTGGGCTGCCCCTCTGCAGCCCCAGTTCCCTTTTTGTGGGCCCTTAACTCGGCCTCCAGCCTGGAGCTTAGCTAGGCTGGAGCTCCCGCACTCCTTCTGCCCTTCCCCAGCACTGCTCCACCTCAGGTCCCCTCCTCAGCTCCCAGGCAGCCAGCTCCTTCTCTCCCAGAGCAAGAGAGAGAGAGTCTCCTCAGCTTCTGGCCCCAGCCCTCTTGTAAGGGCCAGCAGGGCCCTGATTGAGCTGACCACAGCTGTGGCTGCTTCCCCAATCAGCCCAGCTTTCTCCCCTTCAGGCAGGAGCGGGGCGACCACCCCGCTACAGGGAGCAAGACGAACAGTTCACAAGACAGTGAGAAATCGGGTTTAAGGGGGGAAGGGACATTAATTTTGTCTTATGATTTAAGAACAAACCTGAGTACGTGACTGGGAGACTCTTCCCCTGAGACCCAGGCAGGTTTCTGTGATTCCCAGACCAGCCTGGATTCTCTCCAAGTTCTGATCCTGACCTCGGCCCTGGGGGATCCGAGCACTTTCCTGCCGGGTGTTAAATGAGGTGACTGATGTCTGTCACATGTGATTCGGTGCCTCTCAGCCTTTTCAGCACCCCTTGGTCAAGGGGAGATTTTCTGGCAGGTAGCTGGAATGGTTCAGGCTGCAGTACCACTTCCCCGCATCCGTGATGTATTTACACCCCTGTATCGAGCTGATTCATCTTCGACCAATAATCTCTGATTAGTAACCTGATTGATCCTGGTTATCTGACCTCTTATTAATAGAGTTGAACCTGTAGCTCTACCTAGATACCAAGGGTATCAGTGCCTGGGAGCAAACGGAGATAAATGTGTGCACCTCCCCTGGCAAGCGCCCCCTGCTGGTGGGGCTCCTAGCTATGGAACAATCCCATTGTTAAGGTTCTGGCTGAATTTCCATTACAAGCCTGACTTTGACCCCTTCTAAAACGCACACAAAAGGCCTGATAACAATTGTGTTAGTCCAGTTTTAGGCCAGTGTGAGCCCTTCCAATGTAAAACTGGGGTAACATTGGGGTGAATAAGGGACAACAAGTCACATCGCCCTAAAAACTACCCCTGACCTGCAGAAGAGCTCTGTGCAGCTGGAAAGCTGGTCTCTTCCACCACCAGAAGTTGGTCCAATAAAATATATCACCTCACCCACCTTGTCTCCCACAACTGGTATGTTGCATCTGGGCTTAAGGTAGAAAATTACAATAGAATTTTAAATGAATCTGACAAAGGGATCCTGAGTGACAACACACTAGAAAAGAGAGGGGTTCAGCAGAGGTAAAAACTTCTGTTATTGGAGGGGGTGGGGTGTTTTTAGCACTTTTTAGCGAAAAAAGAGAGAGCCAGTCAAAACTGGGCAGAAAGCTGTTCCAGGGGTTTGGCTGTGAGCCTTGGGGCCCGGTGACTGAGTTCAGCTTTGTACCCTGCCTGCTCTTGGGCCAGTGACAGATTTCCCCAAGGTATTTAGGCACTGGAGAAGCAGACAGGTGCCTGGTGGGATTTTCCCATTGGGAGTTAGGCACCTAACCTGCCAGGTGCTTTTGAAAATCCCCCCAGGCACCTATCTGCATTTTTGGGTGTCACATATCCATTGCAAGTATGTCCTCAGCACCCAAGATCAGTTAGTTAAAGTCTAATTCCCAGCATTCCTAGCTTTGGAATTTATGCTGCTACGGTGGATCACTGGCTCTGATGCCCTTAGTGCAGGGTGTCAAATGACTGCGGGGCACCCAGCCTTTGATTTTATTCAAATACTTAGCAGCCCTTGTTCCAACAGAGAGAGACATCAAAATACCTCCTGAACACTAGGGAGGCCTGTCAATGGAGAAGGAAGGTTGTATTTCAGAAGCAAGGTACTGAATCTCTTTAACTCTGCCCCTCGTCCAGATGCCAGTCTGTTCTCTTCCCTTTCAATGAAGAGCATCGAAAATGTGCACCACCGAACAGTGGTTCTAATGACTTCTTTCCCATTTACATGTCCAGCACTAAGTGCGATGATTGTCACCAGCCGTTGCTCTTTTCCTCTAACTGCTCTAATTTCCTGACCAGGGCCACAGAGGTTAGTGACTGGAGACACACGAGCTCACTGGGATAAGTGGTTGAGGACTGGAGACTCTGCACAAGGTGCTGGATCAAACGGCTCCAGAGCAACGGGAGTTGCCTCTGCTCATCCTCGGCCTGACTTTGGACCTGTGTGAAGCATTTTCTTCTATTCCTTCTCAATGTCCCAGCTTAATTTCACTGACCCCTTGTTCTCGTATCGGGGGCTGGTGAACAGAAGAGACTGATCAGACTTTGCTGGGCAAAGAACCAGGCTGTGCTAGTGATGAGTGGAATCCATGGGAGCAGAACAAACTGGCGCCAGGCTCCTGTAATGTACCAGCCATGCGTGCGTGTAAGAGAGCTCATAGTGCCAGGATAACGGGCCTGATACTGCTGCTTGTTAAGGGAGTTTTCCCTTAGCACAGGTGCGACAGGCCTGTGGTTTGGAGCTGAAGGAGCTGAGTTTCTTGTCCTGGCTCCCCACAAGTACATGTGAGCCATGGAGTAGCTGCAGGACACAGGTTTGTTACACTGTGCTTTGGGAGCTCTATGGCTGTTGGTCCTGTTGCTGATTGGTTCACTCTGTGTGACTCAGGACTTTGTCAAAACTGTGTCACGAGTCCCCTCCTCTCCTCTTGTGAGCTCCAAACTTATGTTACTGAGAAACTATTCACCCAAACCAGGCCCTGATCGGCTGTTCAGCCAGTTTCTAGCTGGATCACATGCTACTGCCATTGGAGTGAAGATTTTCTTGTCTCCCTCATCTGAGCATCCTGCCCAGGGGTGGGTGGGCAGCAAAGGACAGGTGAGTGGATCTGTCCGGGGCCTTACACGGCCCTCACCCACCATAGTGTCTGAGCACCTCACAGACCTCAATGGATTTTATCCTCCCAGAACCCCTGCGAGGTAGCCCAGTGCTGCCCCCAATCTACTGTCTGGGGAACTGAGTCACCCAGAGATTGAGGGCCACACTCACAAAGAGATTTAGGCACCTAACTATCTCTTTAGGCACCTCAGTCTAGCATTAGGCACCCCCAAAATCCTCAAAGCCTCAGCTGCCAACTAGCCCCACTGGTGCCTAAGTCCCTGCTGCTGGGCACGCACAAAGCTGCCGAAGTCCTGACACCGCCTCACTGCTAGCGAGCGGCTCAGAGCCCCAGCACAAGTCACAGCCCTGGTGCCATTCTCCAGCTACGTGTTCCCCAGCACATAGCTCATCAGCCAGGCCTGGGCCTCCGGTGTTCTCAGCAGGGTGGTGCCCCACACAAGAGGCAGCGTGGGGGGAGGGGGTCTCCAGTGCAGCCCAGAGCCTAGGTCCTGTTCCAAATCAGGCCATGTGGAGTTTCCAACAGGGGTCTCCCCTCACCCTGGTTAGTGTCCAACCCCCCAGGCTATGGGCTCTCACAGAGGCTTTACGCTCTCAGAACAAGCTGACCTGGCTTAGGCCCCGAACCCCCCCAAGAGAGCGTTCACATCTGAGCATCTCAAACAGAGACATGTGCCTCCTCCAGCCCAGCACCTAAGGCCGAGATCAATGGGAATTAGGTGCCTCAGTGCTTTTGTGGATCTGGGCCCTAAGCCCTGTCTCTCTGCTCTGCATTTCACTCCTGGCTGGCTTGGGCAGCTCCCTGCTCAGCTTGCTGGTTTCTGAGAATCCCTTTCTAGGCACCTAAATCTAGGGTTACCATACGTCCGGATTTTCCCGGACATGTCCGGCTTTTTGGACTCCAAATCCCCATCCGGGGGGAAATCCCAAAAAGCCGGACATGTCCGGGAAAATCGGACATGCGGTCGGTGGCTCGGGTGCCAGGTGCCGGGCCAGGGGCTCGGCCGGCGGTGCTCGGGGGGGGCCCGGGGCCGGGCGGCTCGGCCGGCGGTGCTCGGGGGGGGGCCGGGGCCGGGCAGCTCGGCCGGCGGTGCTCGGGGGGGGGCCCGGGGCCGGGCGGCTCGGCCGGCGGTGCTTGGGGGGGGGGCCGGGGCCGGGCGGCTCGGCCGGCGGTGCCGGGGGGGGGGGGCCCGGGGCCGGGCGGCTCGGCCGGCGGTGCCGGGGGGGGGGGCCCGGGGCCGGGCGGCTCGGCCGGCGGTGCTCGGGGGGGGTCCGGGGCCGGGCGGCTCGGCCGGCGGTGCTCGGGGGGGGGCCCGGGGCCGGGCGGCTCGGCCGGCAGCTCGGGTGCCGGGTGCCGGGCCGGGGGCTCGGCCGGCGGTGCTCGGGGGGGGGCCCGGGGCCGGGCGGCTCGGCCGGCGGTGCTCGGGGGGGGGGCCCGGGGCCGGGCGGCTCGGCCGGCGGCTCGGGTGCCGGGTGCCGGGCCGGGGGCTCGGCCGGCGGTGCTCGGGGGGGGCCCGGGGCCGGGCGGCTCGGCCGGCGGTGCTCGGGGGGGGGGCCCGGGGCCGGGCGGCTCGGCCGGCGGCTCGGGTGCCGGGTGCCAGGCCGGGGGCTCGGCCGGCGGTGCTGGGGGGGCCCGGTGCCGGACCGGGCTGGGGGGCTCGGCCGGCGGCTCGGGTGCCGGGCCGGGTGCCGGCGGTGCTCGGGGGGGCCCGGTGCCGGGCCGGGCCGGGGGGCTCGGCCAGCGGCTCGGGTGCTGGGCCGGGTGCCGGCGGTGCTCGGGGGGGCCGGGTGCCGGGCCGGGAGCTCGGCCGGCGGTGCCGGGCCGGGCCGGGGGCTCGGGGGACGGGCTGGGGACCTGCGGTGCCGGGGGTGGGCCGCGCCTCCTCCCCCCCCCCCCACACACACACACCCCCTCACACACACACCCCCCCTTACCTGCTTCAGGCTTCCCGCGACTCAAATGTTCGCGGGAAGCAGGGGAGGGGGCGGGGTTGGGGCGGGGCTGGGGGCGGGGCTGGGGCCCCTTTAAAGTGTCCTCCTTTTGGAGGCACTAAATATGGTAACCCTACTAAATCTCCCCTGCCTTGTAGGGGAGCCTGGGCACCGAACTCAGGGCTGAGGACTCCGCCAGGCAACAGGGCAGCTAGGGGTTAAGCTCTGCCCTGCCTAAGGAGCTTTGAAAATCTGGCCCAAGTGACGTGGCTGAGGTGACACAGGGAGACTCCGGCAGAGCCAGGAACTGACCCCAGAACTGCCAAGGCCTAGTCCAGTCACCCTCCATTAACCAGTCCTCCCTGGCCTTGGCTTTATTCTGCCAGTTCCCCGCTCCAACCGTTCTCCCTCTGCCCCCTGCGCAGGGTCCTCATCACACTCAAAGAATTTAATTTTCAGTTTCCGTTTTCAGGAAATGAGCAGTGTTTGTGGCAAGGCCTGGGAGTGGCAGGTGCTAAGTAAACACCACAGATCAGATAAAGGCAGAGATACCCTTTCATGCCAAACGCAGCAGAGCAAGTATCAATGGCACAGAGGGGACCGGCATTGGGCGCTTCTACCACAGCATCCAAAAGTGAAGCCAGGCCCTGGGATCCTGCCAGCCACCTCGCCCTGGGATGCTGTTGCAGACACAGGAGGGGGAGGCCGGGCAGGGGAGATCACAGGGCAAAGGGGAGCACCATCTGCACTGCCCCACAGCACTGTGATGAGCTCGCTCCCGCAGCACTGAGCTCTGTGTTTCCTGGCTTCTCCCTTGTAATTCACAACATCAGCTCTTGCTTTTAGTTTGTGAGGGTTTGGGGGAGGGAGGGAAAAACTGGGAAACTCCCCAATAAATGGCACCGTGGCACATTTCCTAGGTATCTGGGCTGCGTCCAGTCAGCTCCGCCGTGGGGCCCCTCCACACTGGCCCCTCCCTTACCTGCCCCAGTGACACATGGGGGGCATCACAGAGTGAGCACTTCGGGGCTCTGGATCGGTGCCTGCATTGGAGTAAACTGGGGGATTCTCCCAAGCAGGACGATGGAGCCAGGGACCAGCATCTCCTCCCCAGCCAGGCTCAACCCACCCTGCCCAGCCATAAAGAAGCACTGGGACCTGCTCCCTGCTTCTGTATAGAATACAAACCCAGCCCCTGTTCTGTGGGCCACCCAGTCCCTCCATTGCTCACATTTGCCCCCCACCCCTGTCTGGGGAGGGAGAAGTGGAGGGGGAAAAGAAGGGGGAGGGGCTGTATTATTTTAGATTGAATAAATGGACCCAAAGAGTCAAAGGTGTTACCTGACCCAGTCACTGTACAACATTAAACATTGTTATACCAGGTTCAGGGTTTGGTGTCCAGAGCCCTCAGCCCGCTTAGTGCCATGGCAAACAGTGTCAAAGTCATGCCAAAGGTGAGAAATGTATTAACTGAAACACACAAAAGCAAAAGAATCAAAACAAGGCACAAAACATTGAAACTGGAATTGAGTGATTGTCTAAAGCATACAATCAAAACCTACAGGAGTCTCGTTTAGAATGGGGTGAATATTGGTGAACGTCTCATATTCTTTCAAACAGTCTGTCTTGGTGGGAAGAAAGGGTTAGTTCTGTTGTGCCATTCTGAGTTGGGAAGGACAGTCAGACACAGAAAGGGAGACACAGAAGGGGGAGACAAGATGGGATCGTGAAGATTGGGAAACGCGGCTTTTGTTGGGGTTCTCAGGATACAGGGCGGCTCATCAGTCCTGGCCAGACACTTTGGGCTGGCAGGTCAGCCATGACAGCGGTTGCTTTGGTCCCTGGCTCACCTCCTTGAACGGGGTCATCATGTGGTTTGTTTGGTCCTGTCCCTCTCCTTCACTGGTCATTCTCAGGCCAGGCCGAGCTGGATGGGCCGTCTCACTGACCTTTCAAGGTCCCTTCCAGCTCTATGAGATATGGTATATCTCCATATATTATTATTTATTTTCAGAACCACATTTTTGATGAAAAGGAAAGCATTAATTTTACACTCGATCTTGGTGTGTAGAGGACATTTACTTATCCTGTTGTCAACAAACAGACAGACACAAGAGGGAGGTGAGGTGGGATAGAAAAGACAGGTCTAATATGGCTTTAATTGATGTTTTTTGGAACTTTTGGCAGCTGGCCAATTATGAGTGGATGCTTTGGCTGGCAAGTTGACCCTGACACCTGTGACTTTTATTCTGGTTCACAGTCTGGTCAGGATTGTCATCTGATTGGATCCTTTCTCCTTGGACAAGGCCGGCTTGGATGAATACAGCATCAATAACTTCAGAATTCAGTCAAAAGGCAAGAGAGTGAGATAGCATGGGAGAAAAGAAACAGGGGGCAGAAAGTAACACAACAAGGGAAGAGAAAACAATACAGGAACGTCTGTGCCTGTGTAATGCTGGCAATAAGATATCCCCACGTATGGACTGGGCACCGGAGGACCTGATGTTGTGATGATTTTCAGGATACACAGGTAAAAACGAAGTTCCTTGCAGACAGATCGATGGAGGAGCTGGGGGAAAGATGATGGAGATATGTCAGCAGGTCACAGAACAGGCCACCCAAATACCCCAAGAGAACAGAAATAAAACACCCCTAATTGTCACCTACCACCTCGCACTGGAATCCATATGTGGTATCATCAAACCACTACAACCCACACTCCATGGGGACCCCATCCTGAAAGACATCTTTCCTGACCCCCCACTTCCAGCCTTCAAACAACCCCCCAGCCTCTCCAAGTTCCAAATCAGATGGAAGCTTCCCACAGACCACTGGCTGGGCCACTTGGTTCCATGGGTGCAGGATCATGCCCAGTATTTGGCAATTTTGCCATCTGTAAATTGGTGATAATACAGACCAGTTTGACATGGGCACTGTGAGGCTAAATTGATTTCTGTGTGTGAAACACTTTGATATAAGAGGCCCCTGTAAGAAACGTTCCACTTGTGCATCTGTGACAATGGAAAACTCATGAGAAGGGTTTGCATTGGAGCAAGGTTTTAGGCCCTCCTCCTGGGGTTGGAGGCTGCCTCTGATGCTCTCTCTGTGGCTTTGGGCAGCTCCACACTGGGCATTAATTCTTCTGCCTCACTTTCCTCATCTGTGAACATGGGGTCAATAATAAATGCCTACGTCCCAGAAGGCTGCAAGACTCAAATAGCTAATGTTAATGATCTGCTTTGAAGATAAAAGTGCTACACACACCTCTACCCCCATATAACGCTGTCCTCAGGAGCCAAAATATCTTACCACGTTATAGGTGAAACCGCATTATAGCGAACTTGCTTTGATCCGCCAGAGCGCGCAGCCCCGCCCCCCCGGAGCGCTGCTTTACTGCGTTATATCCGAATTCGTGTTACATTGGGTCGCGTTATATCGGGGTAGAGGTGTATCTGCTAACCATGATTGTCATTATGGGAGAGGTGAATATGTCTTCTGACTAGTTATTGAACAAGCCGAGATGAATGGAGATGAAATGCAATGCAGACAGGTTGAGGGATGAGCTGGGGGAAAGATGATGGGGATAGAGATATGTCAGTGGGTCATGGAACAGGTCACCCAAACCCCTAGTGGTCACCTACCACTGCACACTGGAACCTTCAACCCCAGGAGGGCTCCCTGCTGTGTGTTTCAGGTGTACCTCCATCGCAGAGAGACGTCCTGCTGCTCACCTGGGGGGGGGGGGGTGTACCCACAGTCGTGTGTTAACAGCTCCATCAACACCTGTTCTACAGCGTGTGGCGGCTCCAGAGCGGTGAGCTACCCTGCTCCTGCCATGGTGACCTTCGGGGGAGCAACTCTCACCTCCATGTGAAACCCAGCAAGACCATTCCCAAGACAAGGAATAACCAGGCAATGAATAACGGGATCCGCTTAGGGGCGTGGCTTTCAGAAGTGCGGAGTACCCACAGCTCCAATTGAACTCAATGGGTACTGTGAGTGCTCAGCCCCTCTGTAGCTCTGCCCCACACACGTCTTTAACTCTGCCCCCTACGTGTCTTTCCCACGTTACACTTTCCCTCACATTTATGAGTCTTTCCTCTAATGGCTTCCCAGCTAGGGGCTTCTTCTAGTGTTAACGAGTTGGGCTGAGTCTCATGTCAAGCCAGGCTCCGTTACCCCACACGGCCAATTACTGTGAGCTGCCCCTAAATGACATTTGCACTCACTGTAAGGCCCCTCCCACTGCTCCAGTGGGGTCAAGGGGCTTTAGTGTCAATGAGAATCCAGCCCTGTGAGTTGTGGCCTTTCCGCGGCTATTTACCGGGTGTTTCTGGCTTTGAACTTTCTCACAGTGGATGTATAATGGCAAAGCTGCTCGCTCCTCGGCCTATATTTTCATTTGTGGTATTTGACACTGACCGGGGAGAAATAAGTGTCTCAAAGTGGTTGCAGACAGGTCTTGATTGTGAAAATTCTCAGCAGAAAGAAAGAAAGAAAGAAACATCCTGTGTGAAGTGCAGCACCTTGGAGAGGATGATGCGTGCAGCCCTTGTGCACAGCTGGGTAGATATTCTCTCCACCCTGCAACGTTTCTCTCTGTAACTCCACACAGCTTTTCTGTTGCATCATAGGAGTAATCTACACTGGCTTTACAGCGCTGAGACTTGCTGCACTCAGGGGGCTGTTCATAACCCTGAATGAGAAACTTGCAGCGCTGCAAAGTGCCAGTGTTGACAAGCCCTAAGTCTGAGCTTGTGGTTTTCTGTTTAATCCTGTTCTTTACACACCGATATCACCAAGGCCTTCTCCACAGTAAGACAAAGTAGCCTCTAATTCAGGGTGTCTCCAGCTTTGGGTGCCCACGATGCTCCACCTTGGATTTCTTCCCAGGCGCGCTGAGCACCTGCAGGGTCTGTTCCTTTGGGCGGGGCTTTGCCTGCTCAATATTTCAGAACATTAGGTATGAAATGTCCCATGTTTGCAAGGTCCCAGCTGTGGCAGAGCCTCACCGATAACTGTCCTGCCACTTCCCCCGTAACAATACACGGGACACCTGAGTTCCAGTCACAACATTTCACCCGCAGCCTTATCCTGCATCTCTCTAAGGAACAACCTGCGTGGAATGGGGTCAGTGGGTTTCTCAGTATCAGACTTCGCAGGTCTCAAAAACGGCTTATTTTTACCTCTACAGTAGAGAGTGTCAACTGAACACAAGAGCCAGAAGGGTGCAACCCCTTGGGCTTTAGAGAGCACGGCCCCTTTAAAACCTCATCCTGAGGCAGACGAAGTGCTGGTGTTCCCGGGGGAGGGGTGGAGAGGCCGAGGGACAGGGGCGTGTCGGTCTCTGTAGCTCGAGACAAGAGGCCCTACAGCGATGGGGCTCTCATGTAGCAAAGCAGCCGAGAACTAGCCCGAAGCCCAGGCAGGAAAGGAGGAAGCCTCCCTGTGTAGGGAAGCTCGGTGGACTGTTTGTTCTATCTAACAGGATGAGACACGGCTTGATTCAAATCCTATCCAGTTTAGAGAACTTAGATTGCGGTTTTGTTTTAGTTCTTATGATCATCTACTTTGATCTCTATGCTATTACATATAATCACTTAAAATCTATCTGTCTGTAGTGAATAAATCTGTTTCATATTTTTTTAACAAAAACACTGTGGTTTGCTTGACGTGCAAAGGGAAATCTGCTCAGGAACAGGGGCTGTGGCATTGTCCTCTCCACATCGAGCGAGGGGCACACTGGGAAATACATGTACACGGGTCAGGCTGTTGCCCAGGGCAGGATGATAGACCTCTGGGGCCCTACGCTGTGGAGCTGGGGAGGAGCTAACTGGAGTCTCTCTATTGTTAGTTCCTGAGTGGCTGAGGAGAAGCATTCACAGAACTGCAGGTGGGTGTGTCCCTGCCTGTGTAAGGTCGGTGTGGATGCAGGACCAGGAGCGCTCTGCAGTTTGTCACAGCAGCACAGTGTGAGAGGGGCCCAGGCTGGTTAGTCAGAGGGCTCCGTGGTGCCCCAGTTCCAAGTTGCACCCCGGGGGGAGGAGGGGAACCCGTCACAATGGTGTAGCCCAATGTGCTAGCTTGTCTTTATTATATTCACTGCTTTATATTATATTCAGCAGTTATTCAAAGAACCTACAGGCCTGTATCCTGTCAGACATTCGCTTCAGCAAGTTAGCATAAGGCTTGGAGCCTGTGAACTTCGCACAGATAAACAGCCCAACGGAAAATCACGAGTATTGGGGAGCTGAAAATAGAGTGTTTACGGGGAAGTTCTGACCACAGGTACATAATTCAACCGCAGAAGTGTCATGGCAACGAACTGACGTACCTAACGGGTACGTGAGCTACATCCGCAGATACCTAACCACTAAAGGGCCATGGTAACAAACTGACATATATGATAGTAAGTTAAGATCATTAATACATTAACCTATGGAAAAAGACACTCCAACCTTGGTAAGGGGAGGAAATACAAAGAAGGGAGAGGGAAGAAACCCTTACTGCATATGCATTAGACATGGTAACGTCAGCATAAGGTATTGTAATAGTGACATCCCAGCCTAGGGATGGTAGGAGAAGGGGATGTCGTCCTTGGGAGATGCCAGAAGGATGGCCACTGGGTTGGTGGGGAAGGTGTTGGTGATGAGGAAGATGATGGGGAAGGTGATAATGATGAGGAAGATGATGGCTAACACTTCAGGTTGTTCTGCAGGAGATGGGGTGAGTAGATGGATGTACTGTCTGTACTCTATCTACCTTGCTGAGTGGGGTGTTTGTGACTGTGCTAAATGTATTAATAAACTACTCCCAATCTACAGGCTGGGGAACTGAGTCACCCAGACATTGAGAGCCACACTTATGAAGGGATTTAGGCACCTAACTGTCTCTTTAGGCACCTCAGTCTACCATTAAGGCACCCCTGAAATCCTCAAAGCCCACACTCAGCTGCCACCCAGCCCCATTGGTGCCTAAGTCCCTGCTGCTGGGCACGCACAAAGGTGCCGAAGTCCTGACACCGCCCCACTGCTAGCGAGCGGCTCAGAGCCCCAGCGCAAGTCACAGCCCTGGCGCCATTCTCCAGCTACGTGTTCCCCAGCACATGCTCATCAGCCAGGCCTGGGCCTCAGGTGTGCTCAGCAGGGTGGTGCTCTGTGCAAGAGGCAGCATGGGGGTGGGTGTCTCCAGTACGGCCCAGAGCCCAGAGCCTAGGTCCTGCTCCAAATCAGGCAACAGGGGGCTTCCAACGGGGTCTCCCCTCACCCTGCTGAGTGTCCAACCCCTCAGACTATGGGCTCTTACAGAGGGTTTGCGCTCTCAGAAGAAGCTGACCTGGCTTAGGCACCTAACTCCCCCAAGAGAGCGTTCACATCTGAGCATCCCAAGCAGAGACAGGCGCCTCCCCCAGCCCAGCACCCAAGGCCGAGATTAGTGGGAATTAGGTGCCTTTGTGGATCTGGGCCCTAAGCCCTGTCTCTCTGCTCTGCATTTCACTCCTGGCTGGCTTGGGCAGCTCCCTGCTCAGCTTGCTGGTTTCTGAGAATCCCTTTCTAGGCACCTAAATCTCCCCTGCCTTGTACGGGAGACTGGGCACCGAACTCAGGGCTGAGGACTCTGCAAGGCAGCAGGGCAGCTAGGGGGCAAGCCCTGCCCTGTCTAAGGAGCTTTGAAAATCTGTCTCAAGTAACGTGGCTGAGGTGACACAGGGAGACTGCGGCAGAGCCAGGAACTGACCCCAGAACTGCCAAGGCCTAGTCCAGTCCCGCTTTGTTAACCAGTCCTCCCTGGCCTTGGCTTTATTCTGCCAGTTCCCCGCTCCAACCGTTCTCCCTCTGGCCCCTGCGCAGGGTCCTTATCACACTCAAAGAATTTAATTTTCAGTTTCCGTTTTCAGGAAATGAGCAGTGTTTGTGAAAAAGGGCCCGGGAGTAGCAGGTGTTAAATAAACCCCACAGATCAGAGAAAGGTGGAGATGCCCTTTAATGCCTAACACAGCAGAGCAAGTAGCAATGGAGCAGAGGGGACCGGCATTGGGTACTTCTACTGCAGGTCTGAAGCATGCAAAAGTGAAGCCAGGCCCTGGAACTCTGCCAGCCACCTCGCCCTGGGATGCTGCTGCAGACACAGGAGGGGGAGGCCGGGCAGGGGAGATCACAGGGGGAAGGAGGGCACCGTCTGCACTGCCCCATAGCCCTGTGATGAGCTCGCTCCCGCAGCACTGAGCTCTGTGTTTCCTGGCTTTTCTCTTTTAACTCACAACCTCGGCTCCTGCATTTAGTTTGTGAGGGTTTGGGGGAGGGAGGGAAAAATTGGGAAACTCACCAATAAATGGCACCGTGGCACATTTCCTGGAGCTCTGGGCTGCGTCCAGTAAGCTCCGCCATGGGGCCCCTCGGCGCTGGCCCCTCCCTTACCTGCCCCAGTGACACATGGGAGGGACATCACAGAGTGAGCACTTCAGAGCTCTGGATCGGTAACTGGGGGATTCTCCCAAGCAGGATGATGGAGCCAGGGACCAGCATCTCCTCCCCAACCAGGCTCAACTCACCCTGCCCAGCCATAAAGAAGCATTGGGACCTGCTCCCTACTTCTGTATAGAATTCAAACCCAGCCCCTGTTCTGCGGGCCACCCAGTCCCTCCATTGCTCACATCTGCCCTCACCCCAACTGCCGTCTGGGGGAGGGGGAGGGATTGCATTATTTTAGATTGAATAAATGGGCCCAAAGAGTCAAAGGTGTTACCTGACCCTGTCACTGTCCAACATTAAACATTGTTATACCAGGTTCGGGGTTTGGTGTCTAGAGATCTCAGCCCGCTTAGTGTCATGGCAAACACTGTGTCAAAGTCATGCAAAAGGTGAGAAACGTATTAACTGAAACACACAGAAGGAAAAGAAAACAAAGCAAAAATGTCGAAACTGGAATTGAGCAATTGTCAAAAAAAAAAAACAATCAAAACCTACAGGAGTCTCATTTAGAACGGGGTGAATACTGGTGAAAGTCTCTTATTCTTTCAAACAGTCTGTCTCGGTGGGAAGAAAGGGTTAGTTCTGTTGTTCCATTCTGAGTTGGGAGGGACAGTCAGTTTCCTGCGTTACACAAAAGAGACAGACACAGAAGGGAGACACAGAAGGGAGAGACGAGATGGGATAGTGAAGAAGGGGAAATACGGCTTTTGTTGGGTTCTCAGGATACAGGGCGGCTCATCAGTCCTGGACGGACTCTTTGGGCTGGCAGATCAGCCATGACAGTGGTTGCTTTGGTCCCTGGCTCACCTCCTTGAACAGGGTCATCATCTGGTTTGTTTGGTCCTGTCCCTCTCCTTCACTGGTCATTCTCAGTCCAGGCCGAGCTGGATGGGCCGTCTCATCTCGCTGTGCTGGTTCTGTGCAGTGCAGTTGGTTTCAGGATCAGGTGAAAAGCCAAAAGAGAGAGTGAGAGATGAGAGGAGGGAGATAGTGGAGGGTGGAAAGGAACACCAAAGGCAGGGGAAGACGCAGCAGGATCTCACACGTATTAGGTATTTATACTGAACCTGTGATTGAGTGATAACAACAAAACAAACTTAATTAAAATCTTTCCCCTTTTGGAGGCAAATTATCAGTCTTTTATTTATTTATTTATTTTTCCTTTATTGGGGGGGTGGGATAGCTCAGTGGTTTGCACATTGGCCTGCTAAACCCAGGGTGGTGAGTTCAATCCTTCATGGGGCCAGTTAGGGATCTGGGGCAAAAATCTGCCAGGGACGGTACTTAGTCCTGCTCTGAAGGCAGGGGACTGGACTCAATGACCTTTCAAGGTCCCTTCCAGCTCTATGAAATAATGTATATCTCCATATATTATTAAAACAACAAGGAGTCTGGTGGCACCTTAAAGACTAACAGATTTATTTGGGCTTAAGCTTTCGTGGGTAAAAACCTCACTTCTTCAGATGCATAGAGTGAAAGTTACAGATGCAGGCATTATATACTGACACATCATGTCAGTGTCAGTATATAATGCCTGCATCTGTAACTTTCACTCTATGCATCCGAAGAAGTGAGGTTTTTACCCACGAAAGCTTATGCCCAAACAAATCTGTTAGTCTTTAAGGTGCCACCAGACTCCTTGTTGTTTTCGTAGATACAGACTAACACGGCTACCCCCTGATACTTGACATATATTATTATTTATTTTCAGAACCACATTTTTGATGAAAAGGAAAGCATTAATTTTACACTCAATCCGTGCGTAGAGGTCATTTACCTATCCTGTCGTCAACAAACAGACAGACACAAGAGGGAGGTGAGGTGGGATAGAAAAGACGGGTCTAATATGGCTTTAATTGATGTTTTTTGGAACTTTTGGCAGCTGGCCAATTATGAGTGGATGCTTTGGCTGGCAAGTTGACCCTGACACCTGTGACTTTTATTCTGGTTCACAGTCTGGTCAGGATTGTCATCTGATTGGATCCTTTCTCCTTGGACAAGGCTGGCTTAGAATCATAGAATCATAGTACTGGAAGAGACCTTGAGAGGCCATCTAGTCCAGTCCCCTGCACTCAAGGCAGGACTAAGTATTATATGGATGAATACAGCATAGTTAACTTCAGAGTTCAATCAAAAGGCAAGAGAGTGAGATAGTGTTATGCAGACAAAACTACACAGGATCTTTTCAGGGGGCAAGACAAAGATGCCACATTTATTATGTTAATACAATTTGATCTATAACCGTTAGCTAATGCCTTAATACTTACACACACACACACACACACACACACACACACACACACACACACACACACACACCAAATGTTCTGCAGCTGCTTGATAGTTACCAATCCTGAATGTAGCTTGGGTTCATAGCTCGTGGCGGTAACTGGCCAGGAAAGCCGGGCACAAGGATGAGCTGGGTCTCTGTTGGGCATGCACCGATGCCCTTCCATGTTGGCAGCCGAACGTTACCCTCCAAAGTTTTCCATCTCACCCATCCTTTTTGTAGGCTTTAGTTTGAATCCAGAGTCTATAGGTCTTGCTGTGTCACACTGCCTCTGGGTTTGGTGATTGATCACCCATCAATTGCAGACGTGACTTTCAGCCTCGGACCTGGCTTTGATCTTTCTTCGATTGTACCTTTTCTTTTTAGGGTGGATTCTTCTTACTTTGTTAGGGCTCTTGTCTGCATCTTCAGCCATTGATGTTTGAACTCTATTTCATCAGGACAGGCTGGGGCTGGAGGTTGATTCCATCATTCATACATACCTCATTCACACAGCTAAACTAAACTAATAAGATTACAGCAGGGTTTGCAAAAATGAAGGTTGCAGCAAGCCCTTACAAAATGGAGTAAGCGTTTTAAAATGGGGTTTGAATTTCAATATGGCAAACAGTGAACAGAAGTTACAATATAGACAAGTGTAGTGGATGGCAAACAGTGAACAGAAGGTACACTGTAGGCAAGTGTAATAAATGGTGAACAGAAGTTACAATACTGAAACAGTGCAAGTCTAAGGGTACGTCTATACTTACCTCCGGGTCCGGCGGTAAGCAATCGATCTTCTGGGATCGATTTATCGCGTCTTGTTTAGACGTGATAAATCGATCCCGGATCGATCCCGGAAGTGCTCCCCGTCGACGCCGGTACTCCTGCTCCACGAGAGGAGTATGCGGAGTCGACGGGGGAGCCTGCCTGCCGCGTCTGGACCCGCGGTAAGTTCGAACTAAGATACTTCGACTTCAGCTACGTTATTCACGTAGCTGAAGTTGCGTATCTTAGTTCGAAGTGGGGGGTTAGTGTGGACCAGCCCTCAGTGGTTTAAGCAGGAATTGGATTGATAGTGAAACTTACAAAGGCAGCTGACCCAACAGCTATGGCTCTTAACAAGCATCTTAACTGTTAATTAGCCAGTTATTGGGGTAACCGGTTTTATGAATGAATATTGTTTCATTCATAAAACTTTACTTATGAAGTTACATTAATAAAGTGAACAATTAAAAACAATTTCATTCATCAGTTCTACAATAGGACAGGACAAAAGAAACAGGGGGCAGAAAGTAACACAACAAGGGAAGAGAAAACAATACAGGAACATATGTGCCTGTGTAATGCTGGCAATAAGATATCCCCACATATGGACTGGGCACCGGAGGACATGATGATGTGATGATTTTCAGAATCCGCAGGTAAAAACAAAGCTCCTTAAACAAGAGCAAGGCCGGCCAGCCTTCCTCTTGGGACAAAACTCCCTGAGTGTGATCTGCTCCTTCTGACTTGGGGTTCAGGACGCCAAGATGAGTGGAGATGAAATGCAATGCAGACAGGTCGAGGGAGGAGCTGGGGGAAAGATGACGGAGATATGTCAGCGGGTCACAGAACAGGCCACCCAAATATCCCAAGAGAACAGAAATAAAACACCCCCAATTGTCACCTACCACCTCACACTGGAACCCATATGTGGTATTGTCAAACCACTACAACCCACACTCCATGGGGACCCCATCCTGAAAGATATCTTTCCTGACCCCCCACTTCCAGCCTTCAAACAACCCTCCAGCCTCTCCAAGTTCAAAATCAGATGTAAGCTTCCCACAGACCACTGGCTGGGCCACTTGATTCCATGGGTACAGGATCAAGCCCAGTATTTGGCAATTTTGCCATCTGTAAATTGGTGATAATACAGACCAGATTCACATGGGCACCATGAGGCTAAATTGATTTCTGTGTGTGAAACACTTTGATATAAGAGGCCCCTGTAGGAAATGTTCCACTTGTGCATCTGTGACAAGGGAAAACTGATGGGAGGGGTTTGGAGTGGAGCAAGGTTCTCGGGCCTCCTCCTGGGGTTGGAGGCTGCCTCTGATGCTCTGTCTGTGGCCTTGGGCAGCTCCACACGGGGCATTAATTCTTCTGCCTCACTTTCCTCATCTGTGAACATGGGGTCAATAATAAATGTCGACTTCCCAGAAGGCTGCAAGACTCAAATAGCTAATGTTAATGATCTGCTTTGAAGATAAAAGTGCTATATATCTGCTAACCATTATGATTATTACGGGGGAAGTAAATATGTCTTCTGACATGTCATTGAAGAAGCCTAGATGAATGGAGATGAAATGCAATGCAGACAGGTTGAGGGATGAGCAGGGCCCCCCAAACTGGATACGACCCAGAGGCAATGTGTGGGGTGGCACCTAGATTTCTCCCCTGCAGTTGGAGGTGGGGGCGGAGGGGTGACACCAGGAGTTCTGTCCCTGCTGGTCAGTTCCCCCCTGGGCTGTGAACAGGGAGGGCAACAGAGCAGCAACCCTTGGCAGAGCTCCACTTTGGGGCCATTTTTAATAAGAGCCAACTCCCAGGTGAGCGCCCAGCTGCTAGTCTGGGCTGTGTTGGGTCGGGGCGGGGGAAGAGAAGCGCGGGACTTCCCCTGCTGGGAGCCACTGGGGCCTGGCCTGGCTGATGAGCTATGTGCCGGGGAACACGTAGCTGGAGAGTGGCACCGGGGCTGTGGCTTGCGCTGGGGCTCTGAGCCACTCGCTAGCAGTGGGGCCGTGTCAGGACTTTGGCAGCTTTGTGTGTGCTCAGCAGCAGGGACTTAGGCACCAATGGGGCTGGGTGGCAGCTGAGTGTGGGCTTTCAGGATTTTGTGGGTGCCTAATGCTGGACTGAGGTTACTAAAGAGACAGTTAGGTGCCTAAATCCCTTTGTGAGTGTGGCCCTCAATCTCTGAGTGACTCGGTTCCCCAGACAGTAGCTTGGGGGCAGCACTGGGCTACCTCACAGGGGTGCTGGGAGGAGAAACCCATTCAGCTCTGTGAGGTGCTGAGACACTATGGTGGTGAGGGCCATGTAAGGCCCTGGACAGATCCACTCACCCCCCCTTGCTGCCCACCCACCCCTGGGCAGGATGCTGAGATGAGGGAGAGAAGAAAATCCTCACTCCAATGGCAGAAGCATGTGATCCAGCTAGAAACTGACTGAATGTCCAAACAGGGCCTGGTTTGGGCGAATAGTTTCTCAGTATCATACACTTGGAGCTCACAGAGGAGAGGAGGGGACTCGTGACACAGTTTTGACACAGTCCAGAGTCACACAGGGTGAACCGTTCAGTAACAGGACCCACAGTGATAGAGCTCCCAACGCGCAGTGTAACAAACCAGTGTCCTGCAGTCAACAGACACAGCTACTCCATAGCTCACACGTACCAGTGGGGAGCCAGGACAAGAAACTCGGCTTCTTCAGCTCCAAAACCCAGGCCTGTAGCACCTGTGCTAAGGGAAAACTCCCTTAACGAGCAGCAGTATCAGGCCCCTTATCCTGTGTGTGGGCTGCAGTCACATGAGGGCACTATGATCTCTCTTACACGCACACACAGCCGGGACATGACAGGAGCCTCGTGCCACTTTGTTCTGCTCCCATGGATCCCACTCATCACTAGCACAGCCATGTTCTTTGCCCAGCAAAGTCTGATTAGTTTCTTCTGTTCACCAGCCCCCTATACGAGAACAAGGGGTCAGTGAAATTAACAGCTGGGGCATTGGGAAGGAACAGAAGAAAATGTTTCTTCACACAGTTCCAAAGTCAGGCCTAGCATGAGCAGAGGCAACTCCCATTGCTCTGGAGTCGTTTGATCCAGCACCTTGTGCAGTCTCCAGACCTCAGCCACTTGTCCTCATGAGTTCGTATGTTCCCAGTCACTAACCTCTGAGGCCCTGGTCAGGAAATTAGAGCAGTTAAAGGAAAAGAGCAAGGGCTGGTGACAATCATTACACTTAGTGCTGGAGGAATAAATGTGAAACAAGTCGCTAGAACCAGTTTTTGGTTGTGCATGTTTTTGATGCTCTTTGTGCAAAGGGAAGATAACAGACTGGCATCCCAAGGAGGGGCAGAGTTCAGGAGATTTGGTACCTTGCTTTTGAAATACAACCTTCCTTCTCCATTGACAGGCCTCCCTAGTGTTCGGGAGGTATTTTGAGGTCTCTCTCTGTTGGAACAAGGGCTGCTGACTAAGTATTTGAATAAAATCGAAGGCTAGTTGCCCAGCAGTCATTTGACACCCTGCACTAAGGGCATCAGAGCCAGTGATCCACCGTAGCAGCATAAATTCCAAAGCTGGGAATGCTGGGAATTAGACTTTAACTAACTGATCTTTGGTGCTGAGGACGTACTTGCAATGGGTATGTGACACCCAACAATGCAGATAGGTGCCTGGGGGGATTTTCAAAAGCACCTGGCAGCTTAGGTGCCTAACTCCCAATGGGAAAATCCCACCAGGCACCTGTCTGCTTCTCCAGTGCCTAAATACCTTGGGGAAATCTGTCACTGGCCCAGGAGCAGGCAGGGTACAAAGCTGAGCTCAGTCACCGGGCCCCAAGGCTCACAGCCAAACCACTGGAACAGCTTTCTGCCCAGTTTTGACTGGCTCTCTCTTTTTTTGCTATGAAGTGCTAAAAACACCCCACCCCCTCCAATAACACTGCTCTACAGCCAAAATGCTTCTGAAATAAATGTAGTCAAACTTTACTAATTCTGGGTCACTGAGAACAAAAATGATGCTTAAAATTGTTGATTGGCTCTAGTTTTCAAGATATGCTATTGGGTCAGTATATACGACCCTTGACTTGGGAATGGTGGAGGATAAGTGAGTTATAAAGGGAAGGGATCTCAATTTAAACCAGAAATGACTAAAATACATCTTTGACTGGCTCTATGAATAAATCTATGACTGGGTTTGGACAGTACTTGCTTTTTAGGCAAAACAATGAATGATGCAATCTGAAGCTGGTATTGCGTCATACATGATATGAATTGCATCATGTTATTCCTAGAAGTCATGGATGATGCAATCATAACGAAGCTTACATCACTCTGCTGAACAAATTGCCCTATATCAGCTCTAGAAATCATACAGTGTCGTGCTCTCTTAGTTGTCAGTGTTTGATTTTGCAAAGGGACACATTTCTGTTTAGCCAAAGAGCAGAGATGCCTCGTACTTGTGTGAACAGTGCAGATAACTTCTGCTATGTTTGTGGTGAAGTGACTTTTGCATCACAAAAGCGCAGTATAACCACTATGGTTAAGAAAGCCTATCACCTTTATTTTGGCTGCAAAATTGGAGATCAGGACAAGAGGTGGGCCCCACACATATGCTGCAACACTTGTGCAACAAATCTTCGCCAGTGGTTGAACAGGAAAAGGAAATCTATGCCTTTTGCAGTGCCAATGATTTGGAGAGAGCCAACAGATCATACCAGCAATTGTTACTTCTGCATGGTGCCTCCAGTTGGGAAAGGTGTGTCAAAGAAGAAAAAATGGACTGTGCATTATCCAAACATTTCATCAGCTATACGCCCAGTACCCCACGGAGAAGGACTGCCTGTTCCTGATGCACCAGAATCATTCTCTCTTGAGTCAGACGAGGAAGAGGAAGAGGATGAAACTTCTGGTCTTGAACCATCAATGTCACAGGACCCACATTTTCTCCCATCCTCCTCCTCTGAACCACACCTCATAACACAAGGTGAACTGAATGACCTTGTCAGGGATTTGGAACTACCCAAGATTAAGGCAGAGCTGTTGGGCTCCAGACTACAGCAGTGGAATCTCCTGGTAGGTGATGTTAGGGTTTCCATGTTCCGTGACCGTCAAAAGGATCTTGTCCCATTCTTCTTCATGGAAGGTGATCTTGCAGCCTGCAACAACATCGATGGTGTGATGGCAGACCTCAACATCGTTCACAATCCAGATGAATGGAGACTGTTCATTGATTCATCGAAGACGAGTCTTAAAGCCGTTTTACTGCATAATGGCAATGTTTTGCCATCAATTCCAGTTGGTCATGCAGTCCATATGAAGGAAACCTATGACAACATGAAATAACTTTTGAGGTGCATAAACTATGACCAACATCAGTGGCAGCTTTGTGGCGATTGAAGGTTGTTGCTCTCTTGCTTCGTCTGGAGACTGGATAGAAAAAGTACTGCTGTTTTCTCTGCGAATGGGATAGTCGTGCAAGAGATTCCCACTACATCAAGAAAGATTGGCCACTGCGACAGTCATTGGAGCCTGGGAGGAAAAGTGTTCAGCATCCACCACTTGTTGAATCAAGGAAGATTTTGTTACCACCCTTACACATCAAGCTGGGTCTGATGAAGAACGTTGTCAAGGCCATTGACAAAACACAAGCAGCTTTCAAGTACCTCCGTGGAAAATTTCCAAGGTTAAGTGAAGCTAAGATAAAGGAAGGGGTCTTTGTTGGTCCTCAGATTCGTGAACTTCTTCGAGATGATGCATTTGACCATGCACTGCATGGCAAGGAAAAGACGGCATGGAAAGCCTTCCAGTTAGTGGCAATACATTTTCTCGGAAACAACAAGGCAGACAACTACAGGTTGTTGGTGGAAAACCTCCTCAAGGCATACAAAAGCCTTGGTTGCAACATGTCACTAAAGATACATTTTTTGCACTCTCATCTAGATTTTTTTCCACCGAACTGCGGAGCAGTGAGCGATGAGCATGGCGAGCGATTTTCACCAGGACATTGCAACAATGGAGAAACGCTATCAGGGCAAATGGAGCCCATCAATGCTTGCAGACTATTGCTGGACAGTGACAAGAGATGCTCCATTTAATGAATACAAGAGACAAGCCAAGAAGCGCTGAGTAGACACTGAATAGGACTAAACTATGTACATAATAGTTTTTTGCCTTTTGTTTCATAATAAATTTTATTTATATAACCCTTTTGCTGATTTTTAAAGTGTTACATAAACAGGACAGGTGAAATATTATCATGTAAAGCAACCATAAACACATGAAAGGACCTAGGTTTACAATTTATGGTTAAAACTCTACTATCTACACAATATACATAGACATAAAATGTAAAAACTTAAATAACTTAGAAACCGTAGCCAATCAGTTGTTTTAATTGTCATATTTGAATTCAGCACATCAAAATACATAATAAATAGCACATTTTATCTCTGAAGCAGACGACTTCTCAAAAACTGTAGACCAGTGTAATTGAAGTTTTTACCCCTGCTGAACCCCTCTCTTTTTTAGTGTGTTGTTACTCAGGATCCCTTTGTCAGATACTTTTAAAATTCTATTGTAAATTTCTACCTTAAGCCCAGATGCAACATACCAGTTTTGAGAGACAAGGTGGGTGAGGAGAACAGGAGTACTTGTGGCACCTTAGAGACTAATAAATTTGTTAGTCTCTAAGGTGCCACAAGTACTCCTGTTCTTTTTGCGGATACAGACTAACACGGCTGCTACTCTGAAAGGTGGGTGAGGTGATATATTTATTGGACCAGCTTCTGTTGGTGGAAGAGACCAGCTTTCCAGCTGCACAGAGCTCTGCTTCAGGTCTGGGGTAGTTTTTAGGGAGATGTGACCTGTTGGCCCTTATTCACCCCAATGTTACCCCAGTTTTACATTGGAAGGGCTCACACTGGCCTAAAATTGGACTAACACCATTATTTATCAGGCCTTTTTTGTGTGCATTTTAGAAGGGATCAAAATCAGGCTTGTAATGGAAATTCAGCCAGAACCTTAACAATGGGATTACTCCATAGCTAGGATCCCCACCAGCAGGGGGCGCTTGCCAGGGGAGGTGCACACATTTATCTCCGTTTGCTCCCAGGCACTGATACCCTTGGTATCTAGGTAGAGCTACAGGTTGAATTATACTAATAAGAGGTCAGATACCCAGGATCAATCAGGTTACTAATCAGAGATTACTGGTCGAAAATTAATCAGCTCGATACAGGGGTGTAAATACATCACGGATCCAGGGAAGTGGTATCTCAGCCTGAACCATTCCAACTACCTGTCAGAAAATCCCCCCTTCATAGACCATACTTGTTTATGGCAAAGGGGCAATGAACATTCCTTTCTCCTGACTGATCGACCTGTGGAATTCCTTTCATGACATCTCAATTTACATAACTGATACATTAAAGGCAAGCTCCCCTCGCCCCATCCCCCACCTTCCCCCTTCCCCCGGAGCCTCAGCGCGCTGCACCGCTCGTTCGGGGTGTTTTTTTTTTTTATTGCCGAGAGAGCTCTCCCCCAGCGATAAAGCATGTCTACACTGCCCACGTCACAGCGCAGAAGTACCCTCAGTTTCTGAATTTGATGACAAAACAGTTGTGCAACACTGTAATATTTACTCAGAACAGGCCAGTCTACAGGACCTTCGTTTAAAATTTGCTTTAAAAATATTTCATTAGTGAGTTGCTGAAGATTATAAAATCACATCTCTAAAAAATTGTTTCCCTCCCCTCCCCTCCAGGCTGCTGTTGGGCATAGGGGCACCAGTTTAAACATACTTCATAGGGCCCCATAAATCCTAAGGACGGCCCTGAGAGCTCTTGTTGGAGTTGGGGGATATCTGGTGAGCTTATTAGCATGTGTGTAGGTGCGTTTATTGTTTTTAATATGGTTTATCTGTATCGCATTTAGCTTAAGAATAGATGTGCCTGCTTAGAAAGAGCTGTGTGGTAACGTAACTGCGGCAACTACACTGTTTACCGGCTCTGAAGAGGAAGCAAACAGGCCTGCTTAGGCAGTCTGTCCTGTGAGGACGGGGGGAGCTTTGCAGGTGATCTGTGACTTGCTACCTTCACTTTCGATATTAATCAGATCAATGGCTCTGCTCAGTATATAAGGAGGAGACGGGTGTGTGTCTCTGTGTGTCTGTGTGTCAAGAGATCACAGCTGGAGACTGGCCCATCTGTTCTACTTCAATAAAGCTCAGAAGAACTGAAGTGTTTCGGGACTAACGGTGAGTGGGTTGCGGCTTGTTAACCCATAGGTGCAACCAGGAGGGAGGAGGGTGTAATGGGGGTGACTTTCCTTCCACAGGTTAGTCGGGGGCACTGTGCTGCAAGGAGCAGGTCAGGGGCTAATTAGGCGGTGCTGTGTTTCTGGGAGTGGGGCAGGGTCTCAGTAGGGGGCGCTGTGCTCCAAGGAGAGGTTGGAGATCTCACAGGGGGCGCAATGCCCCAGGGAAGGTGGCTGGATGCTCAGGTGGGAGCACTGGGCTGCAGGGAGCCGCTGGCATGTTAATTAGGGGAGTTGTGCTGCAGGGAGCAGGGCGGTGTGCATCAGTTACGGGCATCATGTTGCATGGAGTGGGGTGAGGGCTCAGTAGGGGGCGCTGTTCTGCAAGGAGCTGGGCGGGGGGCTCAGTCTGGGGGGCCTGCTGTGGGGCGGGGGGCTCAGTACAGGTGCTGTGCTGCAGGGAGGCAGGGCTCAGAATAAGTTTGGGAAGGTCAGGAGGTGGCGCTGTGGTGCAGGGGGTGGGCAGGGATAGATTAAGCAGCAAAAACCTTCATTAACACAGAGAAAAGGTGCCCAGTGATACCTTGGGCCCTTCCAGAATGTCAAGTTCAGCAAAACTCAAATGTCTGAAGACCATGAAATGCAGTGTTAAGGTAAATGCTTTATCATAGCTCTGCCCCCCCCCCCGCCCCCACCTCCACCCGACGCTGCCAATAGACCCTGGGACTTGTCTGTGTGAACTCCAGGATGGGGACAACTTTTGGGGACAACTTTACTACAAGACGCAGCTCAAGACCAACTCTCTGAAAAGACTTGGTTATGTATGTCTTTGGGAGCACGAGGGGGAGGTGATGAAAGAAACAGACAGGGAGCTTGAAGGTTTTTTAAACTGAGCCCAACCGCCCCAGCCTCTTGTGTCTAGGGGTTCTCCTTTTCGGGGGGAGGACGAACGCTATCTGTCTGTATTACAAACCTAACCTTGGGGAAGAAATCCACTGTTATGATTTTACCAGCCTGTAACACCCTTTTGTAAACAAAACCAAAGAATACCCTATCGGACACCCTGATATAGTATATGACAAATATGGACCCCTCGTAAATTATTTTGGAATTGCAAAAGCTAAAGTGTACCCAAGTGTCTCCAGAGGTAACATGCTTGTTAACAGCAAAAATGTTTTTAGAGTTACCGGAAGATGCCCAGAGTACTCTGCGAAGTCATTTGGCTCATGACCAGAATTACTCTAAGGCAAGCCCGGTAACTAGAGGATCTGTAGAAGATCCAACCCATGGTGGGCTGACTCGGCCTGGCATTGTCCGGCGAGGAAGCTACCTGGGTCTAGGTGTGTGTGAACCCATCTTCCCTCCCCCTTTCCTCTCTCTGAGCCACTGACAGTCTGATCATCTCGCTGAATGCAATGAGAGTAAGCGGTGCCGTCTCTCTGAGACTAGCTGACTCTCTTTGCTGAAGGGAGGTGTAGGAGGGTCGTGGCCATCCTCGTTAGCCTCTCCTGTGTGAGCACCCTGTAGGGAGAGATCCTTAGTTTCTGAGCTGTTAGCACGGACAGGGCGTTCTCCCTGTGTGTGTGATTGGAAAATGGGTGGGGGACAGTCTAAGGATTCCCTCTCACCCCCTAAGGGTACCCCAGCTTACTTAGGGTGACCAGACAGCAAGTGTGAAAAATCGGGATGGGGGTGGGGGGTAGTAGGAGCCTATATAAGAAAAAGACCCCAAAATCGTGACTGTCCCTATAAAATTGGGACATCTGGTCACCCTAAGCTTACTTCATGTATGTGCATTATGGTCCGAAAACCTGCAGGTATTTAGACAATTGGAATCATTACACATGTGAAAATCCATCTAAACAATGCCCACTAGAAGGTACCTTCAATCTAGATAAGATCATACATCTCAGAGGAGCTTTTAATCACCAAAAAGCCTCTGACACACAGTGGGAGCAATTTGCCTATTGAGGAAAGGAACGGGTTAATTTGAAATTCAGCTTGATCCAGAGATAGAGAAAGTTGCTCTGCGTTCAAGGTCAAGAATCAACGCAGACCATGCTAATAGGGTGACCAGATAGCAAGTGTGAAAAATCGGGATGGGGGTGGGGGGTAATAGGAGCCCATATAAAAATAAGCCCCAAATATTGGGACTGTCCCTATAAAATAGGGACATCTGTTCACCCTACATGCTAAGTACAAAGAAAAACTGCTTTCGGCCCCAGCTGGCTGTGAAAAAAATATACACAGAGTCAAACCAAAGGCAATACAAGTTACAGTGCTGAGATTACATTTGCAAAGCTTAACTGTCCAGTGATATCCAACAGTCTGCCTTTGCAATCCTGGAACCGGCGTGGTTTGGGGACGCTGAAGAAGCCACAGGCAGCTGGCCTGGTAGGGTGACCAGACAGCAAGTGTGAAAAATCGGGACGGAGGTGGGGGGTAATAGGAGCCTATATAAGAAAAAGACACAAAAATCAGGACTGTCCCTATAAAATCGGGACATCTGGTCACCCTACGGCCTGGACTGGAATCTCTGAAAGAGACGCCGCAGGAGACCCCAGGTTGTAAAAGAACAGCCCTCCCAAGAGTGCAAGTTGGAGATTGCACAGCACCTTCTCTGGACGTTATACACAGACGTGGCCAGTCTGGATGTACGTGTGTGAGTATGAAAGTGTGCCTACTCTCAGCCACAGTAAGTCTGAGAACTGGAGAGGGGTTTAGCATTCCTCTCTCCACCCCGGTTGACCAGGAAGGGTGGCAGTGGATCTACCCCCAGTCGTAGCAGGACTGGGCAATAGAGAAGTTGGAGAAAAGGGAAGAGTTGTGTACTTGATAACTAGAACTGAGCAATTAAGAGCATAGATCATGAACCAGGCAGCAACTCAAACCTACGCCCAGGGCAAGCTGCAAGCCTTGAGACAGGACTTCCAGGCAGAAAAGGAAGCACTGGCTAAGCAAGTACCGGTCCTTCAGGGACTTGTCAGAATTTAACCATTTGTGTTTGCATATGCTGTAAGAGTAGTGTGTTTGCCACAAGAGAAAATTGAATAGTTAAATGCCAATGGGCCATGTGTTTTGCCCAGGTGGCAAGTCTCATGAGAGCGGACTCGGGTAGCCTTGTGAGTAAGAATGTTTAAGGGAAGAGCCCAGGAAGGGTGGGGGCTAGTTGAGAAGCCCACCCTCCTAGCTAAATTGATAATGGAACAAGCCGGTACCCATGGAAGGGACGGTTCATAGAGAAAAGCAGGATCGGAACCAAATGGGCAGGCAACAGATAGAGTATTTGGAAAACAGGTTGGAAACTTTGAGGGCATAGTGGAAGGAAAGGAGTAAGTAATTATAAGCATGGGGATTTCAAATCCCCAGGACAATAATTGGAATGGTAAAATCTGAGTTCATTGGGTGTCGTTTTGGGAGACAAGCAAGTGATTTAAGGAAAGCGAGTGAGAAGTTCCCTCTGTAGTTGCTAGAGGGAATCAAGCAGTGAAACTTGGTAGGAATGTCTGCAAGTAATCCAGGCAAGAGGTTATTTAAGTGGAATTATTCGACTATGAATAATGTAGTCGAATTTGCTGAAGAACACTCCTGTTGTGTACAATCTGTGTTTTATAAGTTTGAGATGAATTGGTGTTGTTTTAAAGTTGCAAAACTGAGAATACTTTTGCCAGACACAGGAAACTAGTGTTGTTTAATATGGTATTTAGCAGTTAATCCTTAAGGTGATTTAACGCTTTACAAGATTTAAAATGTTTTAGATAAAGACCAAAGGTTGTGGCTGCAGCAGTGTAGTCAAAGCCAGGAGAATGGGAAAAGATTTGAATTTGGTTTTGGGTAACAAATAGCAGATAAAAGATCTGGTAAAGAGAGAGAAGGACAGTGCCCCTGGCTCTGTGTGGTCGAGCTGTCACTTTGCTGTGGGTGCATGAAGATTTTGTAAGCACAAAAGAAACAGTTACACCTTGTGTAGAAATTGATGTGGCTAGTGTTGTGGAAATTGAATTGTGGAGAGGATGTGCATTTTCCCCAGAACATGTGCAGTGTATATTGTAGCAGAGGTAAAAGAAATGCAAACCTACCAATATAGGTTGTGTTGTCTTTTTCAGATCACTGGGTGTTTGAAAGCAGGAGTTAGAAGTTAAAGGCAATCAAAAGTCTGGGAAAGTTAATTGTGACCCTTTTTAAGTAAGAATCTTTAAGCTGTGGATAGCTTTGGATCCGTAAGCAAGCCAGAAAGCATCTGTATTAATGCAATTTTCTAACTAATAAGGTAGAAGCCACTGAAACCTGGGCTGCCTATGAAACAAATACAAGGAAATGTGGGTAATTCCTTTGTTTTGCCTGAAATCAACAATAAACCTAACACATTTCATTAATGCCTGGCAGTGTTTTGCAGATCTCATAGTTGCTTGGGTACATTCAGGCCAGAACACCATAATATTAGCTAGCTCCCTGCTGGTAGAAAACATAAGTAAAATTGGTGGATTTAAGTCTAACTTTTCTACCCACAGGGTCGTAGTTCATGACTATCTCAGGCGGTGCAGGATGACGAGCCACGGCGCTGTTCATATGCTCCAGTAATTTGGGTATGGTTGAGTAATAACCTCATCGTAGGATAAAACTCCATGTCTTATCTCCAAAGGTGATTTTGAAAGGGGTGTCTTCGTTGATAGTGTTCCAGCTGTGCGGGTATTGTATTTCCACTAACCCCACCTGCCAGGCACCCGGGAGATCCAAGAGCTTAATTAGCCATATTGTAAAGTTCGAGCTGGTGTTTTGGGAAAAAACTGCAGAGCTGGTGTTGCTGGGCAAAGTAATGTAAAACCAGCCGTCGCTCATTTCTCTCTGTGTATCTCTGTCTCTGTCTTTGCAGGAGGAATCTTTTTTTGTTCGTGTCTAAATGTCAGAATTGAGAAGCTTCCACCCAGCTGTTAAACTTATCGGGCCACCCCAACCATTTCACCAGTAGCTGCTTTTTTCTCCCTTTTCCTTTCTCCGCTAGAACTTTTTCAATCCTGTAAATCCTGTCTCGTTTGGGGTTTACTTTTTGTTATTCTTCAGGGTAAAAAGATCCAGTAACTGTCTCACTCTCGTAATCTTTTAATCGGTTACAGGTCTCTGGCCCCTGGTTAAAGCTTCATCCACTATGAATATCTCATCAGTAAACGTCTGTTCATAACCTGTTTCAAAAGCTCCTTTGGTTTTAGATAGTCTCACGTGGTCACCTTTTCTAAAAGGGGCAACAACCAGTTTCATTTTAAAACCAGCTCCGTAAACCGTTTTCCATACCTTCAGAGAATTTGAGGGGTTAACATCAGCGGGTCGGGTATGTATAGTTCTGTGAAAGCTCCGGTTGTAACTCTTTATAAAGTCAGGTAACACATCGATGTAGCAAAAGGTGTTATGGGCTGTAAAATATCTCCACATCCTAGATTTTAAAGTTCTGTTAAATTAGGGTGACCAGATGTCCCGATTTTATCGGGACTGTCCCGATATTTCCTTGTTTGTCCCGCGTCCCGACCGACGTGCGGTCGGGACACTGGACAAACAAGGAAATGCTCCAGAGCCCGGAAGTGCTCGCGCCCCCCCTCCCGCCCCGACTCCGCCCCCTCCTCCCCCGATTGGCTCCCTCCCCGAATCCCCACCTCTTCCCCAGGTTCACCATTCCTCCTCCCTCCGCAAGTGCTGGAGGGAGGCTCGGGAGACGCAGGGGAAGCGCGGGGCCGGGGTGAGTAAGAGTCCGGCCTAGCCCCGAGCAGGCAGGACTCAGTCGGGCGGTAGGGCGAGGAGGGGGGCGGCCCGCGGGGCCAGGCGGCGGCTGTTCTCCCCCCTGGGCAGCGGGACTCGGGAGCAGCCGCTGCTGCAACTCCCCCTGCCGCGGAGGGAGGAAGCGGCCGATGGCCAAGCTCGGCGGCTGCGGCTCTGGTGCCCCCAAACCTCCCGAGCCTGGGCCTGCTGCGGGGCCCAGCAGTGCGCACGCTACACGCGCCCAGCCCCTGGCTAGTCGCGTCTGGGCTGCTGCCCAGCTGGTGCTATCCCGCGGCGGCCCCGGGGCGGAGGCATCGGCAGCCCAGCCCCGTCCGTTCCCCTGCGTCTCCTTGGCCTCCCTCCAGCGCTTGTGGAGGAAGGGTGTTTTTTTTTTTTTTTTGCCATGCCCCACCCTCCCCCCCACCCCCGCGTCCCGATATTTGACTTGGGTGATCTGGTCACCTTATGTTAAATTGATCCACAACCTCTGCTTTGGGTGGGCGGGTCCTGAGAGGTCAAGGGGCGGGGCCAACGTTAGTTTGATGGTAGGGCCCTTATACTACTTGTGGGGGGTGAGCCTGTGTGAGGAGGCAGGAGCCACAGCCCCAAAGTGCTCATTCTATGACACTACCACCATGTGGGTTTTTTTTTTTAACTAATAAAAGAACAGGGACAGGAGTGCGGTCAAAGGGTCAAACAAAGTGAACCAGAGGGGGACACCGAGCAGAGAACCCCGGACAGCACCCAGTGCTCCGGATACATGAACGGACGGAGGACCGGAAATAGGCCTCACAGTCACAGGAGACTCCATCAGCCAACCTCTTCTCCCTGGTTTTATAGATGGCCAGTTTTGCTAGAGCCAGGAGGAGGTTGACCAGGAGGTCCCGTGACTTTGTGGGGTGACAGATAGGGAGTGTTACTGGGGCAGTTAAGGGAGTTCGCAGTGCACAGGGGCACAGCCCAGAGTCCCAGAAAATGTGCCTTGGTGCAGTTCATTTATGTGAACTGTATTACTTCTGTTAGTCTCTAAGGTGCCACAGGACCCTCTGTTGCTTCATTTATGTGAGTTTTCATGTTTTTGTGTATTTGTTCTGCTCTGCCTGTTTAATGTGAAAGGGCATCTCCACCCTGTTCTGATCTGCGGTGGCCTTTCCACACAAAGTGTAGTCTTCCAGGAAATGCCAAGTGAAATAAAATTCCTTTCATGTGATAGGGAGGAGAGAGAGTGCGCAGAATTGTCTCCTGGTTGCGTCTATAAAACAAACTAGGGTGTGCTACATTCACTTCTGGCAATAAAGAGATCTATGTTTTGCCTTCCTATATAAAGAGAAGAGAGAAAGCAAGAGAGACAGAGAGAGAGGAGGGTTTCATGATCAAACACCTGGAGACTGGCCTCTTTCTTCAGGAAAGCTCAGAAGAACTGAAGCATTTGTGGGCTGCCAGTGAGAGATTTTTGTGTTTTGTGCCTTGTTAAACCATAGGAGCAACCACTAAGGGATGGGTATGGAGGTGGGGGGGGGGGGGGACAGGAGGAAATTATCCCAGCATTTCCAGAACGGCCTTTTGTTTCCTCAAAACTTTTTCCGGGGTCTGTTTCTCATGTAGGACCTGATCCAAAGCACACTAATGTCAATGGGAACTTTCATCAAGTGCCAAAGCTTGGGTCCTGGCAGGCTGAAGAGGTACTTCTCTGATAAAAGCAACAGAACACGTATGGAGCTCAGTGGGAAAGACAAATCCATCCTTGACTAGATTGTATTCTCTGTCCCCCACTCCACCGCTCAGGAGGTAATGGTGTCTCTGGCTGTAATTCATAACGTGGGAACATTTTGTGGTCAGTTAGCAAAGTTACCCATATCCCTGGCTAGGAAGGTGAAATCACTTCCTGGGACTAGGGAACAGGAATGCCAGGCTCATCTGACTGTTGTGAACATACATAAGGACAAGTTGGACCTTACTGCCAATCTCTGAATAGGAAAAAATAGAATCAAATAAGGTGAAACTCTTATAGGAATCAAACAGTACCGTAGAACCTCTACAGATAAAAATTCCATGTTTGAATAATAAGAGAACAGCAGTAGGAATATACTACTGACTACCTGACCACGATGGTGACGGTGATTGTGAAATGCTCAGGGAGACTAGACAAGCTGCAAAACCCGAAAATGCAACAATAACAGGGAATTTCATCTATCCTCATATTGATTTGGTAAATGGCACATTTCAAGGCATGATGTAGACGTAAAATTTCTAGACATCATAAACGACTGCTTCTTGGGGTAGCTGGTCCTGGAACCCACAAAGGGAGAGGCAATTCCTGAATTAGTCCAAGTGAAGCACAGGATCTGGTCCAAAAGATAACTATAGCTGAACCACTCATTAGAAGTGACCATAATGTAATTAAAGTTAACATCCTTGGGTGAGTGTGTGTGTGTGGGGGAGGAATATCAAAAAAGCCCAGCATGGAAATATTTCATTTTAAAAATGGAAACTACTCAAGAATGAGAATGCCGGTTAAGACGGAAATTAGAAAGGGGAGTCACAAAGGTAAAATACCTGCAAGTAGCATGGAGACTACTTAAAAACACCATAATAGAGACTCAGACTAAATATATAGCCCAAATCAAAGAAGACAGTAGGAAGACCAAAAGAATGCTCCATGGCTAAACACCAGAGTAATGGAGGCCATTAGAAGCAAAAAGACACCCTTTCAAATTTGGAAGTCAAACCCTAATGAGCATAGACGGTGACCTCAGAAAAAAAATAGGAACCAGCTGCTTGCTGTTCCCTCCCCATGCCAGGGGTCTCTGGCTAGCTCATTTAGCAAGCCTCCTCCAGGCTTCAAGTCTCCTGCAGGCAGTTCCCTCATGCGCTTCACTGCCTTTGCTCTCTCACACCATGGGAGCAGAGGGAAGCTCCTCTCATGGATCAGTAACAGATTGAAAGATAAAAAACAAAGGGTAGAAATTAACGGTCAGTTTTCACAATGGAAAACAGTAAACAGCGATGTCCCCTATGTTACAGGCTGGGGACTGACTGGCTAAGCGGCAGTTCTGCAGAAAAGGACCTGGGGATTACAGTGGACGAGAAGCTGGATATGAGTCAGCAGTGTGTCCTTGTTGCCAAGAAGGCTAATAGCATATTGGGCTGTATTAGTAGGAGCATTGCCAGCAGATCAACGGAAGATATTATTCCCCTCTATTCGGCACCGGTGAGGCCACATCTGGAGTATTGTGTCCAGTTTTGGGCCCCCCACTACAGAAAGGATGTGGACAAATTGGAGAGATGCCAGTGGAGGGCAACAAAAATGATTAGGGGGCTGGGGCACGTGACTTATGAGGAGTGGCTGACCTCCTGAGGTCTCTTCCAACCTTCAGTGATTCTATGTAGTAATATTTGGTGCCAATGTCTGATTTAGCAATCTTCACTTTCTCTGCACTCACCAACATTTTAAAGGTATGGGAATCCTCTTAGTTCAGGAGATTTTGCAGTTCATCATCAAGGGGAATTTTATGACCCTTGAAGTCATCCATGATTTTGATTTCAGTGTGATGGAGATAGTGATCCAGGTATTATAATGCTCCATCTCCAATGTGGATGATGGCATCAGGAGGCACTTGAAACGTGAAAGGAAATAGGGAATCCAGGACCTAGAGTGCAAAATTACGTAACATATTTTCAAGATGTCGGTCACAGGTACTGAATCCCATTCTGAAGTAAGTTCCAGTTGATCTGCTTATTCTGGGAGGATTCAGTGTCAGACAAGGAACAGAAAGATGGGTTAGTATTTATTCTGTTATTTATTTATAGGTGAAAAAGAAAATTTACTATTTGCCATCTGGTGCTCCCCCCCCCCCCCCCTTTCGGCAGATCCCATGATTTAGGAGGAATAACTTCTTCTTGACTCTATCTGGAGGAATAGTGGAAGTTTTTGAGGGTTTTATATGAACTCACATGAAGATGGGATCCTATTCGGTTGTAGATACCTAGATCTTAGCTCTGAGACATATATATCAGCAATAGCTTTCTCTCAGTTGGTGTTTGGTATAGTAAATGAACTGGTAAGACCATCAGATGACCAGTCATTATTTCAAAAGATGTAACCTGTGTAGATCAGTTAGGTATTGAATGCATAGCCATTAGTGCTACGGGTAGCTTTAAGTCCCAGTCTCTGGCATTTTCAGAGAGAAATTTCACAGTTTGGATCATACCCTCAACCTGTCCTGAAGATTGAGGATGATACGGCTCATGGAGCTTCTGTTGGATTCCTAGGGCTTTTCACTGGTTAACCATAAGACCAGAAGTAAAAAGAGTACCTCTGTCTGAGTCTATTTTGGGGGTAAACCCATCTGCTGAAAACATGATCTACTGAAAACATGAGTGGTTGTAGTTTGAGCCATGTCATTTGGTGTAGGTATACATTCAACCTATTTCATAAATAAACAAGTCACCATGAGTAAATAATGATTTCCTCAAGATGACTATGTTACAGGCCCTACCCAGCCTATTTGAATGATTGACCAAAGAAATGTAATTCCTTGGCTTTGGAGGGGTGCTCAAAATTAGTCAAGTATTTTGAAATCTATTACAAATGAGACATCCTTCATGTAATTGGACATGTTTTTACTTATGCCAGGCCAATAGGATGTTTATATAAGTTTTCATATATAGCATGATCACCTGACTGTCTCCTACACCTTTCATTCAGGGCCAGTCATAACATGATTCCAATGTAGGAAATGGGTACTACCCGTCTAGGAATCCCATTTCTCTCATGAAGGTAGGTGAGAAGATTCTTGCAAAGGCTAAACCTTGGTTGTTGATTAAACAGAGCTCCCAGTTCCTTATTCTCAGCAAGTTCTTCTGCTGTGATAGGATTTGCATCGGGATTTTGTAGGTAATGATTAAATTTGGATATTGTGCCATCTTCTCATTCTGCTTCTTCGAGATCGGGATTTGGTTCTTTTCACACAAGATCAGTGTAGTGTGAGTAGGTTTTTCTTTGTCCGGGATAGGTAAAAGATTTTGTCATTTTGTGACAGGGTAGCTCATGCCATGCTACTTCAGTGAGATGCCTTCAGCATTCTGGATACTGCAGAGGGCTGTTAAGAGTGGGCTAGGGGAGACAGCAGGAAGTGCAACCCCTCAGTGTTCAACACATGCAATTCCACAGATTGGACCATCCCCATTTAAATATAATTCCCTGCTCTTCACGGACACTCTGGCAGGAAGTGCCGCTCCTTGCCTACACAGGTTACACAGGGGACCAGGGCAGGTTTGTCTTGTTTACTGTGGGGCTTGGACCAGAATGAGCTCCCGGCGCCTGCTCCTCTCTGTGCCAGAGGAACCTCACCTTGTTACTTTCAGTTTTCTTCTGAGTCAGACAGACTTAAAAATAACCTGCCCTTCAGCTCCATTCCTGAGATGGTTCAGGTGCCAGAGCTCCCAGGGGGAGCCAGACAGGTCCCACAGCACAGCGGGCTGGGACCCATTGCCCCTAGCAGCCAGCTGGTGTCACTAGCAGGGATCACACCCACTCCCTCAGGCAGGGCAGCCGCTTTGTCCCTGAGCTTGTGGGAATCTCCTCTCCTCAGCTAGTCCTTGAGCCCTTGGAGGGTCTGCAGGGCATGGGGCTCTGTGTGCTGGCCTCTCAGCATGGATGGGGCCAGGAAGGGATTAACAGATGGTCCAGGGATGGGGGAAGAGGCCAGCTCTGCCCTAGAGAAACTGCCCATCCACTCCTATCTGGGAAGGATTTGTTCCCTGGCTGTGGTGCTGAGGAATGAGGAAATAACTAAAGGCCAGGCAGGGTGAGGTCAGGGTCTGTTCCAAGGAGGAAAGGACTGAAACTTGCCCCACCCAGGGCTGGAGGGAGCAGGGAGTTGCTTAGAATGGAGGCAGTCAGGAAAACCCCTCAGTCCTGTCAGAAGAGGAGAGCGAGTCAGGACTAAGTGTCCCTTGGAGGGGAGTTGTCTCTTCTCTCCTTTACCCTGAAGCCAGGGCTTGGGCAGAGGGTTTTTCTGGTCTTCTCGATTTTTAAGAAATGTTGTAAAACTGATAAGAATCAAAGACATTAAAATTTACACAGTATTGGAACTTTTTGTGCAGGTTTGGTGCCGAGCGTTTTCATATACACAAACTAATGCCTCTTTTTAAAATGTTGAGTGGGTTGCCTCAACTTTTGGGGGGCATGCCTTTTCTAAACAATGTATAACATTTACAACATATTTTTGAGGTCCCTGCTACATATTTAAATATTCAGAGGCTGATCTTTTCCACTGCATCTGCTTTTCCAACTCTTTTAGGAAATTCAGCATATAAAGGTTTCTTCTATTTAGTGCATAATTTCCAAATAAAAGCAACAAATCCACTTTAAGTACATGTCTCTGTGGCTTCTTTCAAAGCAATCACTGTAGGGTGGTATTGTAATTGCTGTGAAGCACCATTCCACTGGAGATCTTTGGTAGATCATTTCCCTGCAGCTCAGCTGGGGTGGAGGGAAGAGATGGCAGGGTCACTGCAGTTCATCAGCTGGTCATGCTAGGGACAAGCTGCAGTGTGTGTATGGGAATGTTTTGAAAAAACAGTGTACTGAGCAGGTGGGTTTGAACTGAACTTTAGCTGTTTATTTCCCCCTCTTTAATTGAATCAAACATCCCAGAACATCTGCTATTGCTAAAGGTTGGGTGTTTGCTTCTAGGAAAATCAGCCTGTGTTAAACTTTATTACAACCTCATATGGTTAAAATTGATGTCAAAATGAACCTTTCCCCCAGCCAGTCGCAGGTTCTGAAGGAAAGGGGTTGATCTGATTTATCCTGATAAAAATAAATCACTGGAATTTTTCTTTTCCTTTTTCTAAGATCTGTGATAAGAACAACTGAGCCACCTCCAAAGGCTGCCATGGCTGGTAGACTCTCCAGAAGGGAAATTGAAGCACTGAAGGCCATTGTTGAGAGAGGAAACCTCACGGCAGCAGCTGCTGAACTTCAGGAGAAGCTGAAATCATTAGAAAACACCCCACTGGACATCGCCATCACGGGAGAGGCAGGTGCAGGGAAATCATCCTTGGTCAACGCCATCCGAGGCCTGCATGATAATGATGAAGGAGCTGCTAAGACTGGGGTGACACAAACAACGATGGAGCCAACAGCTTATCCACACCCCAGACTCCCAAATGTGACAATATGGGACCTTCCAGGAATTGGGACAAAGAACTTTCAGGCAGACAAATACCCTAATCAGGTAAACTTCAAAAACTACGACTTCTTCATCATCGTCAGCGCTACGCGCTTCACTTCCCACCACATCACCCTGGCTCACGAGATTCACAAGATGGGGAAGAGGTTTTACTATGTGCGCTCCAAAGTGGATAATGACATGAATGGTGAAAAAAGGAAAAAGAATTTCAACGAGGCGAGAACCCTGCAGGAGATCAGGGAGGACTGCATAAAGAACCTGAGAGAAGCAGGTGAGGTCTCCCCAAGGGTTTTCCTGCTCTCCAGCTGGGAATTGGCCAACTATGATTTCCAGCTCCTGCAGGAGACCCTGGAGAATGAGCTGGATGATCAGAAGAGACACGTTTTCATCCTGGCCATGCCCAACATCTCAGCAAAGATGCTGGAGAAGAAAAAGGCTGAACTGCAGAAGCATATTTGGGCAATGGCCCTATTGTCATGTGCTATTGGTGCTCTTCCTGTTCCAGGCCTCTCTCTCGCCTGTGATGTAGCCATCTTGGTGGTTCACATGAAGTGTTACTGTGAGGCCTTTGGCTTGGATGATGAGTCTCTCAGTAGACTGGCTCAGCAGGTTGACAAGCCTGTTGCAGAGCTGAAATCTGTTATCAAAAAGTCTCCACTGGCCTCAGCCATAACAAAAGAGTTTGTACTGACTGTACTTTCCAGATCTCTATGTGGAGCACTGATGGTGCTGGAACTTGTTCTGAATTTTGTACCAGGCCTTGGCTCCCTAGCCGGGGGAGGAATTTCTTTTGTGACCACGTACTACATGCTGCAGAGCTTTCTGGATGAGGCTGCAGAAGATGCTCAGAAAGTTCTGACCAAGGCTCTTGAACCCAGAGCTGAATAGTCCATATAACAGCACCAAGACCGGCTATGCATGCCCACAGAAAACCAGACACACCTGGCCCAGCCCTGTCAGAATCTCTAGACGTGGGTGAGCCCAGCAACAACAAAATGACACCCTACACCGACAAACAGCAGAGAGACCGAACAAATCAGATCAGACAAGATTCTGGTGAATCAAAAGTTTGTCCCTTCCACCAACACTATATGTCAGGTTAGATAGTTTCTTTTCAGGCAAAACTAATTGGGATGGAACTGGTCTCTAAACCAGTCTATGAATCCAGGAGAAATGTTCTGAGAAGAAGACGATGCTCCAGTATCTCTGCTTGGCTCACTCACCCTGGCCTCATGTGAAACAGAATCTGTAAACTGAACAGTTTCTACGCAAAAGAATAAATGGACACAAATCGGAGATCAGGAATCACAGCATTCAAAAACCAGTCAGAGAACACTTCAATCTCCCTGGTCACTCAATAACAGACTTAAAAGTGGCAATTGTTCAACAAAAAACCTTCAAAAACAGACTCCAATGTGAAACTGCAGAACTGGAATTAATTTGCAAACTGGACACCATCAAATTAGGCCTGAATAAAGACTGGGAGTGGATGGTCATTACAAAACCTAAAATTAATTTCCCCCTACTCACACCTTCTTGTCAACTATTTGAAGTGGGCCACTCTCATTACCACTAAAAAAGTGATTTTTCCTCCCTTGGTATCCTGCTGTTAATTGAATTGTCTTGTTAGACTGACCTCACACTTGGTACGGCAACTCCCATCTTTTCATGTATTAATACCTGCTCCTGTATTTTTCACTCCATACATCTGATGAAGTGGGTTCTAGCCCACGAAACCTTATGCCCAAATAAATGTGTTAGTCACTAAGATGCCACAAGGACTCCTCGTTGTTTTTCCTGTGAAGTCTGGTACAACTGCGTCTTCAGGGCTAGATCCATGAAAAGGAGTTTGGTGCCTAACTGCCGTTTTAACCCCACAAGTCCAGCACGGGGCACCCCGGGCATTCAGAAAACCACCGCTCAGCTGCCACCTGACCCTGTAGGTGCCTAAAGTCCCTTGATGGCTACATTTCCACCATTAAAGCCTCAAGGCTCCTACATTTCTGCCAGTGAGCAGGCACACAGCAGCATCAGTCTAGGCACCTGGGAACCTGCCTCACGCCGACACCCCAGAGGGTTCCATTCCCTCGTGTCTGGCCTGCAGGGCCTGATCCAGGAGTGTTCTCAGGACACACCTAACCCCACACAAAATGGATGGAGGGGGAAGTGGTTGTCAGGACTCAGGACCTGCAGCAGAGCAAGTCTCTGGGTAAGCTAATGAGCACAGTTAGCCTGTAGCAGGCTGCCTAATTGGCTCCACGGCCTGATTGGCTGGAAGAGTCAACAGAGCAGCTCTCGAGTCCAGCAACAGCAGCAGATCAGCAGCTGCTCAGAGCGTTCACCTGCGGCTGAGATGGCTCCTGCTCATTCCAAGCCTTGCTCCTGCATTGGACCCAGCCTCGCCTCACGCCAGGTAACCTGGTTCTGACCCTCGGCTCCAATTCCTGACTCCAGCTGTGACCCTGGACTCTGGCATCTGGCCTCTGACTCCTGCTCTGAGCCTGGGCTCTGATTCCTGGCTACTGATGCCTGCTCCAACCACTGGGCCTGATCCTGCTCTAACCGCTAGGCACGGCCACCCATGTCCCAGTCACTGACAGTGGTGGTGCCTCTCTACCAGTTTAGTGCTTCAAGCACTCTCCTGGGGTGGGAAAATCCAAGTTGAAATCCTCTCTCCACATGGGGGGAATTCACGGTGTATTTGACGGATTAAAATACTTTGATGAAATGACGTTAAATTGAGAAGGAAAGTCAGCTGGAAGTTGGTAATGCTTTGGGCAAGACACTGTGAACATTATGCCAGGGTTTGCCGAGGGGTGATCCTGTTAGGAAAATAAAGGGGTTGCATTCGTATTGATTTTTTTAATTAGTGATAAAAGTAAGAAGTAAGGATAATATTTGCCATCAAGCATGCTCATGTTACCACAAATACGTGAAATACACCTGGGCTGGGAGAGGCAGGAAATAAAAGGGGATGAAACTGAAAAATGTCAGATAAGAACAGTTGGTCACGGAGTTAAATAATCAGCAATGTAGCTTCTGGATCAATGCGGCACAGGCCCAGCTCAGCCACACACAGAGATCCTGCCACAATTGTAAAATAAGACCAGGATGGCAGGTTTATCGAGCTGCTCCAGCCTGCCGGAGAACAACAGTTCAAGTGACTCCATGGTCCTGCAGAGTGGACTGTTCCAACACGTTTAAAGAGCATCAAAGAATGTGGCGAGACTTTGTATAAAACTCCATTTGAAAGTTAAACTGGACATTTCAGCAGCCAGCGAAGTGCCGAGGGCAAACGGCAGCTGGGCCAGCACAGCGTGCAGTGGTGATTGGAGTGCATTGCAAGAGGGGCCCATGGAAAGCAATCTATGAAAAGAGGTTGCTGAGTGGAGCTGAGCAGCAGGTGTTCACTGGCTGTCCCGAGATGGTCGTACTCCTGGCTATGGCCTAATTGTCCTACACAACCTGATGTGACACCAGGAGTTCTGCACAAAAGAGACTGGAATTTGAGACCCCCATGTAAGAACTCACAAGACGTGCCTGTGGCTGGGTGGCGAGAAGGACACAAGTCTCATTTTGGTTGGACATTTCCAGCCTTCATCACAGGCATGGGTCACCGTTTGATTGGTCCATGCCAGCTTCTCCAAGCAGAGGAACCAAGTTGAACTCACAGCAGAAAGGGGATAAAATAGCTTGTCTCCTTCAGCACATCACTTCCTGAAAGCCGAGAAGCCTCAAATTCTGAGCCGGCCACCTGGGAATCCTCACTCCTGGACACATTAAATACCTCTCAGTTAGGCTCCTTTAACTCTCTCTCTCTCTTTTCCAGCAGCTTGGGTTGCCTGTTAGCACATGAGGAAAACACAATCTCCGTCCTTCACTCCACCTGTGTTTGCAGTGTCAGCCCTGCTGTGATCAGTAATGGAGCTGAATGAAAGCTGACAGCTGAGCAAAGATTTGGTGATAAGTAACATACAGCCTTTCTCTTTGGCAAGGACCCAAATCAGTCACTTGACTCCTTCCTCAGCTGGATACCTAATTACTGAGGACATGTACATGCTTGTGTACGTGGTGTATAGATTGTAACAGTTATAGTTTGTGCCCTTGTTTTGATAAAGTTTGTTGTAGCTTTTAAATAGAACTAGTTACAATTCCTAAACAGTGTACATCCCATGTAGTTAATAGCTGTGCGCTGCCTGTCGAGTTCTAGGTGTATACAGACATCAAATAAGACTATGCTTGAAAGCCTTTTGAACCGCGAGCAGCCTGTCATAAAACTATAGGTGCTCTTGTTAGGTGGTTAGGGGTGTTTATCTGATCCTGAGTTAATATAACTGGTGTGAGTATTGGTGAAAAGGGGTAACCACAACAGATCCATTGGGAAGGAGACTATGGTGGGTTGGCATGTGAGGAATTGCTCAAGTTGTCTTATGCATTAGCCTAGAATTGTTTTCCACTGTTGAGTCAAGTAACAGTGGAGAGTTTAACTAATGGGCTCGAATGTGTTTCTTCTGCTTTAAGGGACTCAGTCAAAATTCCCAACAGTCACTTTCGCAGGATAATTGTTGAGTAGGGGTTTTCCTGTTTTCTGTTATGGATGTATTATGTGATTCTTAAAACCGGGATGATTATTGTATCAACCAGCTTATCTCAGTCCAATCATGAACCAGTGCTAATTGCATTCTTGAATCCTATTCTATTGGTTGTTTTTAAGTGTAGCCAATAAAACTAAAATCAAGTCTAATTCTTGAGTCCTTTTCTTTTGATAAGCAGTCGATATCCAGAGACCCATAAAACGGATGATTTGAGTAATCAGCTGAGCGGTTAACTTAACCAATGTTTTGTTTTATACCTTCTTACGTGTACCGGGAGGGAAACACCCTCTGTGAAATACCCTGACTGGCCACCAGGTGCCAGCACAATACGGTGCTGATCCCAGCCCGGGGCCAGTGAATGTTATCTCACTAGTGATAAAGGGGCAGGGGGTGTATCCCACACCCTGAGGCTGAGAGGAGCAGAGTTTGATTCAAATCCCTGCACAGGGCTCCCCACTTACAGACCGGGCCTGGGGGCACTGCGGGTGGCTTTGCTGCCCTGTCTCCCTACACAGACTCCCTCCTTCAGACAGCCCATGGGGCCAGCCGCCAGCCTGGGCTGAGCTGGGGTTTGTGCAAAGCCACCCTGTGCTGACTGACCCCTGGGCCGAGCAGACGTGGTGACTGGGCTGCGGAGACCCTGATGGGCTATAGGGGCAGCCGAAAACAGAGCCCGCCCCCGTCCCTTCCTGGCCAGAGCCCACTGCGGTGACACATCAGGGGTTCCCAGACACCAGCCAGGCCAACCACGTCCACCCCTGGAACAACCCAGACACCCCCAGCCTCTGGCAAACAGCCAAGCTGTCCCTCCTCCCTCCAGCAGGTGAAATCTCCTGCCCCATTCTTCCCCTCCCCCTCCCTGCCTTATCCAGACCCGTGCTAGCTCAGCGCCATGCCAAGCGTCTTTGTACCCTGCCCCCGCTGCTGAGCCAGGCGTGTTGGTGCTGGTTCTTCTGCCCACTCTGAGGTTCCCAGAGCACCAGGCCCATCCAGCTCCTGTGTGTTAGAGGGAGGGGAACGTTCCTAGGGACATGAATTGTGGGGCCGTTGGGCTTTTTCAGCTCTATTTTGCGCTCTGCTGAGAGCGTCCCAACCCTGAGAGACGGCCTCAAATTCCTCCTCAATTGTCGTAGCCCCTCCCCTTCCAATGAGCGCACCCTCTTGTCGAGACCAAGGGCTTTGTCCTACACATTCCTGTGCTCCTTTCCCAGGGTGATCGGAGGCATCTGTTAGGGCAAAGTGCTAGTCTGTGTGACATTGGCGAGCTGGGGCATCATTCAAATAGGGCAGAGTAAAGGTTGTGTTGCACGGGTGGTATGGCTCTTAGCTCTTTACTTCCTGGATTTCAGAGGTCAACATTTAGCCGCTCTCTGCATTCTAGAAGGTCAGAAGGTAGCTCTGGGGAACTTTAACTTGGTGCTAACAAAGATTTGGGGCCTTGTTGTTGTTTTTGGTAATTTTTTTATGCATCCTCATGTTTTGCACCCCAGCTCTCCCCATCCACTGCCTCTGGCCCCTTGGCAATGATGCCTGGCCACAGAACACACTGGCTTCACTACTCCTGATGTAAGGGTTTTATAATGTAGTTTTTGATTCTTTAATGATCTGTTGAGATTTACAATCCTACGCCACCTACAAACAAGCTTGAAATTTACACCCTGCTGATTCCTATGGAGAGTCGTTATCTTCATGCACAAAGAAGGCCCAGAGTTAAAGTAGATCCCCACATTGACTAGTGTGTCAAAGGGTAGGTTTAGATCAGAAGATGATTCAACCAGAAGTTAACAAAATAATAAAATATGAATAAGTCTCTACAACAATTACTCTCCTGTTAGTCATATATTTGGTGTCACATTAAATATTATTTAACAAGATCCGTTACTAATGCTGTCTTGTAACACAGTGTAACAGGGGTCACGACTGGTGGTTACCATGTTGTATGAGGCATCAGGACTCCTGGGTTCTATCTGTGACTCTGCCCTGGCTCCCTGTGTGACCTGCACCTCAAAGGGCCTCTGCTCCTTTGCATACAAAACAAGGATGAACAGAAACAGATGAGTGTCCTGAGGCCTCCTCAGAAAGGAGGATTTCAAAGCACGTCACAAACACTCCTGGATGTGCTATACCTACAGAGTGCTGAATTATTTCAATATCAGTCGGTTGTTACTGGAATTAGATGTCCCAGGGTTTTGTTAGTTTGTTTTTAATAGTTATTCTTCTAACAATATGTCAGTCTCTCATGTCCATCCTGATACCAATTCATAACATTACCTCAAATTTAGGGCTATTTGATTTACCTTTAAAAGTAGCTTTTAGTTTCATATTTTTATTAATTGTTTTTAAAAATGTGAGGGTTTGATCCTTAACTGGTGTAAGCGGGCATGGCTCCATGGACTGTCCTGATGCCCTGGGCCTTACATTTTTTTCTGAAAAATGCTCTTCTCCCTTCCCTGATGAGAGGAAATCCTGTTTGGTGTGTGTGCTACACTTTAAAATGATTCCAGTATGAGAGGAAACTTTTCTCCAAGGAAAAATTCTCTCAGCAGGACCTAAAATTGGTCAGATGCTGAACTAATCTAATCTCATCCCACAGCCGTCTCCCCCTTGGCCATCTCTCAAGTACTTCTGCCCCTTGTCAGCTGTGTTTTCTCACCACGCCATAGCTTATTTGGCTGCTTGTGGATGGAGCTGAGGCAGAACAGAATCAAGGGACTAACTCAAAGCCTTCATACAAACCTACCCTGCTTCCGTCTACCCACTGCTGTCCTTCATCTCACGTAGGAGAAACCCTGCAATGGGCAGCGATCTGAGCTTCTGCCCTGATGACTCCCTGATCCCCGGTCCCAGTGCATTTGAGACATAACTGGAGTCTGGATACGGATTGAATTTCTAGTCACCATAGGACGATATTTGTAACTGGGCTGAGGGTCAGCACAAAGGCCGATGCTCCAGCTAAGTTGCACTTAAAGCCTACTTTGAAGGCTTAAATGGTGCACAGACCTTGCAATGTCCACTCTCTCTGGGGTGAATTTGAAGCGGTAGGGCCTGATAGGAAGCCCAGCCAATTCATTGGGATGACTCCCTTTGATTTCAATGGGGTTGGCTCAGACCCATTGGGGTGGAGGTGCTGAGCTCACAGAATCAAGGCTGTCTCCTTCCTGGGAGTCACAAGGGAGAATTCCACCATTACAGCGCACTGAGAATATTGTAGCAGCAGTTGGTTTTTTGATGAAAAATAATAATTCACCAAAACCAAAACTTTTTAGGGAACTGGCACGGTTTAGACTTGGTCAGCCAGGGGTCTCAGCTCCACAATGGGGTTTCTGGTCACAGGGAAAGAGAAGGACAGAGAGAGACACCTCCTCCCCCCACCGTAGCTCCATGCTTAGGGAACCCACCTGACATGTGGGAGTCACAGGTCCAAGATCCTGTTCTTCCTGACTCACGGCAGGGTATTGAACCTGGACCTCCCAGATCCCAGTGGAGCGGTGTAGTGATCCGGCTATTGGCTGCTACGGGGACTCTGTGTGTTGCTCTCTGGGTTTTTGGGGTTTTTTTGTGTGTGTGAAAAAGATGAAGTCTCAGTTTTGTCCTGATAAGAAATGAAACAAAATGCTGAACTCCTGAATTTTTTGGAAAATGAATACTTGCATTCCGGCCAGCCCCACTCATCTCCAATGAGGTCTGTGGAATGACACCAGGCCTGAATTTGGCCCATAATGTTTTTAAATGAAAGGACCCTGCAGGGTGTAACTTGCCTGTCATGTTAGGAGAGGCTGAGAAAAGACCCATATAAACAATGAGTAAACAAGGACATCAGCTGGAGGAGTTACCCGTTAATGAACTGTGGTTGGTAACTAGTGTGGACATCATACACAAAGGTGCTTCCGACCCTCCACGTGCTGTAAGACACCATATAAAAGCATGAGCAGCTCAGGGCTTTTCTAACCACTTCCCTTCGTGTCTTCTCCTGGGAGAACTGGGTAAGTCTGATTCAACTCCTTCACGTTACAACTATCAAAATGTGCTGTTTCTTAGTTGTAACTTAGGGCTGAATCCCACAAGACCTTTTCCAGTTCTTAGCAAACTCCGGGGGTTCTTTTCCTAAAAGAATTATATTGGGGTTACCCAGTAGCAGGCATTGGTGAACACAGGCTTTGTAAGTGAAGAGTTTAATTTCAAAGGGATTTGGATGCCGTATGTACATTAATTTTGAGGGCACTGGGATATTCACATCTCTGCAATAGCTTTGAAAATCTCAGCCCCAAAGTACCTTGATTCTAGCCAAGTCTGAACTGGGTATTTTAAAAAACTCAACAGCTGTTCATTTGGCTACAGTGGACACAGACGTATTTCCAGTGAATGAGGATTTAACTTCAACGGTTTCATAAAACTAAAGAGCTCAGCTTTCATCTTCTCAGCCAGAGTGTAACAGTGTTGATTTGCTAAGGAGGCTAAAGATTTAGGCATTTCTCCATCTGAAAGAGGACCACACACACACACACACACACACACACACAGAGTCTATCAGTGTTATTGAGTTGATAGTATTAGTGTCTGAAGCTGGATGGGGAGTTGGGAGTTGCTGGGTGCAGGCTCAGGAAGCAGCGAGCATGGAGACGAGAGGTGATGGGATGAGGATGATGCACAGGCTCCAAGCAGTGGGGATCCCTAGGAAAGGTCACCGAGGCAGATTTCACAGGTGAAATGCACTTCATGGGCACAGCCCAGCGGAACAGGGAGGTTGCTTGGTGGCTTCACGGAGGAAGACGAGAAGAGTTCCCAGGGCTGGTTCGGAAGCAGGCAAAGGGTGAATGGAGCAAGAGGATTCGGAGGAAGAAATGTGAGCAGAGAAGAAGCCAGAAACTAGCTGACCAGGTTGTCATCACTCCGCTCCCTCTGTCTCTGTGTCTTGGGGCCTACATGGGTCACATCACAATAATATTCCAGCTTTGAATCTCTTAATCCACTTTCCCTTGTGCCTACCAGGTACTCGACTCCCTAGCACGTGTTTCAGGTGTACCTCCATCGCAGAGAGATGGCCTGCTGCCCACCCTGTGGGGCGGGACGTACCCACAGCCATGTGTTAGCTGCATCGACACCTATTCTACAGGGTTTGGTGGCTCTAGAGCAGTGATCTATCCTGCTCCAGTGGTGGTGACATTTCGGGGGCAACTCTCACCTCTCACTCTGAGCACACCGTCATGGGATCCTCAGGAGGACTTGGCATTGGGAGCTTGTCTGGTTATGGGGGTTACGGGTGGAGCCATGAGTAAAGCTGATGGAGCTGTGGGCCGTGTTAAACCCAGCAGGGTTTTGTGTGTGTGTTTTTTGTTTTTTCCTTGTTCCGTTTGTAGAGGCTGGTAGAGGACAGTGTGCTGTGAGAGAAGCAGAGCCCTGGTTAGGGGAATTATAAAGGCAGCCAAACCGTCAGCCAGCAGCACAGGTGCGGCAAAGAGAACTGTAAACAGGGGAGTTTGAGTGGCAGTTCTGTCGGCGGAGAAGGAGGAACAAGCTCCTGGTCTTTAGGGGCAGTGAGAATTTAGATGGGAGGCTATGACAGGTACAGAGGCAGCAGCGGCAGTGACTGAAGCCATGGAAGAGACAGTGAAGATGACCGGATATGGGAGCTGTGGGATGTTTATGATGCTAGAGCGAGTAGCTGAAAAGAGCTTGTCTGTACTAAGTGCTGCTTGACAGCCCTGATGGAAGAGAAGGTCCGAGGCTTGGAGATGCAGGTGGAAACTGTAACGGAGAGCACAGGCTGGGTGCTCTGGAACCACTTCGAATGAAGTTCAGACAGGCCCCTCTTGCCGTGTGACACCCTTCAGGGCACACTCTCGCTAGGACAAGCCTCCTTGGCTTCAGCATCTCCTGGGTCTGACTCGGAGCATTCAGCCCCTGTTCTCACTGTGAGCTCCCTGCAGTGGATCTGCCGGAATGGGACACCTGGGGAAGCCTCACATGCACCAAAGGGGCCATGCACCCCAAACTCGCAGTCAGCAGTGACTCAGCCAGAAGGTAAAACAGGAGGTTTATTAGTCCTCGGGAACACAGCATAGAACAGATCTTCTTAGCACAGAAATTAGGAACATTCAGCAAAGTCCATCTTGGGGGAGTCCAGAGGCCAGAGCCCTGGGCTCTTCCCCCGAGTCCCAAAACAGGAGACTGACTTGCTTCCTGCAGCCCAACCTCAGACACCTCTCTCTTTGTTCTCCAACCTGGCCATCAGTTCCTAGGACACAGAGTGTCGGCCACTTTCTGTGCCCAGGCAGCCAGATGGCAGTCACACCTGCCCTCTAGGGTCTTTGCAACAATCACACACCCTTCTCTCACTGTTACCCGGGGTTCCCCAGAACCCAGAGCAGTGGTAACTTAACTGTTTCTCTCCAGGAATAAATCAATGGGAACACAGCACTTCCATCTGATGAATGATTGATACAAATGCAGGCTTTCATCTAAAGCTACTATTTATCAGATTTTAAGCGTACACACACACACACACACACACACACACATATCCAATGGGTTTAGGACATTTCAGACATACTTACCCACAGTCTGACCTGGTTTCTAGTGGTCACCAACCTGGCTTCCAGGGGCCCCCTTTCCACCCAGCTCAAGGGGAGTTTAGATGTCAGCTCCTTGCCTGAAGGAAAGATCCCTCGGACTACTCTGAGGTGTTTACTTTTACCTAATCTTTTATAGCTAATTGTAACACAACACAACCTATAGTGACACCTAGTGGGTCAGCATAATAACCTCTCCTGGGTCACCAGTTCCCCTAATTTCAACAAACTACTCATTATCTCGGAACATTTCTAGTATTTCTAGCCATATGTCAAGGGCACCTAAAACCAAGGTCATTATCCACTCACTCTCTTCCAGAACTTGCTGTCCCATCCTGTTCTGAATAATAAACTGCAAGTACGCAGCTGTCTGACTTGGCCTCACAAAGGCCTAAGATTTTCCTAGCTATGGGAGGTTTGGTTTTCAGCTGGCAGTGGCTGAACATACAAAATCGATGACGGCAGTACTGTCAGGTTCTGGGGTACATGCAGGAATGTCAGATACTGAGGTAACACAACCACCTAGATACTTGAGTAACACATGGGGAGATTGAGGCTGTCATGGAGTCATCGGGCGATGCTCTGGAAATGCTCCTTACGAAGCCAGTCAGGACTCTGGGGGAGCCTCCTCTCTCGGAGCAGACTGTCTCCAGGGCAAGAAGCTTCCACAGCTTCGACCGTCCTGGGTCTGACCTCGGAGCATTCAGCATCTCCTTCAACACCGTGCGCTTCCCGCACTGAGTCCACACAGGTGGGGCTCCTGGGGAAGCCAGTGGGCCCTGTACCCCAACTCCACAGTCAGACGTGACTCTCAGCCAGCCAATAAAACAGAAGGTTTATTAGATGACAGGAACACGGTCTAAAACAGAGCTTGTAGGTACAGAGAACAGAACCCCTTATTCAGGTCCATCTTGGGGCCAGGGAGGCCAGAGCCCCATCTGGCCCCCCTCCATTTCCCCAGCCAACTCCAAACTGAAACTCTCCAGCCTCTCCTCTCGCCTTTGTCTCTTTCCCAGTCCAGGAGGCCACCTGATCTCTTTGTTCTCCAACACCTTCAGTTAGCACCTTTGCAGAGGAGGGGCCCAGGCCATCAGTTGCCAGGAGACAGGGTGTCGGCTATTCTCTGTGCAGACAGCATCACACCTGCCCTCTAAGGTTCTGCAACAATCACACACCTTTATCCCACTAGATACTTAAGAAATGCATAGGGGAAACAGAGGCATCCACACAGTATTCAGACAAAACATTAAGAACATTCCCATTTCATCACAGAAACTATGGTTGAGTTTCAAAGTGGGTTCGAGCAGATCATAGAATCATCGATAATTAGAGTTGGGAGAGACCTCAGGAGGTATCTAGTCCAACCCCCTGCTCAAAGCAGAGCCAACACCAACTAAATCATCCCAGCCAGGGCTTTGTCAAGCCGGGCCTTTAAAACCCCTAAGGATGGAGATTCCACCACCTCCCTAGGGAACCCATTCCAGTGCTTCACCACCCTCCTAGTGAAAAAGTGTTTCCTAATATCCAACCTAGACCTCCCCCACTGCAACTTGAGACCATTGCTCCTTGTTCTGTCATCTGCCACCACTGAGAACAGCCGAGCTCCATCCTCTTTGGAACCCCCCTTCAGGTAGTTGAAGGCTGCTATGAAATCCCCCCCCCTCATTCTTCTCTTCTGCAGACTAAATAACCTCAGTTCCCACAGCCTCTCCTCGTAAGTGATGTGCCCCAGCCACCCCATCATTTTTGTTGCTCTCTGCTGGACACTCTCCAGTTTCTCAACATCCTTTCTGTAGTGGGGGGCCCAAAACTGGATGCAATACTCCAGATGTGGCCTCACCAGTGCTGAATAGAGGGGAATAATCACTTCCTTCGATCTGCTGGCAATGCTCCTAGTAATGTAGCCCAATATGTCTTTGGCCTTCTTGGCAACGAGGGCACACTGTTGACTCATATCCAGATTCTCGTCCACTGTAACCCCAGGTCCTTTTCTGCAGATCTGCCACTTAGCCAGTTGGTCCCCAGCCTGTAGACAGTGCATGGGATTCTTCCTTCCTAAGTGCAGGACTCTGCACTTGTCTTTGTTGAACCTCATCAAATTTCTTTTGGCCCAATCCTCCAATTTGTCTAGGTCACTCTTGACCTTATCCCTACCCTCCAGCGTATCTACCTCTTCCCACAGCTTAGTATCGTCTGTGAACTTGCTGAGGGTGCAATTAATCCCATCATCCAGACAATTAATAAAGATATTGAACAAAACCAGCCCCAGGACAGACGCCTGGGGCACTCCACTTCATACCGGCTGCCAACTAGACATCGAGCCGTTGATCACTACCCGTTGAGCCTGACGATCTAGCCAGCTTTCTATCCACCTTATAGACCATTCATTAAATCCGAAATTTTTAACTTGCTGGCAAGATCGTATCAAAAGCTCAGCACCCTCATATGCATTAGATCCATCCCCAGGGACTTGTGTGTGCCCAGCTTTTCTAAATAGTCCTTAACCTGTTCTTTCACCACTGAGGGCTGCTCACCTCCTCCCCATACTGTGTTGCCCAGTGCAGCAGTCTGGGAGCTGACCTTGTCTGTGAAGACCGAAGCAAAAAAAGCATTAAGTACTTCAGCTTTTTCCACATCCTCTGTCACTAGGTTGCCTCCCCCATTCAGTAAGGGGCCCACACTTTCCCGGACTTTCATCTTGTTGCTAACATACCTCTAGAAACCCTTCTTGTTACCCTTCACATCCCTTGCTAGCTGCAACCCCAATTGTGCTATGGCCTTCCTGATTACACCCCTGCATGATCTGATGATCAGTTGGCAAGAGCAAATGGGACAAATGTACAATTTTGCCAAAAAAGTCGGGACAGCTAGGACAGGGCTTAAAAAAGGGACTGTCCTGGCCAAAACGGGACGTATGGTCACCCTAATACAATTGGACAAAGAAGGCAGCTTACTGAACTATAGAATGGGCCTGATTCTCCTCTCCACCACTCTGGCAGTGTAAAGTGACCATAAAGTGGGTATAAGTTACATTCACACCTGCAGTAACACCTCTTTATACTGCTCTGGAAGAACAGAGAGCTAAGAGTGGGAAAACTTTAAACATTAGGACTTTGAAAAAGATTTATTTTCCTGGGCAGTGGGAGGAAGATGGGAAAGACTTATGATGGTAAACTGTTTTCAATATCTCCTGGCACAAAGTGCACCCCACAGAGCTAGCATTCGCATTTTATTTTACTAAGTAGTAGCGCAAAGGACCCTACAAGCCTGTATCCTGTAAGACATTCACTGAAGCAGTTAGCATAAGTCTTTGAGGACTGTGAACTCTGGCACAGATAAATGACCCTACAGTCACCCTGAGTTTTGGGGAACTGGGAAAGTGTGTTTAAGGGGGAAGTTTATACCAGGTAGCTGCATGTGAGGCCAATAATATAATGGACATTTGCTCACATCATGCAATCTCCACACACTTTGGCAACGTCAAGGTTCACTGCTCAAATGAATCTTATTCTGTGGAACAGCAGATCTGTAGCAAGCAAGGACTGAGACGCATTGGCAGAGTGTCATGAGGAGGACCACTCCGTATAGCGTGCAGGTGGTATGTGACTGTAATTAATACAAAGGAGTCTATTTTCATGAGCGTTAAAAGTAACAACCTCAGCCGCACAAGCAAAATCTAGATATATATGCAGCTCTAAACCTAATGCATTACATTTCTTTCTAGGGTCCAGTTTTCTGAAGACTGTAATCTCTCCAGAGGAACAGATTGTAAATCCTTTATTCACACAGATAACTGCTCATCAAAGTAGCTCCATTCATGTACAATAACCCACCGTAAAGCTTGTCTATACTGGGCATTAGTCCTCACTCGAGGGATGTAAATTCTAGCGTGCGCTGCATTATTATGCACTAACTGGCCCGCATGGACTGCTGCGCAGTGGAAGTCCCCTACTCTGCGTTAATGTTGTACTGTTTGAAATGGGACAATGAAGAACTTCTAATGTGCGGCAGCAGAGTCCACATGAGCCAGCTAGCAAGTGACACCCCAGTGTGCACTGAATATACACCCCTGTAGGCAAACGAATGCACAGCGTAGAGAAGCCCACAGAGAGTTGTTAAATGATGAAGTCCAGCCACACACTAGGTTATTTAGTAGGTTTCTGATTAGGGGATAAAATGACAATAGAATGATTGTGATGTTTCACTGCAGGGCATAATCCCTCCCTTGAATGGGACTATACAGATGAACAATTTTTCAGTGATGCAAGGAAAGGTTTTCCAAACTTTCCCCTCTCTTAGGAAGTTTTAGTTTTCAGAAGGAAACATCATAATATACAGCCAGTTGCTAAATAGTTCAAGCACAATGGGTCTCACAATTGAATGGCATGCAAGCTTGTTAATTAATTCTTGCCATTCGAATTAATTGAGTCACCTAGTGAATAAGCTATTACCTAAAATGCTATCTGGCTGGACTTCACCATTATTTACCAACAACTATACAGAACATTCACTTTGGACCCAAAAGGAAACATAAATTTATGCAGAAAATTTTTTAGTGGAGAACTCAACATTTCAGATTATTTATGTTGAGTTCAGAAAACTGGTTCTAAGTCACGTGTCGGTAATAGCCAGTGGAATATTGTGTGTCACAATTCAAAAAGCTTTGTGGGTGAAATCCTGATTTTAATGAAGTCAATAGGAGTTTTGACTTCAATGGACCCAGGATTTTGCCCTGTATCTTTAAAAGTTTATGCGTGAAAGAATAATGTTATGAAGAGATTATTAGTAAAGACTGATCTACAGTGTCTGGGGATACCTGAAGCACAGATTCTTCCAAATATCTTGTACTTTACGAACGACCCCAGGAGTGCTGAGATTATGATGTGAAACCTCTGGAAGGCAGTATGTTCCTGGAGAGATGTATCACAATTTTGACCATTACTCATCATTGTCTGCTACTACATGTAATTCCCAAATATACTACTTTCATTGGGCAGTACTGGGAACTATGGGGAGAACCCAAATAAGAGGTAGATGGGCAGGCAGACTAACCCAAATGTAGTTGCACTCTGGGCATGGTCTGTTTGGACAATCTGTTCTCATGAGGCAGGATCATTCTAGATTCAAATCCAACTAACAGCGTCTCAAGTGACAGAAACATCCTGTCAACCTAGGCCTACAAACAGTGTGTAAATGATTACTACTTGTTGAGTCCCGGCCATGGGTTTAGCACTATCCAGCACACAGAGCTGGGGAATAAGGACATGAACCTGCAAAGCCTCAGTCATGTGAGACTTCAGACAGAGGGACCAGTTGCCTGAGATGGGATGATTTATGTGAGTCAGAGTTTTCAGGAGTGGATAGACTCCAACAACTAGTTCCTGTGTCTTACAGATTGTAGACCCCATGAGGCAGTCATGAGCAGGGCCGGTGGGTACTCCCACAGTATAGATGCATTATAATGAGATCGTATTAGGTCTTACTTTCCAAGAGAGAAACACAGTCAAATCCTTGTCAGTGAATGCATGAAGAACACCCTTGTTGGTTGGCTGGTTTGCTTTTTTAAGGAAACTTCTAGCTTTACCAAGGCAAATAGCAGTAGAAAAAGAACCCGTCAGACAAAGATGCAATTCTCCTCTCTCCCATAGTACATTTAAAAATACTTAAATCAAGAGTAAACAAATTCATGCTAAACGACCAGACCTGTTAGAATGATGGTTTTGTTCAACAAGATGTATTTAATCAGAGCCTTACAAGAAGTTCTGTTCTTTTCATGTTGATCAAATAAATACTTGTGAGTCAGTGTGATCGTTACTTTGATGCTGAACAGAGGTAAGCAATTAGCAATGGCAATGGAAAAGGCACCTACTCTATCATGTCTTCCAGTGTTAATTCACAGGAGGGAACAAAGAAGATACATGCCATGGGATTCTTTAGATCTGAAAATAATGTTATGGCAGGGATTTCCCTATACCCACCCCATGAATTTCCCCAACACTCTCCCTCCCCCCTGCCCCAGTTTTGTGAACTAGTTACATTCAGTGTTCCCAATTTAGTGATTGTTTGGAAATTTGAATTGAAACATTAATACACACTTTAAAAGCATGTAAAGTGTATCATAAAATACGTGTATCTGAAAAAAGTATCATAGATTTGAAAAGTATGAACATAGACTAGCTTCCTTATACAGCTGTTGTTTTTTATGACAATGTCAGGGCATGTATGTCGGTGATGTTGGCCAACCTAATCATTTCAAATGATGATTTATAAGCAAACCCTAAATGAGCTCTCCCTGACAGCTAGTGATGAGCTGAGGTCTGGGGGGAAAGGCTTCAGGACCAGATTGTAGGATATCCCGGTCCTTCTCTGTATTAGCAGTACCTCCCAGCTTCGTGTCATCCGCAAACTTTATTAGCACATTCCCACTTTTTGTGCCAAGGTCAGTAATAAAAAGATTAAATAAGATTGGTCCCAAAACCGATCCCTGAGGAACTCAACTAGTAACCTCCCTCCAGCCTGACAGTTCACCTTTCAGTACGACCCACTGTAGTCTCCCCTTTAACCAGTTCCTTATCCACCTTTCAATTTTCATATTGATCCCCATCTTTTCCAATTTAGCTAATAATTCCCCATGTGGAACCGTATCAACCTTACTGAAATCGAGATAAATTAGATCCACTGCATTTCCTTTGTCTAAAAGATCTGTTACCTTCTCAAAGAAGGAGATTGTGCTGGTTTGGCACGATCTAGCTTTTGTAAAACCATGATTTGTGCCACAGACCTCAAAGGAGCAGGATTCCCCCTTTCACAGGGGGAAAAGTGCAACACAAAGAAAATAAGAGGCTTGATCAAGATTGCACAACAGCTATAGACATCGAGCTCACACTAGAAACCAGGTGTCCTGGCTCCCAGTGCCCAGACCTATATTCAGATTTTATTACTTAATGAAGCAGCAGTAACATGCAATGCACAGTCACTGCTGTTCCACTTAGGGTATGTCTACACTACGAAATTAGTTCGAATTTATAGAAGCCGGTTTTATTGAAATCGGTTGTATACAGCCGATTGTGTATGTCCACACAATAAAATGCTCTAGGTGCTCTAGTCGGCAGACCGCGTCCACAGTACGAGGCTAGCGTCGACTTCCGGAGCATTGCACTATGGGTAGCTATCCCACAGCTATCCCACAGTTCCCGCAGTCTCCGCCGCCCCTTGGAATTCTGGGTTGAGATCCCAATGCCCGGATGATGCAAAACAGTGTCGCGGGCGGTTCTGGGTACATGTCGTCAGGCCCCTCCCTCCCCCGTCACAGCAACGGCAGACAATAGATTCGCGCCTTTTTATCTGGGTTACCTGGGTTACCTGTGAAGACAACATGGAGCCCGCTCAGCTCAGCTCACCGTCACCATATGTCCTCTGGGTGTCGGCAGACGTGGGACTGCATTGCTGCACAGCAGCAGCTGCTAACTGCCTTTTGGCGGTAGACGGTGCAGTAGACTGGTAGCCTTCATCGGCGATCTGGGTGCTGGCAGCCGTGGGGCTTGCCTTTTGGCAGTAAATGGTGTATTATGACTGTTAGCCGGCCTATTACAAGTCGGGTCATCGCACGTTAGCAGAGTCTTCCCTGAGCAGCAGCTTGTGCAATAGGCCTGAAGACCATCGTCATACACCGCCCCGTATTTGCTGCCAAGCACCCAGAAAGATGCCGAGGGCTATCAGTCACGCTGCACCGTCGTCTTAAGATGTAAAAAAATAGATTTTCTCTGTATTCATTTGCTTCCCCCTCCCTCCGTCAAATCAACGGCCTGCTAAGCCCAGGGTTTACAGTTTAATCTTTGGGGGGGACCAGTCTGTGACAGTTGTTTGTGTCTCTCCCTGATGCACAGCCACCGTTCTTTATTTTAATTCCCTGTGCCTGTACGCCATGTCGTCACTCGGCCCCCCTCCCTCCTTCCCCTAGGCCGTCAGATACTACGTTTGCGCCACAGCTCAAGCCGAGAAGCGGTTCGCGCCTTTTCTTTGAATTCTGGGTTGAGATCCCAATGCCCGGATGATGCAAAAGTGTCGCGGGCGGTTCTGGGTACATGTCGTCAGGCCCCTCCCCCCTCGTCACAGCAACGGCAGACAATAGATTCGCGCCTTTTTACCTGGGTTACCTGTGCAGACAACATACCATGGCAAGCATGGAGCCCGCTCAGCTCAGCTGAGCTCACCGTCACCATATGTCCTCTGGGTGCCGGCAGACGTGGGACTGCATTGCTACACAGCAGCAGCTGCTAACTGCCTTTTGGCGGTAGACAGTGTAGCATGAGTGATAGCCGTGGGGCTGGCAGCCGTAGTGCTGCATTGCACCAGCCCCTTCCAGGCGATGGTATATTATGACTGGTACCCGTCGTCGTCATACTGGTATGGCTGTCAATCATGGCCACCTGGGCAGACATGCTACTGTTTTGATGATGACGGTTACCAGTCATAATATACTATTTTCTGCCAATTGCCCAGTATTGTCTGCTAAGCACCCAGAAGAGGCCGAGGGCGATGCTGGGTGCTGGCGGACGTGGGGCTGGCAGACGTGGGGCTGCATTGCTACACAGCAGCAGCCCCTTGCCTTTTGGCAGATGATGGTATTTTATGATTGGTACCCATCGTCGTCGTATTGGTATGGCTGTCACTCATGCTGCAGCGTCGGCTGCCACCTTAAGATGTAAAAAATAGATTTGTTCTGTGTTCATTTGCTTCCCCTTCCTCCGTGAAATCAACGGCCTGCTAAGCCCAGGGTTTCCAGTTTAATCTTTGGGGGCACCATTCTGTGTGACAGTTGTTTGTGTTTCTCCCTGTTCCTGTACCTGTACGCCATGCCGTCACTCGGCCCTCCCTCCCTCCCTCCCTCCCGCCCTCCTTCTCCTGGTCCATCAGATACTACTTTCGCGCCTTTTTTCTGACCAGGCACCATAGCTAGCACTGGGATCATGGAGCCCGCTCAGATCACCGCGGCAATTATGAGCACTATGAACACCACGCGCATTGTCCTGGAGTATATGCAGAGCCAGAACATGCCAAGGCGAAACCCGGACCAGGCGAGGAGGCGATTGCAGCACGGCGACGAGAGTGATGAGGAAATTGACATGGCCATAGACCTCTCACAAGGCACAGGCCCCAGCAATGTGGAAATCATGGTGTTACTGGGGCAGGTTGATACCGTGGAACGCCGATTCTGGGCCCGGGAAACAAGCACAGACTGGTGGGACCGCATCGTGCTGCAGGTATGGGACGATTCCCAGTGGCTGCGAAACTTTCGCATGCGTAAGGGCACTTTCATGGAACTTTGTGACTTGCTTTCCCCTGCCCTGAAATGCCAGGATACCAAGATGAGAGCAGCCCTCACAGTTGAGAAGCGAGTGGCGATAGCCCTGTGGAAGCTTGCAACGCCAGACAGCTACCGGTCAGTCGGGAATCAATTTGGAGTGGGCAAATCTACTGTGGGGGCTGCTGTGATCCAATTTGCCAGGGCAATGAAAGACCTGGTGATAGCAAGGGTAGTGACTCTGGGCAACGTGCAGTCAATAGTGGATGGTTTTGCTGAAATGGGATTCCCAAACTGTGGCGGGGCCATAGACGGAACCCATATCCCTATCTTGTCACCGGAGCACCAAGCCACCGACTACGTAAACCGCAAGGGGTACTTTTCAATGCTGCTGCAAGCCCTGGTGGATCACAAGGGACTTTTCACCAACATCAACGTGGGATGGCCGGGAAAGGTACATGATGCTCGCGTCTTCAGGAACTCTGCTCTGTTTCGAAAGCTGGAGGAAGGGACTTTCTTCCCGGACCAGAAAGTGACCATTGGGGATGTTGAAATGCCTATCGTGATCCTTGGGGACCCAGCCTACCCCTTAATGCCATGGCTCATGAAGCCGTACACAGGCAGCCTGGACAGGAGTCAGGACCTGTTCAACTACAGGCTGAGCAAGTGCCGAATGGTGGTGGAATGTGCATTTGGACGTTTAAAAGCGCGCTGGCGCAGCTTACTGACTCGCTCAGACCTCAGCGAAAAGAATATCCCCATTGTTATTGCTGCTTGCTGTGCGCTCCACAATATCTGTGAGAGTAAGGGGGAGACCTTTATGGCGGGGTGGGAGGTTGAGGCAACTCGCCTGGCCGCTGATTACGCGCAGCCAGACACCAGGGCGGTTAGAGGAGCACAGCAGGGCGCGGTGCGCATCAGAGAAGCTTTGAAAACGAGTTTTGTGACTGGCCAGGCTACTGTGTGAAACTTCTGTTTGTTTCTCCTTGATGAACCCTCCAACCCCCCCCCCGACCCGGTTCACTCTACTTCCCTGTAAACCAACCACCCCACCCCACCCTCCCCTCCCCTCCCGCTTGCAGAGGCAATAAAGTCATTGTTTTTTCACATTCATGCATTCTTTATTAGTTCCTTACATAGGTAGGGGGATAATTGCCAAGGTAGCTGGGATGGGTGGGGGAGGAGGGATGGAAAAGGACATACTGCATTTTAAAACTTTAACTCTTATTGAAGCCCAGCCTTCTGATGCTTGGGCGATCATCTGGGGTGGAGTGACTGGGTGGACGGAGGCCCCCCCACCGTGTTCTTGGGCGTCTGGGTGAGGAGGCTATGGAACTTGGGGAGGAGGGCTGTTGGTTACACAGGGGCTGTAGCGGCGGTCTCTGCTCCTGCTGCCTTTCCTGCAACTCAACCATACGCTCGAGCATATCACTTTGATGCTCCAGCAGACGGAGCATTGCCTCTTGCCGTCTGTCTGCAAGCTGACGCCACCTATCGTCTTCAGCCCGCCACCTCTCCTCTCGTTCATGTTGGGCTTTTCTCATCTCCGATATTGACTGCCTCCACGCATTCTGCTGTGCTCTATCAGCGTGGGAGGACATCTGCAGCTCCGTGAACATCTCGTCCCTCGTCTTACGTTTTCTCTTTCTAATGTTCACGAGCCTCTGCGAAGGAGAAACATTTGCAGCTGGTGGAGGAGAAGGGAGAATTGGGTTGTCCATTTAAAATGGGGTTTCAATGTAAAAGGAGGGGGCTGCGGTTTCCCGGTTAACATGCGGCACAAACACAAGTAAACCACCCCCCCCACACACACACACACGATTCTCTGGGATGATCACTTCACCCCTCCCCCCCACCGCGTGGTTAACAGCGGGGAACATTTCTGGTCAGACTAGCAGGAACGGGCGCCTCTGAATGTCCCCCTTAATAAAATCACCCCATTTCAACCAGGAGAGCTTTCTGGAGATGTCCCTGGAGGATTTCCGCTCCATCCCCATACACGTTAACAGACTTGCTTGCTTTTTTTTTTGTAATGTTAACAAATATTTACAAAGTTACACTCACCAGAGGTCTCCTGTGTGCCCTGAGGGTCTTGGGTGAGTTCGGGGGTTACTGGTTCCAGGTCCAGGGTCACAAACATATCCTGGCTGTTGGGGAAACCGGTTTCTCCGCTTCCTTGCTGCTGTGAGCTACCTACAGTACCTCCATCGTCATCTTCCTCGTTCCCCGAACCGTCTTCCCTGTGTGTTTCTCCAGTGAGAGAGTCATAGCACACGGTTGGGGTAGTGGTGGCTGCACCCCCTAGAATGGCATGCAGCTCCGCGTAGTAGCGGCAAGTTTGCGGCTCTGCCCCGGACCTTCCGTTTGCTTCTCTGGCTTTGTGGTAGGCTTGCCGTAGCTCCTTAATTTTCACGCGGCACTGCTGTGTGTCCCTGTTATGGCCTCGTTCGGTCCATGCTGGAGCTCTTTTGCGATCCTGGGAGGACTCCATGACGGTTACCTGTGCTGATGAGCTCTGCGTGGTCACCTGTGCTCTCCACGCTGGGCAAACAGGAAATGAAATTCAAACCTTCGCGGGTCTTTTCCTGTCTACCTGGTCAGTGCATCTGAGTTGAGAGCGCTGTCCAGAGCGGTCACAATGAAGCACTGTGGGATAGCTCCCGGAGGCCAATAACATCGAATTCCGTCCACACTACCCCAATTCCGACCCGCAAAGGCCGGTTTTATCGCTAATCCCCTCGTCGGAGGTGGTGTAAAGAAACCGGTTTAAAGGGCCCTTTAAGTCAAAAGAAAGGGCCTCGTTGTGTGGACGTGTCCAGGCTTAATTCGGTTTAACGCTGCTAAAGTCGACCTAAACCCGTAGTGTAGACCAGGCCTTAGAAAATACACTCTGTGCATTACCCTAATTCGCCACTGGATGTCACTGCTGTGCTAATGAAGGAAACATTACCCAGGCTGGCCACCAGGTGTCACTGTTGCTCCATCAGAAATACCCACTGCCCCACCTCCTGGGGAAGGGCAGCCAATCAGAGCTGCTGCAGGAGACAGGCAGCACCCTCCCCCTCCCCTCAGGAGGCAGAGGAGTGTTTGGGTAGGGCAGCGGGAGTGGGGGACAAAACCCCCCCAGAGCCGCAGGCGGAGCAGCAGTGGGACTAGGGGGCAGAGCCAATGTGGGGCTGGGGGCTTGCAATTAATGGCTGGGCTGGGGGAGGGGCAGATGTGGGGCTGGGCAGGGGGCACAAAATGAATGAATTATAATGTGGGGGTCTGGGGCGAAGCTAGAAGCTCCTTTCTACCCAGCAGCCACGGAGCCAGAGTTACCTGCTCTGTGCGTCTGGGAGAGCCGGGCACAGCCATTGTCTCTGACACACACGCCGGGGCAGGGGGAGTTCAGAAACCAGAGCACCAAACCCCTCAGTATCATCTTCTCCAAAATAGCTCATGAGTTTTGGACCAAACTTGTGGGTTTTGGGGGAAAAAATCTCATGATTTTTTGGGTCTGACTTGCAATTTCTGAACATTGGGGGCTGGTATCCTGCTCCCAGCACCTGGCATCCCCACACTGCAGCTGTCACAGGCTGGTCACAGGATTGGTAGTGACACATGGGATGGTGTCTCCAGCGCAGGCCCAGCTCCCCCGAGGCCGGGCCCTGTGAGCTGGTTCCCAGGATGGGCTAGGAGCCACTGGCTTTGGGGCAGTCATGGTTCAGCCCGTCCTACTGACTGACTCCTTCCCATAATGCAATGCTCCGCAGATGGGAATTACCCAAAAGCCCCTGCTCCCAGAGATGGTGCTGGGCTCTAAGGGATACATTTGTCCAGAGTCCCAGAATGCACTGGTTGTCGGGGGGACACTGTACTTCTGTGTCCGTGCTGCTGAGTGCAACTGTCCCAGACACAAGGCAGGGAACGAGCGGGTGCATCCAGCTACGAGCTGAGACGAGCCCCTCGCTAGGGGCAGATGCTCTGAGAGGGGAGGACTCATCCCAGCGTCACTGGGCACCGCAGGGAACACGTTCAGCCGCTGGGGGGGCCACACCATGCTCACGAGATGCACAATTCTCACTGGATTTTCCAAACAGACCCGCATCCAGCAGCTCCCCTTGTTCCTCATGGGGGGCTGCTGTGCGCTGCACCCGTCTGGAAATCTGACCCTGAGAACTGCACCTGCTCCGTTTCACGCCATCCTGCAGAGTGTCAGCCTTGGAGCAGCAGTGACACCTGGTGGCCAGTTCGGATAATGCACAGTGTGTGTCCTCCACCCCTGCCTACCATGGGAGCAGCAGTGACAGCTCATAGCTAGTTGTGGGGATGCACAGAGCGTATTTCCCATGGAGCAGCAGTGACTGGTGGGAATATGTCCCTGCTCTTCCTCCAGGTTTTCGCCTGTTCAGACGCCCCCAACCATCTATCCCCTAAATCCAGCAGGAACAGGGGTCTTGTCCTACCACCCTCACAAGATCCCCACGGACAGGAGATGTGAATGAGGACAAGGGGCTGCAGGGGTAGGGGGTCTTGGCCCATCTGGGAGCCATTCCTGGAGAAGCCTCATTGTGCAGAGGCCAACGTCTCTGGGGTGAGCTGACTCTGTGTCTGCAGAGGACAGGGCGAGTGAGTGACTTGATTGGCTGTGGGAGCTCAGGTTCCCATGAGCGAGTGACCTGCTCCGCTGGAGATGAGTTTTTTATTACAGGAGGTGGAGAAAGTGACTAGGGCAGAGGCTGTTCTGGGTTTGAGTCTGACAAACCGAGAGGAACTGGCTGAGAATTTGAAGGCGGAAGGCAGCTTGGGTGAAGGTGACCATGAAATGATAAGAGTTCATGATTCATCTGTGGGATACACCCCCTGCCCCTTTATCACTAATTATCACTAGTGAGATAACATTCCCTGGCCCCGGGCTGGGATCAGCACCTGTGCTGGCACCTGGTGGCCAGTCAGGGTAATTCACAGAGGGTGTTTCCCTCCTGGAACATGTAAGAAAGGAAGGTATCAAATAAAACCTTGGTTAAGTTAATTGCTCAGCTGATTACCCAACTCGTCTGTCTTAGGGGGCATTGGATATTGACTGCTTAACAAAAGAAAAGGACTCAGATTTGATTTTACATTTTTATTGGCTACCCTTATCAACAGCAGCCAAGAGTATATAATATAAGATAATGCACAGTAGCACTGGTTTATGATTGGACTGAGAGAAACGGGAAAAACTGGTCAACAGGTGAACCATCCAGGTTTTAAGAATCACATAACACATCCATAGCAGAAAGCAGCAAAATTCCTATTCAACAATTATCCTTTGACTTTGTTTGGAATTTTGACCAAGTCCTTAAAGCAGAAGGAAAACACTCAAGCCCATTAGTAAAACTCTCCACTGTTACTTGATTCAACAGTGGAGAACAATTCTAGGCTAATGCATAAAACAACTTGAGCAATTCCTCACATAGTCTCCTTCCCAATGGATCTGTTGTGGTTACCCCTTTTAACCAATATTCACGCCAGTTATATTAACTCAGGGTCTGATAAACACCCCTAACCACCTAACAAGAACATCTATTTTTTTATGACAGGCTTTCACACGAAGTCTTATTTGATGTCTGTGTACACCTAGAACTCGACAGGCAGCGCGCAGCTATTAACTACGGGGGATAAACAGTGTATAAGGAAGCTAGTCTATGATACTTTTTCAGATACACGTATTTTATGATAGACTTTACAGAGTGGTGGAGAGGAGAATCAGGCCCATTCTATAGTTCAGTAAGCTGCCTTCTTTGTCCAATTGTATTAGGGTGACCATAAGTCCCGTTTTGGCCAGGACAGTCCCTTTTTTAAGCCCTGTCCCAGCTGTCCCGACTTTTTTGGCAAAATTGTGCATTTGTTCCGTTTGCTCTTGCCAACTGATCATCAGATAATGCAGCGGTGTAATCAGGAAGGCCAAAGCACAACTGGAGTTGCAGCTAGCAAGGGATGTGAAGGGTAACAAGAAGGGTTTCTAGAGGTATGTTAGCAACCAGATGAAGATCTGGAAAGTGTGGGACCCTTACTTAATCGGGGAGACAACCTAGTGACAGAGGATGTGGAAAAAGCTGAAGTACTCAATGCTTTTTTTGCTTCGGTCTTCACAGACAAGGTCAGTTCCCAGACTGCTGCACTGGGCAATACAGCATGGGGAGGAGGTGAGCAGCCCTCAGTGGTGAAAGAACAGGTTAAGGACTATTTAGAAAAGCTGGGCACAACAAGTCCCTGGGGACGGATCTAATGCATATGAGGGTGCTGAGCTTTTGATACGATCTTGCCAGCAAGTTAAAAATGTCTGATTTAATGAATGGTCTATAAGGTGGATAGAAAGCTGGCTAGATCGTCAGGCTCAACGGGTAGTGATCAATGGCTCGATGTCTAGGTGGCAGCTGGTATGAAGCAGAGTGCCCCAGGCATCTGTCCTGGGGTTGGTTTTGTTCAATAACTTCATTAATTATCTGGATGATGGGATTAATTGCACCCTCAGCAAGTTCAACTAGGGAGACAACCTAGTGACAGAGGATGTGGAAAAAGCTGAAGTACTCAATGCTTTTTTTGCTTCGGTCTTCACAGACAAGGTCAGTTCCCAGACTGCTGCACTGGGCAACACAGCATGGGGAGGAGGTGAGCAGCCCTCAGTGGTGAAAGAACAGGTTAAGGACTATTTAGAAAAGCTGGGCACAACAAGTCCCTGGGGACGGATCTAATGCATATGAGGGTGCTGAGCTTTTGATACGATCTTGCCAGCAAGTTAAAAATGTCTGATTTAATGAATGGTCTATAAGGTGGATAGAAAGCTGGCTAGATCGTCAGGCTCAACGGGTAGTGATCAACGGCTCGATGTCTAGGTGGCAGCTGGTATGAAGCAGAGTGCCCCAGGCATCTGTCCTGGGGCTGGTTTTGTTCAATAACTTCATTAATTATCTGGGTGATGGGATTAATTGCACCCTCAGCAAGTTCACAGACGATACTAAGCTGTGGGAAGAGGTAGATACGATGGAGTGTAGGGATAGGGTCAAGAGTGACCTAGAAAAATTGGAGGATTGGGCCAAAAGAAATTTGATGAGGTTCAACAAAGACAAGTGCAGAATCCTGCACTTAGGAAGGAAGAATCCCATGCACTGTCTACAGGCTGGGGACCAACTGGCTAAGCGGCAGATCTGCAGAAAAGGCCCCGGGGATGACAGTGGACGAGAAGCTGGCTATGAGTCAGCAGTGTGCCCTTGTTGCCAAGAAGGCCAAAGACATATTGAGCTACATTACTAGGAGCATTGCCAGCAGATCGAGTGAAGTGATTATTCCCCTCTATTCAGCACTGGTGAGGCCACATCTGGAGTATTGCATCCAGTTTTGGGCCCCCCACTACAGAAAGGATGTGGAAAAATTGGAGAGAGTCCAGCAGAGAGCAACAAAAATGATGAGGGGGCTGGGGCACATCACTTATGAGGAGAGGCTGAGGGAACTGAGGTTATTTAGTCTGCAGAAGAGAAGAGTGAGGGGGAATTTGATAGCAGCCTTCAACTACCTGAAGCGGGGTTCCAAAGAGGCTGGACCTCAACTGTTCTCAGTGGTACCAGATGACAGAACAAGGAGCAATGGTCTCAAGTTGCAGTGGGGGAGGTTTAGATTGGATATTAGGAAACACTTTTTCACTAAGAGGGTGGTGAAGCTCTGGAACAGGTTACCAAGGGAGGTGGTGGAATCTCCATCCTTAGAGGTTTTTAAGGCCCGGCTTGACAAAGCCCTCGCTGGGATGATTTAGTTGGTGTTGGCTCTGCTTTGAGCAGGGGGTTGGACTAGATGACCTCTTGAGGTCCCCTCCAACTCTAATTATCTATGATTCTATGATCTGCTCGAACCCACTTTGAAACTCAACCATAGTTTCTGTGATGAAATGGGAATGTTCTTAATGTTTTGTCTAAATACTGTGTAGATGCCTCTGTTTCCCCTATGCATTTCTCAAGTATCTAGT